>NC_083113.1:27888991-29088991 GCF_949774975.1 Lagenorhynchus albirostris | reverse complement strand
AATTTACATTCCCACCAACAGTGCAAGAGGGTTGCCTTTTCTCCACACCCTCTCCAGCATTTGTTGTTTGTAGATTTTCTGATGATGCCCATTCTAACTGGTGTGAGGTGATACTTCACTGTAGTTTTGATTTGCATTTCTCTAATAATTAGTGATGTTGAGCAGCTTTTCATGTGCTTCTTGGCCACCTGCATGTCTTCTTTGGAGAAATGTCTGTTTAGGTCTTCTGCCCATTTTTGGATTGGGTTGTTTGTTTTTTTAATATTGAGCTGAATGAGCTGTTTATATATTTTGGAGATTAATCCTTTGTCCGTTGATAGTATTTTTTTTTTAAGATTTTTTTTTTGATGTGGACCATTTTTAAAGTTTTAACTGAATTTGTTACAATATTACTTCTGTTTTATGTTTTGGTGTTTTGGCTGCAAAGCATCTGGGATCTTAGCTCCCCGACCAGGGATGGAACCCGCACCCCCTGCACTGGAAGGCAGAGTCGTAACCACTGGACCACCAGGGAAGTCCCCTGATCAGTTAATACTTATTGGAATGAGTAACATCACTGGATAGGTACCAAGCCTTTAAACTTTGAGTGGCATCCTTCTACATCGTGAACAAAATCTAGGATGGATTACAAGGCCTGTTACTTTTGGCCATTACTTGCCTCTCCAGCTTCACAGCGAGCCTCGCTTTCCCTGGCCAGTAACGCTGACCTCTCCCTTACTTATCCGTGATGCGCTTCCTCATGCTATGTGACTTTGTACAAGTTCTTCTTCTCTGCATACGATGCTCTTCCCTCTTTTCTAGCTCAGTTAGCTTCTTCTCTTCCTTTACACCTCACCCCAGTGGGTCACCTCTGCAGGGAAGCATCCCCTGATTTCCCCACCTTGCATGATCTGGCCCATTCCCATCTCTCCGATCCCATTGCATTTCGCTGTTTATCTTGCCTACCCGGCTCCCACCTCTGCGGGTCTCCTTTCCATTTCTTAAGAGTGCCAAGCCCTCTCCCACCTCAGACTTTGCATATGCTCTTCCCTCTGCCGGGAACATACTTTCTCCTCATTTCCTGATTAGCTTCTCCTCATTCTTTAGGTATCACCTCAAAAGTCATCTTGGAGAGGCCTTTCTTGCTGACTTAATCAAATGTAGCTACCCTCCCCAGAGTAATTTTTTTTTGTCTAGCTTATTTTTTTCACAGTATCACAGTTTGAATCTTGTTTATGCACATGTGTTCTGTTTCCACAGACAGAACCTAATCTTTGGACACTCCCTCCTCCTCCCCCTCAAGAAGATGATTTCCATTATATTTGTCTAATAAAGTCATTCTCAAACAGGAAAGGGGGGGATTTTGCCCATCAGGGGACATTTGCCAAAGTCTGGAGACATATGGTTGTCACAACCTGTGGGGCAGGGGAGGCTACTGGCACCTAGTGGGTAGAGACCAGAGATGCTGTTAAGCATTTACAATGCTCAAGGTGCATTGTAAACAAAGAATATGATGCGTTCTCCCAACAAAGAATTACCCAGACCAAAATGTCAATACTGCAGAGGTTGAGAAGCTCTTATCTAATATTATCAATTAGAAGACAGAGTGAGATAAGAAGAGAGAATGAGTTGTTTCCAAATGAACAGTTTAGGAAGTGATACAAGTAAACTCTCCACATGAAACATAATTGTGAAAGGAGTTGAAGAAGCTACGAGCATTCAGTCCTTATTGTTGGATGCGCTAATAGCAATTTCTTATAACCCACTAGTTGCTTTGCCTTTCAGTGATCATTGGTAAATATTTCAAGGCTTAATTTTAATAAGTGAAACGTAATGATTTACAAAAATGCATTAAATTTCTTTTTTTTTAATGTACAGTGTGGGGAAATACAGTCTATATCTGTGTAATATCTTTTTTAAAAATTAATTTATTTATTTTTGGCTGCGTTGGGTCTTGTTGCCGCGCGGGCTTTCTCTAGTTGCGGCAAGCGGGGGCTACTCTTCGTTGGAGTGCACGGGCTTCTCATTGCGGTGGCTTCTCCTGTTGTGGAGCACGGACTCTAGGCACACGGGCTTCAGTGGTTGTGGCACGTGGGCTCAGTAGTTGTGGCTCGCGGGCTCTAGAGTGCAGGCTCTGTAGTTGTGGCACATGGGCTTAGTTGCTCCGCAGCATGTGGGATCTTCCCAGACCAGGGCTTGAACCCGTGTCCCCTGCATTGGCAGGCGGATTCTTAACCCCTGCGCCACCAGGGAAGTCTCAAAAATGCATTAAATTTCTTAGAGCTATATCCATGGTTATACATTTTCTTCTCATGTCAGTACTACTAGGAAAAATGGTGAGCTATTTTGGAGGAGTATATATGAATTATTCTTGCTTACACTTTGTTATAGTAAATTCATCAGTCCCTTCTAAATTAGAGTCATGTTTAAAAGAATCATATGGTAATTTTCTAGTTTTCAAAGATATCTGGCCTGGCACATAGTAAGTGCTCAATAAAAACTTTTCAACTGAGCTGACATCTTTCTCTTTTTAGGTAGAAATCCTAAGATGCAAGGAAGTGTCTTTTAAAGGTTACCTTTTTTTTAAAATAGAAAATGATTGGAGATTTTCAGGATCGTCAGCTTCCCCAAGGAAGTTGTTAATAATTGGTGGCCCTAAAGGAACTTGACTCTCTAAAGAGATAACTTTCACCATTAATCTTATACTGTAATCCTTACATATAGGAAGTTATTATTGGAGAGCTGTGTACCGTGGTAAATGCTAGCACAATTTGATGCATTGATTATGTGGTTCAGAGGTTACTTGACAATATTTTAACGGTCCTTGGTGTATGGTCCTGTGGGAGATTAGAAAAGGTGCGCCAGCATTTTTTGGATCTGAAGACCATGTAGATGGCTCTAAGTTTTGGCAAGACCTTAGCCCCACCACCAGTATGGTTCAGGAGTGGTTTTCACACTGTCCCTGCTTCAGGAAAACCCATTTTTTCTTGGTGATATGTTGTGAGGAATCTCAATTTATAAAGCAAACGAAAACTGAGTTGCTTTTGTTAAAGGGAGATGGATGGTGGCAGTGCAGAACTCAGAGCCCCATTCTTCTCTCTTTCCGTCAGTACGTGCTTCCACTGTGGTGGCACCGTGGCTCCCTAGAGCACAGTTTCTCCATCAAGCAGTCACCAGCTAGCTCGGTAGCCTAGGGAATCACTCTTAGCCAAGAATATGTATAATAGTATCTAATTCAGAAAGTTAGAGGATTGAATTGGAAAATGCATATTAAGCTTAGCACAAATCCTGGCCCCGAGTAAATATACGGTCAATGTTCCTTGTTTGTGAACCTTGGCTGTTTGTCAACAGGAACTCTCAGGCAACCAGGTCCATCATAAAGGCATAAATTGCAGGTGGAATTCAGGAAGAGCTGATAAAGCCAAGAAAACTAACTCCTTGGCCTTCTGTGTGACCATGAGATTCCTCTGAAATACTGTAGGTCTGGGATGCATCAGTCAAGTACCTATACGTGCTGATGTTCATAGGCATAGAAGTAAAGAAAACAAAGTGACTCCTCAGTTAATGAGAAAACTGTGTAAGTCGTATCCTCATATGTCATGGCCATGCCAGTTAACTAATTTATTATTATTCAGTCAGAATTAAAATACTCTAGAGTGGCCTGTAGATATTTTAAAATACTTAGATTTAAAGAAGTCTGAAAGGACTTTTAAAAAGCCTTCTGAAAGATGTATTTGGAGACTAAAATTAAGAATAAGATAGCTTAAGCTCATGCAGCTCAATATCAAAAATAACCCAAAAACCCAGTCCAAAGATGGGCAGAAGACCTAAATAGACATTTCTCCAAAGAAGATATACAGACTGCCAACAAACACATGAAAGGATGCTCAACATCACTAATCATTAGAGAAATGCAAATCAAAACTATAGTGAGGTATCACCTTACACCAGTCAGAATGGCCATCATCAAAAAAATCTACAAACAATAAATGCTGGAGAGGGTGTGGAGAAAAGGGATCCCTCTTGTACTGTTGGTGGGAATGTAAATTGATATAGCCACTATGGAGAACAGTATGGAGGTTCCTTAAAAAACTAAAAATAGAACTACCATATGACCCAGCAATCCCACTACTGGGCATATATACCCTGAGAAAACCATAATTCAAAAAAGAGTCATGTACCAAAATGTTCATTGCAGCTCTGTTTACAATAGGCAGGACATGGAAGCAACCTAAGTGTCCATCAACAGATGAATGGATAAAGAAGATGTGGCACATATATACAATGGATAAAGAAGATGTGGCACATATATACAATGGATAAAGAAGATGTGGCACATATATACAATGGAATATTACTCAGCCATAAAAAGAAACGAAACTGAGTTATTTGTAGTGAGGTGGATGGACCTAGAGTCTGTCATACAGAGTGAAGTAAGTCAGAAAGAGAAAAACAAATACCATATGCTAACACATATACATGGAATCTAAAAAAAGAAAAAAAAATGATTCTGAAGAACCTAGGGACAGGTCAGGAATAAAGACGCAGACGTAGAGAATGGACTTGAGGGTACGGGGAGGGGGAAGGGTAAGCTGGGACAAAGTGAGAGAGTGGCATGGACATATATACACTACCAAATGTAAAATAGATAGCTAGTGGGAAGCAGCTGCATAGCACAGGGAGATCAGCTGGGTGCTTTGTGACCACCTAGAGGGGTGGGATAGGGAGGGTGGGAGGGAGATGCAAGAGGGAGGGGATATGGGGATATAGGTATACATATAGCTGATTCACTTTGTTATACAGCAGTAACTAACACACCCTCGTAAAGCAATTATAATCCAATAAAGATGTTAAAAAACAATAAAAAGAAAAGAATAAGATAGCTTAAATCCCAGGAGTCGGAGGCTGGAAGTGACGTAAGCAAGAAACTTTAAAACTTTAAAAGAATGCGGAAGAGTGGACAGTCAGCTCAGATTTTTGAAGAGAAATAGCTAAATGTGTGAAGAATGCTAATAAAAAGAAATTAGGACAAACTGATAGCGTAAAATCCACTTTTGCCATACAAGTCTGCAGAAGGATGCCTGCCCGGAGAAGGTAGTATTTTAGGAGTAGTGGAAGAGGATATTGTCAGTAAGACAAAGAAGAGTTGGGGTTCTTCTGATATGAGTGACACATTTCTCCAGGATTCCACAGGAATTTGATAACTCAGAAATCATTAAGAAGTGGAAAATTTATATGTTTAATATTAAACCCTAGCAATTAGCTACAGACTATTTTAACTACTTGTGTCTCCTCTTTTTAGTTTTTCCTAACTAGAGTGTTTTAGTTTTTGCTTCTTTTGTTTTGTTAATGGAAAAAGTTAAGATGCTTCCCTCCTTGCCCCTCCAATCCAATCCGATATAATGTAACCATTGTTTATACACTTTTTTTTTTTAAACAAAAAGGGTCTGTACTCTGTTTTGCAACTTGCTTTTTCACTTGCTATATCTTGCATATCACTCTAGATTAGTGGTTTTCTAGAACTGGGAGCAGTTTTGCCCTCCAGGGGGCAATGTCTGGAGACATTTTTGATTGTCATGACTGGTGAGGGGAGGGAGGTTGCTACTGGCATCTAGTAGGTGGAGGCCAAGTTTACTGTTAACATCCTGCAATGCAAAGGACAGCTCCCGCAGCAAAGAATTATCTGGTCCAAAATGTCATTAGATCCAAAATTGAGAGTCATTTCTCTAGGTCAATACACATAAATCTAATTCATTATTTTAAAAAGCTTCATAATACTTTGTAGTATGGTCGATCATGATTGATTCAACTAGTTTCCTACTGATAGCTCTGGCTTCTTATTTAGTGGCATTATAATATTTAATATCAAGAGATCAAACGCTCCAAGTTACAATTCATTTGTTTCTTTAAAGAGCAAAATAAGCCTTATCAGAAAGATTCAAAGAGGAATTCATAGGCTTGTGTATAAAATTAGATTCTGGGTCACTGTGAGTCAGGAGAATTTGGTTTCAAGAAAATCACAGACTCACTCTAAATGACAAGTCTTAAAGTAAGTCATTTGAAAAGCATGTCTCCATTTTTTGATTCTTTGGAATTAAAAGAAGAAGAAGAAGCAACTCTAAAGCCTTTTACATGACTGCCCAATACAGAGAAGGCTACATTTGAAGTGACAGCAGTAACTTTCAGAGAAGCTAATTCTGATTGTCTTTACCTCCTCCTTATACATATTTTTAAAAATTCATTAGTACATTAAATCAGATGGGTTGAACAGAAGAAAACAAAGCAGGTTTAAGATGAAAAAAGTGATATCCAATCCTGAGGACATGGAATGACTTCCAAATGTCGTTGACAATGTAATTCAGAATTGGAATGACCCTCTGGTTAACCACAGAGGGTTTTACAGAGAGGGTGCCCTGAAGCAAACAGATGCTTGCTCTGTGCTTCTCTAGCCCATCCTCTCTATATGGCATATGCATGCCTGGGAGGATAAAATAGAGAACTGATTCTCCCCTTTTGCAGAGCTGGGGAAAGGGTAGTAGAACCAGAACTGTGCAGGAGAAGGATGGCAAACCAACTGGTGAGCCTGAAAGGGTTAGACCTCTGTTTCCACCCTTTCCTTGTCATCAGTTTCCTCAGGACGAAGCAAGAGGTGGCTGTTTCTCTTCCCTTTGCTGGTAGTGTTTTGTTATCACTTAGTTAAGTCATCCAGTGATAGTTCTCTGGTGCAGCAGACTAGGCTGGATAATTTGGGCTTTGTGCTTTTGACCTTTCAGCTTTCTGGCATGAGTCCTTCTAATTAATAAATTAATAACTAGACAATTAATAGCTATCCTGAGATAAGTCAGATCTATCAAAATTACAAGTCAAACCTATCTAAGGAACTGCTGACATTATAAGTTCATTGTTTTTTTTTAATTGAGGTATAATTGACATCTAATATTACATTAGTTTCAGGTGTACAGTGTAATGATCGGATATTTGTATATATTGCGAAATTATCACCACAGTAAGTCTAGTTAACATTTGTCATCATACAGTTACAAAAAAGGTGTTTTTTTTTATTGTGAAGAGGACTTTTATGATCTATTCTCTTAGCAGCTTTCCAATATGCAATACAGTCCTGTGACCTACAGCCACCATGCTGTGTATTACATCCTTATGATGTACTTATTTTGTAACTGACAGTTGGTACCTTTTGATCCCCTTTCCCCATTTCGTTCCCATCCCCTGTAAGCTCACTGATGTTTGGGAAAACTAAGAATTCCCCCCCTTGCTGTTGCCCCTTTAGGATCAGAGCCACACCCAAGTTTCACAATACCGTCAGGATCCCTCCCTGATCATGAGGTCCATCATCCACATGACGGATGCTGCTCGCTCTGGGATCATGCCTCCTGCCCAGCTCACCACCATCAACCAGTCTCAGCTCAGCGCCCAGTTGGGGTTGAATTTGGGAGGTGCCAGTGTGCCCCACACGTCTCCTTCACCTCCAGCGAGCAAATCGGCGACTCCCTCCCCTTCTAGCTCCATCAATGAAGAGGATGCTGATGAATCCAACAGAGTGAGTTAATTGCCTTTAGTATATAACCTACCAGAGAATTGGGAATCACCCCATGCGCATGTCTTTGAATTTCATTCACAGTAGTACCTTCTTTTGCTTCATGGATTTGGAGTAGCATTTGAATTTATGGTGGTTTAATTTTTTTTCTTCACTCTTTTATATTTACTTATTTTCTGTGGAAAGTGTATTCAACTGAAAATTGGAAGATCTGGCTTCTCCTATTAGTTGTAAGGCATTGAGTAAGTCGCTTAACTCTTGTAGGCTTAATTTTCCTAAATCAGCAAAAGGGAAGGCTTGCACCAGACTTTCCAGAAATTCTGAACTGCTCTGGTTCTAAGTTAATGTCCAGGTAGGCAAGTTTCATCTGGTTAGTTGGCTGAACTGCTGCCCCATTGGACAGTCTTGTACCTTTGATGAGGTTTATCACGTAGTGAATTCCAATCGTTTTACATCTTTGCTTTTGTCAGGGAAATGACACGTGATTCAAATATGCACAGTGTGAAGTAAAAACTTAGTTGCAGGTATGACTTTTCTGAATGCCTAGAAAAGTATTCTGTTTCACTGAACTTACTTGTAGGTACACAATTACTCGTTCCTCATTTATTAATTATGTGTGGTACACTTACTCTGTGCTTGGCGTTTTACTGTGTTCTGGTGATACAAAGATTTCTAAGAGGACTATTGCCCCTGGGACTTCCCACTGGGAACAAATAGCAATGTTTAAAACTAGCTCCAGATGTGATTAGAGGTATAATTGATGTATTTGGTGTGCTGAGATGGTCATCGATTCTGCTTAGGAGAGTGATATGAGGAAGCCTTTATTGAGAAGGTGATGTTTGAATTAGGTCTAAGAGGATACATAAAAGTTTGTGAGGCAGAAGACAGAGGCCAGCATTCTGGTAGAAAGAGCAATGAAAGTACGTGTCCATTTATGGGTATCATGAGCAGTGTGACATGGGGGAAGAAAGAAATGAGTTGAAGAAAGAAATGGCTGAAATGTGGTAGCCTTTCCCTTGTTGGTAGTTGAGAGCTGATTAATTATTTGCATAGAAGAATGGCATAAGCAAATTTATGCTTTAGAAAGATAACTTGGGCTGTATATAGAATGTGTTATAAAGAGAAAGACCAGAGAGAAGGAACTCAATTAAAACGTCCTTTTGTTATGAAGTGTTTGCTTTTATTTTAGCAAAGGAACGCATGGACAGGAGGTACCAGTTTAGTGAGACATTCAAGAGAAAGAATCATCTATTAAGGTTTGGTGATCCCCTGGAATTTGAAGGAGTAAAAGGTACACTGGGTTTTAGTTTGAGAGCCAGCGTAGCTATCAGTAAATGGAGAGGCTCAACCTAGGAAGAGAGGAGTGTTATTTTTTTTCCCCACAGGGAAGATGAGAGTTTGACATGGTAGGGGTTGAATTTGAGTTGCTTCCATGTGAGTCTAGAACTCAGTCTGTTGGAGATGGAGCTATAGATTTGGGGACCATCTGCACGTAGATGTGAGCACATAGAAGTAATCAGGATTTCTCAGAGTGCGCAAGGAGCGAGACAAGGCCAGAATATTGAGCATCACTGATTTTTACCTTGAGCATCATTTACGTTTAAATAGAAATGGAAGAAGAGGAGCTAGAAAAGATTGTGGGTGATGAAAAGAGGAGGGAGTTTACCTGAAAAGAGGAGAAATGTTGCAGGGATTTTAAGAAAGAGGACTTGGTCTATCCCATTATGTTAACTCCCCACTGGACACAAGGTGGGGAAATGCACTTAGCAGTCTGTGTTCACACTCACAAGGACTTCAGCGGGATGAAGTGGAAAGTAATAAAGAAACTCGAGGGATGTGTATAAGATACAGCTGAGTTATAACTGGCTATTACACAATTCAAATGGAGTCCTTTCATTTGTCTCACATTTCTACTGACCTTAATAATTACCTCTGTATCAATCTGAAATTGTCACCTCTAAAGAGAACCTTTTATGTGACTCTTAGCTTGTTCCATTTTAAGCCAGGGTCTAGGTTTTGTGTAAAGACAAGGAATCCAGTATATCTCTTAAGCAACTTAGCTGAAAAAGGAAGATTAACGTTATTGTTGATTATGTCTTTTGGGCAAAGCTATTTCTCCATTTTTTCACAGCCCTTTGAGTCGACTATGCAGAAGTTTCTTTAGGAGAATTAATTCTGAGCTTTTATTTACACTGTGAGGTTCTTCATTTTGGGTTTATTCTTAAAAGCTAATGATGATTAAGGCAAGTCATGGTTGTCCAAGAAAGACGTCAAAGGTTGTCAACACTTGAATGTTGTTTCACAAAGAATGGAATAGAACTCTTCTTATTTAGAAAAAGCTTTACTGGAAATAACTTTCATCTTGCCATTGGTCAGGGATTGTTGGCGGAAACAGTGCCAAATTCTCTTCCAAGAAAAGAATAGAGTTGTTTGACTCAGAAAAATCTGTGTATATATTTTTTTTCATGTGGCTTACGTAATATTTTTTCATTGAAGGAAAACTTGGCTCCAATTGAAGCTCTAACTGAACAGACATCTGACTCCTTTGCAAGTTCAGATTCATTAACTAGATTAAACAAGTTGCACTTATTCTGAGGATTTAGAAAAAAGACTATGAGGTCTACAGAATTTTATTGAATTAATCGTGTGAGTTATGAAAAATGGCATTTTGGAGGAGAGGTGAGATCTAGCTTAACACCTACTGAAGTGCATAAGCTACTGGTATAAAGTATGGGTGTGGTTATCACTCAGTACAAACAACAGGCCCACCAACAAGTAGGCTCTTGGTTTCCTAACACCTTGAGGGTTCAGAGCTCTCAAAGAAAAGTTACTTATCCGTTTCCTCCCTAAGAATGCTAGTAATTGGATTAAGTTCCCAATGACCCTCTTTCAGAAAGTAATGATACTCTTGGAAAATTTGAATTAAGATTCAAGACTCAAGGCCATTAAAAGCCAATCTGTTACTACTTGAATCTATCTCTGTTGATCTTGCCCAAGGCTGGCTTTTAAAACAGATTCTGTCAAACACTTCAGCATTCTTGATGAAGTTAACGGCAAAATCATCTCCAATATAGTCATATCATAATCTAGGGGGAGATAAAACAAGGTTGATAAATCATTTCCCCTGCTTCTCTGATGAGTATGTTATATGACTGTTGAAATTAGATGATGGTAGCAGGTGAATACTGGAGCTCAGTGGTATATAAATGAGGGGAACTGTACCCATATCATCTCTATAGTTTCAGTTTCAGAGTTCATTGTGAATATGTGTGAGCGTCTCTAGGCCAGTATTCTTGTGGGCAGGGTTACTTACTATATGTAATAATAAACATCGCCTTATTAGTCTTCTTTTTAGCCTTGGTGATTTTAAGTATCTACTGTTGCTGCTCTTTCACAGGTTTTTAATTTTATGAAGAGTGTCCATTTCCTTTCTAGCTCTACTTAGAGTTTTGACATTTTTACATTTCTTGTTATCCTATTCTTTAGGAAGTTTTTATTGTTTTAGAAAATAAAAGTGACCTTTCCCTTATTGTGCGAGCTTGGGGATTAGAGCTAATTTCCATTTGAGTTTCCGGAGACCATTAGCAAAGTAATATTCTGGTAAAATAAAAGACCAAGCCTCAAAAAAATCAATTCAGACCGATCATACGTATGGTATGCCTCTATGGCTAAGGAACATTATATAAAATATCTGAATATGATCAACATCCTCAATAGTATTTAGGTTTACTTCTAAAACCTTTGAAAATGTAAAATATTTTGTTTATGGGTACATGTGTAGCCCATATATATATATGGCATTACTCGGTACAGAGCGTTCTGTTTTTCATTATTCATAATTGCTATTTAGAGCATATGTTGCGAATGTATTGAAGATACTTCTGGGTCTCATTAATCAATGTTCTAAATGCTAATCTCTGCTGTCCAGTTAACTCTAAGCAAGCTTACCCCTCCCCCACACTTCGTGGTGATTCATCTGTTGATGATGTTTAACAAAACTTTAAAAGAACGATTGGGGACCTGAGTAAGTCTTTCTGCATTCTCTGCAAGTACATTCTAGGCAGTGAATTTTCTTCCTGCTTTGCAGGCCATTGGAGAGAAAAGAGCTGCTCCAGATTCTGGCAAGAAGCCCAAGACTCCAAAGAAAAAGAAAAAGAAAGATCCCAATGAGCCACAGAAGCCAGTGTCAGCATATGCCCTGTTTTTCAGAGACACACAGGCTGCAATTAAAGGTCAAAACCCTAATGCAACCTTTGGAGAGGTCTCAAAAATCGTAGCATCTATGTGGGACAGCCTTGGAGAAGAACAAAAGCAGGTGAGGCAAAGATCCATCGTGGTCATTGCAAGATGATTCTTTACACCTTTTCTGAGTGAATACATCCACTTAATATGACTGCTTCTCATGAAAGCCTTTCTAAGCTATGGAATTAAAAAACACACACACATAAATCCAAACCACTCTGCAGTTATATGGATTTCTCAGTTCCCTTAAGGGTGTGTGTTCAGAACCCATTCAGAAGAGAGTTGGAGGAGATCCAGGCAGTATCCTGCAAGCATAAACTTTTGATGATCATCTTTTCATTTTAAATAATGCGGAATTTTTCCCCCCTTTGTTAAAAAAAAGGCACTACAAAGGGATTAGGTCCATCCTGCTTGCCTTTTTTTTGATCATCTTTCTGAACTCTTGTGCTCTCCTGGGGGGTTTCCAAACTTTGAAGCTGACTCTGCGCGTCTCATTATTGTCATCGGGCATTTGAAATTTTATTCCAAGTTCATTTGAAAGCGTGGCTGTATGAGAGGCACTGAGAGATTAGCCATGCTGGTGGGAGACACTTCCTTAAGGTCCCGCTTCCCATCTTCCCCCGTGCAAGTCCTCCACACAAATGGAGAGAAGAATGGTTTCCTTGGGGCTCAGTCCTCCCCTGGCTCCTTGCATGAGCTCCAGTGACCATTCATGGGCGTTGATTTTCCATATCCTCACAAGAATAGACCCCTATTAGTAATAAACCAGAATAATTGTTTCAGGAATAAGGAGTGGAAAACCCTTGATTTTCTTTTTCTTTCTTTCTTTCTTTCTTCCTTCCTTCCTTCCTCCCTCCCTCCCTCTCTCTCTCTCTCTCTCTCTCTTTCTTTCTTTCTTCCTTCCTCCTCATTCCTACCAACTGGTTACCTTGGGATGCTGCAGCTGTAGAATCTGCCTGTTTGTTGGCACTGAGCTTCATGCTCTATGCGGCAGACTGATTTTCCACCCTAGAAATGTAATCCTAAGGGGGCTGGCAAACTGCTGCATCTAACTTTTAAATTCTGGAGAAAAGGAGAGTTGCACTTTGGTATAACAGCCAGCCATCAGACACCACAGTTTAAGAAAAGGAAGCCCAAATGAGGTTTAATATACTGGAATATATTTATGTAACTCACTGGTCTCACTAATGGAAATCTTTCATCTTTCACTATCTCTGATTTTTCTTGTTTTTTCTCCGAAAGAAAACCCAGGTTGAAAGACCTCCATCTTACCTCTTCTGTCTTCACACACTTTCCCTATTATTGTTGGTTTTTCATCCTCTGGTTTGTTTCAGCTTAGAAATGGGTGTGAGGGAAAGAAGACATGGATGGAGAAGTTCCTTAACTTTCTATAATTTAAACCATTTGCTGCAAATTTCATCCTTGTTACCTTATTTACTGCCCGAACAGAAGGCCCTTAGCTGTCACTCTCATGAATTCTATGCTGCAACCGGAAATCTTTTTCTGTTTGCCATAGTAAACGTCAGAGTTGTACCCCAGTGGGGGTGGCAGGGTTTCATTTTGTTTTAATATCTGTGTGTGTGTTTCTACATTTAAAAATCAAAGCCAGGGAGACCAACTTTTTATGTGAGTTCTGTTGCGACGTAATTTGCCCAGCAGTTATTTTATGGCTGAGAATGTGTGTGCTAAAGGTGGTGCTAATTGTGGTCTTTTAATAGGTCTATAAAAGGAAAACGGAAGCCGCCAAAAAAGAATACCTGAAGGCCCTGGCTGCGTATAGGGCCAGCCTCGTTTCTAAGGTAAACCCAGACAGGGGCGGCCAGTCTCTGAGAGAGTTAGGAGCCCTGGAGCATTGAAATCATAAATGCAACTCCTCTTCGAGTTGATTAAAAAAAAAAAAAAAGCATCTCGAACAACTCATAAACTTATTTGTTCCCGTTAGAGATCACCCCAAGGATGGCATGGAAAATAAGTGTTCATTCAAGCTGATGAATCCTAATTGTTTCCAGGAGTCACTGATCTCTATATATGTATGTTGAGGCTATTTAGACAGATTTCAAACAGCCCCTTTCTTCCCAGCGGGGACTGAGATCTGTGTTCATGTCCTCTATTTAAACTGAGAAGTATGTTAGGCATTTTTGGACATCAGATCATAAATTCTTCAATGGTTGCATTGTAGAGGATATAATGTAATAGAGGATGTTGCGTTTTTGACCAAACTGTTCCACATCATATAAATAAATAAGCCTCATGATTATTTAAAATAAAATTAGGCTCCAAGTACTTTAAAAAAGACATGTATACATGTATTATACATAGAATATACACTGGGCCCTGATGTATTATAAAATGCAACAGTAGTCTGAAGCAAATGTCACTCTGGATTACTATTACCTTGATCCAAAAGGAGCATGAGCTGTTACCTTATATGTTTAACATTTAATTAACTTTGTCCTTAGCCTTTCTAGAATTTAGAGAGGCTTTGGGGAGGATAATGTGAACTAATGTTTTTGCTCGTGATGTATTTCCCCTGGCAAGCAGAGATTCCATTTCATTGTCATTGTTGTTGCCTCAGAGTACCACATAGGGCCTCAGGGCATGGTCAGTGTTGCCGGCAGAGCCACTTAAAAAGGGTTTAGCCCTCTTTTCTCATCCTCACCGGAATTGTGAGATCCACCGTTGGCAACTGCTCAGAAACAGATCAAGAGAGGTACTCCTATACCTCGTAGGTATAGCTCTTAGGACTCTTCCCACCTCATTAGAAAGAGAAAACATTCATCAGGTCCGTAGCAAAAGTTTTTTCTGAGACTCTGGAAGGTGCCTATTGAGAGATATACCTATTCTGGATGGGGATTTGCACCTTGGTAGAATGTGTGGGCCACAGATGTTAAGAATTGAGGTGTACTTGGTGGCTAATTAGACGGAGTGACATGAATAGAGTAACAATGTGCATGTACTTCTTGCGTGGATCGTTTATTCATTCATTTACCTAGAAGCAGGTGCAGGTGATCTTTGTGCATTAGAGCATGAATAATTGATCATACATGGATTTAAGCCAAGAGCCAGTAACTCAAAAGGCATTCTGGAAATAGCATCCATGATTGGGCTGATCAGGTCTGTGACCGACTTAGAAGGGATAACTTAAACGTTTTACATTGGATACTAAAATCCGATTCGGAAATGTTTCCAAATGGATTGATTGATTACATTGATTCTAAGAAACTATTCAATAGGATGGAATTTAAAAAGAATAAATCCAAATTGTTTGGGGGAGGGGTGTTTTTGTTTTGTTTTTTTCATTAGGTAAGTGCAGTTGAGAGCACCCTAAATTTATAGTCAGAGACATGACAGGCAACTAAAATAGTCCTTGAGGTCTAAATTTAGAATAATTTCAACCGGAACCCAAAGTGTGAAATACCTGCTAATATGGTGATCTCACAGGAAGCAGCATCTGACTGTACAGCTTGCTGATTAGATCACATCTAAAGAATTGGTTCCCAGTGGTTGACCAACTGAAGGCCCTCCAGCAGGTTGCCTCCATGATGGTAAGGACCAAAATCTAGAAATAAATAATTGAATAATACTTAAATAATACTTATACTTAAATAGTTATACTTAAATAATACTTATAATAATACTTAAATAATTGAAAGAATCATGGAAGCAAAGATTTGAGGGAGTATGATTTTGGTCCTCAAATATAAGAGCCATCATGGAAGGGAAGCCTAAGCTTGATCTCTGTGCCCTGGATGGAAGAACTCATCCAAGGAGTGAGGTTACAAGTGAGCGAGATTTCAGCCTCAACATTAGAAATAATAAACATCACATGTGCATCTAACTTAAGTCTCTACAATCAGAGCCCGGGACTTTCCCTTAAGATGTGACTCTACTCTCACTTTTTTTTTTTTTGCGGTACGTGGGCCTCTCACTGTTGTGGCCTCTCCCGTTGCGGAGCACAGGCTCCAGACGCACAGGCTCAGTGGCCATGGCTCATGGGCCCAGCCGCTCCGTGGCATGTGGGATCCTCCCGGACTGGGGCACAAACCTGTGTCCCCTGCATCGGCAGGCGGACTCCCAACCACTGCGCCACCAGGGAAGCCCTACTCTCACTTTTAATCTTCACAACAACCAACAAAATTAATAGAAGCTTAATATTCAACCATGAGGGAGTAGACCCAGCAGACGAGCAGGAGCTCTTCACAGCCATCCACCCTTTTCCATTCTGCACTAGGGGAGCATCTCATAGGCATAATGGTGTGATTGCCCAGGTGTTTAAATATAGACTCTTCTTGTAGTTTTTCCTTAAGACTGGCTTGGCAATTTTTTAATATTAGAGTATATAAAAATAATGTTCATGTTTATATGTAGAAGACTGTGTGTATTCTACTTTGTGGGTGATTTAATGGTGGTTTTTAAAGATAATTATGAGTATTTGCAGGTTTCTTCTTACCCAAAGGCTTCAGAACACGACCCTCCAGTAATATGCAGCGCCCCCTGAGCTTTTGTACAAAACCAGAGAACTGTCCACCGATGGACGGAGCTTTACGCTGATCAGGTGTTCAAACAGAAGCCATCGGCCATGGCTTTTCCTACCTTGAGTGATTCTCCATGTAAGGTCACTCCTCAGGTTTCTTCTAATAGTAGATTTTATAAATGTGAGTAGTAAAAATCTAGAAATAAATATTCAGAATCATTAAAGAGAGTGGATGGCAGCTTGATGCCGCCAAGGTCCCCCCCATACACAACCCCCTACAAAAAAACCAAATTTTATGAAGAATAAGAGGGAAAAATAGTCTGTAAGAGGAATTATTCCAATCCCAGTTGCATTTAAAATAATTCATTTTTGTGGAGGTAATTATGTGTTTTTAGTACAAAATATATTAGGCAGTTTCTCTCCGTGTTGAGCCCCAGGTCATTTGTTTATCTTATAACAGGTTACGCAGTCACATGGGTGCTGAACTTTCTCCCTTTGTGTATGACTCCTTTGCTAAATTTTGGAAATATTTGGTAAACTAAAAATATTTCTAAAGTTGTCAAGTACTTCAATTTAGTGTCTCTAAAGAATTCAGTTATGTTTTTCTTATACTCAAGTGAGCACTGTTATAAATAATCATGGCTTTGATTATTATATACAGGGCTTTGAAGTTTTCTGGCAACAGTTGTTTTCTGGTAGTAGTAATTGTTAATTAATGAAAATAGCTAACATTTACGAAGTGCTTTTTGTAGGCCGGGCACTGTTCTAAATGCTTAATAAATATGAGTTAGTTTAATTCTCACAACCTCTGTACAAGGTGAATACCATATAACACTATTTTATAGATGAGGAAACTGAGGAACAGATGAGTGAATTAACTTGCCCCAAGCCACAGCGTTGTTGAGTAGTAGAGCTAGATTTGAACTCAGGCAGTCTATACTCTGTTGTCTTTCAACATGGTTCTTGCTGGTGACATTAGTTCAGACTTAAATGCTAAAGAATTGTTACTCTTAAATATATGTATCAGTCATCTTTTACTACAATAGTGCTGTGTAACAACCAGCCCCAAGCCCAATGACTTAAAAAGATAAGCATTTATCCCAGAAAGTGCCAGTTAACTAGCTGGGTCTTTAAATCTCAACCAAGACTTGGCAGGATCAGCTAGTCCCGCTCGTCTGTGTGCAGTCAGCCTCAGGGGGTTGGTGCTGGACTCATACACCTATGTGGCAGTTGGCTGGCAGTGAGCTGGCTCTTGAGTGGGTAACTGGGCCACATGGCTGTCATCACGAGGTGGTAGGTTCTGACAGACACAGACAGACAGAATTTGAAGCCTCACTTCCATCACATTCTGTTGACCAGAGCAAGGGTGCCAGGCCAGCCCAGATTCAAAGGGTGGGGGGTGTCACTCCACCTCTGGAAGGAGCTTTAAAGTCACATGACAAAGTGCTTGGGTTCAGGGAAGCATGAATAATGGTGGCCATTTTTGACATCAATTTACAATACTAAAAATACCCCAACCTTCTCCCCCAAAATGCAGGCTGCTGCCGAATCAGCAGAAGCCCAGACCATTCGTTCTGTTCAGCAGACCCTGGCGTCCACCAATTTGACCTCCTCCCTCCTTCTCAGCCCTCCGCTGTCTCAGCACGGAACAGTGTCGGCCTCCCCTCAGACTCTCCAACAATCGCTCCCTAGGTCAATCGCTCCCAAACCCTTAACCATGAGACTCCCCATGAACCAGATCGTCACTTCGGTCACCATCGCAGCCAACATGCCATCGAACATTGGGGCTCCACTGATCAGCTCCATGGTGGGCTCGGCGTCCTCCACCCAAGTGAGCCCTTCAGTGCAGACCCAGCAGCATCAGATGCAGCTGCAGCAGCAGCAGCAGCAGCAACAACAGATGCAACAGATGCAGCAGCAGCAGCTCCAGCAGCACCAGATGCATCAGCAGATCCAGCAGCAGATGCAGCAGCAGCATTTTCAGCACCACATGCAGCAGCACCTGCAGCAGCAGCAGCACCTCCAGCAGCAAATCAACCAACAGCAGCTGCAGCAGCAGCTGCAGCAGCATCTCCAGCTGCAGCAGCTGCAGCACATGCAGCATCAGTCCCAGCCTTCTCCTCGGCAGCACTCCCCTGTCACCTCCCAGATTACATCCCCCATCCCCACCATCGGGAGCCCCCAGCCAGCCTCTCAGCAGCACCAGTCACAGATACAGTCTCAGACACAGACTCAAGTATTATCGCAGGTCAGTATTTTCTGAAGACGCACGTGGCAGGCGGATTTGCGCATCTGGAGGAGAGTGGCGTCCGAGAGTAAACCATGTGTGGCTGCAACTCGTGAGTCGGTGTTGGTTATGCAGAAATGTGTAAAAGATCACGCGGTCCTCTCAAGTGTCTATTAGATAGGCAATAAGAACTACAGTGTAGCTGAAAATCATCTTCTAGCTGACTCTAAACCACTTTGTTTTTAAACAAGAAAAGCTGTGCTCTTTTATGTGATGCCTTTTTTTATTTATTCAGGCTCTACCTACAATATGTGAATCAAACCGTTTAATGAATCCTGGGACATACTGATGATTATAATAAACTGGCCTCTCTGAGTCATAGCAAATGGCCTTATTTCTCCCGAAGTGAAGAAACCACACTTCAAGGCGATTGGAACTTCCGAAGCCCTAAAAATAAAAAGCACAGTCGTAACTACCTGAAATACGAAAATCCAGTTTCATACAAACATTTGTATGACGTCAATCGTTGATGGCATTTTTTTGTCATGAAAAACATAATGTAAATCACAGACTTTTGCCAAAGCTCTTATTTTTTTTCCTTAAATCTCTCCAGAAAAAAAAAAAAATGCAAGTGATTAGTTTCAATTATTGACTCCTTTTCACTTTTTACCCATGACTTCTCCAAATCAAACCACAGTATATGTTGTAACAATATCTATGACCACTGTTAGCCCATTATATTCATTCCAATTAGAAGAAAAGAATGTGAATATTATATTCTGTGTTTTGAGTGACAAGTTTCGAAAATGAAAAACACTGTATTTTTAAAAGGGAAATGCACTTAAATGGAGACAGTTATTACAAAAGTTAAGATTTAAAAAAAAAAAAGAGCAAGAGTTTTTATTATGATGTAATACCGGTAGAATATTTAAAAGGCGCACCGCATCTGAATAATCAATGTAAATATTTTCTTTCAAAGTTGTAAGTTTTCATATCATGTGTTGTAAAGTTTTCATAAACAAGGCTTTAACGTAAACACTGGTGACATAAACCATTCATTGCTACGTTGCTTATTGTGTTTTTATGCTGTTTTATACTTTTTTATGAGTTATGATAGCAGCAATTAAGTTGTTTGTATTTTGCTTAACTAAAACAAAAATGCTTTTATCTTGCTATAGAATAAACACATTTCAGTAAAAACTGCAGACTGTATTTTGATGCAACAACCAGGCAACTACTGTTCACTTTTCAAAATAAAATATGTCAAATTTCACTTTGGGTTCCTTGAATATGTAGAAGATGGGGGGAATAGGTCCCATACCAACCTGTGTTTGAGCCCAAGCACCTTCTTCCGTTTTCAACTGGAAATAAGAGATTCATAGCCAGGAATGTGGATTGCATGGCCCCAAACCAGAGCCTGTAAAAAAACAAATAAACCGTTAGAAATGGAACCATTAGTGGAATTCCCTGGCGGCCCAGTGGTTAGGACTCCTCGCTTTCACTGCCGAGGGCGCAGGTTCGATCCCTTGTCGGGGAACTAAGATCCCGCAAGCTGCGCAGTGCGGCCAAAAAAGGGAAAAAAAGGAAAAGAAATAGAACCATTAGAAGTTTTTTTATGATTATCATTTTGTTAAGATGCAAGGGCAAGGTAAGTATAGAGGAAGAAGCACTTGTCTTCTATTTGGGGCTTGGACTAGCTGGCACTGTGTTTTTGTTGCTGTTAAAATAGATGGTGAATGCTAATTCTTAAGCCAAAATAATTATTTCAGTGCCCATTTCTTCCCCCCTTTTCCTGCTCTGTAGTGACTCCTCTTTGAGAACAGTGTGACCACTATCCCCAGTTGTCCTGCATGATTAATTACAGCATCTGTCCTGTCAGAAGCTATAATGAAGAGGTCTTGATAAAAATTGCAAATTACCACTGGCAACAGTCTTCAACTGCTTATGATAAAATGAAAATTAAAAACAGCAAGTGTTAACCCTGACCAGAATCCTAATCTGGAAAAAATTAGGGTGTGAGTAGTGGTATCCATGGCTACTGTGTGCAAGACATTCAAAAAATAATGGAGTATGGATTCCTCAAAGTTGTTGTATTTCAAAGAATATTTACTGTATGTTGTGGGCTATGAATAATGAATTCAGCTTTCAATATTTCATAATCTTCTCATCCCCTGCATTATGTACAAATATTGAACAGCAAGAGATTCTAATTATAAATTTATAGATTTCTGGCTGTAGGAAAATTTATGTCTAAATTGAAGCTTTTCATAAGATGTATTAGTTGACAGGTATCAGTGTTCAAACAGTCTAAGAATGATGCCTAATCGCATCTACAAGGGAGCAATTGTATTCCACAAAGAAATGAGCTGCTTGCATCAAACCCATCAGAAGCAGAGCTGATGGTAAAAGATTTTCTGTGAATTGAAACTAACATTACATAACAATAAGAACCATTTTATATTCTGTTGTGAAACCTTTAGACAAATGTCTTCAAAATTAATCGCTAAACTACATGTGACAGTAATTGTGTATTAGTTCTGTAATTGTCATTTTGAAAACCCATGAAGTATTGCTCGGAAAAAAAATGTCACTAGTGATAAGACTGAATTGCAAATGAAGTCTGTTTTCAACTGTTTGCAGTTAGAAGCAGGTGTTGTATCATCTATTAAATGATTTTTATAAATCTTGGGTTTTATCACATCTGATTAAACACTGCTAAGCCATTGATGGTCAATTTCGAGAAAAAAAAAACAGCTTAATTACTACAGTTTAAAGCATTAATCACCAGGCAAAACTATGTCTTGAAAATGTCAAAAAGCTTGAATCATGAAAAGAATTCCCCAACCTTGTTACCATATTATTCTCAGGATCCGATAAAGCGCGTTATGAGTCAACTTGTATTTCACTTTGTACACAGGATTGGTTCCTATTTCTGAGACATAAGTAAGTACGTGGTGTACTTTTACAGGTCAGAAATGAATCAGGGTAATGAAAAATAGGCATGAGCAATGTGGTATCTGATTAGCGGGACACCTAAACGGCCTAACTGCTTTCCCTCTTAAGTGGTCCACAGACATTAACGAGGCTCCCCCCCTCACCCGGTCCTCCACCACACACCTTTTCTCTCCCCTGCCATGTGCACACTATTTTATTACTCTGGCTAAACAGACTCTCTTTTTTGCATTAACCTGTCCTGCCTTATGATGAAAGAAGATAAGGAGTTTTCATTTTTAGCTGACACGGGGTCATTAGCTCCCGACTCAAAGAACAGAAGCTTAAATGCCTTCGTGCAGCATAATTTCTGCAATATATTACCACCCGACGGAGGGTTGAAAGCGTTCTAGACAGATGGATTAATATCTCAAGTTTAAGTAGCAGTCCTCTGCTGTGTCCATTCAGACATCTGAATGGTTTCTTTCCCATTTCTCACTTCATGGAGCATTTTTCAGCACTGGACTTCCATCTAACCTTTCCTTCGCCCCCGTCCCCACCCCCTTTGTCTGGCTTTTGTTTTGCAACAGCTGTTATTATCGTTCTTGGTCAGCTGTGATTGCTAAAGGCAAAATAGGACCAGATGGTGTTTTGCTATGCATGAATGCGCGGTACAGGACTCGGGATTGAATAGGCCAAGCTTGAGTGGTGTCCCCGCACCACCTGCCTGCCTGAGCTGTGGCACACACATCGCAGGAGCATGATCCGCCTAGATCTACTCTCATCGGATGGGAAAGTGGGGAGCTGGGTCCGCACCACCTGCCTGCCTGAGCTGTGGCACACACGTCACAGGAGCATGACCGCCTCAGACCTACTCGCATCGGATGGGAAAGTGGGGGAGCCGGGCTGGAGTTTCCCCGAATTTATTGATCTTCCGTGCACTCACAGAAGAGCAAAGTGTACAGTCAGTTTGAGTTAACTGGAGATGACACAGCATGGGCATGTAAGCTATCACTCTAGAATTCTGGTTTGCTTGAAGGATTTCATTGCTCCCCCAAACACACACACACACGCACAGTAATAGCAAAACAATGGGCTAAGTAGGCACAACATTTCTTTAAAAGTCTGTCTCAAATAGTAGAATTAAGGGTCTGAGGTGAGGGTTTGGAAGAGGGAGGCTTCTTCAAAATGATATTTTGTGTCAGTTAATAATGCAAGGTAAAGAAAAGCTAAGACTCTGATATGTGGAGAGAGCCCTAACCCTTGTAGGTTATCGGTCAAATATTTCACATTTACAAGAAATGTGCCTCACCTGGAAAGTCACACAGATACACAACCAGATTAGAATTCTCTTAGAAAATGTCCTTAATATTAATGAGTTTTTCTCCTCATCCTCTCAGACACAGTTCGCTTTGCTGACTCTCTGACGTAACCCTGAGAATAAGCACTTTCCCTGAATTTTGAAAGTTGGTGAATGGGTTTAACCCATGTTGACTGTGATCCTACAGGTGTGTGGGTTGTATGTGCTGGTGTGTGGAAAGGAAAAGCTTAACCATCCAGCAAACATGGAGTCAGATATGCAGACAGACAGCTCTATTTGCCTAAGGCCCTAATTACTTAAATTTACTTCTGCTACATGCAAAACACTATGATAGGTCCCAAAGGAGATGCAAAAATAAACAGGGCCTTCTGTTGACTTTGTATATGTTTGAAATTTTTCATAATACATGTTAAAAAAATAAAATAAAAGCCATCCTTAACTTTAGGAGCTTTTATTTTTTCAGTGTTGTGAGGGAAAGCACCCAGTAGTCAATGATCAGTGTGCCAACATAGAACGCATGTGGGTTGTAGTGTGTGCGTGTGGTGGTGGTTTTTTTTTGTTTTTTGGTTTTTGGTTTTTTTTTTGGTAATCTGAGAAAAATCACAATTTATTTAGAAAGGGAAGAGATTACAATTGGTTAGGGGAATTAGGAAAAGCTGCGTGGGATTCCTGGCATTTAAGATGTGCCTTAAAAGGTTAGGTAGAATTTCACCAGGCCGAGATGGAAGTCCTACCCTGGTAGAAGAAGGAGGCATCTCCAGACAAGGGGGAACAGGAGAAGAGCCACCTGGGTTGAAAGCACAGGCGCCATTAAAACAGCAGTAGAGAATATAGCAAATAGGGACTTCCCTGGCGGTCCAGTGGTTAGGACTCTGCGCTTCCACTGCAGGGGCTCGTTGGGAAATTAAGGTCCCGCAAGCCACACGGTGAGGCCAAAATAACAAAAGAGAGAGAGAATATAGCAACTTGGACACACAGTGGTTTGGGGGTAGGTGAGCGGGAGAAAGTGCTAGAAAGGAGGTTTGGGATTAGATTTATAGAAGTTCTTGTACGCCCAGCCGGAGACTTGTGCTTAATTCAAAAAGCACTGAAAGTGTCTGAGTAAGGAACAGCAGGATCAGAGTTGATTGAATACATGAAGGATTTTACCTTAACTCACTTTTGAGAAGGATGTATCCGGTTGGCACTAAAAGCCAAATGAAAAATGGAACAAGGTTCCCACTTGAAAACGTATCTCAATATTTTAATTATTCACATAAATAAATAAAGTGATGGCTTCACGCGCTCTCTCACACCCCTCCCAACTTCCTGGTGGCGGAACACACCATCGACAAATCCGAATCAAGGCATCTTTGGTGACAACTGCAGAATAAGCCTCATCCTTATATTAGCATCCAGAGGGAGATCCTTTTCTGTGTTTCTGCTGTGAAAAGAAAGCTATTTTCACCACTTTTAAAAAGTACCTCTCGGTGCTTGAACTCAAATGCGATGAATGATAAAAAGAAGGCCTTGCTTTTTCGCTTGAGTAAAAACCTCAGGCAGCACTGGGAGGGATGTTGGTTATGGTCTCAATTTAATTTCAAAGAAGAACGTTCACAGATAGAAAATGTGAATGTGGATGTACACTTCTTAGCAGAGGAATAATGCTCTTTTGTAAAACATCTCATTATATCCCCGGCATTTATATAGTACTGTGTACTTTTCAAAGCAGTTTTCTGTGTATTCTCTCATTTAGTTCCCTCTCTAGATAGGACAGGAGTGAACCCCGTGTCACAAAAGGAAACTGAGGCACAGAGAGGGTTGTGACTTGTTCCAGTATCTCTTTGCTTATAAGAGACACAGTCAGAACTGGAATGGAAATCTTCTCCTTCTAGACCTGTTATTTCATTTACCTTCTAATATTTGTATAGGTATGGCAGGTATAGGTATAATATAGGTATAATATTTGTATATATTTGACATGTATTTATAACTGTTGTATATTTGTATGTAGGATGTGTAAATAAATATGTGTGTGTGAATAGACGGGTGATAGATAAATATAAATAGATAATAAATAGATAGATAGATGGCAGAAATCCATCACAGTACCAAAGAGAATAATTAATCCATGTTTTCCTCATGGCTAGTCAGGCAGTAAACCAAAGTGAATGCCCCCTAGCCCGTGTTCTCAATGGGGCATAATGCCACATGGCACTTTTTTCAGTGTGAATACCTTCCAGTCTGATTGTTTTCCCTACCAAGATCTCTCTGTAATTATTTTGTATTCGGGCAAACAGCTTTGACTCGTGGGCTTCGAACGTTGGGGCTGGAGGTGCCACAAAAGTGCCAAAGCATAATATTTCTCTATGTGTTTATATGTGTATATAAACCTGCTATAAAAAGCAGGTTTCAGGGAACATTGAGATGGGTAAACACCAGGTAGGTGTGCATTGTTACACATTATTTAAGGAATCTGGTGAATCAATATTGAACACGGGAAATCAATGACAGGATAGGGAACGCGTCTTCCTAGGGATTATGGGTAGTGACCCTGCGCCCTACTACATAAGTTACTTCTTCATTTCCAAGGCCCCTTGCTAAGCAGGGTGTGTTTTACTACAGGCCGCCACTTGTCAAAGGAAATATAGGAGTAAGGACCTCCAATCCTATGTCCCCTGTCCACAAGATTTTATTACTGTCTTAACTTTAGATGAACAGAGTTCTGAAGATACCTTGAAAACAATCACTTGCTAAGGTTAAATAAAATTGAATGACGTTCTAACATATTCATCCATAATACCAGGCACCAGCATTCTGGTGAACGAATATTTTGAGGCTTTTCATTCACGAGTGTTTGAGTGACTTATACAGAGTCAACAGGATCATGGTTATTTTGAGATCCAGGTCTTATGTTTATTTTCAGATTTTTGGCCTACTTTTTCTTTCTGGTCAGTCTGCCTTGCCTCCAAGGATCTATTGTTACCAAGTAAGAGTCTTTTGATAACATTCCTTGTTTGTTTGGTTGTTTTTTAACATCTTTATTGGAGTATAATTGCTTTACAATGGTGTGTTAGTTTCTGCTTTATAACAAAGTGAATCATTTATACATATACATATGTTCCCATATCTCTTCCCTCTTGCGTCTCCCTCCCTCCCACCCTCCCTATCCCACCCCTCTAGGTGGTCACAAACCACCTAGCTGATCTCCCTGTGTTAAGCAGCGACATTCCTTGTTAAACGTCATCCCTCTGACATGCAGAGGGATCCTTAATTTCCAGTTTGTCACAATGAGCGAAAATGATGCCATGCTGTAAACCTGTCTTCATTGGTAATTTGCAAATCTGATACAAGATCTTTGCCCAAATCATTCAGTCCTGCTGTTCCACCCTCACCCTTTCTGCCCACTCTTAATCCTCTCCTCTGTAATTCATATTGAGTGTGTGGAATCCCGGGGGACAAATAACAGCGTCTGAGGAAATTACCTACATACAGTCTGACCTCTTGTGTGCTTTTTTGGATGACAAATTAAGATATCCATCTTTGGCCGTTTGGACAGTTACCTGGAAGGACTTGCACCATTTTCATAAATTGTGTCCGAAGGCTGGCATACTAGCATGGAACTTTTTAATGATGTTCAGAATATTTTGGCCAAGGAATGTGAGTACAACTACAGTTCTTTCCAAAGCAGAACCTAATTCCATGGGGGAAATGCACTATCCTTTTGCATGTAGAGAATAAAATCATCATCGTTTATGCTAATTGGAGAAAATTTCTTACCAAAAAATTATTACATTTTCTTGCAGCACAAATTCTAAAATCTTAGCAAGAAGATCAGGACTTTCTATCAGGGAAAATTTGCAAGATGTTAATATGTTAAAAAGGTGGCAATAATATTTGCTTCTAGATCTTCAAGAGCCCAGAAATGTGTATCTGGGGTTCATTTAACTGCTGGACACAAGTTACCAGTCAAAGCAGAATGACTTTTCAGAGTGGGAACAAATGATCATTTTGGGATTGGGCTTAATTACTGTGAAAAAATTTCTGTTTATTTGTTGGTCATGTCTGAAGTTTGTTTATTGACAAATAACAACTTATTTGTCCTTCGGGGACAAAATATGTACATTGTTCATATTTTGGACAAAATATGAAGGTCAGATTCTTGAGGTGGCTAGGTAATTGTCTATAGAGGTTTAAATTCTTTTTTTCTTTAATTTTTTTATTGAAGTATACTTGATTTACAAGAGGTTTAAAACTTTTTAATTTTTATTTTATACTGGAGTATAGTTGATTCACAATGTTGTGTTAGTTTCAGGTGTACAGCAAAGTGATTCAGTTATACATATACATATATCCATTATTTTTCAGGTTCTTTTCCCATATAGGTTATCACAGAATATTGACTAGCACTCCCTGTGCTATACAGTAGGTCCTTGTTGATTATCTATTTTATATATAGTAGTGTGTATATGTTAATCCCAAACTCCTAATTTATCCCTCCCTCTACCCCACATTTCCCCTTTGGTAACCATAAGTTTGTTTCTGAAGTCTGTGAGTCTGTTTCTGTTTTGCAAATAGGTTTATATGTATCATTTTTTTTTAGATTCCGCATATAAGTGATGTCATATGATATTTGTCTTTCTCTGTCTGACTTAGTTCACTTAGTATGATAATCTCTAGGTGGATCCATGTTGCTGCAAATGACATTATTTCATTCTTTTTTACAGCTGAGTAATATTCCATTGTATATATATATACAACGTCTTTATCCATTCCTCTGTCAATGGACATTTAGGTTGCTTCCATGTCTTGGCTATTGTAAACATTGCTGCAATGAACATTGGGGTGCACATTATCTTTTATCTTTTTTTAATTTAGTATTTTATTTTATTTATTTTTAAAAATTGGAATATAGTTGATTTACAATGTTGTGTTAGTTTCAGGTATACAGCAAAGTGAATCAGTTATACTTATATCCACTTTCTTTTTTAGTTTATTTTCCCATAGAGGTCATTACAGAGTATTGAGTAGAATTCCCTGTGCTATACAGTAGTTCCTTATTAGCTATCTATTTTATATATAGCAGTGTGTATATGTCAGTCCCAATCTCCCAATTTATCCCTCCCCCTCCTTCCACCTCTGGCAACCATAGGTTTGTTTTCTACATCTGTGACTCTATTTCTGTTTTGTAAATAAGTTCATTTGTACCATTTTTTTAGATTCCACATATAAGTGATATGATATTTGTCTTTCTCTGTCTGACTTACTTCACTCAGTATGACACTCTCTAGGTCCATCTGTGCTGCTGCAAATGGCATTATTTCATTCTTTTTTATGGCTGAGTAATATTCCATTGTATATATATACCGCATCTTGTTTATCCATTCATCCATCGATGGACATTTAGGTTGTTTCCATGTCTTGGCTATTGTAAACAGTGCTGCAATGAACACTGGGATACATGTATCTTTTTGAATTATAATTTTCTCCAGATATATGCTCACGAGTGGGATTGCTGGATCTTATGGTTTAAATTCTTGAACCAAAAACTGTTCAGAGCCTAGAGTCATGTTTTTTCAAGTTGCTCTTCCCTTTCATTGTTAAAAACTTTTCACATAGTGGGGAGCATCTTCAGGGGAAAGCTTCATTTGAAGATTTCTGGAGGAACAGTCTGGCACCCAAAGACCTCGATATCACTTGACCAAGAGAAATTCAGGAAGCACTGCTCTTGACCAACTTCAAGTGCTTAAATCACCACCTCATATATAGAAAATGAACAGAACTCTGCAGAGCAAAGTAAGCACATTCAATGATAAGCAAAACCTCTGTGGAAGCGGGTCAGTGGTCTGGGCATGTGGGCCACGATTCCCACAAGGATCCTGAGCGCATAGGTAACTAAGCTCTGAGTGAAAAAAACAGAACGGAGCCCGAGAAGAAGGAGATCATTGGATTCATGGGGTTTGTGGGCGCCCAGGCGATAGCCATGTAACGACTTGGCTCCAGAACTAATAAGCTACGTTTTGTAAGCCTGTGTTCTTAGAACAACTAAGAGTTTTATGCTTGATACAGATGGTGTTTATACAGAGTATACGAGCTCAGCATGAGAAGTAGTCATAAAACAGACTGGGGTTTGGTATAATTATTCACAATTACTATTGTATAATTGGATGCCATAACTATTATATAAAAAAATTTTAAGAAGTAGACTCTGCTCCTACTTTCACAATAGTTCTTAACAATAAGAGACATATGCTGTAAACATTGTAACATATTTTATGATGTTTACATACTTATACAAGGTTTGGCAAAATTGCAAATATAAAAGGCCAGGTTCTCTTTTTTGCATCCTTGGGAGACCCACTTACCCTAACTCACCTCCAGCAGTAAGTTCACTTTCTAGTCACCCACGGGGCTTCAGGAGCTTACTGCATTAGGCCACTCAGATGAATGGCTGAACGCAAATAGCTAGTTTAGCAGGTAAAAGAAGAGAAAAAAAAAAATGGGTCTATTCTGTAGAAAGTACTAATTTCTTCAGCTTTCTCCAAAGCAGCAAAAGAAAGTTCTGTTGGGCCAAGTTGTGGCCATTGCACATCAGCCCAATGCTTATTTTAATGTTTCTGGATGGAATTAGTGAATCTACAGACATCCCATCATTATATACATAAATACCCATGTCTTCTAAAACAAAAAAAAAATGATGAGCCTAGGTCCCTATCACCCCTAAGCAAAGCAACCAAAAAGAAAATTCATTAGGGTTTTAAGAGAAACTTCATTTCCTCTTAACTGCATTTACAAAGCAGGCCTGCATTTACGAAGAACTCGGCAGCTCTTCTTGCACGGAACAGTAGAACATGGAAAGTAAATTACAGAACAAAAGACTTTGGTGAGAGACTTGTTTTCCAACACACATGTATTGGGCATGAAAATGAACACAGCTCTCCTGTTGCCCCTCTCTCTGACTCATGGGTGGGCAGCCACTGCTGAATTTTTGCCTGAGACTCTCAAAGGTAACTGCTACGCTTTGATGACTGGAGTCTTTATTACAGTAGGATCACAGGTTTCCAAGGTGCACCGTGTTATCATTGAGAAGTGAGAAGCATCTTTCCTGTCTGGACACCTCTCTAGTTTCCATGATTCCTAAGGCAGAGGAGTGGGTGCCAGGCGGGAGACCATTATTCGTGCACATCCACCACCTGTTGCCCTAATGATGGTGCCCTTGAATATTTATCCACCAGGTACCAACAAGCATGACGTCTGTGCCTTAGCAGCCAGGGAGAGTAAGGGTTACCTCTCTTGTTATATCGACAGCCAATACTTAATGTTCTAAGTCTGGATTGCAACAACCTGTTTTAAGTATGGTTTCCAAAGGGACTGCTTCCAATCGTCCTCCTTGGCCCTAGAAGAGGAAGGTAGTGAAGTATGGCTTTAGTACTGTATTATGCCTGTGTGCAGCCCCAGCCTTTCAGAAATTCTCAACCATCTTGCTGTTTCCTACACCTGGCAGATGGCCAGGAATGCTCCTGATTCCATGAGAGCAGCAGCCGGTACAATGAGCCCTGAGATCAGGTTCTCCTGCAAAAGAGAATATGAATGCTTAGTGAGCAAGGATGCTGGGGTTTTGCCTACTTGGACCTGGTCTCGCACATTCCATTATTTCTATGTAGAATGTATAACAACACGTGCATATGTACTGCTAAGCTTGATCAATATATCGCAACTGTTTTTTGTGGTTTTTTTTTTTTTTGGCTGCACAGCATGCGGGATCTGGGTTCCCCGACCAGGGATCCAACTCGTGATCCCTGCAGTGGAAGCGTGGAGTCTTAACCACTGGACAGCCAGGGAAGTCCCAACTGTTTCTTTATGATTGTCTTGTGTGGTGTCCCTTTTTACCAACCTGGCTAAATTCTCTGGTACAAGCAGCCCAAGGGACTGTTAATAAAAGAGAACAGCTGTCCTTTCTGATGTTAACCTCAGAGCTTAGGATTTTATTTCCAACACCCTACCTTCCAGTAATAGCTCTCTGTGAATGCGTTAACTATTAATCAGTCTTACCTTTTCATGTTTACAAATTGTATGGGTTTTCTCTAATCTTTATGAAATAGAGTATTTATTTTACTTCTTACATTTTATCCCACCATCTCATTGGTTCACAGGTAGGCATAATATTACCCAATTGAGTCATTCACTCGTGCATTTGTTCAGCAAATACTTACATGGTGACTTCTCTCATGGAATTATATTGTGTTGGGGATATGGTTTTATTAGTTCAATAAGAATTTGGGTATCAAATGCAGTGGATGAAGAGAAGCAGGGAAGGGGGATAGGGAGGGCATCAAGGGATGAGCAGAGGATGAACTGCAGTCATGAATAGAGTAGTCAAAGAAAGCCTCAGAGAGAGTGATGATGGGCAAGGGGAAAAAATGGATGTCCATCTGGGGGAAAAGCATCCAGGCAGGGAGAATGGCAAGTGCAAGGGCTCTAGATAGTTGGTGTCTTTCAGATGCTGCAAGGCGGCCAGTTTGGCTGCAGGGGAGGGAGTGTGGAAGAAAGCAGATGAACTCCAAGTGGGAAGCAGGGAGTCAGGCCATGTAGGGTGGTGGTTCTCAGTCCTTACAGTGGATCACAATGGCTGTTAATTTCTTTCCGGATCACACAATATCAGGTGTGATCATGATATTGTGCTTATGTTGGGAAAAAATGAGTCCTTGGCTTTCCATGCTACTTACTGAAATATTTATAGATAGAATGAGATGATGTCTGGGATTTGCTCCATAATAATGCAAGATGGGGGAAACGGATGGGGATGGGGAAAGAACACATTTGGCCATGGGTTGAGAGATGTGGGAGCTGAGTTGTGGATGTCAGTATACTTTCTTTCTAATTTTGTGTATGTTCAAAATTCACTGTAATAATAAAAAAATAAACCACCTGGGGAACCTTTAAAAACAAATAACAGCTCCAGTGATTGGTGTAAGTGGTTTGGGGTACAGCTTAGATGTTGTTTTTGTTTGTTTATTTTAAGCCTCCCTAGGTTTTCTTAATTTCCTATTCCCCTGAGAATAACTGGTCTAGGATCTTCTAGGCCATTATTAGGACTTGGGTTTTTCCTCTGAGTGAAAAAGGGAGTGAGAATTTTGAGCAGTAGAATGACACAATCTGACTTATGTTTGAAACAGATCATTCTGGGTTGAGAATAAACTATAGGGCAGCAAGGGCAGAAGCAAGGAGATCTAGGCAATTATAGATGAAAGTAATTATAAAACAGTTTGGTGAGGGCTGTAATAGAATGTTGCACACATAGAAAGGTAAGCTGAACACATATATTCTCACTCTACCCAACCACTCCTGGACAATGGGGGACATTCCAAAATATGCTAGGATGATTTACTGTGAAAGGGTAATGATAATCCAGGCATTGACTAGAATACAGTACGCGAGTGTAAGATGACCCAGGGAAATTCCCACAGCAGGAGAAAGTCACTTGTCCTTTAAGACTTCTGACCTCCTTTACCTGAGGCAATTATGTCCCAGTTACTTTTCCAATCTTTGCCCTATTTCTGATCTTTAATGAGAAGGGCACAGTTCAAGGTTAGAAAGAAGAAATGCTTTTGGAGTCCAATATGGAGAAACTTAGCATCTCATAAACCATCTTTCACTCACTTGTGAATGTACAGAGTGGTCTGGAGTTCGGCCAAGCCGATCAGTCTTTCAGTGACAGTCTAGCATATTTTCCCATAGGACGGAATCTCACAAATAGAAGTGGAGCATTTCCCATCGTCCTGGCTTGTATCTTCCAAATATTACTCTCAGCAAACCTTCAATAAACCTTGTTCAATCCACATCCATCCACTGAGTGTGCCTTCTGTAAGGCCATGAATTGTACTTAGTGGGAATAAGTTGCCTAAGATGCGAACCCTCTCTTTAGGGAGCTTACATTTTGACCTCCCTCTCCTTGAACCAACCTCTGCTCTTTCGTAATACCAAATAAGCTCCTAAAGATTCTTTTAATTTGTTATGTGGGTCACCAGTGATTTTATGTTGCAGGGAATACACGGGTCATGTCTTACACATGACCATTTGTATTCCCTCACCACCAAGGAAAGTGCGAGGTCCACAAAAAATGCTTAAAGATGTTGGTTGACTGGTTTCTAGATAATTTCATGAGAAATCAATTGAAAGACATTTAAGAATAGTCCATTCCCTGACAGTTATTGCAGAGGGATGACAAGATGACTTTGGCTGACCTGAACTAACCTCTGGAGCATTGGAAGAGTTCTCCAAATCCAGCTTACGAAAGAGCACCTGAGAAGGGGAAGCTGAATTCGTTAGATTTCTCAGTGGCACCAAAGAGGATTACAGAGTTGAGCAAAACACTTAATGCTGTGTCAAACTTAGGCCCTTTCCGCCAGGTCCATAAGGGGGAAGAAACCCAGCTTATCTCACTTCCAAGAAAACCTCCTTTTGCCTTCCATGTTGATCCTTCTCTTTGTAGGACCTCAACCCCTTGGTATATCATTTGATATACTGACCCTCTTCATTGCTTTAAGTAGAAGTGACCCCATACCTTGTGCACGCATGAACATTGCCTTTTCCTTCAGGAACGAAGCAAATTTTGGTGGAAGGACGATGCCTTCTACTTCTTTAGAAGCCCAGAACAGGTGCTCAATAGATAGTTTTTTGGTTCTTTTTCCTTCAATAGATAGTTTTTAAAGAAACAGGATTGACAAAGTGCATTATTCTCTTCATTCCTGTTTTAATTAGGACTCTCAGTTGCAAGAGATAAAAACCCAAAATCAAATTGGCCAAGGGAAAATAAGGGAATTTATTTGCTTGAGTAAATGAAAAGTCCAGGGACAGGACTGACTTCAGGCTCAGCTGGTGCCAAGAGCACAAACAAGTCATAGACTAGCCAGGGCTCATTTTCTCTGTGCCTTTGCTCTGCTGTCTACTGTGCTATCTGCACCCTCAGGTTCCACTCACTGACTCTTGGAAGTACCGGCTCACGATATCCTTACTGCTGGCATTCTCAGCGGAACAAAGGATGTACTCTCTCACCATCCCAGGAAAATCTCACTGCATTAATTTGGTTCTGATTTGGTCTCATGCCCGAGCATAAACCAATCACTGTGGACTACCGCAATGTCCTGCTCTGAATGGTTAAGCTCAAGTCACCTGTTCATCCCGGGAGAGGATAGATTCAACTCCCCTAGAAGTATCAATACATGGACTGAGAACAGGGAGAGGTAGTTCCCCTATGAAAATCAGAGTACTGTTGCCAGAAGGAGAGAGTGCACACTGGATGGCATGAACAGTGCACATAAAATACTTTCTGCAAAGGAAATTCTTCTCAGAGAGTTGGCTGATACAATGCATCTAGCAGGAGTCCAGGGAAAGGGTACACGTGCTTTTGCTGTGTGCCAAAATTAGTTTTCTGGCTTTGGGAATGTGCCCTCAGCCTACCTTTTAAGTGAGGACTTTGCCTAGAGTCTATTCCAGTAGTTTGTCCCTCAAAGTGAGGCCATGTAACCTGCTGATTGTTCAGATTCCCTGTCCTTGGTTTTACATATAAAATAAGGAGAGAAATTCTTCCCTGCAACATCCACTGAAACATCCAGGCCTCACTTGCCTCCTCCCATTAGGTTCCCTGTTTGGCTGTCGAATAAATGATTGAACATGGGACAGCACTTAATCTTCCAAACAATGGCTCTCCAAACACCCAACATCGTCAGATGCTTTTCTGGCATTTGAAATTACGCCTGCAGCAAAGCCATCTATTGAATGTTCGCTGTGACTAAGACCTTGTGGACAAAGAAGACTGTAAAGCTGCTATTACTGGCAAAATCAGTCTTTGTGGGGCCTCCTGGGGGAAGAGCAGAAGACATGGAAGGTAACATCCCTAAAGCCAGCTAAGAGTGGGGTGTGGGTCTGTCCCAAGCTTGTCCACTGACTTGATGCTTTCCATACAGCGCAATAGGGAAGCATTCCTATTTGGGAACACTTCAGGGTGTGTGCCTGGGGATTGGGGAGAGGGGTTGGACCTACATAACATAAATGATGTCCCCGATGTTGCATTTTTCACTGAAAGGCTCTATGTTTTGATTTCTTTCCACTTGCTCTATCCAAACTCCAATTCCAGATTGGATTTGCAAATGGGACATTCCCTCCAACTTTCCGGCACAGTTATGTTTCATGATTTTTAAAAATTGTTGATATGGTATTTCAGAACTCTGGATGCATTGTAAAGACCTGATAATGAATTTCTACACACTTTGGCTTATTTTATTGGTGGTGGAATGACTTAGTGGTGGTTTCCCTGCTGTTCATGATTTCTCCTTCTTTGGAACTGCTTCTTGATGCATAGGACAGAGTCCTCTGACACAGCCCTTCTGGTTATAGCTGATGGATCAGGGACACCTGTCCCCAGGTGAGCCAATCAGATTATCCCTTCCTGGAACTGCCAATTGGAACAGAGCCAGAAGACCAGTGGAGTGGAATTCATATTACCACTTTTCAGTGTTTCTTAGTCTTTTCTGTTAAGTATGCAAATTTCAGGCTACTCCCTGAAAAATTCTGATATAGTAGGTCCAGATTGGACCAAGAATCATAGTTTTAACAAGGAATCTTAGGTGATTCCTATCATCACGTTGATTTAGAAAACACTTGTTAAGAGAAGGTCTTGGAACTTCCTCTGTGGGATCTCCATAGTAGGCTTGGTTCTTGCTTCCCAAATTCTTGTGAATGTTCAACACTTCATCCATAAATAAGCCTAATGCATTCTCCTTTGTCTTTTAATTGATCAAAGTTAGTTTTTACTACTTATAATGAAAGGCTGCTAATATGGAAATATACAGTGTCTTGAGGGACCAGCCAAAAGGTATTACATGCTGAAGTTAGAGGAGGAAAGACGTTACCGATGAATATGAAGTAGATGGGCTAATGGAATAAACCCACTAGCTGGTTAAAGAAGATTCCGTTCTATAGTACGCCCTCCATTCATTTGCCCTAGAAAGGAGAAAAACATAATAAATGAGGGACTTTGACCCTTTAAGCAAATGAACAAACTGTAACTATTGTTTTGCAGACCTATGTGAACTATTATTATGCGTCTGCTGCCTTATTTTGCTTCCTATTATTTTATTTTCAGAAAGTTGCCAATGCCCCAGGCTCTCTTGGTCAATATCCCCTTTGTGTGAGAATGAACGTTCATCTTTGGATGTAACACTGATGTATGAGATAAACGTGTGGCTGAAAAAAAGCACCATGATCCCCTGTGTGACAGCTGGGTCAAGAAAGGCCAGCAGGCCAAATGCCTTGACGTGAGCACGTAGTCAGTGGTTTGTTCTGTTTTCACTCAAAGTTTCTTAATTCCCAGGCACTGGGAGGTAGCTTATGCCTACTTAAGTGAGGTGAGTCTATTAAATGCACATGGATGTTCTTGCCAAAGGGCAAACTCTAGTGGTCATGTTACGTGGCTAGTATTTTTTACTTAACCAGAAATCTCTAGCTAAACTTCAGTCTTAAACACTAGAAGATTTGCAACTCAGTGATCTTCAAATTAATAGCAGTGCAACAAGCAGAGGTTTCCCAAATGGACATTATTTTTGTAAGAAGGAATCGCTTTATACCAGGAATGTAACGTATGCATATTTTAGGATCCCAGAGTACAGAATATCTGCAAAAAGATATGTTTCTTGAATTGAGTTCGACAGCACTAGTATACTTTCTCTTTCCTCTGTTCCTGAAAGCCAAACTTTAAAGTAGCTTTCATCGCCCCCTCTCCAATATTTGGTATGTGGATGGGATTCTAAGTCACTCTAGATTTCTCTAAAAATACTAGCTTGGACTTGCCTGACAGTGTGACTCTTGGCAAACCAAGATAATTTGATATAAAGTAGCACTGTCCAGTGTAATGTATCAACCTTTTCTTCTTATTCCTCAACCCTGAACTGCCTTTTTGTCCCCTCTCACAATGACAGCCTGCTATCAATTCCAGCCAGGAGAGCACAGCCTGGCTATGTGGCAGGTAATTAGTTGGCTCTATATCAGCAAGAGTTGGTCATTTTATTAAGCGTGTTCACATCTTGTTAGCAGATCCTCACGAGGGCCTATCAGCATTGTGGCAGCTTTAGTTTGTTAATCTAATATTGAGGCTCCTGGGTAATGAGGAATTGGGGCAATATTTGCTGTCCTTATTTTTGTATTGCCCCTGAATATCTAATATCAGCTTTATGAACCCACTGTCAGGAAGCAGTATCACCTTGTCCTACTTTTAGTCCCTATCATCCTCCCCATAAAAGTGTCATCAGTCAAAGTTGCTCAAAAAAACACCAGAGTGGAATTAACCCCATGACTTCTGAAAAGCTTCAAACCTCGATGTCTCTTCTGCTGTCGTGAAACTCTCTTTAATCTACGTTTATGGATTCCCCCACCTCCCACCCCCAGTTTTGTTGGTAGTTTGAGAAAGTTGATGTGTGCCTTAGAGTGAATTATGACTTTTCTATTTTTCACGTGTTAAATCATGATTTCACGTACGGACAAGACTCGCCTTAATTTTGGGGTCATCAGTCTCAATATCAAATTTAGCATCATTTCATCTATTCTTTCCTATATTTGTAGTGAAGTACAATCTGTAAGGTTTTTTGCTTGCTTAGTAGCTATTCCTCTTCTTTTGGTAACTGAATCCTGGTTCTCCCTTTTCTGTGTGGTATGGGTGTTAGTGACTCCATTCTTGCCCCAAAGATGGACATGTGAAGCAGGCCTGGCCAAACAGAGCATCACATGCTACTGGTCACAGGGTTAGATTTCGAGATGGGCATGTGACTCAGTCACAGTCTAGAGCTCTAGGGTTGGAAAAATCTCTTTGTTAACTCAGGTTGCTCAGGAACATACATAAGTTTATTGCAGCTAACTCTAGGAGAGACACTCCAGGGGTGAAAATGGTGTCCAGCCAAGGAAAGTAAAGCCAAGAGATGGGAGAGTCAACCTGAGTCTGGTGACACGATGTAGGTCTCTGGATCCAGGTGCCTGCATCATAGATTGGACTTCTCAAGTCTTCATGCCAATAAATTCCCTTTTCTCCTGAAGCCACTGAGTTGGGTTTTGTCATTTGTAGCCTAAGAGTTCTGACGAATGCTTATACGTCTTTTCATCCTGTTTCATATGTCAGCTTTTCCTTCCTTTTCCCAATCCATTGTATGCCTCTCTGTCAAAATCTGCTCATCCTCTGTTACTGAATTCACATATCCCTGCTTCCAAGAAGCATGTTTTCCTGATATTTCCTCTAGTCAAGATGAATTGCTCACTCCTCTATTTTTCCACCAGAAATTCTCTATGGCATTTTTCACATTCACCTTTCACATTTCCATCTCCATTTATTGTTAAGCTTTCTGTATCCTGAACATTTTAGATATTCAATAATGTATTAAATTGAAATTAATACCTTTGGAGGCTGTGAGCACTTTTACCTTCTTAGGAAACATTAATTAGATTAGGGATGAGTCCCCAAAGCAGCATTTCTGAAACTGAATTGTGGAATACTGTGCACTTTAAGGTACTTAAGTAACAAGTATTCAGCTATTAAAAAGATCTCATGGTCAAATAAACCTGGGAAAGTTATTAATAGTTAAACAAAATTGAACTGGTACTTTTTAGAGCCTTTATTACACCAGTGAACAATATGACACTGCAGGCAGGTTGGGGGATGTGGCTATGAATGGGGTGGGTATTAGTCGGGGTGCAGTCAGGAGACAGAAGCCATAGAGTAATTTGAACTGGGAAGGTTTAATGTAAATAATTATTAACTAGTTCCAGGGGATAAAGAGAACTCTATCCACTGTCAATAAACGTTCTTATATATTAATTAAGGGCAACAATATGATATATGTGTGTTGTTAGTTCCTTAATACTTTTGTGAAAATAAGAAAATACAGATGATGGGACTCAGTGTGGGGTATAGTGGGCAGTGTTTGACTCTGGGACTAGATGGATTGAAGTTTGAATATGAATCTTGCCTTCATTACTTACAAGCTCTGTGATCTTACTCAGAGCTTATTTCCTTATCTTTAAAAGGCAATGATAACCCTTTCTTTGCAAGGAGGTCATACAATAATGGAAGTGTAGTGTTATCTGGCACAATGCCTTGCACATAAATGTCCAATGGTTTATAGATATTATTTTAATAGGATTGAGTCTTCCTTCCACTTTATTAAAAACTCACATAGCCTAACACCCCAAATCCTTATAATGACCTAAAAGGCTTTATATAATCTGAACCCTGACCACCTCTCCATCCTGAGTTACTACCATTCTCATCTTACTCACTAAAGGAGCCATGCTGGCTTCCTTTCTAGTCTTCCGAAGTACTTAGCTTGTCTGTGCCTCAGGGCCTTTGCACTTGCTACTCCCTCTGCATAATATGCTCTTTGAAAAACCTGGCTCCTATTCAGCCAAAATCCCACATCACTTTCTGTTAAATCACTCTATTTTCTTTATGCAACTTAGCACTCTGAAATGATCTCATTTATTTATTTGTTTACTTGGATATTGCCTGTCTCTTTCCACTAAACTGTGAGCTCCCGAAGAACTAAAACTGTATCCTTCTCAGTGACTCCTGAATCCCTAGTATATAGAACAGTCCCAGGAAATATTTGTTGAGTGGATGAATTTTTATTAGTCATTATCTTTCCTTCCTATTTCAACAAACATATCTAAATCAGCCACAGTATCTCACTGAGGTTTGAGTTGTAATATGGGTCATTTGGCAATGCGCAAATGATGAAATTGAAAATTAAAGAGGTAGAGATGCTAAGAAAGAGGAAAAGTCGTGAAGAAAATCCCCAAACTTTTTTCCCCCAAAGTAGTGTAACTGATTTTCAATGTTTACTTCAGGGTTCCTTTTCAGCATTTGTTTTTTTCCTCTATCATCAATCACTGTCAATTTGAAAAAGTACAATACTTAGGGTCATTTATCTAGACCTATTGGAGTCTAAAATTATGCAGCTTCAGTTAAATATATGTGAATAAAGACTGTCATTTCTGATTAATGACATGGGACTTGGATGTCTCACAAAATCATGTGTGCCATCCAAGCTTTACAGAAAGGTTTTTATGTAAGGTCTTCCCCTGATGTTTCTGCTTTTCCCTCTAAGAATCCTAGAGGATCTGATTTTTCCATAGGAAAAAAAGTGAATGTTTAATGATGTCAGTTGTAACTGTTACTCAGGTCCTTGGTTTGCTGGACCAAGAGTGCTTTTCAAGTTGAAATTCTCTTCCACTGGATGGTTAGGCAAGCTTATGATGTTGCTGTTTTGCAATTTTTGTTGCCAACATAGCCTTCCCTATTATTGAAAAAATAATCCATGTAAGACACTAATCTTATTCAGCTGATGCAGAAAAAAGAAGAGTGAAAAACATGCCAATTCTTTGTCAATTACACTTTCCATGATTCATCAAGTCTCTTCTTGAAGCATAAAATTCCACTTCAGCATAGTCCCAAAAACATGGAAAAGAAAGATTTAGAAAGCAAACCCTGAAGGAGAAAAAGCCAGGAAATAATGAAAGAGGAGAACTTTTTCATATGAAGTGACACTGTGTCTACTTCTCCTCATTGGTCTCTTAGACTAGTTCCACAAAATCACTTGGAGAACCTTTTTCACCCACTAAGAATATAAGAGGAGGCATTAGCAACCATCAGTCACATGCCCCTAAGGTCTGAGCAAGGTAAGTGGCTAGGAGCACATTTGGGGGCTGGGAATGCTTCTTCCCTTCCCTTGATGTTTCCTTCAAGGTGGAGGGAACGCTTCAGATGTGGTACCTCTGGTTTTCTCCTCTCCATCCCTTCCTTGGGGAGGGCGAGTGACATATTTGATTGTAAATATGAAGGGAATAACTGGCTATGGTAGGCTCAAATCTGACTTTATTCCTCTTGGGGGTGAGCTGTCCGCAGGGAGCATGATTTCTCTGCTTCTCCTTTCACTCCAAGGGAAGCTCCTCTGGCCCAGTGCTGCCAAGACTAGATAGTTAACTCTTTCTGATATGGGCTTTAGGATTAGTAAACTCATGGGACTGTCATTCCTGATGGCTCATCTTCCACCTTGGTCTCCATTAATTTCATAAGAGGGATGTTTTGGCCTTCATCTTTTTTCTTTGTTTCTTCAACTTACGTAGATGCCAGCTGTGGTTGGGGGCTCTATTTTCAAGGACCTCCCTCTGAGATTGAAACAGGTGTGTCCTCTTGGGTCATAGCAGGAAACTCACATTATATTTGAAAAGTCCAATAACATCTTGGTCCCTTCTCAAGTACCCTATGCATAGTAAGCATCTTTAGCTTATTAAAAAAAATGTCATACAGTAAATCAGGGAGTCTCTACTATGTGCTAAGCTCTATTTCAAGTCTTGATATGTATACAAAAGCTCAGTGAAACATGGCTTTTGCCTGCAATATTTTACTTAGGGTTAAAACTCATTTTTTAATAAAAGACACAGTAGGCCATAAGTAGCTGAAACTGTTTCTGGGTTGGGTGCTATGCGTTCAGAAGAGAGAAAAGTGAAGCTTAGAATGGATGGAGGAGAATTCTTGGAGGAGATGGCACTGTACTTGAACTAAAGCTTTAAGGATGAACAGAATTAGAATGATGAAGAAGGGGCCATATTAGCCATGGTTGTCTTGTTTGCAAGTGGTGGAATCAAATTCAAACTGGGGTAAGTGAAGAAGGGAATGCTTTGATTCACAGCTGAAAGCCCAGAGATGTTAGGTGTGTTAGGCATAGCTGGATCCTGGATGTTCAGTGCTATTCTTTTTTTTTTTTTTTTTTTTTTGGCCCTGCTGCGCAGCATGCAGGATCTTCGTTCCCCAGCCAGGGATCAAACCCATGGCCCCCTGCAGTGGAAAACACAGAGTCTTAAGCACTGGACTGCCAGGGAAGTCCCTCATCTTCTCCATCTCTTGATTTACATCTGCTTTGCCTTCATTCCCAGACAGGCTGTCTCTTTGGTAACAAGATATCTGTCGGGATTTCCAGATTTAAATCACATAAGCAATCCCAACAAAAAGCAAATTCTCTCTTCTAAACAGTTCTAAAATCTCTGGGATTCAGCCCAATGGACTCTGATTGGGTCATGTGTCCCTCTTTAAAGTGGTCTTTGGGGCTGCCTGGTCCTTATTCTCTGTTGAGCAGAGATTAGAGTCACATGGATTGACCGTTGGGTAGGGGTATTTCTCCATGGCAATTTAGAGTACCATCAGCAAGACACACGGGAGAGTAGATATGGGACAGAAAAACGTAAGACATGGCTGTAGGAGGTAAATCAACAAATGTACAGGACGGGGGCATTGCTGCTTAACTAAGAGGTGCTCTATAAATATGAGTAAGTATAAACGGTTGGTTATGGAGTGGCAGTTGAAGTAAAACTTGATTAGGACATCATTGGGGAAGAAAATGCTGTGTTCACGGAACAAGAGAGAATAAACATGGATTAGAATGTAAAAATATCTTGGAAATGGTGAGTAAATAAAGCTACAGAAACAGAGTGGACCAAAGCAGAGAGGGACTCAAAGTTATCTAGAGGCTAGTTAAATTTTATGCCCTTTGCAAAAGCAATTAGCCATTGAGAGGTTAAATATCTCCTTTAAACATTGCACCACACTATTTGCTATGTCAATATGCTAAAAAGACCTCCCTACCTGTTTTCCTTTTTTGAAGGGAATAGCAGTTGATTCACCAAAATACATTCTGCCCAAGAAGCTTGGCGTGAGCCAATCAGGGTATGCCCTTTTCCTTGACCAGGGAGCGACTGAGTCAAAAGTGGGCATGAAATCCAACTCCATTTCATGAGAAGTGAGAAGTCTATTGGAGGAATTTCTGCAGAAAGTTTTCTTTTTCCTAAGAAAGGTCTAAAGGGAGAGATTGTTTTCTTCTTCCATGGAAAGCTGGCCTTGATACCTAGAACTGTTGAACCTTTTTACTACAAGTCTGAGGATGGAACCCATGCTTGGAAGACATAAGAACCTGGTTACTTGATGTCAAAGTCCTGCAGTCTGCTCTACTTTGGGCTTTCTGTTATGTGACCTGATAAACGTCTTTATTGTTTTAGCCAATTTGAGATAGGTTTTCTGTTATTTGTAGCCCAAAGCAAAGGTAAGAGATATACTTTATATACAGAAAATGTAGACATAGAAACCCTTATTATAAAGTCATTTATTTATTCTTTTATTATTCACACAATACAATCCTCATTAAAATAGAAAAGAAAAAGTTACACTGTCATGCACAGAATTATATGTATATTAGTAATACAATCTCATGGAGAAAAAAAAGACTAGAAGGAAATTGACCAAAATCTTAATAGTCCCTTTTAGGGACATCTGTACTTATATAGATGATGTGATACTTTTCTTCTTTCTGTTTTTTTCCAAGTTCTATATTGAAAAACTTGTAGCTTTTATAAAAATTAGCAAACTAAGTTTTTTCTTCAAGACCAGCACAAATTCAATTAATCTGAATTTGGAGAAATTGACTGTTGTTGATATTTTAATTTTTGGGGTAATCCAGAACCCTTTTGATTTCAAATGTTGTGATTAGAAATTGTTCTGAAATATGTGAGTCACTTTCCTACTTTAGTAATTTGTGTAGTAACCAGAATGGAATTTTTCTTTACTGATGGCAAACGTCTCAGGCTTTAGGTCACCTTTCTAAAGGTCAAGACCTGGAGATACAGGCTGAGCTGGTGTTGGAAATTAGGCTTAATCTCTACTGATGGAGTACAGCCCTGGAAATTGCCTGCCCTCCCTGTCCTATAAGTGAGTTCTTGAGAGTCATTCGTACTCTATTATTTAAATGATTTACTTAGTATTTCTTTTTAAATTCGTTTACTCTCCTTTCAGAAAAAATAATTGAAAGGGAAGTTTATATCACAATAAAAACTGGCATCATTTGAGGTAAATAGAAAGCAACCTATACAGATAACCCAAATAAAATATAATGATATTAATCATATTCTCTCTTGATACTATTGAATGCTAAACGTTCTGAGCCTGAGTCCTGGTACGTCTTTATTTAAAAGAGAGATTATCAAGTGTTAGAGAGATATTAGAGAGCCTATTAATACTAAACTGAGTCTTCTTGAGTAGTGAGAAGACTTGAAAAGGATTAACTTTTTGCTAAGAGATTCAATATTATTTAAAATTGCATTCCAGTGTCATTTGAAATCACATATTCCAGACCACCCAAGGCGTCTTATCTTTAATATTTGTGTGTCACCAGTGGTACCTGCTGCATTCCACATGTTAGGAACCAGTGAACTACATCAGTGGCTGCATATTAAAAGCACTTGAAGGGTTAAAACACACACACACAGAGTCCTCAAACAATAGGGTGCATCAAAATCACTGGCAGCGGGACTTCCCTGGTGGCACAGTGGTTGAGAATCCACCTGCCAGTGCAGGGGACACGGGTTCAATCCCTGGTCCGGGAAGATCCCACATGCCACGGAGCAACTAAGCCAGTATGCCGCAACTACTGAAGCCTGCGCGCCTAAAGCCCGTGCTCCGCAACAAGAGATCCACCGCAATGAGAAGCCCGCGCACCGTAACAACAACAGTTCGCTGCAACTAGAGAGAGCCCGGGCACAAAAAATGAAGACCCAACGCAGCCATAAAGAAATAATAAAGAAAGAAAGAAATAAAAATTAATTAAAAAAAAAATCACCGGCAGTGCCTGCGGAATTAGAGTTTCTGACTCAATAGGTTTGGCATAAGGCCTCAAAATTTGCATTTCTGACAAGATCCCAGGTAACACTAACGCTGCCTCTGAAGACACCTCTTTGAGAACCACTGCACACAATAATAGAAGAACCAGAGGAAGACTAAGTTCAAAACAATTTTGTGTGCTCAGTTTCATTGAAGCCAATCCATGCTGGTCTACAAGGTAAGCAGAAGACTAGAGCAGAGTTGAAATCCAGATGAATTAAGATGCACATATTTCTTAACCTTTACTCCAGCTAGGAGTACATCAGTTCCTACAAGTGGAGCTGCAGCACAAAGTAAATAGATCTGCTCTGAGAAAAGGTCAGTACACATGTCCTGCTACAATCTAATTTCAGTCTATTGCCCTGTGCCCTATTACTCGCTCTGGTGCAAGAGACACAATGGTGAAAAGCTTGAATTTAATTGTCTCTTCTGTACTAAAAGCTTCTTGGTGCACAGAATATTCATGAAACTAAAGAGAAGGGCTAAGGAAGGCAGGCTTGTCTAGCCACAGTATCACACACATCACTTCAGCTCTATCTCTGCTTTTCTGGTTTCCATCAGTGTCTGGGAGAAGCCTCCTTTTAAATCTTCAAGCAGTCCTCAACTCTATGTTTTCCTGCCTCTTCATTCACTGCATGTCATTGTCGAGAACCAGATACTAGGAGTTATTGCAGAAAGAGGCCTTGAACACTTCTTACTCTGGCGTGCTAGCTATTTGCCAGCCCTGCTGCCGATTGTGGAATTGCATTTAGTTTCTATGACTTAATAATTACTTTAATTTCACTTCACACTGTTCTGAAGAACTCTTTTTGAATGAAGGGCACTTACCACACTCCTAGTGCTCGCCTGGAACCGACACAGCTAATCAGAATGTGTAGAATTAAATAAAAGAGTAATTATGGGAGGCTGTGATGTGTTATAACAGATGTACCAAACAAGGCTGGATCAACTCATTGCTCGGAAGAGATATAATTTATTAAGGCAGTTCCAGCACAGATCTTACAAGCACAAGTGGAAGCATTTAACAGGGTAGAGGAGGAGAAAAAAATGGAAGTTTTTGAAGCATTGAATTTAATAAAAAGAGTCCAATTATTTTATTTATTCTGTGCACCATTCAGGTGCATCTTCCCATAGCCCCTGGTGCTCAAATCTGTTTGAATTTGCTGTCCATGGGAAATAGGTCCCTTTTTGATTCAATGACCATGAAGGAGAGGTGTCTAAGGGTAGGGTGCGGACCACCGAGATTAAACATATCTCCCCACCCCAAGGGTCTAGAGTATGCCTCTCGTCAACCAAGCTACTCATCTCTCCCTTTCTTTTAAGGTAATCTACGGTATGCTAGGTGGAAAATTCAAGGTGAGACCAAATGAGAGTCAGGCTACTGGAAGTACCTGAATTGATGGTGTGCTTCCCATTGAGCTCTGAGCTCTGCCAGCCTCTCAGAGAATGTTTTCCCTGAACACTGCATGGTTAAAGCAGCCGTGTACTTTTAGCTTTTGCTGTGGATACAGACTCTTTCTGGGCATGGTGAGGAGGGAAGAGAAAGGTAGAAAACAAGGTTTAGGTCTTCTCGAGGCTTATGACTAACTAATAAAGACAAGCCCGTGCACTTCCAAATTTGAGAACAGTTTCAGTTCATCATTAACTCATTGCTTAAAATACAACGTCTAATTGTTCATAAACAGCCTAAAGGATAGGGTTTGCGATACTTTTAGGAGGACCCAAGTCTTGAGCTGGTCTTGGGGGAAACCCTGAACTTCAAGCAGTTTGCTGTCATTTAACAGGTTTGATGTGGCAAGAAGGGTCTTTAAAGGGTGAATGTTTTAGATACCATTTTTTCTTTGAACCCGTTTTTCATTTGTCCTCTGTACAGTTTGTGTAGAAATTTTATTGTGAGTTGTGTAGGGCCATCTTTTCACTTATTTTTTCTCAAACTTTTTTACCTGTCCGTATCTATCTATCTATTTATCTATCATCTATCTATCTATCATCTATCTAAATTTTTATAAAATTTACAAAAACATATATAAATGTTTCTCAAGTTTGTCTTGTGTCCACAACTAGGCATCAGGCTTTTTGAGGATAAGTAATATTTCTTATTCATCTGTGTATCCTACCAGAGTGTTTAGGACAGTGTTTTGTTTTTATTTCCATAAAAACAATAAATTGCTGATTGATTAAAATGAAATATAATGATGACCTTGGCTGTCTACATCTGAAGTAGCACAAATCCCAAGTGTGGAAAATGAGAAAGTGTTTCTTTCATTTATTCCTTCTTTTTAATATTGTACCGGTGACGAATGAGGCCAGAGGGTATGTGAGTGGTGTTACAAGGCACAGCAGACTATACCAGAACAAACATGGTTTTCAGTCGGGAGAACTGGGCTCCAAACAGCACATGCCTGGCACCAAGTTGAGTTCTGGAAACCCTTCATCACTTAGGTTGCCAGTGTCCCCCTTGGTCAAGCAGGCCTGACAATGATACTTACCCACACATGGATTTGGTGCAGATCAAATGAAATAATATGTGAAAAACATAAAGAGAAGTTCTGGTCCTATGTAAATAAATAGAAATTGTTGTTTATGATAATAAAATGGAGAGAATGGAGCACACACTGAAACCAGCATAAACCAGTTTGATCAAGTCCAGACAGTTTGGCAGTTTCAATAAATCTCATGGCTTTATGAAGTTTCTACTGTTTACTTGAAAAATCATAACATTTTCCAAAAAAACAAATACAGGCCTCTTTAATTGGGGCTGCCTTGTGGACAGATGGTTACCAAATGGGCTGGTGGATTACTGGGAGGCAGCTGGATTAATCATCCTTTTCATCAGGTTGGGCGATCTTGGCTGGAGAAAAACAGGATTGTTGTGTCGTTGCCCCGTACCTGCTTGTGCCTGTTGAATGAACTTCAGGCTCTAAACCGAACCCTAATGAAAACTTGGAAAGGGTGAAGCATAATTGTCGGTGCTTACAGAGCCATCTGCTGATTTTTGCCTTCATGCTTTCCTTTACCAGTCAGGGCACCTTATTTACCTTGAGAAACCACCCTTCTCTCAGCCCCAGGAAAGGTCATGTGACCCAAACCTGGCCAATCAGAATACTGTATTGTCCCGGTTCTTATGGGCACCTGACCCAAGCCAGGCCATCCAGGGCCAAAGAGACTCAATTCTAGAACTTGAGTTTAAACTAGGAGAAAAAGGAAGCCTTCTTTCTCTTTTTTCTTTTTCTTTCCTTTTTTTTTTTAATTGAAGTATAGTTGATTTACAATACTGTGTTAATGCTAATTTCAGGTGTACAGCATAGTGATTCTTGCTTGTTTGTTTGTTTTGTTTTTTTGCAGATTATACTTCATTATAGAAATTCCATTATAAGATATTGGGTATAATTCCCTGTGCTCTACAGTAAATCCTTGTTGCTTCTCTATTTTATGTATAGCAGTTTGTATATGTTACTCCCATACTCCTCATTTGTCCTTCCCTACCTCCCTCTCCCCTTTGGTAACCATAAGTTTGTTTTCTATATCTGTGAGTCTCTTTCTGTTTTGTATATAGATTAATTTGTATTATTTTTTTAGATTCCACATATAAACGATGTCATATAGTATTTGTCTTTCTCGGTCTGACATTTCACTAAGCATAATATTCTCTAGGTCCATCCAGGTTGCTGCAAATAGCAATATTTCATTCTTTTTTATAGCTGAGTAATATTCCATTATATATACCACATTATATATATGTATATATACCATATATATATATCACATTATGTATATGTGTGTGTGTGTATATATATATATATATATATCTCACATCTTAAACCAATCTTCTGTTGATGGGCACTTGGGTTGCTTTGAAGTCTTCTTTGATGCTAGAAGGATGTAAGTTTGGAACTCCTCGTTAGCCAATCACATGGGAGCGTGTGTCTGAGAATGGAGCCAGTGCTGTGGAAAGCAAAGCTGAGACATAAGGACACCTCACTGGCCATATTGTTTGAGCATCTGGACATAGTGATCCATCAGCAAGTCCTTCCTTGGAGTCTATAATGGGAGTACAACCAACACACATTTCTCAGAGGTGAGTGGGACAAAAGTAAAATAAAGGAGGCATCAATAATAAGGTCTCATATATTGGAGTGTGCTTTGTCCTCCTCTGAGAAGATACCGTCCTCTACTCCACATTGTCCATCCTTCCTAACAGGAAACACACAGTTACATATTTACTATTTGCTCTTGAAGTCATGTCATGCCCTAGTTTTGACTCCCTGGTAGATTGATTTATCCTCAAGGGCAGGGTTTTGTCCTGTTTTTGGCTCCTACCTGGCATACAGAGCTGCTTAGGCTGTACAGGCTCAAAATTTATCTCTGCCTTGACAATTGAGGAAATGGGGATATTTGTTCAGCTCTCGGAGGACACTGCTTCTCCACTGGGCCCGTGTGTACCCAGAGTGCTTTGCCTTAGCTAAGATTCTTACCAGCCACAGCAGTTATAATAAGGGAAATATTGGGTTTGGGGGGTTGGGTGGCAGAGAAGGCTATGTGTACTGAAGAGCCAGTCTCCTCATTTCCTTCTGCCTTTGCCATCTTGTCAAGGCTTGCATCACCACCTGTGTTTCCTGACATGTAACGGCATCTGACTGCTGACGCTGCACTGTGTGTGTGGAGAAGTGGGTCAGAGACGAGACCCCTCAACAGCTTTGTTATCCAGACCCTGGATCAGGACGTTCACGCAAGTCTCATGGAGCCATGGCTCTTTTAGTTTCTCCCTGTCTGTCTTTCCGTGGGGCCCTCAATCAGATTGTTCGGCTGACGAGGGGCCAGAGGTTCTGTCATCACTCCATTGCCCAGGCCTTCTTTCTTCCCTTCTCATCCCACTGCTACACCGGAATAACTTCCTCCTCTATAGCCAAAAAGCAAGAGCTCTGTACATAGTCAATGATCCTCCGCTAGAAGCAGCCAAGTCCCAGGTCCACCCCAGCCAAGGCCTTGTTATCTCAACAACCATTGTAAAATGGGCTTTGATTACTACTTACAAGGTGCTTTCACACACATACCTTGTTAATGCTTTCTAACGCCGTGGTGAGTCAGGACACTCAGCCCGTGAATGGTGCCCACGATCACATAGTTTGTAAAGGGCAAGGCCACATTCAGAAAATATGTCTCCTAACTTCTTATTTTTTATCAAGCTATTTTTCTTCCATAATATCAGCTTCTGGGCCAAAAGATTGAGACCAAGCTCGTTCTTCCCCAGTCCTAGGCATAGCTTCTCTGGGTGAAAATAGAGTACCCTCCCACCTGGTTCCATTTGTGAAACATCAAGCCAGTTGGGCTGGAAATTCAACACAGTCTCTCCAACATACATGAACAGGGCCCCTGGCATCTCTTCCAGTGCTAAGCAACCCTGAGGGTTCCAAGGGCTCAAGGAGAGGGTTATAGTGGGATGGTATTCTAGACCCTTGGAGCAGAATTCCTCCCTCAGCAGATGAGTTGTGATTATTATGAACGATAAAGAGGTTCATTGCTTTATTATTCTTACTTTTAAAAATTCTGAAGCAAATGTTTCTTTCAGCACCCTAACTGATCATTTTAATTTCCTTGCTTTTGCTATAATAAAAATTGATGTTAAAGGATGCCTGAGGCAGTGTAATGAGAAAATGAAATTAGTTTTTCAGTTGACTGATCAAAAGCATTTTATATGTGATAATAAACAGTTTATTTTACTCTTTTGCTTATGACATAATTAATGGCCAAAATATTTTCCTGAAGTTCATATTGTCTGCCGAACTCTCCTTCCAAGTTCCAGGAAAATAATATTTTTGTAATTCCCCAGGCTGGACAAAAAATAAACTTTACCATTCCCTGCAGAAGAGAATTCATTATCTTTGTTTAACCCTTCATGATTTGTGGCTACTATTAGACCAATCAGGTTGGGGGAAATGCTTGTCTACATTTGCTTCCCGGGACACAGCAATATTTCTCTGTTGAAACTGAAGCCAACCTTCCCAATGGTCTTTCTTGTTGGAACGCTCTTCCTGACAAGAAAGGTTTGCTGTGAGGATTAAACAGCATACGTTTTAAAAAATGTAGACTGGTTGAAACCCAGCAAACTGAATTCAGACTTTTTTGATCTTTGACTTTGAAATTTGTGTTGCTTTTTCTCCACTTAGCAAGATAAGACGATGATGGGTTTAAATGAATGTTGAATTGGATTTGAAGACCTGGCTACTAATCCCAAATATCTCCTTCCCCATGTATGAGTTGGGTATTTCAGTTTACTTTAGCTCTATCTCAGTTTCTTCATCTGTGCAGCTCCCTAATTTATCTAAATAACAATAATGGTACCAATTACTAGGGGCTTGCTATGTGCCAGGTGTACCAAGATGTATATGCAAAGACATTTCTTAAAGCACTGCTGGTCAGAACAGAAAACTGCAGGCAACCTGCCTCAGTTAGCTTTTACTGCCTAACAACTACTCTAAAATATAATGGCTTAAAATAATAACCATTTTATTTAGCTCATGATTCTGTGAGTTAGCTGGGTCGTTCTTCTGGTCTCAGCTGACTTGGCTTTTGACTCTCTTTTGACTTTCTTATGTCTGAGGTCAGCTGACATTTTGCAGCCGGATGGCCTAGGATGGCCTCCCTCATGTGTCTGGAGGTTGGCAGGCTGGATGGTCAGCTGAGATAGCTACTCTTTCCTCCATGCAGTTTCTTAACCTCCAGTAGGCTAGCCTGAGCTTGTTCGAATGGTGGTCTCAGGGGGTGGTTTGGGGGTTTGGGGGGTTGGGTGGCAGAGAAGGCTATATGTACTGAAGAGCCAGTCTCTAAGTGAAACAAGAGAGACAAAGCTCCAACGTACCACATTTTTTTCTTTTGCTGTATGCAGTCCTCTCACTGTTGTGGCCTCTCCCGCTGCGGAGCACAGGGTCCAGACGCGCAGGCCCAGCAGCCATGGCTCACGGGCACAGCCGCTCCGCGGCATGTGGGATCTTCCCGGACCGGGGCACGAACCCGTGTCCCTTGCATTGGCAGGTGGACTCTCAACCACTGCGCCACCAGGGAAGCCCCGTACCACATTTTTTAAGTCTCCACTTGCATCAGCGTTTGCTATCATCCCATTGACCAAAGCAAGGCGCATGGCGTAGCCCAGAGCCCATATAATAGAGTATTAACCAAGGGAGGGGAATCTTTGCAGTCTCTTTGGCAGTCTACCACATGACCTAAATAACCATCAATACCAAGAATGGTTGATTCAATTATGGTTCATATTTGTTCTTTGCACAAAGTTTTTGTACCTGCTGCTCCTTTTGTTTGGAATATTCTTTTCTCTTCACTTATTTAACTTATTTTCTTCCTTTAGAGCTCAGCTTGAGAATTCTTCCCTAGTTCTTTGATTGGGGCAGATCTCTGAAGCTCTCATAAACACCTTGTACCTTCTTCTCTAGCCCTTCCCACATTTGCAAAATGACAAATTTAGTTTGCATGGTTATCTAATGGTTACTGGTTATCCCACCAGACTGCAAGCTCAAGAGCATAAGGACCTGTCTAATTTTCACTTACCACTGTATCCTCAGTCTACCAGAGTGTCTGGCATACATCAAAGTACTCATTAAGTCATTGTTTTTAGATTATATTTACTATTTCTCAATGTCATGTAGTTGTCACCACAGGAGTCTTACATATCTTTTATTAGATGTATTCTTAAGTCCTGAGGTTTTCAGTCAATTTTTTAAAATTTATTTTCTTTTTCTTTGTTGCTGGTAGCTTTTAATACAGTTGAATTTTGTGTATCAACCTTGCGACCGGAGATCTTGCTAAATTCACTAATTAATTCTAATGCTTTGTCAATTAAAAAAAAAATCTCCCTTATGTGAAATTAAGTCATCTGTAAAAAGTATCTATTTTATTTCTTCCTTTTAAATTCCTATCCTTTTTTTTCTTGCCTTATTACAGTATCCAGGCACTTCATTACAATTTTGAGTAGAAGTAGTGATACCAGGCATCCTTATTTTATTTGTGATCTTAGAGGAAAGTATTCTGTAAGTCACCATTACTGTGAGGTTTCCTAAAGACTTCTTACATTTCTGGCTTATTTTCAAAACTACAAAATCCAGAAAAGGGCAGGTGACCACACTGAAACTGGATGTGTCCTCAATGCCAAATGCGAGGTACTACCTTATCTTTATGCATCTCAGGAGGTTTTCTGGTATAGTACACTGAAATAATAACCAACTATGAGTGGACACTGCAGGCAGGCAAATAGCATTAGGACTCCTAATCACGGAGAAACCTAAATGAGCGGGTCTAACACCAACAAGGGATATTTATAGAGGGAAAGGATTAAGTTGCTTTACTCTCAAGGGTCCTGCTGGTCTGGAGTCTGAAGGCAGTGGCAAAGCAGAGAGGAAAATCCAGGAAACTTGGGTCAGAGACTTGCTGTGTGAACTTGGGTCAGTCACTTCCCCTCTCTGAGGGTACTGTCCTTGTCTATGGAATGAGAAGAGTGATCCAGATAAATACAGTATAAGATTTTCTCCAGAAACTTAGGTTTTACTGGAAATGACTCTGGGGCCACCTCTGGGGACAAGAAGAAAACTAACTAGAGATCTATGACTCCCTACTCCCATCAGAGTCTACCAGGGTCCAATCTGCTATATATTAGTGAGATTTCTATCAATACTTTGTCTGGAAAAAAAGTTCCCATTTTTCAAAAAAAAATATAAACTAAACTTAAACCAAATTCCCTGACCTAAGTAATGAGAGCTAATATATATTGAGGACTGGCCACTCTTCTTAGTTAATAATGTGTGGTGTATCATCTAATTCTTACAACAGCCCTGTAACGTACCTATATTTATTATCCCATTTCACAGATGAGGAAACTGAGTTTTAGAGAAGTTTAGTCACTCACTCAGAGTCAACATTGTTACATGTGGAGTGGTCATCTGATTCCAGAGGCTGGTTATGATGCCGTACTTGCCTCCAAAGGGAAGGCAGGAAACTAGACGATTTCTAAGTGTCTTCAGATTTGAAAGTTTGTGTCTCTATGTGCCATTCTAAACAAGTAACATTACTGTCTCTAGAGATTCATTCATTCAGCCATTCAATAAATAGTTTTTGAGCACTTGCTATGGGCCAGGCTTTGGAAGCACTGAAGCAGAATGGGCCCTTGCCCTCGTGGAGCATCCACCACCAAGTCACCTGTGGGCACTGCCCAGGAAGCTTGGGCAGCTGTGAACAGAGCCAGTGGGTGTCCTATGGTCTTTGCCTTCTTTAAGGAGATTTTTTTTTTTTTTTTTTTTTTTTGCTGTACGCTGGCCTCTCACTGTTGTGGCCTCTCCCGTTGCGGAGCACAGGCTCCGGACGCGCAGGCTCAGCGGCCATGGCTCACAGGCCCAGCCGCTCCACGGCATGTGGGATCTTCCCGGAGCGGGGCACGAACCCACGTCCCCTGCATCGGCAGGCGGACTCTCAACCACTGCGCCACCAGGGAAGCCCTGGTCTTTGCCTTTTAAGGGGCTGCTTCTCATCCTTCAGGGACCACATTGCACACTTCCTGAAAGCACAATTAATTTTTACTCACTTCCTGACTGCAGTAAGTGTCATCTGTCATTTAGACCACCAGACCCCTTTGATGGGCTGCAGGAGCTCTGGGGCAGCTCTGGGGAGGTCAAAGTTCCCTGTTAGGTCATAGTTTCTGCTTGGAGGCAAAGATAAAGTGATTTGTAACTCCCTCAGGAAAAGTAAAATGGATGGGGACTAGTGGTCAGGGAAGAGGGACTGGAATTTAAAATCTTTGGAAACGTCAACAGATCCATTAAAGTCTCCTTGGCCCAGAGCTCTTTGAGACTCACCTGGAGGGAGATAATCAATTCCAGAAACATCAGGGATCCCCAGGTACTCAACACAGTTAAATACAGGTTAATGAGGCACATTTAGATAGATGATTTTGTAAGCAGCTCTATCGATGGGAAAAAAATCATAGTTAAGCTCAGGTTGAAGAGAATTCTCCCTCAGCATGTGTGCTCAAGCTTTATTCAGTAGTTTGTGGAAAAAAATCTGATGAGATGTAAAATCACTCTATTTAATCCAAGTTTCTCATGCAGCGTGTGTTAATATTTGTCTTCTTTCTTACTTAAGTGGCTTAATGGTTAAGTTTTCACATAACCACTGAATATGCAAGATATAAACCACAGGCAATTAAATGGTAACTAAGGTAGTAGGGCTGACTTGATTTAGCTGGTGTGTTATTAAGATTATAAACACAACCCAGTCCAGCCACTGAATGGAATGTTTTGTCTGGCTGAGGGTCCCTTTTCCAAGAGACAGCTAGTGCCCTGGATGCTGTGAAGAAGCTTGGGAGGCAGCCCCCCAGTATCTCCCTGCCATTTCTCCTTTGGCACTCAACATTTTGTTTCTTGGAGACACCAATTAGGATACAACTTTGTTATGGGGGAAACAGGAAGAATCACAAGAACAATTGTCTGACCCTTGAATGCTGGGGCTCCTCAATTTGGATTCTTAATTCTTCCCTTTTTGCTCAGCAGTGGGAAGTTGACACTCAAGCTCTACTCAGAAAATAGAAGCAATACCAGATAGTGCAACAGAAGAAAAGTTAATAAGGGCAACTGGTTATAAAAGGGTTGGGAGAACAGCAAAACTGAATGGGGGAGCTGAGGCAACCCAGAGAGTTGCAACAATGGAAAACCGGCATCACTCCTAGGGCCGGAGGCATAATGGGAGCAGGTGGCAATACCTACATCCCAGAGCCAGGGCTGCCCGTGGAAGATGGAGCCACAACAGAGGCTGCCCAGCTGGGAGCTAGAGCCACAGAGGGAGAGGCAACCATTGTGGAAGAAGTGACTATAAGCAGAGGCACCAATACACTGACTTTTCCCATCTCTGCCCTCCTTGTCTCCTCCAGGGTATCCCACTGGGTGAAGCCAGGCAGAAACTAGTAGTCCACAACACTCAGGAAATGTCCTACAACTAGAGGGTAAGGGGTGAAGAATGGACCTAAGAGTGAACAGGAAATAGCCAGACAATAGTCTACCTCACTCACTCACCTATGTGGGCTGATAAGTTCCTATTTTCAGCCTGGACCTCTTTCCTGAGCTTCAGACACACATGCCCACAGTTTGTAGACATCTCCACCTGGATTTCCTGCAAGTATTTCAAAGTTAACATGCCCAGGACTAATTCATTATTTCCCACATGTCATTTCTTATTTTATGTATTTGAATCCAACCCACCTCCTCCCACCAGCCTTTTCATCATGATTAGATTATCTAGTGGTTTGTGTATCGGTTTTTTTAAAAAGGAAATCATACTTGAGTTACTTATTGTTTTTCTGGGTTTTATCTCATTTATTATGCTATTCTGCTTTCTTTTCATTTTGTTTTTTGCCTTTTTGAGATGGGAATTTATTCATGGCATCATTTTAGTTGATATAAATATTTAAGGCTACAAATTTTTCTCTGATCACCACTTTAATTGTACCCTAGAGATTCTGACAGGTAGCATTTTCTGTAATTTAATTTTTTAAAGAGTCATGCCCTTTTGGGACTTCCCCAGTGGTCCAGTGGTTAAGACTCCACCTTCCAATGCAGGGGGGCATGGGTTCGATCCCTGGTTAGCAAACTAAGATCCCACATGCAGTGCAGTACGGCCAAAAAAAAAAAAAAAAAAAAGTGAAGACTTATGCCCTTTTGGTTTATATTTCAACTTTCACCTGAGAATGTTAAATGAAGTGTTTTTTAATTTGAGAGAGGAGGACTTGTTTTTTATTTTTATTGTCAATTTCTTGTTTTATTGAAAGAAGTTCTGAGAATGTTATCTGTATTCCTTTTATCTTATGGAAACTATTATTTTTTTTCCTGTGAAATAATGTATCTTCAATTTTCATAAATTATTCATTGTGTGCTTGAGGGGGAAGAAAAATTCTCTGTGTCTGGGGAGAACAGTTCAATGTTTACGCTTAAGATCTGATCTTCCTTACACTTATGCTTTTCAAGCCTTTTATATCGTTACTTATTTTAGGTCCAATTGGGCACTGTTAAAGTCATATATTATAAGTTCTAACTATTTGCACTTGCATCTCCAACACTGAAAACTTGAAAATAAACACTTGCTTAGTGTTGAGCTTTTAGGTTAAATAAATTACGACATCCATTCAGTAGGACATGGTATGGCCACTAAACAGGACAATGAAGAAGATTATTTATTATGCAAGATATACTGTTGAGAGGGACAAACATATCACATGGTCTACATTTTGTTCGAAAGCATCCTTCCAGACAATCCAAAAAATCTACATCGCTTAAATGTTCTGTAAGCAACATGTATTACTTATTTAATTGAAGAAAAGAAGATCTTGAAACAAAGGCTGAGTTCAGTTCCACAATATTTACTAAGTGACTAGAAAAAATGGGTCAGGTGTTGTGCTGCAAAAGTGAATGAGACAATCTCTTCCCTTAAGAAAGTCATAAGTTAATAAATAAGACAAACATGCTTTTTTTAAATGACTGTAGCATACAATAGAATAAATAAACAAATCGTTACCCAGAAAAGAGAGTGATTAATTTTCCATGGGTAATGTGGGGACCATTCCTAGAGAAGATACCTGATTAGGTAAGCCACAGTTGGGTAGATATACACTTTTCTATCTACGGCTACAAATATATACGCAAATACAAAGCAAGCTGATTATGGGGTGATCCCTTAATTTCCTAATGAGGAGATTTAAAAAATTTTATAGCTAACTTCAATGTATAAACTTTTAGAGATATTTAGAAATGGTCAAATATTTTATTTTGTTCCTTTGATTCGTTTAGACATACTTATTAAAAATCGTGAATTACGTAACTATTTAGAAGTATTGTTTTTGTACTCATAATTGAAGAAATATTTATTGTAACTCTTCCCTTAATCTTCAACTACAATGTTTTATCAGGACCATAGTTTGAGACATCTAAAATAATTTTAAGATCATCATATTCATGTCTGTCTAAATTGACTGAGATATAGCACTGTTTGGGCTCAAAATGTGTCCCCCCACTAACCTCGTGTGCTGAAGTCCCAACCCTCAGTACTTCAGAATATGACTTTATTTGGCCATGAGGTCTTCATAGAGGTTACTGAGTTAAATTAGGTCATTAGAGTGGGCCCTTATCCAATATGATCGGTATCCTTATAAAAAGGGGAAATTTGGAGACAGGTTTACTTGGAAGAAAGCATGTGAACATGAAGATGTCTACCTACAAACCAAGGAAAGAGGCCTGGAACGGATCCTTCCCTCACAGCCCCCAGAGGGAACCAGCTCTGCCTACACTTTGACTTCAGACTTCTAGCTTCCAGAACTGTGAGACAATAAATTTCTGTTGTTTAAGCCACCCAGTTTGTGGTATCTTGTTATGGCATCCGTAACAAACTAGTACAAGCACTTTTTTCCCTCCTGTAAAAAAATTGTATTTATATGTCAAATGCAGAGATTTGGTCTTTCTTATTCCTCAGTTCATTCCTCTGAACCTTTTGAAAACATTTTTTATTTTTATTTCATTTCTGATTATTTTCTGCATCACCTTTTCTCTCCAGTCCCATGCCAATTTTCGCTATAGATGTCCATGCTGATATCTTAAATGTGCACACTACTTCCAATCCACCTTATATACATTTATATATGTATAGAGACTGCAGCCTTGCAAAATACTAGTGTTGTCTTCCATGTGTTTATTTTAAATTTGCATTATGATATTATTTGATAAATCTTACTGTACTTCTAACTTGGTTTACTCAGTGCGATGATTCTATTTCACTAGAGGTCATTATTTTTGACCACTGCATAGCATCCCATTGTCATATACCATATTTTACCTATCTCCCTACCAAATTATGGACATCAAAGGACATCCAGCGGGCTTTCCTGATGGCACAGTGGTTGGGAGTCTGCCTGCCGATGCGGGGGGTGCGGGTTCGTGCCCCGGTCTGGGAGGATCCCGCGTGCCGCGGAGCGGCTGGGCCCGTGGGCCGTGGCCGCTGGGCCTGAGCGTCCGGAGCCTGTGCTCCGCAGCGGGAGAGCCCACGGCGGTGAGAGGCCCGCGTACCGCAAAAAAAAAAAAAAAAAAAAAAAAGGACATCCAGCTCCTTGCTACCACTGACAATGTGACGCAGCGCTTTTGAACCTGTGCATGACCTTGCTGCTAAAAATGCTTTCTGTTTAGGAATCTTCCCGAAGAAAGTTTTAGTAAAATAACTTGTTTCATGAGATGAGATATTATTTCTGCTCAAATGTCTTCATATTCATCATATCACTGGATACACTGATCAATCTGATAAGGTAAGGATGAAATTATTGACCCTATTCCACAGATAAATTAGCAGAGTCTTAGGGATCTGGAGATGTTTAAGGCTTACTTAACTGGTCAGTAGAAGATAGAAAATAGAATCCAGATCTTCTATCTTCCAGATGAAGGTGATGGCAAAGGGGTCTATGGGGAGAGTAGGAGAATGGAGATGAAAACTGGAGAGTGTACGTGTGCATATGCTCATCATTAGGCTAAATTTTTTCAAGAATGGGGGAAAATAATCTTTTAAAATGCAGAGGCAAAGAAGAAAGTTTACTTAAATAATTTTTTTGTGAGTATGTCCCTTAAAACACTTCCTATTTTGATCACCTCATAATTTCGTCATGGAAGTCAAGGCATGGACATTTTGGCCCCTGACATTATTGTAATACCAGGTCTAGAGTGAGAACACTCACAGGTCAATGGGATATGCCGACCTCCAGGAATGATCCTCTTATTTTCTTTTTTTTCTTTGCGATACGCGGACCTCTCACTGTTGTGGCCTCTCCCGTTGCGGAGCACAGGCTCCGGACGCGCAGGCTCAGCGGCCATGGCTCACGGGCCCAGACGCTCCACGGCATGTGGGATCTTCGGGGCACGAACCCGTGTGCCCTGCATCGGCAGGCGGACTCTCAACCACTGCGCCACCAGGGAAGACCCCTCCTATTTTCTGAAGGTGGAGACAGTGCCCTGGCTGCAGATCGTGTTATACTATCAGAGTTGCCTGATACCAGTTGTGGAGGTCATTACTTTTTGTTTGCATTGTTTCAACAAATGTATATCATGCATTTTCTTTGCGCCTGGCTGCATGCTCAGTTCTAGAGACAGTCTAGTGAAAAAGAAAGAGCTCCTCCCCTCAACGTGCTCCCTCTCGAGGCCCTTCAGATAGAGTGGTTAGTACTGGGATTGGAGAGCAAAGGATGTGATGGGTACCCATATGTGGGAACAAGGGTTTAGAGAGATCCCTGTTCCCCATTCCCGTGTAATCATACTTTCTTCTTCCCCCTAATTTCTTGGAGTTTGAGGTAGCATAAGAAGATTAAGCCTACCCTGCCCTCAGCGACAGGGAAATCCATTTTTGTGTTCTGAATATTTTGTCTTTAGGTTTAAGGGACTAACAAAGCCTATTGTGAAAAGAACAAAAGGAAGGACTGTTCAGGGATGAGTAGAAAACTATGAGGACACAGGAGGGAGGGAGTGGAGATTCCCCTGGCTTTGGATAGGAGAAGAGGCCTGTGTATACACAGTGAGGCTTGACTCAACCACTGCTCTGGGCCAGCTCCCTGAAGAGATACACAGGCAGGCCTCAGAGGGTATGACTACATGGTCTAACTAGAGAGGAAAAAGTTCTGAGGCACTGTGCAGCTTTCACAGACCTCTCCGGGCATGAAAATGGGTAGCAACAAGGCTCCAAGAGAGCAATGGAAAAGCAGACAAAGATTATAGGTAGAAAATACGGTGGGAGAGGGGGTCTAGAGGTCTCCCCCTCTTTTGGTCTTGCATTCTGAATTTTAGTACAACTCCAATAAAGACTGAGAAAGGATTTCCCACCAACCTCTTCCAAACTGAGACTTAAAAAAAAAAATTAAGTTGATTAATGAAAAATAAAGAATTGTGTTATTACCTGTCTGAATCTTACAACCGAGATTCATCTCTGTGCTGGGCGTATTCAGTTGGAGCACTATTGAGGAAGGGCCATGGCCTCTGGCCATATGCTCTACTATGCTGATTCTCTAGCTCAGCCTTCTGGAAAGGTGCTGACTATTTACTTCACAAGATAATTCCTGGCTCCTCTGCCTTTCCCACAGCCTGTCCAGGAATTCCAGGTGCTCCTCAGTGGTGGTTTCCAAGGAGAAAGGCAAATTCGGGAGCCTTAGGCTCTTGCCGGAGTAGTTCCTGCAGCAAAGTCTGACTCTCTGTCAGGAGTTAAAATGTTACCATCCCATTAATGGGTAATATGCACAGGGATAGGTTAGATTGCTTCCATTATTCAAGGAGCTCCAAGTGCCTGGTAGCAACAATTACCAAGACGCATAAATACAACAAAGTTAATTAAAATGTTAGCTGATATAAATAACCTAAGGTTATTGAACATTGTTCCATTTTAAATTAATAAATACGCAAAGGTAATGTTTATAATTAAAGCTATAATTTATCTTCATGCTCTGTTTGTTTAATAGCAGTGGTAATATAACGCTACATGCAGAAATGTAGTAATAGATTTGTTTAGCACTGACATTATAAACAAATGTCTCAGTCTATTTATTCTAAGTTATGATACAGATTCTTTTCACATGCATCTGATGGCCTTTAAACCATTTAAAAGGAACTGCATTAACGTAATCTAATCTTGATACTGAACATAACATTTCAGTTTGAATTATCCTGAATCCATGATCCATTTTATTACTCACAAAGCACTTTATACATTTATGATAATGGCAAACCTTGCTCTGTTATTTAAATCCCATTTCAAAAGGGACGTTATTTTCTTTAAAAAATAAATAAACCCCACACATTTGGGGTAGTAAAGTACAAATAAGGAAAAGTCAATGCCCAGCAAGCCCTTTAACAAAGCAAACAATTCAGATTTTTATGACATTAGCAAATAATAAAGGGAAGAACTGACATTTACAGTTGATGAAATTTTATGTTATAACAGATGATGAAAATGGAATGAAAATCACATGGAAAAATGTGTCCAGGAGGTTCAGCCATTCTGAGTCAATCTCTACCTGTGGACTGTCTTTAGGGACACTTTCCTAACTTCAACCTTTATTTCAACCCTCAGAAAGGTCCCAGGTCTACCCAGAGAGTAAGGCTTGCTCAGAAGCAGAGCAGGGCACATACCTTCAGTGTCTTTTTCATTCCCCCTCCTTTCAGCTTCCTTCTCTGCCCTTCCCACTTCCTCTTCCCTCCCTTTCATTCACCACCTCCAGCACTCAAGGGAATACTTATTCTCCACCCTCTCATTTAAATTATAATAAGCATAAGCAACCGGCCTGTTTTCTCCTAGGTTGCTGGAGGTATGGAGGAAAGAGAACAGAGTTTTGTGTTTTTTCCTTGTGTATTTCTAGTTTCTTCCCCTTAACACAGCTTGTTTCTCTCCCTCTTTAATCCCTTTTAAAATAAATGTTTCTTCTGGGTTGATTTGCAGTCACTGAAAAAACAAATCCCACTTTATTTTAGTAAGAATATTTCATTGGATGTCTTAGAAACAGTTGCCCCTGAAGTCAAATAAACAGCAAATTTAATTTTTTAAAAAGGCATTTCTTTCTTTCTTTTAAAGGAAGTTAAAAATGTAACAAGCCTATTTTTGGAGGAAGAATGGGCCAGAGAGTTTTTTAAAAATTCTAAACAGATTACACCCTTTGAAAAATCTTAAAAGGATTTTGGTACCGGAACGTCTGAAATTCAGGAAGGATTTAAATTGAGGATTATAAACTATCCCACCGCAAAATCCTCCTGTGATCAAATATCACATTTTAGGAGATGAGTGTCTTTGTAGCTCCCACTCAGGTTGGTTCTTCTCGTTCTGTGCAGTATTAATAAAACAGGAGCACTGCGGGCTCAGGGCAAACTTTGCGGAGCTGGGCTGCCAGGCTGGCCTGCTATCAAAGGCTCAGCCTTCAGAAATAAGTCAGAGGGCTCCAGTCCTCCGCAGAGGCTCAGAAGGGCTGGGAGGGGCTGAGATGGTTGCCTGCACTGGTAGATCTCGGCTGCAAGCAAGCCCTGAGCAAAGAGGCAAGGGGTTGGGCAGGAGAAGGCGATGGTTGAGGAGAGAAGAGATGATTAAGCCCCAACTTCCCCCCTTTGCTTTGCTACCATCTCACATATCCTTTAAATTCAGGCTCTCCTGAATGTACTGTATCTTTGGTCCTTTCCCATGGCGGTTATGTGGTACCGGCGAAGCAAAGAAGGAACGGATTGACAGGGTTCAGAACATGCTACCCCAAGATATGGCACTGTGGCATAGTGAATATTTCAAGCTGAAGGAATTTGAGAAACAGCAGGTGCAGGAAGGACTTTCTGGCCTTCCCCGCAAGCAGATCGTAATACCCTCAGTTGAGAGGTGCCCTCCTACAGAAGCATCCTTATCTCTTGAGGTGGAAGGACACCAACAGGAATCTGAACAAACAGGCCTTGCTAAGTTTCCCCCAGTTTACCAGGATGACCTCATACCCTATTTTGTCCTATCACTTTTCGCCACAACTTTTCCATTCTTCATCAAACCTAATATAAAAATACTCCTCTGACTGTTTCTTCAGGTGATCATTTCCTTAGGAAAACTCCTGAGTCACATAAAACTTATCTTCAGTAAATCTGTAGGCTTCTCTCTTATTAATCTATCTTTTGTTCCAGGGGCCCAGGCCGAGAACTTAGAAGAGTAGAGGAAACCCCTACAGGGTCAAATTCTAGCTCTCCTTAAGTCGGGCTTCTAGTGGCCATTCAAGTATTTTTGTACGCAAAATTATGTCTATGTTAAGGGTTTTTCTAGAATGTTAGAACGAGAATGGCTCATTGATATTATGTAGCCTAGAGATTTTAAAACTTTAATAACAATTATACACACTGATGAAGATTCTTTGCTTGATCAAACCTTAGTCAGGCTCCTGAAACTTCTCCTAGGCCTATCTGTGCATTTTGGGGGTAAAATCCAGTCTTAGCAAGAATACTACTGATTCAGTTTAATCAGAATCCCCCATCCTCAATATCTGATCACCTCTGACATCTGATCAGGTTCCTCATTCTCTACCACACCTCCCCTCCAGGTGATGTCTGACCACCCTGGCCAGTTTTCAGCAAGAATCATGTTAGCTTGGTTTAGACAGAACCCCCTTTACCCTTAATGTTTTCTCTTAGTAATTTTCCGTCCACTGACCCCATGCACTTGCCCATAAATTCCCTCTTGTCCATGCCTTCAGAGTTGAGCGCAATCTTTCTCCCTCCTGCAAAATCCCACTAGTGTGGTTATAACTATTGAGATCGCCTCTCCCCCTTTGACTGAAGTCTTCTTTACCGTGCTTTAACAAGTGCCATTGAATTTTTTTCATTAAACACACATATGCGCGTGCAGTATGTTGAAACATTCTTTCTAGAAGGAAATTTAACCCAGAAGCCCAGTATGAAGAACAGATAAGAGGAAAATGGATCTTATTGACTCAGCACTTGAGCAGCAGGCTGGCACCCCTCATCTCATTTTCTCTCGTCTCCCAGGGTGGTTCCTGCAATACCTTTATTAAACTTCAGAAATCCACACAACAGTTTGAAGATCCTTAATTGGGTCCATCCTCTTCTTTTTGTGCTCTTCTACTGAAAGAAAGTCAAACAAGGAAGCCAATGAGGGCAGGGGAGTCACCCAATGGCTCCCAGCTGACCTGGACCCTAAACCCACTTGTCCCAACTCTAAGCTTAGATCCCTTTCTTTAAGGGTGTCATCAAGGATTGCTCAGTTTTGTTCTATGTACTCTAATCAGTCGAGAATCCCAGCTTGGGTTTAAACACTGTCTAATAAATTCAGCAATTAGATTTAGAGCCAGGAGATTTGATGGGCCAGTAGAAATGTAGTTTCCTGTTGACCCTCAGAAGACAGGTCAGTGATTTTGACAGACAATATCATTGTGTAGGTTTGGTAGGGGGTGCCAAGGAGACTAGAGGTAGGAAAAGGCATGATGAGTAAGTGAGCCTAAATTTAAATTCTACAGTTCACTTTGCCCTACAGTTCATCATGAACTCGTGTTAAGGTTAGTCTCATAGCACCCTGTGGTGCCCTAGGATAGCTGTTCTCAACTGGGATGATTTTTGCCACCCACGGGCTATTCGGCAACATCTGCAGACTTTTGATGCTGCTAAACATCCTACAAAGCATAGGACATTCCCCCCAAACAAAGAATTATCTGGCCCAAAATGTCAATAGTGCCCAGGTTGAGATAACCTGCTTGAGAATTTAGCAATCACTCTCAAATACATGGTTTCATTATTATCCAGCCAAATCCTTATCTGCACTTTAATTCACAATATAATGAAAACTCAGCACTAAATTGGACAATAAGCCATAGGTAGGTACAGCAGACATCTTGAAGAGTTCCAGCCTTTTGGGGGGGCGTCTCATTTTGATGGGAGAGGTGGGCATACTGGGTACAAATGACCGTGTCGTTACAGGCAGAGGGAGAGAAGAGATTGCGGGGTGTGTGTGGGGGTGTCTGGATCTTTGGCTTGTGTGGGAGGAGTAGCAAGGGACTGGTGTGTGTTCCAAGTTTCTTTGTTGACTTTTGCTGGGGATCAGATGAGCTGGATAATTGCTAAGCTGCGATGTGGGGAAAAGAGAGAGGCAGGGAGGTAAAAGAGAAGGAACAAACCCATGTAGTTACCTAGGATCAGCATGGAATAAGAATGGCAGAACACCATGGAAAAGAGACGGTGATAAGGAACGGGGGTAACTTGGCCAGAGGAAGCAAGTTAAAAGCATGGGACCAGTTAGGTGCAGCCTTTCCTGTGGAACCATGGCCACCTATATGCGGGCGCTTAAGGGACTTCCAGAATCAGCCCTCACCTTGGATCCTATTGTCTAAAAGCACTGCCCATTCCCTTGAAAAAAAGAGCTTTCTCCCCTGCCAGCCCAGGAGACAAAGAGCAATGCTTTGCAAAATCCATAAAACTAAAGACTCCAACAGTGTCAAGCCTCTTTAAACAATCACTTGTGCTGTGAGGCAAAACAACTGAGACATCCGGATAAGCACTGTGGTGGTATTTTTCATGTTGATTGCAATAACACCATCAAAGCCATGCACATTCTGTGTAAAATCAATGTCTGCTTGTTGGAGGAGGAGGGGGAGGGGAGAGGCCTGGGGATTTTATCTTGTAAGTCGAGATAATCGCATGCCTAGGGCTTGGAAAAAATTGATGGTGGATCAATGGTCAGGAACATGAACTGGACTCATTTGTGACTGTGCAGTGCCCAGTGTTAGCTGGGAGTCTTGGTATGCATAAGAGAGATGGGGGACTGAGGTGCTACCTTTTGAGTGGGCTGGTAAGGTCTTGGCGTTATCTACAAGGTAATGAGAAAGACCACTCTGGGAGGGTTCAGATACTAGAGAAGTTGAGCTATAGTGGGAGTGAATTTCCAGGGGCCGAAGGATGCTCCTATCCAATAAGGGATGTGAGTGTGTGTGTGTGTGTGTGTGTGTGTGTGTGTGTGTGTGTGTGTGTACATGCACAAGCAGCTCTTATACCCATGGGGAAGGCAAACCTGAGTTTGTGTCAAGGAAACTTTTGTTACTGAACCAAACTTGGGTTCACTTCCCCATGAGCGGTGAAGCCAATCTACTAACACCAGGTTGTGGTGAAGGAAAGTGCAGTTTTATTGTAAGGCACCAATAAGAGGAGAACGGGTGGTTTGATACTTTGGGAAGGGTTTCAGCAAAGCATTTTTAAAGGTAAAGTGAGGGAGGGGCGTCCCAGGGTATGTGATCAGCTCATGCACAATTCTGATTGGTTGATGGTGAGGTAACAGGGCAGTCTCACAGGGGTTAACGTCATCAATCCATAGGTGCCAGAAGGTCTGGGGGCTACTGCTCATGATCATCAAGTAGTAAACTTCTTCCATTTGGTGGTGGTTTTAGCATCTGAAAAACTCAGGAAATGAGCATCAGACACTCTTATCTAGGTGCTTCAGAGAGGAGCTAAAGGAGAGGATGAGGAGGTGGGGTCTGTCTGGGAAGGCCTCATAGGGTCCTGCTCCTTTCCACTTTACAAGTTATTTTTGTCCTGATCAAGGGTATTTGCTGGTTCCTTTGTTTCATAAACTAGGAAAATACTCAGGCTCAGGGTGGGGCAGATGGGTTGAATTGTGAGTCTAACTTGGTGCCAGCCTCCTTATGTTTGGGCCACGGTTTCTGCAGTTCTTTATTGGCGGGGATGCTTCGGGGAGGTGATAAGGAAGGAATAACGAAGAGAGGGCAATCACCTTACTGTTTCTTCCTTTCCAGATGAGGTTCCTATAGGAGTGGACCCTTTTCCCCCCAAAGTGGTCTCAATTCCCTTTCACTGGTGGAGGAAGAGGGAGGGAGTTACCTCTTCTCTTTGTTGATCCCTGTGAGGATTAAACGAGTTATTTCACTTAAAGCACTTACCTTACTCAATAAAGATTTCAGCTAGTAGGGCACAAAAACCAACAGAGGTTCAGACAGCTCTTCACTTGGCATTTCTGGGGATACAAATCCAAATCATAGAGTCAAGGTGGGATGGTGGAGGGGAGGGGAGAGAAGAGATAAAACTGCCCATGGCAGTGCACCATTGCTCTATGCCATCAGTTTGCATTCCCCAAGTGCACAGGGGCCTTATCACCAGGAACTCAGACTAATGAGTCCCCTTTCAGAGTCCTCCCACTCCTCCTGCTCTGCCCTCATAATGCCTCTGGCCCTTTAACTCTCACTCTCCTCTAGAATGCTTCACTTTCTCCAACATCTCCTCCTTCCTGGTTTGCTGCCTTTCCCCCCAGATGTCATAAGCCCCAACCCTCCTCTGGTATCTATAACTCGTTTACACTTTTCTACTTCTAGGTGGGGTGGGGGACACATTTTAAGCCACGACTGCTGTAGAAGAGGTAGATGGATGTTGGGGGCATTTCCTGTTCCTGATGTGCCGTTGATTTTCTTTTTCCTTCATCATCCTGAAGCATCTGAAAAAGAAATTCAACATACTTCTGAGTGCTTAATGCCCTACTTGAGTCTCTATGTAGCCTCACCTATTAGGGTATCCTTAGCTTTATAACCTATTTGTCCTTTGGATATACAACAAAGTCACTTTGAATTAACCTGATACTAGAAGACATCTTTTTTTTTTTTTTTTTTTTGCAGTACACGGGCCTCTCACTGTTGTGGCCTCTCCCGTTGCGAAGCACAGGCTCCGGACACGCAGGCTCAGCGGCCATGGCTCACAGGCCCAGCCGCTCTGCGGCATGTGGGATCTTCCCGGACCGGAGCACGAACCCGCGTCCCCTGCATCAGCAGGCAGACTCTCAACCACTGCGCCACCAGGGAAGCCCCTAGAAGACATCTTTTGACTGCACTAGAATGTCGAGATGCATGTGCTAGAGGGGAGGGGGTAAATACTTCCTACAGATTGTAGTTGGTGCTCACTTAATTGGAGGCCTTCCCTCCCCTTGGTATTTCTTTTTCTTTTTTTTTTATGTTTTGGCTGAGCTATGTGGCATGTGGGATCTTAGTTCCCCGACCGGGGGTCGAACCCTTGCCCACTGCATTGGAAGCGCAGTCTTAACCACTGTACCGCCAAGGGAAGTCTCCCCTTTCTATTTCAACTCACACTGGCAGCTCTCTTCTCCAAAATAAAAATAATGGCACCCTGTTTACACCCTATCTTGCATTACTCATTGATTGGTTGCTATGTTTTATGCTTAGCTCCCCAGTTAGACTGTAAACTCCTTGAAGACAGTGGCTATTTTTTCCCTCTCCCTGGATCCCACAGGGTTCCCAGCCCAGTTTATGGCTCTCAGTGAGCACGAACACACAGCAGGCTGTTGTGTAAGCGACCTTCACTACTTTAAAATTGTTGGTGGAAACTCATTAGTGATTTAGCTTGATACCTTCTTTCTACCTTGTTGAGTCTTTTCTCTTTCTTGAGGCCTGACACCCCATAAAGCTTATCTATCCAGCCCTGCCATCCTTAGCACCATTTCTCTTTGCTTCCCCTAATTTAATTATTGGAAAACCATGCTATAAAGCCATTTTATTTCCAGATGGGATCATTTACCATCTCTGAGGCCAGGTCTCACGTGACCTCTCCAAAGCCAGATTCTCTTTATTTTTAAAGAATGATCACCATTAAATATGTTTGTCTTTAGAGGGAAATTCTTTCAGAAACTAGGCCCTGAGAGAGAGGTCATAAGATTCTGGGGAGTGGTGCCGGTTACACAGTAGTTAATTCTGAATCCCAGACTAGAGGGTGTCCCTGGCTTAGTACAGAAGGTCACCACAAAATGTTCTCTTTTGTTCGTATTTGAAAGTAGATGCAAAAAAGTGGGCGTTTGAGGTTTGCGCTCCAGATGAGCTGGAGCCAGGATACATGTAGCATTAACTTCTGTGTATCAGGAACTTGGACCTCAGCAGAGTGCGCAGGTGCTGGCAGCCAGCCAAGTGACAGTCCTAGGTGTGCTCGTCCAACAAAAGCCAACTGCTCGGTGGAGAAAGGGGCTCAGGAGACAAGCTTTGGCTTTAACCCCTGGCCTGTGGTGACCCAGCTGTGGGTCAGGGGGACAAGGACAGGTCATACAATTTCTCTGAGCCTCACTGCTGTCAGCATATAAATAAAATGGGGTTCAGCTTGGGATTTGGGACTGGGTGACCTATAAAATTCTTTCACTGGGGACTGTTAAAAAATTATGCCCAACCGAGTTTCTGGAGAGGGACAATGTGATGTAAGGCTTCTGTTGGACCTTTGGTACCAATAACTGCATGCTATTTTCATGGAGCCTCTTTGATTGTGATAAAAATATAATTAATATATTGTGTCTGGATCACTTACTGTAAGACTTCACATTAAAACTTTCTTGACCTGTCATAAGGCAGTGGTTCTGAATTTTGGGGGGAATCATAGATCTTTTTGAGAATCTGATAACACCTATAGATCCTCTGTCCAGAACACACACGTATACACCCCCCCACACAACTTTTCATATAACTTTGAGGGAGTTTGTGGCCCCTGTAAAGCCTGCTGACCCCTGTAGGCCCTTTGTTAAGAGTTCTTGCTCTCAGGTGAATAAAAAAGTGGGCTGCACATAATGTTACTGGAAGGGGGACCCCTTCCAGGGTCCAAGAGTGGGCTCTAGTCTAATACTCAGAAATGAATTGCCCGAGGAGACACACGTACTGACAAAAGCGAAAGACTTTATTGCAAAGGGGTGCCCGGGTGGAGAGCAGCAGGGTAAGGGAACCCAGGAGAACTGCTCTGCCATGTGGCTCACAGTCTCAGGTTTTATAGTAATGGGGTTAGCTTTCTAGTTGTCTCTGGCCAATCAGCTTGCTTGTGCCCATATTTGGTCTGACTCAGGGCCCTTCCTGGTGGCATGTGCATCTCTCAGCCAAGATAGATTCTAGCATGAGTGTTTCTGGGAGGTTGGCGGGACATATCATGGGCTGGCATCTCCTCCCTCCTCTCAGCCCCTCCCGAATTCTCCCGGTTAGTTTTTCAGCAGCAGCACCATGTTCCTTATCGGGACCTCCTGTTGTGAGACAACTCATGCAAGTGGTTATTATCATGACTGGTCAAGCCAGGTGGTTTCGGTCAATGGTTCCCTAACAATAAGGCCACTCTCCTTTCTGTTATGGTAAGTTGTTACTGCAGGTCTCTGCCTTTGGACTAGAACTCAATCTAATTCAGCTTCCTTATTCAATGATATGGTGTAGGATGAGTGAAGGGGAAGATAAAAGAAGTAACTTATTCTCCTCTCAGTGAGCTTTCAAGCCTGTCCAGAACATGACTTGGCCAAGTCATTGAGCTTTAGTTTTTTCATCCCTAAAACGGAAATAATTGTACCTACCTCATAGGATAATTGAGAAAATTACACAGGGTGGGATTAGGATGAGTAGTTGAGGCATTCTTCTAGGGCACAGAGTTTAAGAGAGCACTTAGAATACAGAATACTCAGCCACTGAGACAAATAATATTTTAATGGAATTTTTAAAAATTTATTTGTTTATGGCTGCGTTGGGTCTTAGTTGCTGCGTGAGGGCTTTCTCTAGTTGTGGCGAGCGGGGGCTACTCTTCGTTGCAGTGCGTGGGCTTCTCATGGTGGCTTCTCTTATGGAGCACGGGATCTAGGTGCGCGGGCTTCAGTAGTTGTGGCCTGCAGGCTCAGTTGTGGTGCACGGGCTTAGCTGCTCCGTGGCATGTAGGATCTTCCCAGACCAGGGCTCAAACCCGTGTCCCTTGCATTGGCAGATGGATTCTTAACCATTGCACCACCAGGGAAGTCCCTTAATGGAATATTTAAAAAAATAAGAATGTAAGCAAACAATCCATGATGAGCAAAGCCTCAGGTCCCAATAGGAACAGTCTAGTACTCTTACTGATCCTAAGAATTTGATGGATGGCAAAAATATGGGTATGGCTTATCTAAATCCAACTTTTGTCTGGATCCTTAATCTTGTCTAAAACATGTCACAGGACATGTGTCAAGCCAAAAGGTTGTAAAGTTGGCTACCGTTCACCCTAAAGGTGGACCCTAGAACTTAGCCCACTTTTGGTATTATCTGAGAAGACCCAGGACAGATAATTGTGGGCGGAAAAATAGCAAGATGTCTTCTCATTCCTTACAAAGCTTAAAAGCTTGTTTAGAGAAGCCAAGACTTCAAGGCAGCGCAGTTTATAATTTTTTTCCATGCTACCTGCATGACATACCTAGACATTCATATACAGGTAATTACGATCTGAAGTGAATGTGAATTATGATTCTCAATGATACTTCCTTGTGATTTGTTATAATATAAATAATGGTGATTTATTGTGGTTTCACCAACTGCTCTGTTGGTGATGGATCATAATAGTAGATCATGATAATTATGAAATCAGCACAGAGCTGTTTTCCCCTTGTAATTCAATTGTAACACGACCGCCAAGGCTGCTGAACATCACAGCCTGTCTGCTGGATGCTGGACTGTGTTCAAGAGGGGTACTTTGGTCTTTCATGTAATTCACAGCAGTTCATCTCTAATAACTGTCCAGGTGGTTGTAGTATTACAGGTTGATGGCGTTTTACTTGTGGATTTTTATTCTAGACGCAAATTAAAATTTCAGAATTTGTCATTCCTAGAGTGGAGGAATTAACAGGGAAATGCTGAAGGTCTGGGGAGGCCTGAGCAGGTGACAGAATCCAGATCCCTTTCCTCCCCTCTCTCCTGGACCCCCTTCCTCACTCAGGCCTGGGCTGTGTCTCAAAGACTGTGTCAGAGTGTTTATTAATTTTTCTGATTTACACGGAAAACTTCTTCTCCAAAGAACACAAGATACCTGTCATTTTGGACTCTGCTTTAAGCAACTCCAATCTATAAAAAAACCTTTGTTTTAGAACACTTACTTCCCAAACTGAACACAAAGATGTTCAGAGAACTCCAGGAGTTCTCTGAAAAAAGAGTACCTGTGTCAACTTACTTGCAAGACACTTGGGCTAATATAAATGAAAAATATGCACAGACATAAAGATACATTTTTTTAAGAGGTAAGTGAAATCATGTTCTTTACTGCAGGACTTCTTAGAGACTTTGCTTTGATGATGGGCACAGTGAATGTTTATGAAAAAACATGGTAGACAGCAGTTCATTAACTGCAGTCAGTCCCTGCCTCTGCGTGGTGGACTAAAGACAGCAGTCAATTCTTCACCAATCCTCCCATCAAGAAGTAGAGCCAGGGGGACATGGATAAATGGGAAGTTTGGGATTAACATACACACTCCTACATAGAAAAGAGACAACCACAAGGACCTACTGTGTAACACAGGGAACTCTACTCAATATTCTATAATAACCTATAAAAGGAAAGAAAGAATCTGAAGAAAATAGATATATACGTACGTATAAGTGAATCACTTTGCTGTACACCTGATACTAACACAACATTGTAAATCAACTGTACTTCAAGTTATAAAAAAAGTAAAAGATTTAAAGAAAGTAAAAAAAAAAAAAGACGTGAGGTCAGACCGACATGGTGATTTCACACTTTCTTGGGCTGGGCCTAAGCCGCGTCAGACCAGAGACCGACATGCACGGCCAACCGGGCTGCTCTTCCCCTTCTGTCCGGGCCCCCAGCCTCTCCTCCCGATTCGTGGGTGGTGTGTACTGTGTGGAAAGTAGGGGTGCAGCATCCAGCCAGACGCCGGGCGTGGTCGGGGCGTCCCGCCCCCTCACGCGCGGCGTGTTCCGGGCGTCCCGCCCTCTCACGCGCGGCGTGCTCTGGCGTCCCGCCCCCTCACGCGCGGCGTGCTCCGGGCGTCCCGCCCCCTCACGCGCGGCGTGCTCCGGGCGTCCCGCCCCCTCACGCGCGGCGTGCTCCGGGCGTCCTGCTGCAGCGCTGCGTGCCCGTCGCCGGGTGAGCCCGCCTTGCAGGCCCTGGGCGGTGCTCCGGAGCACTGGGGGCCCTCCCTGGAGGGCCTAAGGCCCAGCGGTGATGTCGTTTCCGGTTCTCAGAGAGCCCCTCGGTTCCCACTGCGGCGGTGCTTCCGGTGAGCAGCTGTGGTGGGGGTGGGGTCGAGACGGTAAGGGGGGCACGCCTGTTCCTCTCGTGGGGCCGAGGGCCGGCGCGTCGCGGTCGTCCTCCTTGCGAGCGTGATGGGGGCGCGCGCAGTGTGTTCCCCCTTCGCTGGGGTCGCACGGCGGAGGGGCAGGGGGGCATGGGAGCGATGGTGGCGGGCCAGGCGGTGGGAGGGGGCCGCCACAATTTAGACGAGACCCCTTGTGAGGCAGACCAGTGAGCCTGAAAGCGGCCCAGGCTTTGCCCTGGCCCTGACCGCCAATGCTCATATTTTGAAATTTTTCTAAGAAAAATAAATTAAAAAAAAAAATAAAGTGGAGTAAAATTTCCCTACTCTTGAATCTGGAATCACCCCATGATGTGTTTCGACCAACAGAATGAGGCAGAAGTGACCCTGTTCCGAAGTTACCGCCTGTTCTACTCGGAACACTCCTTGAAACTCGGCCACCATGCGGATGAAGCTTTAGAAGTTTCGTGGAAAGGCCTGTGTGGGTGAGAACCGAAGCCCCAGGCTGATAGCCCCAGTTGAGCTCCCCGCCAGCACCCACTGCGGCCACCTGGTGAGGCCGCTTTGGACCTTCCAGCCATCGCCGCACCCCAGGCAACACCATGGGAAGCAGAAGAACCTTCTAGTCAGTCAACAGAATCGTGAGAAATAGTAAGTTTATTGTTATTTTAAGACACTGAATTGTGGGTTGATATTTACACCCCACAGGTGACGGAAACACTCTGCCTCTTCTTCCTTGCTTTTTATCAGAACATACTGTTCATTTCTTACCCAGAATTTAGCACAGTTTGTTTACTTCTTTAGTTTTCTCCCATGCTGTGAACTCTCAGAGTGGAGGATCCATATTTACTTTGCCTATCTCTGTATACCTCCACGTAGCACAGTGACTGGCACCTAAACTAAATCTTTGTTGAATGAATGAACATCTTTTAGAAAACAGCTTCAAAACCCTAGTCTACTTTATAGACGGAATTAGGGGTTGACCAGTTAAATAACAGAAGGATCTTTTGCTAAGGCAGAGATTATCAAAGGTTCCCTTAAATATTGAGGCTACATAGTACACCTAAAATAGAATTCAGTGTGGCAAACCCCAAATTACTGAAATTTTTCTAGAAACGAACTGGACCTAAAGGCAGTCACGTAGTACTCATATCAGAAACACGGAAGTTTGTACTCACAGGCCTTCCCTTTCATCTCTCCACAGAGGAAACAATATTCTGAGGTTGCTGAGTGTCACTCCCAAGTATATTTTTATTTTTTAGTACATAGGCACGCAAACATAAAAATGTGGAATATACACCATATTGTGTATTACATACCTCCCATCCATTTGCATTTTACTTTTAGTTTTTGAAGTTTATTCACCTTAATATAGGCATATCTAATTTGTTCATTTTGACTGTGGTAAAGTATTCCATTTTATGACTAAACATCGGTCTCTTTGTTCACTTTCCTACTCTTGGATAATCGGTTCTTTCCTATGTTTACTATGGTAAACCAGGCTGTGATGAACATATTTGCACATGTCTCTGTGCATGTTAAGAGTTTATGGTTGCCCTTTTTCAGGTGAGGAGACTGATGCTCAGAGCACTCTAGGGAACTTATCTGATGTCAGAGAGTTAATCAGGTTAGGGCCAGAATTCAGATTCAGCCTGTGTTCTGTCCTTTGCTGCATTTAGCCTCCCCCGAAGGCCAAAATGTTCTCAGACAAAGGGTATACTGCTTGGAGGGGGATCTGAGGAAGGGAGCTTCATGGGTGCCTCATTGGATTGGCCTGAGATTTACTTCTCAGTTTCCTGATGCTGATCAGTAAGCGAAGACATGACATGGAACCCAGTGGTGTGGAGGTGGTACAGGATCGACGATCATAAATTACAAGTCATGGGATCAAGGCCAAGCTTTGCCACTTCTGGGCTGTAGATCTTGGGGCCTGTGGCTTGGCTTTTCTGATGAGGTAAATGTGGGTCCTTGTTTCTTAGTCTCAAGAAGAGGGGCTTAAAGAAAGTGATTGCATTTGCCGAAAATGGACTAGGCCTTGGGGTCTGGAATGTGGGAGAGATGGGGTGGTGAGTTAAGACGGGGGAGATGGGCTTCTTAGGAGTGCTGAAATGATGTGGGGAGCTTGGGGGCCTGAATGTCTCCAGAGCCTCAAGGTGGTTTTGATTCCTTTGAACTTAGGGATAAACGTCGTTTGGTGTGTGCCAGCCATCAAATGCCAACATGGTGACTTAAACACTTGTTTTTCTCCTATTATTTTCTTCAACATTCTTCAGTTTGATCCTGAAGCCCAGCTCTGCCCTCTTAGCTGGGTGTGAGAATGGTTTAGTGAGTTCCTTGGCATCTTCATTTTTCTAATTGGAGTAGACCTGACTTTGGGAGGCTCCATGTGCATGTAACACTGACAGTAGCATTGGAACATTAGACAGCCAGAGCTGGAAGGATCTCAGAGACTCTGGGCACACTACCTTCATTTAGCAGATGAAAGTCTAAGGACTAGAGAGAGAGAGAGACTCACTAAGGATCTCACAGCCACTGAATGGAACACAAAGAATCAGAACCAGGTACACCAAACCCTGCCTGTGTTCTGTTTTCTTTTTGTGATGGCCTCCTTGCCATGTAGGAACTGTCCAATATGGCCCTTCATGCGGAGCTGGCTGTTAGTGGCTTTGCCTATGAGCAGTTCTTTGGTGTCTTCCTGGGCAGGGTGGGGTCAGTTAGAGTCAGATTATGTCCTGAGTGCTCCTCTGAGGTCTTGCCAAGGGAGAAAGAGGTTTCTTAGCTACAGTTTCTTCCATCCCATTGTCCAGTCCCACAGCCTGGTTAGCAATGGAGAGTTGTTTACATGAGTTAGGAATATCAAAGCACTCACTTTGGCCAGCCCTTTCCTCCTACCAGGGATACCAACAGTTAGCAATCCCTACCTGGAAGACTGTGCTGAAAATTTTTCAGAGACTGAAGTAGATATGTGATCCATTATTGTTGTCTGCCATGAACATGGAGTTGGAGAATGGTAGCATACATGGCATGTGTTTACATTCCTGCCTTCCTCCTTGTCTGATGTCAGCATCGTCTCCAGGAATCTCGTAAGAGTCTTGGACATGCAAAAATGGGCATGTGAAACTTTGTGGTGGTTGTTACAAGAGCCACCACTCCAGTAAGGAATGTTTCTATCAATTTCTGGGTGCACACTAAGCAAGCTGTGCAACCCTCCTGCCTTTTTCCTCCCCCAAGTAGAGCAGCTGATGCAGTTCCAGGCTACCGAGATCATGACTAATTGTCATCCCTTGCAAGCAGACCTTCACTGAACCTTAGAAGCAGAAAAATTCAGAAACAAAAGCAAGAAATAAAAGAGCTGTCAGAAAGAGTCTACATAGAACCCTGAAGTTATGCTTTCATAACTGAATAAATAACTCCTTGAGTAATAATTTGTTTGCAAGCTGTTGATTAGCAGCATAATTAATTTCTGCAGATTATAAATAACAGAGCACAAAGTGGCATTCCCAGTAGAGCCAATGAAAAATTACCTAAACCATTTTAAAAACCAAAAATAGTTCACAGTGTAACAGATTTAAACAGGCTCTAGAATCTGGGTGGTGCCATTTTCTTTTTCCTCTGAGTTAAAAAGAAAGAAAAAAAAAAAAAGAAAAAAGAAAAAACATCCCCAGAAAACTCAACAGCTATGAGCTTGTATCTGAAGTCAGAAATTTATTGGCAAAAAGCAGAGTTTCATTAATCACTCTGTTCTCTCTTATGCCTGGCATGTCAAGAAGGAAAAAAAAAATCTCTGTTTATCTCTGCTTCAAACAAACAGCCGCATAAGTGGATTATTCCCAACAGAAAGATTTTCCCTATACTCTAATCTCAGAGCAATCATTCACTACTCTAAATGAGCAGTTACTTAAAATGTTAAGAAGGGATGCTAATTAGCTGAAGGAAAACCCTGCCAAGTATTTAATTTTCAGAAAATAAAGTGCAGATAAGAAAGGTCTCTCACCTTTTGCAACCTGAAGCCATTGTTTTGTATCTCGTCTCTTGCCTTGAGTGCCTCCCTAGTTTTAGGGTCTCGACTGTGGGATGCTGGCTGAGTGGTACCAAATGATCTCTAGGTTCAGGAAATTGAGGGTAAGAGTATTCTTGAATTTTGAGGAGAAAGAGCCTTAACTTTATTTATAACCTGGAATCTTTTCCAAGAAGATTTAAGCAATTTACTAAAAGACAAAAAAAGTGAAAAAAAGAGTCTATGAAAGACCACTGTGGATAAATGCTGGAAGGAAATAGACCTAAGAGGAATGGAGTAGATATTCCAATTATAACAGTAGATGTTGCAGATTGGCACCATCTAGCTCTGAGCTTCCCAGTAGCTGAGGTAAGGATGACAACATGGTGCTAAAGGGCTCATGTTATCTGAAAGGAAAACGGATGAGAAACCAGGAGCATGGACTATACGCCATGGAATTGGTGGTTAAGACATGGGCTTTAGAACTGGAAGAAAATGGGTTCCACTTGATCTCTTCATATACAAACTTTGTGATCTGGGCAAGCTATTTAATCTCCCTGTGTCCCAGGATTCTTCTTTATTTAAAAAAAAAAAAACTTTGTATTTTGAAATAATTTTAGACCCGTAAGTTGTAAGAATAGTTCAGAGAATTCACTTGCACTGTTCACCCAGTTTCCCCCAGTGATAGTATCTTAGCTTCGAAACAACATGATCAATACCAGGAAGTTGACATTGATACAATACTATCGACCAAACTACAGGCCATATTCAGATTTAACCATTCCCAGGTTTGGCTTAAAAAAAAAAAAAAGGGGGGGAAACATTGGGAATTCCCTGGTGGTTCAGTGGTTAGGACTCTGTGCTTTCATTGACGAGGGCACAGGTTCGGTCCCTAGGTGGGGAACTAAGATCCCACAAGCTGCACGGTGTGGCTAAAAAAAAAAAAAAAAGTAAAGGGAAATGACAGCAACAGTAATAGTAATACCTAGCCATAGGGTTTTTATAAAGGCTACACAGCATAACACATGTGACTCACTTAACATATAATTGACCACGTAATATGCACTCAATGAAAGGTCCTCATTAATACATGAGTTAATGAGAAGGTCATCAGCCACAGCAGCTACATGATGTTTCCTAGACACAAAGTGTGTCTAATCTTTTATCAGCCCAGACTTCCAGTGGGAAGAGATATATTTGGTCAGGTATTACAGGGCTTAGACTGGAAAGAGGGTCCATTTAAGAATGAGGAAATGCAGACTGGCACATTTAATCAGGGTTCTGGTGATAAAACAGAAAGAATCGAAGCATCCTCATTTCTGTTTCAGACAGTGGTTTATTTTCTGCTTCCCCAGCCACCCAGAAAGTAAGAGTCCCTTTCTCATCCCTCTGATATAAAAAGAACAAAATGCCTAATTATAGATAGTGCTTTTCTAAGATCTGAGCCAGTGCTGCAGAGGAACCGGGTATGAGTTTGCAGTTTTATTGTTGCCTCTTGCGTGTGTTTGAACATTTCTGCAGACGCTTGTGCTATTCTATTCAATTCCATTTGACATAGCTAAGCTCTTATTATATATGTGCATTTCGTGGTGCTTGCTAGGCACTACGTGAAGCACAGGATGAAAAAGAGATGACTTTTACCTCCAAGGAGCTTATAATCTAGTGAGGATGTCAGAAGGACACACACTCTAATATTATTTCCCGTTGAATTTGTGTATTGCCAGTTATTTTACTCAACTCTTGAGTAATACTGTCCCAGACACAGTAAAGTGATTATGAAAGGAATATCTGCTCTAGAAGATATTGCCCTGATGCTTCTAATGTTATTGGAGGAAAAAGGAAAAATTATTGATTCATCTAGTAAATATTTATTGAGTACATACTATGTGCTAGGTAATTGTCTTTGTGTTGGGGGTTCAGCGATGAACACAAGAGACAAAATTCCTGTTCTAATGGATTTTATCTTCCAACGGGAGGAATATGGAAATTGTGTAAACTGATGAAGAAAATAAATTGAAGAGTAACTGGTTGGGGTAGGATGTGACTAGAAAACAATGAAACCTGTTCTGCAGAGGCAATATTTGATTTGACACTTGTAAAATGGGGAGGATCAAATCATGTGACGTTGTTGGGGAAATAAGAAAACATGGCAGATGGAGGGACTAGCCAATGCAAAGACCCAAATGCAATACTATGTAATATGACACAGTGTGATTAAAAGATCTTAGTACAGTGTAGGTGTTCTTTCAGTGTTGACTGAAAGAAGTGCCAAAGTGCATAGTTCAGAAGGTCAGAGACAAAGGATGTTTTTTAGGTAGTGAGAGTGAGCTTCCCAGAAGAAGGAGATATGTAACTTGACTCTGAAGATGAAACTTTTTTATAGATGGACAAGGGATGGCCTTTCCGTGGGAAATGGAATGAACAAAAGCCCTCTGTAAGGGGTCTCATTTGGGAGAGAGTGAGAATGGGTTAAAAGAGCGGTGAGGTTGATTGTGGGGACTGCAGAGATAGTAATCCTCTATTAGTGAGATAGGCTGGGATCTGGGACCTTGTGCTGCAGTGCTTGCACCTGGACAAACATCTCCCCGAGCAACAAAATACAAAAACTATAAGGGACTAAAGATCACTGCGTGCGTGCGCAATTGGGGTAAATTCTGGACAAAAGATACAAAAAAGACCAAAAAACCCAGCTGCAACTTCTGAAGAGCCAGGAGCAACAGCAGGGCGTCAGGAGCAAAAGCAGGAATACTGTGCATACCTCTTGCACTCAACCAAAGGGTGGGCGAAACACCCCAGCCACCCCTCCAGCCCGACCCCTGGACACACCCCTACGCTCACCCCATATCAGGAACCAGCTCTTCCCTACCCCCCCACCCCACGCCTCAGGGAGCGAGCAAGGGAACATGTTGCTTGTTCTCTCTCCCCCCTGCTGCAGCAGGGGCCTCAGTAAAGCCTTGTCTGGCCTATAGTCAATTTGTATTGATTGGGGAAAGCCAAGAACCCTAGTTGGTATCATTATTATTATTACTCACATTATTATTAATATTAAAATATTTAATAACATTAAATATTTATTAAAAGTTTACTGTGTGCCAAGGACGGTGATATTTTGTCTTCTATTTCATTATTATTCACATTCAGTTTTACAGTTGAAGAAACTGAGGCTCAGAGAAGTTAAGTAACTTGCCCAAGGTCGCATAATTGAGTGACAGAGCCAGGGCACAAACCCATGTGTGTCAGACTGCAAAGTTGGCGCCGCATTATATGAAAATGTAGTTCTTGAATATGTGCTGTTGAATGTATTTCCCCAAATCTTTTTCTCCGAAATCCCAGAGGATTTGGCAAATGCTAACTAAATTCTATGGAACAGTGAAATAGTGTCTTAATAGTTAGATAACTTTAACATCATCCTCACTGGCAAAGATGTCATCCTATGTCTTTACCATAATCTTGCCCAGTGTCAGCAGTGGTGATGGTGGTAGTGTGTGTGTTGGGGAGGGCCTGAGTTTTTCATATTTTAACTTGGCTCCTTTCGTGAAAGAGGGTAACACTTGACTGTGGTGGGAAAGCACAGTGCTTCCCACTAATACAGCATGTGGTTCTGGAGCAAGTATTTTTCTGTGCCAAGCAAACTGGTTCTTGTACATATTAAGTACACAGCTGAGATTGTTGCCTGATAAGGCACGGCAGCTGCCTTTAAGAGTGCCATGCTTTCTGGGCATAGGTCCAAAGTCATAATGCTAGGGTAAAAATGTTTGATTAGAGCATAGGGGTAATGATAGCAAGGTCGTGGCTTTCATCACACTGCACCCATGACCTAGTTAACATCACTCAGCCCACTGCCACATCTTAGAGCTGCCACATCTTGGAGCTGTCATCTTAGTACTCTGTCTTATATACCTGTGCTGTTGTCCATAAAGGACATCGATCAAGAAAGTAACTGATACAGTACACTCACAAGGCCTGAGTTGTGTTCTAAGATAATACGTGCAAAGCAGCAAGCACAATGCCTTAATTAACATGGCACAAACACACTCAATAAATTAAATTTCTTTTCCTTTTCTAATCCTCTCTGCCTCATTCTCCTTGGCTCTGATGCTTACTTCTTTTGTGCTACTGGAAAATTCATTTCCCCCTCTGAACTTTTCCTTTATTATCTCTGGATAAAGGTTGGTCAGGGATGGCAAATTGTGTTAATCTCATGTTTCAATGTGGATCCTTTTTTTTTTTAATTTGAATTTTTGATATTTTTTTTACACAGCAGGTTCTTATTAGTTATCCATTTTATACATGTTAGTGTATATATGTCAATCCCAATCTCCCAATTCATCACACCACCACGCCATCAGTCCCCTGCCGCTTTCCCCCCTTGGTGTCCATACGTTTGTTCTCTACACCTGTGTCTCAACTTCTGCCCTGTAAACCGGTTCATTTGTACCATTTTTCTAGGTTCCACATATATGCGTTAATATACAATATTTGTTTTTCTCTTTCTGACGTACTTGACTCCATGTGACAGTCTCTAAATCCATCGATGTCTCTATAAATGACCCAGTTTTGTTCCTTTTTATGGCTGAATAATACTCCATTGTATATATATGTACCATATCTTCTTTATCCATTTGTCTGTCAGTGGGCATTGCAGTTGCTTTCATGACCTGGCTATTGTAAATAGTGCTGCAGTGAACATTGGGGTGCACGTGTCTTTTTGAATTATGATTTTCTCTGGGTATATGCCTAGTAATGGGTTGCTGGGTCATATGATAATTGTATTTTTAGTTTTAGTTTTTTTTTTTCATTTTAACATCTTTATTGGAGTATAATTGCTTTACAATGGTATGATAGTTTCAGCTTCACAACAAAATGAATCAGTTATAAATATACATATGTTCCCATATCTCTTCCCGCTTGCATCTCCCTCCCTCCCACCCTCCCTATCCCACCCCTCCAGGCGGTCACAAAGCACCGAGCTGATCTCCCTGTGGTATGCGGCTGCTTCCCACTAGCCATCTACCTTACGTTTGGTAGTGTATATATGTCCATGCCTCTCTCTCGCTTTGTCACAGTTTACCCTCCCCCCTCCATATCCTCAAGTCCATTCTCTAGTAAGTCTGTGTCTTTATTCCTGTTTCACTCCTAGGTTCTTCATGACATTTTTTTTTCTTAAATTCCATATATATGTGTTAGCATACGGTATTTGTCTCTCTCTTTCTGACTTACTTCACTCTGTATGACAGACTCTAGGTCTATCCACCTCATTACAAATAGCTCAATTTCGTTTCTTTTTATGGCTGAGTAATATTCCATTGTATATATGTGCCACATCTTCTTTATCCATTCATCCGATGATGGACACGTAGGTTGTTTCCATCTCTGGGCTATTGTAAATAGAGCTGCAATGAACATTTTGGTACATGACTCTTTTTGAATTAATGGTTTTCTCAGGGTATATGCCCAGTAGTGGGATTGCTGGGTCATATGGTAGTTCTATTTGTAGTTTTTTAAGGAACCTCCATACTGTTCTCCACAGTGGCTGTATCAATTTACATTCCCACCAACAGTGTAAGAGGGTTCCCTTTTCTCCACACCCTCTCCAGCATTTATTGTTTCTAGATTTTTTGATGATGGCCATTCTGACTGGTGTGAGATGATATCTCATTGTAGTTTTGATTTGCATTTCTCTAATGATTAGTGATGTTGAGCATTTTTTCATGTGTTTGTTGGCAGTCTGTATATCTTCTTTGGAGAAATGTCTATTTAGGTCTTTTGCCCATTTTTGGATTGGGTTGTTTGTTTTTTTGTTATTAAGCTGCATGAGCTGCTTATAAATTTTGGAGATTAATCCTTTGTCAGTTGCTTCATTTGCCAATATTTTCTCCCATTCTGAGGGTTGTCTTTTGGTCTTTCTTATGGTTTCCTTAGCTGCCCAAAAGCTTTTAAGTTTCATTAGGTCCCATTTGTTTATTTTTGTTTGTATTTCCATTTCTCTAGGAGGTGGGTCAAAAGGGACCTTGCTGTGATTTATGTCATAGAGTGTCCTGCCTATGTTTTCCTCTAAGAGTTTGATAGTTTCTGGCCTTACATTTAGGTCTTTAATCCATTTTGAGCTTATTTTTGTGTATGGTGTTAGGGAGTGATCTAATCTCATACTTTTACATGTAGCTGTCCAGTTTTCCCAGCACCACTTATTGAAGAGGCTGTCCTTTCTCCACTGTACATTCCTGCCTCCTTTATCAAAGGTAAGGTGACCATATGTGCGTGGGTTTATCTCTGGGCTTTCTCTCCTGTTCCATTGATCTATATTTCTGTTTTTGTGCCAGTACCATGCTGTCTTGATTACTGCAGCTTTGTAGCATAGTTTGAAGTCAGGGAGTCTGATTCCTCCAGCTCCGTTTTTTTCCCTCAAGACTGCTTTGGTTCTTCGAGGTCTTTTGTGTTTCCATACAAATTTTAAGAGTTTTTGTTCTGGTTCTGTAAAAAATGCCATTGGTAATTTGATAGGGATTGTATTGAATCTGTAGATTGCTTTGGGTAATATAGTCATTTTCACAGTATTGATTCTTCCAATCTAAGAACACGGTATATCACTCCATCTCTTTGTATCCTCTTTAGTTTCTTTCATCAGTGTCTTCCAGTTTTCTGCATACAGGTCTTTTGTCTCCCTACATAGGTTTATTCCTAGGTATTTTATTCTTTTTGTTGACGTGGTAAATGGGAGTGTTTCCTTAATTTCTCTTTCAGATTTTTCATCATTAGTGTATAGGAATGCAAGAGATTTCTGTGCAATAGTTTTGGATCCTGCAACTTTACCAAATTCATAGATTAGCTCTAGTAGTTTTCTGGTGGCATATTTATGTATATGTATACTATGTATAGTATCATGTCATCTGCAAACAGTGACAGTTTTACTTCTTCTTTTCCCATTTGTATTCTTTTTCTTTCTTTTTCTTCTCTGATTGCCGTGGCTAGGACTGCTAAAACTATGTTGAATAATGGTGGCGAGAGTGGACATCCTTGTCTTGTTCCTGATCTTAGACGAAATGCTTTCAGTTTTTCACCATTGAGAATGATGTTTGCTGTGGGTTTGTCGTATATGGCCTTTATTATGTTGAGGTAGGTTCCCTCTGTGCCCACTTTATGGAGAATTTTTATCATAAATGGGTGCTGAATTTTATCAAAAGCTTTTTCTGCATCTATTGAGATGATCATATGGTTTTTATTCTTCAATTTGTTAATATGGTGTATGATATTGATTTGCATATATTGAAGAATCCTTGCATCCCTGGGATAAGTCCCACTTGATCATGGTGTATGATCCTTTTAATGTGTTATTGGATTCTGTTTGCTCGTATTTTGTTGAGGATTTTTGCATTTGTATTCATCAGTGATATGGTCTGTAATTTCCTTTTTTTAATTATCTTTGTCTGGTTTTGGTATCAGGGTGATAGTGGCCTCATAGAATGAGGTTGGGAGTGTTCCTTCCTCTGCAATTTTTTGGAAGAGTTTGAGAAGGATGGGTGTTAGCTCTTCTCTAAATGTTTGATAGAATTCACTTGTGAAGCCATCTGGTCCTGGACTTTTGTTTGCTGGAAGATTTTTAGTCATAGTTTCAATTTCTTGTGATTGGTATGTTCCTATTTTCTATTTCTTCCTGGTTCAGTCTGGGAAGGTTATACTTTTCTAAGAATTTGTCCATTTCTTCCAGGTTGTCCATTTTATTGGCATAGAGTTGCTGTAGTAGTCTCTCAGGATGCTTTGTATTTCTGTGGTGTCTGTTGTAACTTCTCCTTTTTCATTTCTAATTTTGATTTGAGTCCTCTTCCTCTCTTTGTTGATGAGTCTGGCTGATAGTTTATCAGTTTTGTTTATCTTCTCAAAGAAGCAGCTTTCAGTTTTATTGATCTTTGCTATTGTTTTCTTTGTTTCTATTTCATTTATTTCTGCTCTAATCTTTATGATTTCTTTCCTTCTGCTAACTTTGGGTTTTGTTTGTTGTTCTTTCTCTAGTTCCTTTAGGTGTAAGGTTAGATTGTTTAATTGAGATTTTTCTTGTTTCTTGAGGTAGTCTTGTATTGCTCTAAACTTCCCTCTTAGAACTGCTTTTGCTGTATCCCATAGGTTTTGGATTGTCGTGTTTTCATTGTCATCTGTTTCTAGGTATTTTTTGATTTCCTCAGTGATCTCTTGGTTATTTACCAACGTATTGTTTAGCCTCCATGTGTTTGTGTTTTTTACATTTTTTTCCCTGTAATTGATTTCTAATCTCATAGCACTGTGGTCAGAAAAGATGCTTGATATGATTTCAGTTTTCTTAAATTTACTGAGGCTTGATTTGTGACCCAAGATGTGGTCTATCCTGGAGAATGTTCCGTGTGCACTTGAGAAGAAAGTGTAATCTGTTTTTGGTTGGAATGTCCTATAAATATCAGTTAAATCTATCTGGTCCATTGTGTCATTTAAAGGTTGTGTTTCCTTATTAATTTTCTGTTTGGATGATCTGTGCATTGTTATAAGTGAGGTGTTAAAGACCCCCACTACTACTGTGTTACTGTCAATTTCCTCTTTTATAGCTGTTAACAGTTGCCTTATGTATTGAGGAGTCTATTTTATCTGATATGAGTATTGCTACTCCAGCTTTCTTTCTTTTTTTTTTTTTTTTTTTGCGGTGTGTGGGCCTCTCACTGTTGTGGCCTCTCCCGTTGCGGAGCACAGGCTCCGGACGCGCAGGCTCAGCGGTCATGGCTCACGGGCCCAGCCACACTGCGGCATGTGGGATCTTCCCGGACCGGGCCACAATCCCGTGTCCCCTGCATCGGCAGGCGGACTCTCAACCACTGCGCCACCAGGGAAGCCCCAGCTTTCTTTTGATTTCCACTTGTGTGGAATATCTTTTTCCATCCCCTCACTTTCAGTCTGTATGTGTCCCTAGGTCTGAAGTGGGTCTCTTGTAGACAGCATACATATGGGTCTTGTTTTTGTATCCATTCAGCGAACCTGTGTCTTTTGGTTGGAGCATTTAATCCATTCACGTTTAAGGTAATTATCGATATGTATGTTTCTTTTGCCATTGTCTTAATTGTTATGGGTTTGTTTATCTAGGTCCTTTTCTTCTCTTGTGTTTCCCACTTAGAGAAGTTGCTTTAGCATTTGTTGTAGAGCTGGTTTGGTGGTGCTGAATTCTCTTCGCTTTTGCTTGTCTGTAAAGCTTTTGATTTCTCCATCTAATCTGAATGAGATCCTTGCCGGGTAGAGTAATCTTGGTTGTAGGTTCTTCCCTTTCATCACTTTAAATATGCCGTGCCATGGCCTTCTGGCTTATAGAGTTTCTGCTGAAAAATCAGCTGTTAACCTTATGGGAGTTCCCTTGTATGTTGTTTGTCATTTTTCCCTTGCTGCTTTTAATAATTTTTCTGTGTCTTTAATTTTTGCCATTTGTTTACTGTGTGTCTCGGCGTGTTTCTCCTCGGGTTTATCCTGTATGGGACTCTCTGCAGTTCCTGGACTTGGGTGGCTATTTCCTTTCCCATTTTAGGGAAGATTTTGAGTATAATCTTTTCAAATATTTTCTTGTGTCCTTTCTCTCTCTCTCCTCCTTCTGGGACCCCTATAATGCGAATGTTGTTGCGTTTAATGTTGTCCCAGAAGTCTCTTAGGCTGTCTTCATTTCTTGTCATTCTTTTTTCTTCTGTTCCGTGACAGTGAATTCCACCATTCTGTCTTCTAGGTCAGTTATCTGTTCTTCTGCCTCAGTTATTCTGCTATTGATTCCTTCTAGTGTATTTTTCATTTCAGTTATTGTATTCATCTTTGTTTGTTTGTTCTATAATTCTCCTAGGTCTTTGTTAAACATTTCTTGCATTTTCTCTATCTTTACCTCCATTCTTTCTCCAAGGTCCTGGATCATCTTCACTATCATTATTCTGAATTCTTCTTCTGGAAGGTTTCATATCTCCGCTTCATTTAGTTGCTTTTCTGGAGTTTTATCTTGTTCCTTCATCTGATACATAGCCCTCTGCCTTTTCGTATTGTCTGTCTTTCTGTGAATGTGGTTTTTGTTTCACAGGCTGAGGGATTGTAGTTCTTCTTGCTTCTGCTGTCTGCCCCGTGGTCGTGGATCCATTTTTTTTTTTTTTTTTGGTGGTACGCGGGCCTCTCACTGTTGTGGCCTCTCCCGTTGCGGAGCACAGGCTCCGGACGCGCAGGCTCAGCGGCCATGGCTCACAGGCCTAGCCACTCTGCGGCATGTGGGATCTTCCCGGACCAGGGCACGGACCTGTGTCCCCTGCATCGGCAGGCGTACTCTCAACCACTGCGCCACCAGGGAAGCCCATGGATCCATTTTTAAGGAGCACTGAATGAAGGAGAATTTTGCAGCTATATTCAGGCTCAAAGTAAATGAGTTTTGTGATTGATTGGTGATGTCTGCCAAGGATGTAGGAAGAAAGAGCGTGTACATGAACATTCTATGTATTGACCTGGTTGGTTTCTATGTTTCTGCCATATTTAACGTTTTCTGATTATGTCTAAACAACTCATCATACATGAAGGAAACAAATATAAACTGCCCTTTTGGGGTGAATCAGTAGGGTCACCTTTATATTTAAGAGTAGCACGTTGTTATGGCAGTTTGAACAATTCAAGAGCAATGCAAGGCTTGGCAGCCATGGGAAGGAGTGGGCCAGGCTGTCACTGCAAACCCTTTTCTCCTGTGACTCTGGTTTTCTTGCCAGCTGTGTGGACCACAAAGGCACTCTACGTTTTAGGTCTGCTATGAGTGAAGATCTGGGCCTCTGCATGGTATGGGTGATGAGACACCCCTGCTCTGGTTAGAAGTGGTGAAAAGCATGGGAGGCACAGAAAAGGTGGGTGAAGGGTGACCTTTATCAGGCTCTGATTCATTCCCACCCTTCACTCTAAGCCTGGGCAGCACAGCCGTGCCTTGACTTATAATTATTTAAAGATACAGCCTCTTCTTTCCTCTTTATCATTTTTGGTTTACACTTTGCTTTATGTTCTCCTATTTGGATTGAACAGAACTTTCTCTTCTTCACCGGGCATTTTGGGCATTCCAAATTCTTCTCAGGTATGCTGTGAGGGGAGTTACAGACCTCTGAGCAAATCAACCATCTTTTTCATTGTTCTCCATGCCATGTTTCATTGTCTGAGGGTGAAAGTTTGGAATCATAAAGACCTTCGTAACCATTTATTTGTCATGTGTATTTTTGTGTCATATATATATCATATATATGTTATATATATGTTTTGCAGATTTTCTTTAAAAGTATCTTGTGATTTTGTAGCTTGCATCTTGTATATCATCAAATTGATAATAAAAAGATAAATAACTCAGAGTTCTTTAGAGAAGAGAGAATCCAAATGGATAAGAAGCATATGAAAAGATGCTTAACCTCACTGCTAATCAACAGTGTTTCTAATTAAAGGTATAATGGAGACATTTCAAGTGCATTATCACCTTGTGTTGGTGATGTGCCAAGGAAAAGGAGGCACTCCCCCATTGCTGATGGAGATGGAAATTGTTGCAGCCTGTTGGAAGGCAGTCTGGCAACATCCCTTAAAAGTGAAACACATAGATATTTTGACCCTGCAATACCATTCCTGGGAATCTGGCTGCTAAAAAAAAAAAAAAAAAAAGAAAAAAGACCCATATACAGTATTTTCTTTATTCTAGCATAATTTGTAGTGGGGTGAAGAAGAAGAGAAAAAGAAAATGAAATAAACTAAATATCAAGTAACGAAGGAATAGCTGAATGAAATGTGGCTCATTCATCCACAGTATGTGGATTGTAATGAATAAAAATAATGACTTAAATCTGTATCATTTAGCTTGGATGGATTTCCTTAATGTATTGCTAAGTGAGAAAAGCTAGATGCAGAGGTAGGTATACAGTATGATACCATTTTTATAATAGCAAGAAACAACAATAACAATATAATTCTAAATATGTATACTAATGCATATATGTGTTTGCTCAAGAAGCAACGTATGGAAGGAAAAACACTAGGCCTTTAACATTAGTTGCTGCGAGGTGGGGCAGAGGAATAAAAAGTGGGGAGAGAAGAAACAGGGAAAGGGAGATGTAAACAAAATTGCAGGATAAAAAAATGTTTATAGTAAAATGGTATATATAATATGATCTCATTTATGAAAAACTGTATGTGTTTTTTCTTGCTTAGTGATGTATGAAAACATGGTCATAAAAATGTTAACTGAGATCATTTGTGGTGGGATTTCAGGTGATGTTTACATTTTCTTTGTACTTCTTGATTTTTTTGTTTTTCATGATGTGGTCAGATAATGTCATCAGAATTGATTGATCTCTGTTTCTCCATCTCTGAATGCAGCCTTCTATTGGTTTTATTCTGTTTCTTTTCAAGTGATACTAATATGGCAAGAAGTCCAGAACATATTCTGTCACGTCAGGGAGCCCAGTGCAAGAGCATCTTGTATGCAGTAGTTCCAACAAAAAGTTCATACTCTCATTGGTCCTGCTTTGCATCACAATCTACTCCTGAACCAATCACTGTTCCCAAGGCCAATGTTGATTGGCCAGTTTTGGGTTACATGCCAAAATATCCTGGACTGAGAGTGGGAGAAGGCAGTTTCCTAACGGAAACTCTATGTACTCTTAGCAGAATGTGGGTAAATTACAGGGAGTTGTTATCAGAATATGTCCCTTCTAAAGGGGGAGGGGGAAAGAGTTGAACAACAGTATCAAGTACAGTGGTGAGGAAAATAAATAACTGTTAGAGATTATAGCAGGACCACCTAAAATTTGGCTAAGTGCAAAGGAGAGGAGGTAAGCTTTTCCAGAGAAAGAGACAGTTAAGCTAAAATCCTCTATTTGAATGTTTACCTTTCTCCATATATTGATCAGAGATTTAGTTGCACATAACAGATCCACTCTGATATATGGTACAGAGTAGTTTATTTAAGGTCTAGGAGAGTTGGGGAATCAAGCTTGGATGCTACATACTGGGAGAAATGCTCTATCCTATCAAGCTGGAACCATGCTTTCTGCCACTGGCCTAGGCTCCACACCCATGAAGCTAGGGAATGAACATAGGAAACATGGACACAACTACCACAGAAGAAAGAAACGCCTGCAGTATGTGTGCCGGAAGAGTCAGGTGGCCTCAGCCTTGTGATATTTGCTTCATCTTTCTAATTTCAAACAAATAGGTCTGCTTGATGAAGGGAGGCTACTTGCAGAACCATAGGTGCAGGACAGTCTGGGAAATGCTATCTTTAGCTTTGTAGCTTCTACTGTGAAGAAGACATATAAGGAGTTTGGCATAGTAGCCGGTGAGCCATTCTTCATTTTCTATTATATTCTAGTCCACTGGTTATTCACCACCATACCTACTCTTCCTATTCCACTTAAACTTCCAGAAAATAAGAGTATCAATAACATGCTCTTGCTTAATAAAATGAAACCTATCTCTTGAACAAACAAACAAAAAAGCTCATCCTCATTTCCAAAAGGGAAGGTCCAAATTCTTATCAGTCATTGCATCCATCTCTGAGTGATGTTACATTATTTTTCTGGTCATAATCTATCTTGATACTTGCAAGCTATAGTGTAATTTGTAAGGGTAACTCCTGTGAACACACATGATATGAAAAAATAGGGAAAATAAAATTAGTTAATATAAGTATCTAGTTATTAGAACAAGGAAAAATATGGGTAACTTCTTCAGTCTTTGTTTCTGCAATGTGTCATGAGCTCATAGTTAGAATTTAAAAATTCTTTCCTCTGCATCCCAGTTCCCGTTCCCTTGTTGGAGTTTGTCTGCTGGGTCATTCATTTCTAGGGGTTTGAACCTTGGTATTACCAATTCGGTGTTTCTGTCATTTCTCATTAAGTTTTATCACTGGAAATGGTAGTACTACGAACCTTTGTGTTCCCCTCTTGGATTCTCTTTCTCCTTCATAGTAAGGCTTGATCATCTTAGTCAACACTTTGTTTTGAGGAACATGAAGTGGCCAACAGGAAGTCTCAACTTCATATTCAGTGGAACAGGTGTGTCCTTTGTGGAAGAAAATATTTCCCCCTGAAGTATCAAGGCTCCTACGTCAGCACTGTGGAAATAAAAAGGAAATACTGTTTTTTGGGTTATTAGTTGTAGTGAGAGCAGCCACTCACTCTCCCATCCATGTTTCTGTCTCCCTTCTCTTCTGGCTATGAAAGAAATGGCACCATAATGTTGGTCTCTTGTTTGTTCAGAGCATATGTTACGTGCTATAGGACAGTTAATCTGGTCTCTCAAGGTATTATCTCCAACAGGTGATAGTTCAGTAGGTCACTCCATCATTCTGTAAGACCAACTCCTATGGGTAGTGTGGTACATGGAAAGACAAGTAAACCCTCATGAACATTAGACACTGCCTTACTTCTTTTGTTGTAAAATAATGAGACAATGTTGTGTGAGATACCACGATTGTAAACAAAGCATTTAATGATTCTATGCCTGGTGGGATTGTGGGAGACATGGTGAACAAGGAATACAAAACCATACAGAGAATAAGTGTCTATTCCAGTAAGAACAAATTTCTATCCCTTCATGAAGAAAGTTCCAGTGAAATCAGTTGACACCAGATAGCAGTCTGGTCCTCAGAAAATGATGCAGTATTTAAAACTCTGGTGCACTGATTGGTGGTGATAGCCAGAATTAATCTTGTTATTGAACCTGTGCATCACCTCTTTCTTTGCCTCTGTGACCACATTGTCCATGAACCCATTCATTAGAGTGTCTGGAAAAAGGTTGACAGACATCCACAAGGATATGATTTGCAACATGATTATTGAGAACTTTCTACACAATGGGGTTCTTTTCTGAGCACTCACATGGGACAAAAGAACTCTCATATTCTGAGTGCATTTAGAATCACCCAACCTTCATTAAAACCTCCTTGTTACCAGTCCTCTAATCTTATTATTTCCAAATGCCTAGACCTTGCATCATGAGACTGACTGTTTAAAATCCTACCTACTAGAAAACTCTCCCTTTCTCCATTGTCCTTTAAGGCCATTCTTGAGTGAGTCTGAAATGGCACAGAAATCCTTTTCTCACTGCCACCATAGATCAGGCCTGATTTTCATCCTTCGTCAGCTGGTCATAAGGACTCATGAGGAGTCCTGGGACTGCAATGTGGCAGGAATAATTATGCTGGGAGTGCAAATTACTTACACCTTAAAGATATGCTCAAGCCCAGTTCTATATATGTCACATCTCCTTGATGATGGACTGCTGCAGGGCCTGTCTGACTTTATGGTTTGGTAAATCAGACAACGTCGACTTCATGATAGCAAACTCAGTTTTCATGGCTTCTTGGCATTTTGGTGGTTTGAGAAAGAGCTGTTTTTTCAAAGGAGAAAAGAGCATGGCTTTGCTACCACACCTAAGGGCTGCAACTATGATTCTCCTAACATTTATTGCCTCAAGCCTCTTACAGTACCTGGATCAATCACAAATCAAACATCATTGGATCTGAGGTATCATAAAGGCCAACTGGCTGAGTTGGGCCACCTGGAGAGCCTTCTCTTGCTCTGACTCTCTCTGAATTGGCAGCCTTTTGGGTTACTTAATAATTACTTTTGATATTTTCTGCTAATGGTGATAGAGAAAAATGCATTAGACAGATCAATATCTGCACACTAGGTGCCAGAGACTGTATTGATTCACTCCACTAAGAAGACTGCATCTGGAATAGTAGCTTCAATTGAAGTCAACACTAAATTAAGCTTAGAATAAGTCACTGTAATTCTCCAAGATCCATCCATCTTCTGCACAGATTAAATAGGCAAACTAAATGAGATTGTGATAGGGTTGATCTTTCAAGAATTGGTTGGTGACACTAATCTTTCTATTCCTGTAGGGATTAGTATTGTTTTTGGTTTATTATTTTTGTATGGAAGAGAGCTCTAGGAGCTTCCCTTCAGTCCTTTTCCCATAAACCTCTCACTCCACTGGTGTTCTGAGAATATCTATTTCTACTGTGAACTCAGGAACTAGTGAAATAGCCAGTATGAGTTTATGTATCCATTGAACCCACTGTTATATGGCTCAGGTCTAAACTCTACTGTCAACCCCACTCCAACCCTTGGTCCACAGTTGTGTTGTGAGGTCTCAGGAATTAGTGATAATTCAGAATAATGCAGTCCAGTGATGCTACAAATGTCTGTGTATCTCCTCTTTCCCACTGCACAGTTATAATGGCAAAGGGTCACAGTTACCTTTGGGGAAGGAAATAATATACTTGTGATATTATTGCAGGCTCGGCTCTTTCCTTAGGGGTACTAAGATTCTCTCTTTTTTTTCAAGGGATTCTAGGTCAATTCAGTTGGGTCAGAACCATGATCCTCTATCATGCTGACACAAGTCAAATTTTTATTCACCAGATTTAGAGTTTTTCAATTATATAGATCAAGTTGTACCTTAGTTAGCTGTCTCAGGGACCCCATGACAGCCACAGCAATCAGAAGAAAAAGGAATCCAAATTGGAAAAGAAGAAGTAAAACTGTCACTGTTTGCAGATGACATGATACTATACATAAAAAAAATCGTAAAGATGCTACCAGAATACTACTAGAGCTCATCAATGAATTCAGTAAAGTTGCAGTATACAAAATTAATACACAGAAATGTGTTGCATTTCTGTGCACTAACAATGAAAGATCAGAAGGAGAAGTTAAGGAAGCAATCCCATTTACCATCGCAGCAAAAAGAATAAAATATCTAGGAATAAGCCTACCGAAGGAGGCAAAAAAAACCCTATACTCTGAAAACTATAAGACACTGAGGAAAGAAATTGAAGATGACACAAACAGATGGAAAGATATACCATATTCTCGGATTGGAAGAATCAATATTGTCAAAATGACTATGCTACCCAAGGCAGTCTACAGGTTCATTGCCATCCCTATCATATTACCAATGGCATTTTTCACAAAACTAGAACAAAAAAATTTTAAATTTGTATGGAAACACAAAAGACCTTGAATAGCCAAAGCAACCTTGAGAAAGAAAAATGGAGCTGGAGGAATCAGACTCCCTGGCTTCAGACTGTAGTACAAAGCTACAGTAATCAAAACATTATGGTACTGGCATAAAAACAGAAATATAGATCAATGGAACAGGATAGAAAGCACAGAAATAAACCCATGCACCTATGGTCAATTAATATATGACAAAGGAGGCAAGAATATACACGGGAGAAGAGAGACTCTTCAATAAGTGGTGCTGGAAAAACTGCACAGCTACATATGAAAGAATGAAATTAGAACATTCTCTAACACCATACACAAAAATAAACTCAAAATGGATTAAAGACCTAAATGTAAGACCAGATTCTATAAAACTCCTAGAGGAAAGCATAGCACACTCTTTGATATAAATTGCAGAAATCTTTTTTGGATCCGTGTCCTAGAGTAATGGAAATAAAAGCAAAAATAAACAAATGGGACCTAATTAAACTTAAAAACTTTTTCACAGCAAAGGAAACCATAAACAAAATGAAAAGACAGGATGGGAGAAAATATTTGCAAACAATATGACTGACAAGGTATTAATCTCCAAAATATACAAACAGCTCATCCAGCTCAATATCAAAAAAACCAAACAACCCAGTCAAAAAGTGGGTAGAAGATCTAAATAGGCGTTTCTCCTAAGAAGACATACAGGTGGCCAAAAGGCACATGAAAAAATGCTCAACATCCTGATTAGTAGAGAAATGCAAATCAAAACTATAATGAAGCATCACCTCACACTGGTCAGAGTGACCATCATCAAAAAGTCTCCAAATAATAAATGCTGAACAGGGTGTGGAGAAAAGGGAACCCTCCTACACTGTTGGTGGGAATGTAAATTGGTACAGGCACTATGGAGAACAGTATGAAGGTTCCTTAAAATACTAAAAATAGAGTGGGATCCTGCGATCCCACTTGTGGGTATATATCTGGAGAAAATCATAGTTTGAAAAGATATATGCACTCCAATATTCATTGCAGCACTATTTACAATAGCCAAGACATGGAAGCAACCCAAATGTCCATTGACAGAGGAATGGATAAAGAAAATGGTGGTGTGTGTATATTTATATATAATAGGATATTACTCAGCCATAGAAAAGAATGAAATGATGCCATTTGCAGCAACATGAATGGATCTGGAGATTATCATACTAAGTGAAGTAAGCCAGATAGAGAAAGCAAATATCATATGATACTACTTATATGTGGAATCTAAAAAAAAATGTTACAAATGAACTTACACACAAAACAGAAATAGACCCACAGACATAGAAACAAAGTTATGTTTACCAAAGGGGAAAGCGGGGGAAGGGATAAATCAGGAGTTTGGGATTAACGTATACACACTACTATATATAAAATGGATAACCAACAAGGACCTACTATATAGCACAGGGACCTATACTCAATATTGTGTAATAACCTCTAAGGGAAAAAGAATCCAAAAAAGAATATATATGTATATATATTGTATACATATATAGGTATGTATATGTATTGTATATATACATATATATAACTGAATCACGTTGCTGTACACCTGAAACTAATACAACACTGTAAAACATTGTAAATCAACTATACGTCAATAAAAAAATAAAACTTGAAAAGGACCCCATGACAGAGATCCCTGTGGATCAAACCATTCTGATCATCCTTCCAGCCATGCTGCTCATTATAGTAATCATGCTCAGTTTGCCTCTGGTGGTTGTGCCACTCTATCAACCCCACTGAAGTCAGAAGGCACTTTTCAATGGCAACATCTTGCATCTTCACTTCTGGCCACTATAGTGCTTTGAGTACAGCCACTAACTGCTTTTCAAAGATTGTCCTGCTTCTATCGTCAGTGTATTTCCCAGTGCTTTGGTAAGGGAGTGTTTTTGAACCCTCTCAAAGGTGGGTGAGTGAATGGAATATAATGAATTTACTCCAGCGTCCTTTCTCCCTGCATCTTTGTCATTTTCCTTCTACATTATACCATGAATATTGACTTTATTTACAGTAGGACGCCACAGAGTCAAGATTTCTATCAGTCATTTGGAACCACTCCCAGCTGCTTGAATGAGCCCATTGATTTTAGAATCTCTGGTAAATAAACCCATATCACTAAATTCAGCCTTATTCAGACTTATGTTTCTCCCTCTTTAATCTCACATATGTTTCCTGGGTTGTGCTGACATAATTTAGCAAAAGTTTGCGGTTCTTTTAGTGTGTCCCTTCTTTTCTGGTTTTACTCTGTAACTGATGTCCCAGGGCAGGTTGAGATCTGACACTGGTTTTAAGCCTGGAGCCTCTGAGAAGTGGTATATTGAGTCAAGGGAATAGTTGGATTTCTGTGATACGTACTACCTTAGGTGATGCCTTTATTGTTTGTTTTAGCAAGCAGGGCCAGCTTCATCAGAGAGAGAAAGAGGGGCTGCTTCTGTTGGCAATGGAAGGTCATATTTGGAAAGTTAGAGGTCCTCAGAAGCATTCAGATCCTCAACTCATTCTTATCCTCAACATCCTGTTCTTTCCAAATCATCTTTCTAATTTGTACGCAAGAAATCCAATGAGGCTGTTTAATCAATCTATGTTGAATTTTAAGCGACCCACAGGATTAGGCTTGGCAACTTATTTTTGTAGCCACTGTCTCTTAGGTTAGTCATTGGAAATGTGATTCTCTAATTATGCCTTAAATAGAGAATTTAAATCTTGAATTTGTCATTTTATTTTTTAAACTTGCCAGTGCAGTTAGAATTAGCCAAGCATTTTGGTGATCTATTGCTATGTAATAAAGCACTCCAAAGTTTAGTGGCTTACAATGGTAACCAGTTATGAACTCTCACAATTTTGTGGACTGACTGGTTTTAGTGGTAACTGCTGGGACAACAACCAGAGGGTCACCATGGGCTGGGACATGCAAGATAGATGACAGAAATGGTGGGTAGTAGATGCTGGATGTTGGTTGAAGATTTAGGTGGGGTTGTCAGCTAAGAATACCTTGGTTCTACTCCCTGTAGCCTTTCTTCCTGGTTGCTTGTGCTTCCCCACAGCATGGTGGCTGGATTCCAAAAGGGAATGTTCTAAGAGGCAGAGGCAGATGCTGCCAATCTAAGTAAGGCCCAGCCTCTGAAGTTACACAGGACTAATTTTGTTACATTTCTATTCATTGAATTAAGAGACCATTGAGGTTCGGGGGGAGGAGGGAAGAGATGGATAAGTCATAGCATTTGTGACCATCTTTAATCCACCGTATTAATCCACTTACCATTTTTTTCATTCCTTGTGCCTTGTAATAGTCTATAGCATCAGCCACTTAGACCTCCAAAACCTCACAAGAGTTCCATCTTCTAATGCTGACTGAATCGGCATTGATTTCAAACTCAACCAGGTTCTAATTGATCTCATATTCCCCATTTTCTTGAAGATTGATTGCCTATAATCATCTACTGTATTACTTAGGTTCTTTAATTGCAGACAAAATAATGCACTCTAACTTGTTTAAGCAGGGAAGGATTTATGATAGGTCATTAAGTCACAAGAATTTCTAGGAGAGCCAGAGAAAGAAAATTAAATGCTACACAGCCAGGAGCAGAGGAGCCAAGAGAAAATCCAGTCATATGTAGCATACTTCCAGTGAAAACCTTGATGCTTCTAACACTTGACACCTTGATGCTTCTAACACCTGACACCCAGAAAGTAGGACTAGAACCAATACCTCTTCCAGTGAGCCTGTGGGAGGACTTTACAACTGTGACCACATGGATCTAACTTCTGCTTTACAATTGAACACATGTGGAAGGAACTCTAGCTACAGGATATTTCTGTCTTGGAAAATAACCTTGTTTTCACAACTTTGATTCTATTGACATTTTAGACTAGATACTTTGTTGGGGGTGGGGTGGGGAGAATCTTGCACATTGTAACATATTTAGTAACATCCCTGGCCTCTCTCTGGTAGATGCCAATAGCACTGGCCTGTGCCTCTCCTCTCCCCTCCAGGTTGTGACAACCAAAAATGTTTCCAGTCATTGACAGATATCCCCTGGAGGAGAAATTGCCTCCGGTTGAGAAGTGCTACTCTAGGGTAATAAAGGCATGGTAGAATGGAGTGGGAATGGGACTAAATAAACTGCCATACTCCACAAAATAGATTAATGGGAGGTTAGTGTAGAAGAAAAATTCCTGGATATCTCAAGGATCAGTGACACAAAAATGTCATTTTAGATATATTAATACCTATTTAGATATACTAATATCAAACTGAAATGAAAGGTCCACCTCATCTACCACAGATGAGATAAAGGTAAATGCTAGGCCGTTTTTTCCCAATGATGTTGACAATTAGGGTTTAGAATAAGAGAAATTCTTTCAACATGGTTGCCCTCAGATAAACTCACTTCAGAGCCCCCTCTTTGCTTGAGGTTCTGTCAACTTGGCAGGGATAGTTCTTACTATATATGTATGAGTGCAGAGTACCATTAATCTGTCTGCATTTCTCTCATTTAGCTGTCTTTAAAAACCTAATATTAGTTCATAAGTGCAATATTGCTATCAGTGTCATCTGACAATTTTCTGCCCTCCATTCCTCATACTTTTATTTCTTGAATCCAGGTTCTATTGGGGGTATCTTTTAAAAGTGGCAATAGAAACTAGTGGACTAGAGAAGAGAGGGAAGAGTCTCCACATCATTGTGGATAAAGAGTTTTTATTCTGTGCAGCTATAAGGATGTCAGTCCCACAGGAAATTGCTTTTGATACAGGAATCCCTAGAGAGACAGGCACGGAAGAGACTGTAATGTTATGCTGTGTGACAGCAGGTGATGAGAATGCAATTGGTGAGCCAGCTCTAATCTTTACATTAAAACAAGTATTGTTGTGAGATAGGAAATTGAGTTAGCAGGTTTAATCTCCTTTTTGATACATAGGTTGGTGCTAGTATATTTATTAGGCACTTACCATGAGCTCAGTCCTGTGAAAGATAAAAGAAAAGTGGAAGACATTGTCATTCCATTAGCAGCCATTATCAATTATTAAGTTATATCAATTATATCAATTCTTGTCTCCATTTAGTGAGAACTCACAACATCTAAGCATTGGTTGAACTGCTTTACATACATTACTTCATTAAATGCTTGAAATAATCCTATGAGGGATATACTTTCATTACTTCCATTTTACTTAGCTCTCATACTACATTGCAATAGGAGGACTTCATGCTTAAAAAAGTAGATTAAATAGAATCTAGAGCCTCATAATATAATATCCAAACTTCACAGAACACAATAAAAAATCACCGCTCACACCAAGAATGAGGAAAATCACATCTTGAGTGAAAAGAGACAATCAATAGATGCCAACACTACAATAAGCCAGAATTATCTGACGAGGAATTTAAAGCAGCTGTCTTATAGCAATTATGAATTCCCTTGACACAAATGAGAAAATATAAAGTCTCAGCAAAAAAAGAGAAGTTATAAAAAAGAACAAATGGAAATTATAGAACTAAAAAATGAAATAACTGAAACAAAAAATTCACTGGATAGGCTCAATAGTAGAGTGGAGATGACAGAGGATAGAATTGGTAAACTTGAGGGCAGAATAATAGAGTTTACTCAGCTTAAACAACAGAGAGAAAATAAACTGAAAGAAAAATTAAGAGAGTCCCAGGAACCTGTGGGACAACAAAAGAGCTGACATTTGTATCATTGGAGTCCCATAAGGAGAGGAAAGATAGAGTAGAATTGAAATATTTGAAGAAATAATGACTGAAAACTTTCTAAATAGGGCAAAAATCATGAACCTACATATTTATGAAGCTGAATCAATCCCAAATGACATAAATACAAAGAAGTCCATGCCAAGACACACTATAATTGAAGTTCTGAAAACTAAAGACAAAGTAAACATCTTGAAGGTGGTCACAGAGAAACAAGGCATAGCTTACAAGAGAACACAAAATTCAAATGATAGTGAACACAAAATTCAAATGAAACATGGAGGTAGGAAAAATGGTGTGACATTTTTCAAGTACTGAGATAAAAGAACTGTCAGCTGTGAATTCTAAATCCAGAAAACTACATGAACTTAAGAGAGCGGAGGGGAAGTTATACCCAAAAGCCTGTAACAGTAGAAGGGAGTATGGGTACTGGGGAGACTAAGAGAAGTACATGTTGCCTCAAAATATAATGGGTAATTGAAGCCATTTTCCAAGTTAACTAAAATATTTTTGCTCTTTTTTTTTACTTTTGTGATTATGGCTGTTTCTGTATTCTTTTAGAAAGAATATCGTCTTCCATTGATGTCTTCCACCACTGACAAATCTCAAAACATTTACCACTATGTGTTTCTCTTCCCAGTGTGTGAAATTATCTTCTTTGCTACTACTAGAGAGTAGTTTCTGACCAGACTGAGTAGGCAAGACTGAATTAGCAATTAGTGTCCCTTTGGGGCAGCATATAAGGCATTTTTGGATGAAATCCTTATTCTGCCTTTGCTTTGGCCACCAGGGATTGCATTAGTAAAGCAGGTTTCTCTGAAAAAGAGATTGGATTGAATTGGGTCAGATATTCATAATGATCACACCAAATTCTTATCAAGATTAGACCTTTGCCATTCAGTGGGAGTAGGTATTTGTTTATTAAAGACACACAAAAAAGCTGGCTTCTCTGACCCCGTCAATGCAAGAACCTTAACAGACAGGTCTAAAGGGAGGAAGGCAGAGCCTCAGAAAACAGAGGTGGAGAAGAAGGGTAGAAGCATTAATTACAAGGAATGATTGGAAGCTCTGTCATTTGAGCTTAGATTAAAAGGCTTCCATCAATGCCTGGATTTCTGTTCCTGGAAGTATCTAAGCACTTTCAACCATTCCAAGTTGTATTTAGTGACCTTTATCTCATTTAATATTCTTCATATTCCGTAAATATATTGGCTATGTATGATTGTACCCATTCCTTAGATGAGAAAATCATTGCACAGATTTTACATGGTATCTAGAACTTGAAGCTACTTAAGTATCCTACCTACTGTACCACAGACTTTTGCTATAGACTTAAATCTCCATGTGACTTAAATGATCCCCTCAATTCTGGGTCCTCACTGGCAGGTAGACTCCAAATAGACTTTGCCACTCAGTGATGAGGAGGTAATTCTGTCATGAGTAAATGGATCTTTCAAAGAATCATTGAAGAGAGGCCCTTTTCACTTGGGAAACCACAGCTTGAAGGCTCAAAGCTGTGAAAGATAAATTAACCTTCCCTCGGACTTCGTCCAACCTGCCAAGCAAACTGGAAGTAATTATTTTATGTGGAATGCTTATTGCCATTACAGTGGCAGGGACTTGATTTCACCATTTAGCAGACCCATCTGTTCCTTCCTTGGCAGGCACTCTGATCACATGTCACCTGGGGCCCTAGCACTCCTGGGCTCTGATTGCAGGGTAAGTCTGAGGCTAAGATGTGGGTATGTAGAGAGTGAGAGGACCTGGCTTCCACCCCTAGTCTAGCTGGGGAGATGGAAGTAAGAGTGAAACGATAAATACCCTTAGAGGCATATTAGTACCAAAAGAGTTGATCAGATAGTACATGTTCCAAAAATAATATGCAGTGTGGTTGCAGCCCAGGCCCTGGTTCTGTCACTTGCTAACTCTGTGATCTTGGGCAAGTCACATAACCTCCATGTGCTTTAATTTTCTCAATTACAAAATAGGCATAATAATGCTTACCTCATTGAGTATTACGTGAAGATGGTGTAAAGTGCTCAGCACATAATAAGTATTCAGTAAATGTTAGCTTTTATGGTAAAGAGTTCAGGAGGGACAGAGCCCTGGGGGTGGTCAAAAAGGGCTTTCTTTGGATTGGAAATACTGCTTTGTCTTTTCGCTCCACTTTCACCCCATTTCATAGCTGTGTCTGCCTCATTGGTCACAGCTGGTTGGTCTAAGCATGGTCATCTGACCAAGGAGGAGCTGATAAGAGTTCTTCCACAGAAAATGTAGAACTGGGAAAGCCATCATCCCCCTGGTGGTTGAGACTGTAAGAAGTAAAACTGGGTGCGACGATGGCTGAGTTTCCTGCTATATGGACCAGAGAAGGAAAGATAGGGAAGGCTTTGAGGCCCAGCTAAGGTTGTTGGTTCTTCATGTGACAAACAAGCAGGCATTGGGAGGAGTTTCTGAAGAGGGGCATGAAACCCGAAAATGAGCATTTTACAGTAGGCTAGATCTCCTCCTTCAGACCTGGGGAATCTGTTTCCTAGAAATGCCTGCTTTTTAATGATGCTGAAAGTTATTGATCACTATAGGTGCTGCACAAAGTGTGTATTCAGGGTTTAGTAACATTAGTACTCTCCAGCTTCTAGAGTGTTGACAATATTTTTCCTTTACAGGGAAGTTTCTGCAGTCCTGGCTGTGCCTTAACTACCTTTCTGATTGGTCCAATCTAGTTCTTCAGACTAGACAATTACCTCTCATTTCCTTATGGGGAGAAGTTGCCAACAATTTCTGTTTAGATCAGGAGCCATTTGGTGTCCGGTACCACATGGCAGCAAGAAATGAGGGGCTCATATAAACCATCACTTAAGTTCTTGCTAAGACGGTTTTGTTGTCATGATGAGGAATACACATTAAAAAATACCCTTACATCTTCTTAAGAAACAAACCAGTTGTGAAAAATGGCATGCCAGTGTGTTCCTGGAGCTCTCATTTCTGACAGAGACCCTAAAGAAACAGGAACAGTTCTACTATTCTTGTGGCTTTTATGTGCCAGGTAGCCTGGCCATTGGAGTCATTCCTGGCTTGGACACCATTTCTGTGCCTCGTAATATTGTTGCAAGGATTAGATGGTGGACGGTATCAATAAAGGACCCGGCACAGGGAAAATGCTTGACAAATGACAGGAATTAGTATTATGCTTAATGATAGCGCCCCAGAATTTGCTAATTTTGTCTTTTTAGTTAGTTCACAAATCTCATTAAGAAGGGAGGACACTGTGTTGTCATCTTCTGAAGTCTTGGATTATTGATCCTGTACCATTTACTTTGTTTCTTCTCTTTTGTGTGTGTGCTCTTTAAATGTTGTGTGTGTGTGTACATGTGGGTATGTTGTTTGATGAGTTTTTTACACATTCATGGATTCACATAACCACCACCATGGTCAGGATTCCATCACCCTCCCAAAACCCCCTTCCAATGCCCTTTGGCAGCCAAATCCTCCACCCTTGGCAACCACTGTTCTGTTCGCCATCATGATACTTTTGCCTTTTTCAGAAAGTCGCATCAGTGGAAACATGTAAATGTAATATTTTGAAATTTGTTTTTCAGTCAAATTAATGTCTTTGTTTAATGCATGCAGTCATATTTATCAATACATTCTTTTTTTAATTTACATAATCTGCTTTTATTGGACATCTGAGATATTTCCAAGTCCTTTCAAAACTACAGTGACAATTCTATGCATACATAAATTTGTGTGCACTTCTGTTAGCATTCTCTAAAATATGTGAGTATCTTTTCCTTCACTTTTTACTATAATAAACAGAACCTTTTTGCATACATCTCTGGGCACGAGTGTAGTATTTCTAAGAATATATCCTCCGAAGCAGAATTCGGAGAATATTCAGAGAGGATGAATATTTTTAAAATTTACTGCCAAATTGCCCTCCTAAAGATCTTACCAATTTATATACTTTCACCAGTAAGAGTATGAAAGTGTCTGCATCCCTCATATACACTACAACTCTGGTTATTTTAAACTTTTTAATTTTTGCTGATTTGTTAGGTAGAAAGGTGATTTTTTAAAAAAAGAATTGCATTTCCCTGGTCATTGGTGAGGTTGAGCATTTTAAAATATCTTTGTTGATATTTTTACTTCTTCTTCAGTGATTTGCCTGTTCAGAGACTTAGCTGGCTTTTCTTTGTCTTTTGTGATATTGATTTACAGGAGCTCTTTAAACAACTAGTGCTTTCTTAATACTTTATCTGTTTTATAAAAGCATTCTTTTTTTTTTGGCTGACAAGTATTCCATTGTATGAATATACCACAGTTTATCCATTTGCCCATTGAAGGACATTTATGTCATTTTCAGCTTTCAGCTATTACAAATGAATTGGCTGTGGTTCCTTTATTTTTGACAAAGGAAAAACGATCTTTTGAGGCAATAGCTAAGCTCTGGTCCATTTTTAAATCATGAAAATTACATAGAGTGATAGTAAAGCACGTGGACCGTAGGTCCATCTGCTTGGGTTCAAATCTTGATTCCGTCACATTCTAGATGCACAGCATTTACCAAGTTACTTGATTTCTGTGATTGAAAGAGCCATCTTTGATAATAACAGAAAATACTTCATAGGGTTAATATGAGTTTATATTTATAAAGCATTAGAACTTTGCCTGACACATAGTAAGTGATATCTAAGTGTTCTTTATATAAACTAATGTCTATTGGCCCCATAGCTTATAAGAAATGAGTTTCATGTCTGCATTTCCCAATTCCCTTGGTGTTTAACTTATCATTTTTTTGTAGAAGGCTATATATAGAGAGTAAAAATACCATGGGCATTAGAATCAGGATGATCTGAATTTAAATCCAGTATGAAATATCTAGCCCAATATCAGTCACATGTGGGGAGCAATGTAAATGTTCCTTCCCCCTTAATTTAAAAGAAAATGTACAATGTCCAAAGGTCACTATTCTTGATTATTGTCCTAGTGCTACTTCCTCATGCATTCATCCATCAATTCATTTCTTGATTAGTTAATTAATTAAAAATGTATTGAATACCCACTTTGTTCCAGGACATGTGCTAGGTGCCAGGGAAATACTGGTGAGCAAAATAGACATGATTCCTGCCATCATGGAGGTTACATTAATCAAAGAATCATCTAAACATACAATTACAAATTATGATGGATACACTGAAGAAAAAGTACATAGTATTTTCTGAACACGTAACAGAGGGATCTAACCTAACTGGAGGAGGTGAGGGAAGAAGGTGGTAAGTAATGGCTTGAGTTGAGTCTGAATAATGAGTGGGAACTAAATTGGCCAACTGGTAAGTAAGGGGTAGAGAGGGCAGCACTTTCAGTGGCCCTGTAGTGTGATGAGAATAGCATGTTCAGGAGCCAGTATGGTTGATGAGGTGGCTAGGGAGGGAGTTAGTTCAGAGGAGAATGGCACCCAAAGAGCGTGAAACAAGAAGGAATTAGGTTGGAGAAGGCCTCTTGAGCTTTGTGAAAGGCTGTATTATAAGAACAAGATGAGGGAATTGAAGATTTTTTTTTTTTTTTTTTTTTTTTTTTTTTGCGGTACACAGGCCTCTCACTGCTGTGGCCTCTCCCGTTGCGGAGCACAGGCTCCGGACGCGCAGGCTCAGTGGCTATGGCTCATGGGCCCAGCCGCTCCGCGGCATGTGGGATCTTCCCAGACCGGGGCACAAACCCATGTCCCCTGCATTGGCAGGCGGACTCTCAACCACTGCGCCACCAGGGAAGCCCCGGGAATTGAAGATTTTAAAATGGGATACAGGGTGGGATAGGAGGGGACAGTGATAGGACCACATTTACTTGGGAAGATGACACCCATGACCACCTTCATGTGTATGGTTTGAGGCTTACAGTCATTGCTCCAAGTCTAGGTTTGCTTAGAATCAATGTCCTCCATGATTATTTCCTCTGGGTTCTTAAGGGGCACCACCTGTCTCTCCACAGTGAAAGTCAAAAAGCTTGGCATTTAAAGATATGGTTGAAGATGACATCCACTGTCTAATGGTCTTCCCACACCTTTGGGATGTATTTTGTTGGTTTAGGCAAATAATCTTCCTCTGGAAGCTGACATCAGGAACTGTAGGAATGAGTTCTCTTTGTGGTGGGAAAGAATGAAACAGACCCACCAAGAGAGGTACAGATGGGAGAAGACAGCTCCCAGGATATCTGAGTCTGTGGATCCAGTCAATCCTGAAACTGTTTCCACTCCTACTTTTTCTATCGTTTGTGTTTCCTGGGCCAGCGAATTTTTTGTGCGTAAGCCAGCTTGCCACCAAAAGAGTCCTGTCATTCTTTCAAGAAGTTCTCAGGGACCAAGTTTTGCTTTGTGTGGTAATTAATTTAACTCAAGAATTAGCTGGGATCAATCACTGTGTCCTTTGGCATAAACCTCCATCCCACATGCAGAAAAAAAGGCAGTGTTTTTCCTTGGGGGGTGTGTGTGTGTGTGTGTGTGTGTGTGTGTAGGTGGGGGCAGGAAATAGGGGAGTGGGACGAAGGGAGTATGTGCAAGTTCTCTGGCATCTGGCTCTGCTCTCAGTGAACTCTCAACTATATTCAGTTCTCACATCTGGCAACTCTTCTCTTTCTCTGCCTTCCAAATCAGGAACATTGCCCTGTTACCTCAGTTACCCCAGATCATTGTCACCAGGCATGGGTGTGTTGTACATCTTCCTCCAAGTCGGGGTGGCAGAAATGTTGACGTTTCAAAATTGCAAACAACTTAAATTTAGACGTCAAATCTTCTTAAAATATACCAGAATATCTCCATGATCACTCTTCACTGTACGCTACTGCCTCCTGCCATGCTTACCCCTTGCTGTGTTGTCCAGTCCTAAATCCTTTGAAATTCCTACGTAGACAAGTTTTTTATCGTTTGAATTCACTGTCTCCATATAGAACCTCCCACCTAGAGCAGCCTGCTTGCAAAGACAGTCCCCCACCTTGAGAAAACCCCCTACTAGCTGTTAAATGAAGTTTTCTTTCACCCTACTTCACTGTCTACACTCTCTGGTTTGCCTCTTTAACATCTCCTTTACTTTCTATTATTATTTTTACCTCCTCCCCTTAAATGCAGCAAAAAAACAAACAAAAAAACTCTTGGTGTTGAATCTTAACAGTATGCTTTGTGCTCACTGAGCAAATGGCTTTGAAAGGATCATTTTCCCTCATCTCCTGGGATCAGGGAAGAGGCCCCAACCCACTCCCCTCACCCCTGCAACTCACTAATTCTAAGGTACCAAGTTGGCATCAGCTCTGAGCAGTCTCTTTTGTGTCATGTAACCCTTCCTCTTTCCTCCCTCCCCCCATGCCCAATAGGAGCTTTGGCAAAGGAAAGAAAGAAAAAAACCTGACTGGGTTCCAGCTCTTCTTTTGCCTTTTTCTCCCAGATCTCATGTTACTTGAATGAGGAGGCTCTCTGTCGATTGAACCTCCTGTGTTCAGCTTTTTGAGCTGACAGCTTCCCTTTCTTCTCCTGCCATGAGAAAGCTTTCTGGGGCTCAGGCGTGCTCCCTCTCTCTGGCATGGAGGTGGAACAGTGCTCCAGCTCAGGTCAGCCCCAGGGGTATAGGATTGCTCAGCCCTTGACCCCGCAATAGCTGGCCTTGGCACTGCTGTCCCTCTGCTGTCTGCTCATGTACCTTGTTCCAGGCAACACTGATATTGGTGGATGACCTTTCGTCTCAGGCATAGCTTTCTTCTCAAACACAGGAGAAGGTAATGCAGGAAGGGCAGAGCAGTGAGGGGTGCCTTCTGTGGCACAAACACGTGGCCTTACTAATGTCAGTGGTCTACTGGACTTTCCTAACTACAGCCAGGAAGATTGCATGTAGGAGATAGAATAAGACTGTAAACGCACCCTTCACCTTTCCATCTTCCTTGTAATCTATAAACTGTAAAATGCAAGTGTTATGCATTATTTTTTCATGCCATACAATCCCTAGCCTATACATTCCACATACCAGATCCTAAAAAAATTTGAAGGCATTAGAAAAAGTGAAAAGATGTCAGGTGTCACTAATAACATTAATCAACAATTAGTCATTGTTGACAGCACTTTATGCAGCACTTAATTGCACACTAGGTACTATGCAGAGACCTTCAAATGGAATCTCTCATTGAATCCTCCCAACAATCCTATGAATTAGATTTGATCTTTCTATCTTATAAACAGAGACAGAGAGGTTAGCCATTTAAACCCAGCAAATTTGTACTGGAGCCGGAATTTGAACCCAAACTACCTCCACTCTGTATGCTGAATTACATACTGTATTCATGCATGTCATAGATGTATCGGGAAAGTGGTCTTGACCCTTGATGGATATAGTACAGTTGTTAATGAAATCTATGCAAGGAAAAGCAAAGAGTTTTTCTTCTTTGTTTTGTGTTCTCCTGTAAACATCAGTCGTCTTTGGATGATTTCAGCTCATGACACTCTGATGCCAGGTAGACTTAAGGAGTTCAGATTCCCTGAGAGGTATCTTCGGAGCAAAACTGGAAGTTTAGAGACTGCTTCTGTCATCCTAACACTAAATAAGTGTTTTAAGGAACAGAAAAGCCAGAGATTTGGTATTCAGTGTAGAAAAGCAAAGCACAGAGACATGGAAATGTCCAGAGTTTGGATGTTCAAAGGAAATTAAAAGGCTTGGTGACTCTTCACTGTAGAGGGAATTTGTAACTCTCTTATTTAACCAACATCATGCAACCATGAACCAGGCCCTGGCTATGGGCTAAGTATTGTGGGTGTAGCATGATAGCTTGAGCCTTCTTCTCCCCTGAGGCTTATGTTTTAGTGGGGATAGACAGACAGAAACAAGCAAACAACTGTGTTGATTTCAGGTAGTGATAAATCAGTGCTGTGCAGAGAGTAAAGCAGTGTAATGGGTTAGATAGAGACTGGTGGAGTAAGGCATCTGGGAAGACTTCTTTGAGGAGGGGGACATTTGAGCTAAGGCCATCTATGCTTGGGTATTTCTGGGCTTTCTTGGATTTATTCTATTCCAATAAAGTCATTATGAAAATTCCAGTGGAACTTTTCATAGAAATAGAAAAAATTCTGAAGTTCCCATGGAACCACAGAAGACCCCGAATAGCCAATGCAATATTGAGCCAGAAGAACAGAGTTGGAGGCATCACACTATCTAATTTCAAATTATATTACAAAGCTATAGTCATCAAAACAGTATGGTACTGGCTTAAAAACAGATGCATAGACAAATGGAACAGAATAAAAAGCCCAGAAATAAACCCAAGCATAGACGGTCAAGCGATTTTTGATGAGGATGCCAAGAATACAAAATAGGGAAAGCATAGTCTCTTCAGTAAATGATGTTGGGAAAACTGGATAGCCATATACAAAAGAATGAAATTGGACCTTTATCTTGCACTACTTACACCAGTCTACTCTTAGCAAGTTTTCACTGTTTATAATACAGTATAATTAACTATAGTCATTATGCTGAAGATTCAATCTCTAGACTTATTCATCCTATATAACGGCAACTTTGTATATATACAATGGACTATTACTAAACCATAAAAAAGAGTGAAATAATGCCATTTGTAGCAACCTGGATGGACCTAAAGATTATCATCTTAAGTGAAGTAAGTCAGGGAGAGACAAATATCATATGATATCACTTACACGTGGAATCTAAAAAAATGATACAAATGAACTTATTTACAAAACAGAAATATACTTACAGACATAGAAAACAAGCTTATGGTTACCAAAGGGGATAGCAGGGTTTGGGGGAGATAAATTAGGAGTTTGGGATTAACATATACATACTACTATATATAAAATAAATAACCAACAAGGACCTACTGCATAGCACAGGGAACTACATCCAATATCTTGTAATAACCTATAATGGAAAAGTCTGAAAAAAAAATATGAATCACTTTCCTGAAAATTAACTATACTTCAGGTTTTTTTTATTTTTTGGTGGTACGCGGGCCTCTCACTGCTGTGGCCTCTCCCGTTGCTGAGCACAGGCTCCAGACGCGCAGGCTCAGCGGCCATGGCTCACGGGCCTAGCCGCTCCGTGGCATGTGGGATCTTCCTGGACCGGAGCACGAACCCGTGTCCCCTGCATCGGCAGGTGGACTCTCAACCACTGTGCCACCAGGGAAGCCCTCTTTTTTTTTTTAAACATCTTTATTGGAGTATAATTACTTTACAATGTTGTGTTAGTTTCTGCTTTATAACAAAGTGAATCAGCTATGTATATCCATATATCCCCATATCCCCTCCCTCTTGAGCCTCCCTCCCACCCTCCCTATCCCATCCCTCCAGGTGGTCACAAAGCACCTAGCTGATTTCCCTGTTCAATGTAGCTGCTTCCTACTACTTACCTATTTTACATTTGGTAGTGTATATATGTCAGTGCTACTCTCTCACTTTGTCCCAGCTTACCCTTCCACCTCCCAGTGTCCTCAGGTCCATTCTTTACGTCTGCGTCTTTATTCCTGTCCTGCCACTGGGTTCATCAGAACCATTTTTCTTTTTAGATTCCATATATATGTGTTAGCATATGGTATTTGTTTTTCTCTTTCTGACTTCACTCTGTATGACAGACTCTAGGTCCATCCACCTCACTACAAATAACTCAATTTCGTTTCTTTTTATGGCTGAGTAATATTCCATTGTATATATGTGCCACATCTTCTTTATCCATTCATCTGTCGATGGGCATTTAGGTTGCTTCCATGCCTTGGCTATTTTAAAGAAAGCTGCAATGAACACTGTGGTACATGACTCTTTTTGAATTATGGTTTTCTCAGGGTATATGCCCAGTAGTGGGATTGCTGGGTCATATGGTAGTTCTGTTTTTAGTTTTTTAAGGAACCTCCATACTGTTCTCCATAGTGGATGTATCAATTTACATTCCCACCAACCGTGCAAGAGGGTTCCCTTTTCTCCATATCCTCTCCAGCATTTATTGTTTCTAGATTTTTTGATGATGGCCATTCTGACTGGTGTAAGGTGATACCTCGCTGTAGTTTTGATTTGCATTTCTCTAATGATTAGTGATGTTGAGCATTCTTTCATGTGTTTGTTGGCAATCTGTATATCTTTGGAGAAATTTCTGTTTAGCTCTTCTGCCCATTTTTGGATTGCGTTTTTTTTTTTTTTGATATTGAGCTGCATGAGCTGCTTGTATATTTTGGAGAATAATCCTTTGTCAGTTGCTTCAATTGCAAATATTTTCTCCCATTCTGAGTGTTGTTTTTTCATCTTGTTTATGGTTTCCATTGCTGTGTAAAAGCTTTTAAGTTTCATTAAAAGTTTCCATTTGATTTTGTTTTTATTTCCATTTCTCTAAGAGGTGGATGAAAAAGGATCTTGCTGTGATTTATGTCATAGAGTGTTCTGCCTGTGTTTTCCTCTAAGACTTTGATAGTGTCTGGCCTTAGATTTAGGTCTTTAATCCATTTTGAGTTTATTTTTGTGCATGGTGTTAGGGAGTGTTCTAATTTCATTCTTTTACATGTAGCTGTCCAGTTATTCCTGCACCATTTAGTGAAGAGGCTGTCTTTTCTCCACTGTATATTCTTGCCTCCTTTATCAAAGATAAGGTGACCATATGTGCGTGGGCTTATCTCTGGGCTTTCTATCATGTTCCATTGATCTATATTTCTGTTTTTGTGCCAGTACCATACTGTCTTGATTACTATAGCTTTCTAGTATAGTCTGAAGTCCGGGAGCCCGATTCCTCCAGCTCTGTTTTTCTTTCTCAAGATTGCTTTGGCTATTCGGGGTCTTTTGTGTTTCCATACAAATTGTAAAATTTTTTGTTCTGGTTCTGAGAAAGATGCCTTAGGTAGTTTGACAGGGATTGCATTGAATCTGTAGATTGCTTTGGGTAGTATAGTCATTTTCACAATGTTGATTCTTCCAATCCAAGAACATGGTATATCTCTCCATCTGTTTGTATCCTCTTTAATTTCTTTCATCAGTGTCTTATAGTTTTCTGCACACAGGTCTTTTGTCTCCTTAGGTAGGTTTATCCTAGGTATTTTATTCTTTTTGATGCAGTGGTAAATGGGAGTGTTTCCTTAACTTCTCTTTCAGATTTTTTGTCATTATTTTGTAAGAATGGAAGAGATTTCTGTGCGTTAATTTTGTATCCTGCTACTTTACCAAATTCATTGATTAGCTCTAGTAGTTTCCTGGTCGCATCTTTAGGATTCTTTATGTATACTATCATGTCATCTGCAAACAGTGACAGTTTTACTTTTTCTTTCACAATTTGGATTCCTTTTATTTCTTTTTCTTTTCTGCTTGCCATGGCTAAAACTTCCAAAACTATGTTGAATAGTAGCGGTGAGAGTGGGCAACCTTGTCTTGTTCCTGATCTCAGAGGAAATGGTTTTGGTTTTTCACCAATGAGAACAATGTTGGCTGTGGGCTCGTCATATGTGGCCTTTATTATGTTGAGGTAGGTTCCCTCTATGCCTACATTCTGGAGAGTTTTTTTTCATAAATGGGTGTTGAATTTTGTCGAAAGCTTTTTTTGCATCTTTTGAGTTTATCATATGGTTTTTTTCCTTCTGTTTGTTAATATGGTATATATATCACATTGATTGATTTGAGTATATTGAAGAATCCTTGCATTCCTGGGATAAACCACACTTGATCATGGTGTATGGTCCTTTTAATGTGCTGTTGGATTCTGTTTGGTAGTATTTTGTTTAGGATTCTTGCATCTGTGTTCATCAGTGATATTGGCCTGTAGTTTTCTTTCTTTGTGACGTCTCTGTGTGGTTTTGGTATCAGGGTGATGGTGGCCTTGTAGAATGAGTTTGGGAGTGTTCCTCCCTCTACTGTATTTTGGAAGAGTTTGAGAAGGATAGGTGTTAGCTCTTCTCTAAATGTTTTGTAGAATTTACCTGTGAAGCCATCTGGTCCTGGGCTTTTGTTTGTTGGAAGATTTATAAACACAGTTTCAATTTCAGTGCTTGTGATTGGTCTGTTTGTATTTTCTGTTTCTTCCTGGTTCAGTCTCAGAAGGTTGTGCTTTTTAAAAATTTGTCCATTTCTTCTAGATTGTCCATTTTATTGGTATATACTTGCTTGTAGTAATCTCTCAGGATTCTTTGTATTTCTGCAGTGTCAGTTGTTACTTCTCCGTTTTCATTTCTATTTCTGTTGATTTGAGCTTCTCCTTTTTTCTTAATGTGTCTGTCTAATGGTTTATCAATTGTGTTTATCTTCTCAAAGAACCAGCTTTTAGTTTTATTGATCTTTGCTATTGTTTTCTTCATTTCTTTTTCATTTATTTCTGATCTAATCTTTATGATTTCTTTCCTTCTGCGACCTTTGGGGTTTTTTTGTTCTTCTTTCTGTAATTGCTTTAGGTGTAAGTTTAGGTTGTTTATTTGAGATTTTTTCTTATTTCTTGAGGTAGGATTGTATTGCTATAAACTTCCCTCTTAGAACTGCTTTTGCTGCATCCCATAGGTTTTGGGTCATGGTGTTTTCATTGTCATTTGTTTCTAGGTATTTTTTGATTTCCTCTTTGATTTCTTCAGTGATCTCTTGGTTATCATGTGTTTGTATTTTTTTACAGTTTTTTTTTTCCATGTAATTGATACCTAGTCTCATGGCATTGTGGTCGGAAAAGATGCTTGATACGATTTCAATTTTCTTAAATTTACTGTGGCTTGATTTGTGACCAAAGATATGATCTATCCTGGAGAATGTTCCATGAGCACTTGAGGAGAAAGTGTATTCTCTTGATTTTGGATGGAATGTCCTATAATTATCAGTTAAGTCCATCTGGTCTACTGTGTCATTTAAAGCTTGTGTTTCCTTATTTATTTTCATTTTGGATGACCTGTCCATTGGTGAAAGTGGGGTGTTAAAGTCTCCTGCTATGATTGTGTTACTGTCGATTTGCCCTTTTAAGGCTGTTGGTGTTTGCCTTATGTATTGAAGTGCTCCTATGTTGGGTGCATAAATGTTTACAATCGTTATATCTTCTTCTTGGATGGATCCCTTGATCATTATGTAGTGTCCATCTTTGTTCCTTGTAATAGTCTTTATTTTAAAGCCTATTTTGTCTGATATGAGTATTGCTACTCCAGCTTTCTTTTGATTTCCATTTGCATGGAATATCTTTTTCCATCCGCTCACTTTCAGTCTGTATGTGTCCCTAGGTGTGAAGTGGGTCTCTTATAGACAGCATATATATGGGTCTTGTTTTTGTATCCATTCAGCCAGTCTGTGTGTTTTGGTTGGAACATTTAATCCATTTACATTTAAGGTAATTATCGCTATATATGTTCCTATTACGATTTTCTTAATTGTTTTGGGTTTGTTTTTGTAGGTCTTTTCCTTCTCTTGTGTTTCCTGCCTAGAGAAGTTCCTTTAGCATTTGTTGTAAATCTGGTTTGGTGGTGCTGAATTCTCTTAACTTTTGCTTTTCTGTAAAGGTTTTAATTTCTCCGTGGAATCTGAATGAGATCCTTGCTGAGTCATGTAATCTTGGGTGTAGGTTTTTCCCTTTCATCACGTTAAATATGTCCTACCACTCCCTTGTGTCTTGCAGAGTTTCTGCTAAAAGATCAGCTGTTAACCTTATGGGGATTCCCTTGTATGTTATTTGTTTCTTTTCCCTTGCTGCTTTTAATATTTTTTCTTTGTATTTAACTTCTGATAGTTTGATTAATATGTGTCTTGGCATGTTTCTGCTTGGTTTTATCCTGTATGGGACTCTCTGCACTTCCTGGAGTTGATTGTTTCCTTTCCCATATTAGGGAAGTTTTCAACTTTAATCTCTTTAACTATTTTCTCCTCTTCTTCTGGCACCCGTTTAATTTGAATGTTACTGTGTTTAATGTTGTCTCAGAGGTCTCTGAGACTGTCCTCAATTCTTTTCATTCTTTTTTCTTTATTCTGCTCTGCGGCAGTTATTTCCACTATTTTCTCTTCCAGGTCATTTATCTGTTCTTCTGCCTGAGTTATATTGCTATTGATTCCTTCTAGAGAATTTTTAATTTCATTTATTATGTTGTTCATCATTGTTAGTTTGCTCCTTAGTTCTTCTAGGTCCTTGTTAAACGTTTCTTGTATTTTCTCCGTTCTATTTCCAATATTTTGGATCCCCTTTACTATCATTACTCTGAATTGTTTCAGGTAGACTGCCTGTTTCCTCTTCATTTGTTTGGTCTGGTAGGTTTTAACCTTGCTCCTTCATCTGCTGCATATTTCTGTGTCTTATTTTGTTTAACTTACTGTGTTTGGGGTCTCCTTTTTGCAGGCTATAGGTTCATAGTTCCCATTGTTTTTGGTGTCTGCCCCCAGTGGGTGAGGTTGGTTCAGTGGCTTGTGTAAGGCTTCTTGGTGGAGGGGACTGGTGCCTGTGTTCTGGTGGGTCGGGTTGGATCTTGTCCTACTGGTGGGCAGGGCCACGTCCAGTGGTGTGTTTTGGGGTGCCTGTGAGCTTTGTATGACCTTAGGCAGCCTCTCTGCTAATGGATGGGGTTCTGTTCCTTTCCTGCTAGTTGTTTGGCATGTGGCATCCAGTGCTGGAGCTTGCGGTCATTGAGTGGAGCTGGGTCTTAGCGTTGAGACAGAGATCCCTGGGAGAGCTCTCACTGATGGTTATTACTTGGAGCCGAGAGGTCTCTCGTGGTCCAGTGTCCTGGACTCGGCTCTCCCACCTCAGAGACTCAGGCCTGACACCTGGCCGGAGCACCAAGACCATGTCAGCCACACGGCTTGGAAGAAATGGAAGAAAAAAAAAACCCCAAAACCAAACAGACAGAACCCCAAACCAAATGGTAAAAGCAAAACTAAACAGACAAAATCACAGAAAGAGACATACACATACACACTCACAAAAAGAGAAAAAAGACAAAAAAAAAAAGCATCCAATCCAGTAAACAAATCCACCAATGATAAGAAGCACTAAAATGTAAACTGAGATAAACATAAAACCCAGAAACAAATCAGATGCAGAAAGCAAAGCCCAAGTCTACAGTTGTTCCCAAAGTCCACTGCCTCAATTTTGTGAACATTCATTGTCTATTCCGTTCATCAAGTTGCTTGTGGAGATTTAATCTGCTCCTGAGGCTGCTGGGAGAGATTTCCCTTTCCCTTCTTTGTTTGCACAACTCCTGGGGTTCGGCTTTGGTTTTGGCCCTGCCTCTGCGTGTAGGTCTCCCTCCAGTATCTGTTCCCCACCCAGACAGGAGGGGGTTAAAGCAGCGGCTGATTAGGGCCCTCTTGCTCACTCAGGCCAGGGAGAGGGAGGGGTACGGTACTGATAATTGGAATGCAGGGCGAGCCTGCGGTGGCAGAGGCTGGTGTGATATTGCCACAGTCTGAGGCGTGCTCTGTTCTCCCAGGGAAGTTGTCCCTGGATCTCGGCACCCTGGCAGAGGTGTGCTGCACAGGCTTCTGGGGGTGTGTGGGTAGTGACCTGTGCTTGCACACAGGATTCTTGGTGGCAGCAGCGGTCGTGTTAGTGTTTCATGCTCATCTCTGTGGTCTGAGCTGATAGCCGTGGCTCACGCCTGTCTCTGGAGCTTGCTTAGGCGGTGCTCAGCCTTTAGTGGGCACACAGAACAGGAATCCCCTCTCCTCACACACCCTGAAACAATGGTCTCTTGCCTCTTCGGCATGTCCAGATTTTTTCCCGGACTCCCTCCCGGCTAGCTGTGGCGCAGTAGCCCCCTTCAGGCTGTGTTCATGCAGCCAACCCCAGTCCTCTCCCTGGGATCCGACCTCCAAAGCCCGAGCCTCAGCTCCCAGCCCCGCCCGCCCTGGCGGGTGAGCAGACAAGCCTCTCGGGCTGGTGAGTGCTGGTCGGCACGGATCCTCTGTGCGGGAATCTCTCCGCTTTGCCCTCTGCACCCCTATTGCTGAGCTTTCCTCCATGGCTCCTAAGCTTCCCCCCCGCCCACCCCCCATCCCCGCCAGCGAAGGGGCTTCCTAGTGTGTGGAAACTTTCCCTCCTTCAAAGCTCCTTCCCAGAGGTGCAGGTCCCATCCCTATTCTTTTGTCTCTGTTTTTTCTTTTTTCTTTTGCCCTTCTCAGGTGCGTGGGGATATTTTTGCCTTTTGGGAAGTCTGAGGTCTTCTGCCAGTGTTCAGTAGGTGTTATGTAGGAGTTGTTCCACATGTAGATGTATTTTTGATGTATTTGTAGGGAGGAAGGTGATCTCGTCTTCTGCACCATCTTGAAGGTCTCTCCCAAGGCCTTTTCTTTAGGTATGGGTTCTGTAATTGCAGTTTCACATTGCATTTATTGCATTAAACTGTAACTGTGGTATATATTGACTATGATTTCTATTTCAATTTCTTTAAAGAGGAGTGAGAACTTAATGGAGCTCAAGAGCAATTGAGTGCAGAGCAGACCCCATTTATATTTTTGCAGCCTAATCTGATAGCCATTTTAAATCACTCATCACTTGATTCTTTTTAAAGCATGTATCTCAGTTTTGAATACCAGTTCTTTTTTTGCATTCATAAAAATAGGGGGCTACACCTATGAATTGGTCATGGAAGCTCCCTCCAATCCCTATATATATATATATATTTTTTTTTGTGGTACGCGGGCCTCTCACTGTTGTGGCCTCTCCCATTGCAGAGCACAGGCTCCGGATGCGCAGGCCCAGCGGCCATGGCTCACGGGCCCAGCCGCTCCGCGGCATGTGGGATCCTCCCAGACTGGGGCACGAACCCCCGTCCCCTGCATTGGCAGGCGGACTCTCAACCACTGCGCCACCAGGGAAGCCCCAATCCCTATATTTTTATAGTTAAATTCCATAAAACGGTTATAGATAGTGTTCAGTGGGAGGGAGAAGGGAGTTATAACTTTCCACCCTGGCATTGGAAAGGTGTCAGTAAAGACTTCTTGAGTCAGTAGGTCCTCTGCTGGATCTGGAAGGATGGCAGAGTTGGAAATGCTAGCAGTATGGCGGAGAATACTCTCTGCAGATGGGAAGGCATGTGTGAAGATGGAGGCAGTCAAGTTCAGGGCATATTTAGTGAATGATGAGTGCCCAGGTTTCTGGGAGTTAAGATGTATCTACAGGCAGGGTAATCCTCACACCTCAGTTTTCCTGGGAAATTCCTGACTTATGCCTGTTGTTCAAGAATCCCACTCAAGGTAATACTTGTCCCAGATAAAAGTGTCACGGTTTGGACAATAAATTATATGGTCACCCTACCTAAAGGAGAAGAATAGGAAGATGAAATGTCAGGTAAGGTGTTGTGACTTTGGGAGGTAATTGAGAGTCATGGAAGATTTGGAGAGTTTAGAGAATCTGCTAAATTTTAGGGATCATTTTGGTGACACTTCAGATTACACAGTGGGTGAAAGAGAAGAATAGAGAAGACTACATTGAGGTTTCTGGTAATAAGTTGTTTAGAACAGCAGCCAGGAGAAGGGCAAGGGTTGAGGAAATGCAGAGGAAATGCAGAGGAAGGCATGGACAGGAATCAATATTAGAATCTAATATTGAAGCATCAAATTCCTTGAGAGGTGAATGGCCAGGGGGCAGGATTTCTTCTCCTTGGGCCACTTGGTGGCATGGTTTATTGGCTAATCCAGATCCCCCTGGGATGGAAGTAATAAGAAATCAACGCTTAGGTCTTGTAGCTCTTCCAGTTTGGAGATGAGCCTTGTAGTTGTGCACCACTTTGCTGTTGAGAATAAATCACCAACATTCTGTACCCCATCTACATTTTGGAAAAAGAAAAGAAGTGAATTATTAGTCTTGAAGGCTCAACCGCATTTTGGATTCACTTCCCACCTTTGGTTTCTCATTGGAAACTTGAGAAAAGATAGATTTCTTCATGTGTGTTAGGGTCTTCCCTTGAGGAGGAGGTGACCAGAAAAAAATTTAAAAATGGGGGCCAAGCACTCACAGAAGTAATTTCTTTTTCTCATTTCCAAGCCAGAAAAATCACCTTTTCCTCCCAACTCCCTCGTGCAAAGGCTATGTTTTTATCGTGGTGTCTGAAAAACATTTGGATAGCACTAAGTTCTCTACACACATGTGGGACACTTTATGTAAAAGACACATGTGTGACACCTCCTTTTAAATCCCCCCCCTCCCCTTCAGCACACATTTCCCCTGGTGCTTTTCATCCTGTTAGAGAGACTCTGAAATGAAATGGAAACTTTCTGGGGAGCTGACAGGAAGCACTTTCTCTTTTTCTAAGACACAGGGCTCGTGGAGGCTGTGAGGTGGGGGTCTAGGTCCTGCACTGGATCTCTTTGACACAGGTGTGTACTTTCACTCCATCTTCCTGCCAGTTTACAACCATGTGGTCTTGAGCTGTGCTTTGGCCAGTGTCTGTCCCTTCTCAGCCAGATAACATTTTCCTGTGCTTTTTCAAGCATGTAGAAGTTGGTTTGGATGCAAGAGGGCATGTGTCTGGGCGCTGTGTAGAAAGTTAACTAACTTGTTGGAAATCTGGTTCCTAATTGTAGGAATCAAAATGAATTTTCAGTATTCATCTATGAGAATGGGATCATTAACCATTGCAAAAACACAGCCAAGAAGGTGTTTGTTATTTCAACAAAATCCTGGAGATACAGCAGTGAGCAAAACAGACAAAAATTCCTGTCCCTGTGGAGCCTACATTCTACTGAGGCAGAGAAAGAGAGAGAGAGAGAGAGAGAGAGAGAGAGAGGGAGAGAGATGATGATGATGAACAGTATAGTATTGATAAATAAAATAAGTGCTAATGAAGGAAAAAGTCTGGGGAGAAGGAAAATGATGAGGGTCAGGGAATTTGAAATAGTAAATAGAGAAGCCAGGGAAGGCCTCACAGTAAGGTTGCTGCTTCCTGTGGGTATTTCCTAGAATGAGACCAAGCCTTATCTAGTGGGGGGATGTCCCAGGCAAAGGGCAGAGCAAACGCAAAAGCCCTGAGCTGACATGTTCAGGGGACAGCAGGCCAGGGTGCTGGAATGAACTGTTTGTCCAAGTTGTTTTTCACCTTTTCTCTGCACAGTGAAGGCCTAAGATCTGACCTAACATAGTGCATATTAGCATTTCCTTGTACTGACTGAATTATCATTAACCCTTGGGAGCATTTGGAAAATACAGATGCTCGAATTCCTGCCCAGGCTATTCCACTTGAGTAGGTCTGGGGTGATAGCCAGGTACCTGTCTTTATAGACAGCTTCCCAGGTAGTTTAGATGATCTGTAGGTCTTGGGATCAGCTACCTAGATGCAGTTCATCATGAGCTCCAGCTTCATTTTGGCTACAGCGTCTGTGGATCCCCTTTTCAGGGCAATGAAACACTGAGGTGGATATGATTAGTGTTGGATTCAGTTATTTTATCTGCAGAGAGAAGCCCTGGTGATGACAGGCTAATGTTTTTTTGTGTCCTATGCTCAGGAATTGCAACACAGTTTCCAATTGCGCTATAGATTTGTGCTGTGCTTTGCTTTCTTTCTATGAGAACTGGCCTCTGTCTTCAGCAGGTTCTAGTTGCTCTATTCCATGTTGCACTGTAGCCAAGGAAGGATTAAATAAGCCAACTGTAGGGGTAGGGATATAAATAGGATTCACCAGGAACTTGAATACAACTTGAAATATTCTTTTCTTTTTTTTCCTGCTCTCTGCCTGTTGGCCTTGTGTTCCATCATTCCCACAATGTAGAAAACAGGGACTCACAACTCTTGAATGTCAGCCTGAGAGCTTCTGCCATGAGAGGGTTTGACTTCTATTCTCTGAATCACACATCTAAAAAGTTCCCAGGGAGGAGGCTCAGTGGTCTGTTCCTGGTCAGGTGTCTCCTGTTGAGTGGATCCAATGTGGCCAGGGTCATGTAAGTACATGGCAGCTCCTCTAGCAGCCATCAATGAGGACAGGTGACAGTTCCTAGGAGAAGGATGGGGTGAAGTGCATATGAATAATGTTAATTCCAGAGCTGAGACTTGCCTTGAAACTTTTCTTTTGATATTGATACAGAGCCAGGGTAATTTAGATTTAGAACCAAAACCAAAGTCTTTAAAATTAGATAAATGGGCCTCCTATATCTGATTCCCTATTACTGCACTATAACTTCATCACTGCACATCATTTATACGTTCATGCCCCTCTAGTCACGCTGGTCTCCCCAGGCAAGGCCTTTGAACTTGCCTTGCCTGGGGAGACCAGCGTGACTAGTCCTGCCCCAGAAATCTGCAAAGCTCACTCCCTCACCTCCTTTTAGTCTTTGCTGAAATATTGTTTTCTCAGTGAATCCCCCTCTGTCCACCTTATTTAAAATTGTACTTCTCCTACCCCAGAGTTCCCAATAATTCCCAGTCATTTTATCCATAGCACACATTACCACATGACATACTCTGTCTTATGTATTTGTTGCTTCTTTCATTCACTACAGCAACAGCTTTACAAAGCCAGGGACTTTTTTATTTGTCTGTCTTGTTCACTGCTGTATCCTCAGCACCTGGAGCAATGCCTGACACATGGTAGGCACTCAGCAAATACTGAATGACCAGTCAAGTTCACGTATATTTTCTTGGACAGCCGTAGTTATCCCACAGCCATACGTTCCTATGACTTTCCATGGTTAGGCACCCCCAGGTAGAGAGTCCCACCTGGGCCTCCTTTGGATTGAAGCCAGTGATGATTCCAGAAAACAAACAGAAGAGCAGGGAGGCTGGGGTTGGCATAGCAGCTGCTGAGTTGGGAAGGGGGCAGCATCTGTATTACTCAGACACAGCAGCATCCCCAGGGAGAGGGTAACCCTGAGGCTCTGCAGGTCTTTTCAATATCTTGGATTAAATGAACTGTGAAATATTTGTTTTATTAGAAGAGCTTGGGTTCGTTTCTGAGGCTTTAAATTGTGTCTGTTCTGGGCAGCTGATACGTAGCAGAGAGTGCACAATGTTTAGAGAACTCATGGGAACCTCACCCATCATTTGGGGTCTGTTTTCAGGGGCCCCTCTCATTTCTCCTCCAAGACCAGCAATCTCTTTGTTGGGACAAAGCACTGAGGAAAGACAAGGTTACTGTTGGTAAAGGAAAATGACTGTGGAGGGGCGCAGCCTCATGTAGTACACTGTGTGCAGAGGAACTCAGGAAATTCTGAATGGCTGCAGTCTATAGAATTTCTGATGGGGGCAAGTGCATTAAATGAAGATGGGACTGGAGGTTCAGGAAGAGCCAGTGAGAACTTTTATGGGACTTGAAAGAAAAGCCCTTCATGTGTACAGATGTTCTGAATACAGTTCCACAGCATCCTCTAAGTGTGTTGCTCTTAAATCACAGTTTCCATCTTATCTAGGAAAGCTGAGGGCCTCTGAGGTTCAGGAGGGAATCCCTAGTTTCTGAGTGGGAAATGATAAAGCCCAGATCCTGTGGTGAATTCCCATAGTGAATGGAATGGGAGCCTCCACATTCTCAGCTATGAATATTGAGCTTCTTTCTTCCTGCTACAGCTTTGTCATTGATTCAGCTGTCAGCCCTCCATCCCTGCAGATGTAGAACCTACGGAGATGGAGGGCCTACTGCACTATGCCACTTTATACGTATAAGGGACTTGAGCATCTGTGGATTTTGTGTATGTGTGAATGTATATGTGTAGACGTGAGTATGTGTAAATGCATAGGAGAAGTTTGCGAGTGTGTATCCTCCCAATGGTTAAGTTTTCAACTCTGGGAAGAAAAGAAAGAATGAAGCAAGGTTAAATAAATTGTTTCATTTTTAGCCTTATACAATTCTAAAAATTTGGCATCTTTTTCCTACCAAAATGTATCCATGCATTATTTGTGTAGTTTTGAAAAATTGCAAAAAGATTGTAGTTGACAAATGAAATCACTAACCAATGACAAATTGACTGATGTTCCCTTTTCTGCTCTATTCTATTTACTGCTGGTTCCAAATAACCACAATAGTAGTGGATTGGGAGGGGAATCTCATCACATCATGTAGGAATCATTGTTTCTCTAATGCCGCTGACCTACTTTCCTACATATCTATGCCATTTTTTCATGCTGTCTATTACACCTAGAATTCTTCCTTTCCCAGCTCTTAGTGTCTTCAGTTACCAATTTTGCTCATCCTTTAAGACCTATCTTGATTAAATCACCTCCATGATACTTTTTCTCATTTGTTCAGCATTCATCTTATCCATCCATCTATCCATTCATCATTCAGTGAATGGTTACTAAATGCCAAACTCTGTGTGGAACTTCAGGTAGTACAGATATTATTCTTGCTCTCTTGAAGATAACATTATGAAGAGAAGATGGAAAATAAATAATCAAGCAATTGAATGAATATAAAATTTAACATTGTATTGAATGCTAGAAAAAAATGCTAGATATCCGGAAAGAGAATAAAGAAACAACACCCAAATTGAATAGGGTGATCAGAGAAGGCATTTATCTTAAGATATAAAAGTGAAAAAAATGAGAAACACATCAAAGGATGAGGGAGGGTAGGTATAAAGATGTTTTCACAGGGGAAATATATATGACCTCTTTTGCTTCTGAAAGCCGCCTATATTCGCTTATTACATTGTTCATTATATATATGATGTCTATGTTCATATTCTTGATTTTCAGGTTTTGGGGCAGCTTTCAGTTTCCTATTGGTTTCCTAGTAGGAACCAACACACTGAATCAAGCATCTGTGGACTCCAAAGCAGGAAGAAGGAATTCCTTATATTGTCCCAAAGACATCTTAAATTTCATTGATACCCTCTCTGGGGAGTTTCTAAAAACACAGAAATTATTTCCAAAATGATCTTTAGGACTGAATATTAAAGTGGTTTTACTTTTCCAAGTTGCCTCTCTGCTAGATCTTTACTCTGTACCAAGAAAGAAAGATTTCCATTATCTACTAATCCAATTCTGGTTGGGTGGAATCCATCCTTAGGCCAAACTTTATTTAAAATCATTTAAAGTCTTGTTAAAGAGGAAGTACTTTCTTCCCTTTGTGTTCCCTCAGGCCTGTGGGTTTTTTTTTTTTTTTATTAATAGGAAAAAGAGAGTATAGTTTTGGTAGACCAGAAATTTTCTTTAGTGAAATATATGGACTGTAGACTATATCCAACGTATAATCACCTCTCCATGACTCTGAACTGAGTTAGTACTATTTTACCAACTTAAAGAGTTGTCATCTTGATTTTTCCCAAAGCTCTGGCCTTAAGGCATGGAGAGGTTTTTATTTTGTAAACCAGATACCAGAAAATATCTTTTCTGTCTCCCTTGGGGATAGCATCTTCCAGACTAAGGCAGTAGAGAGAACAAATCCAATTTCAGGAACATATGGTAGTCAGAATAAAGTGGAAAACGTCTTGCCATCTCTGGAAGGTCATAGGATCTTAAGAGTTAGAAGGTACCTTGGAAAATATTTAGGTCACTCCCCTACCCAGGGCTGAAATTTGTTTATAATAGCACTGAAAAATGATTATATATCTCACTTGCACATAAATATTTCCCTTGATGAGAAGCATAGTACCTTTTAAGACAGACCATTCTGCTTTTTAGTTATCTCTGGTTATTAGACGTTACTTATTCATATCAGTTTTATCCCATAACCTTCAATGAGACAAAACCTACAGTTCTAACATCTTTCCAGTAATCCTAAGAACATGTCTTATCTATGGCTAATTAAAACTAAATCGGGCTTTGAATCAGAAGATTCAAGTTATGGCTTCACAAATTAGTTGATCTTGGGCAAATTTTTAACTTCTATGACTCAATTTCCTCCTCTGTAAAATATAGTCACCTACCTCACTGAATCATTGTGAGGATTAAATAGGAAAATGTGTGTGAAAACGACTAACGTATGCCCAACATATAGTAGGTGGTCAATAACTTCTCTTTTCTGTTCCATCTTCTTTCTCATGTTTACTGAAAGAGTCTGAGGACAACTATAGGTAAGGAATGCATTTGTCTACAAGTAACAGAGAACCCAAATATTATTGACTTCATCATAAGGACATTTATTATTTATTTACTAAGAAGCTCAAAGATTGGCAGCCTTAGGCTAAGTATGGTAACTTATTGACCTTATGAAGGACCCAGGCTCTACCTCACTTCTCCACCATTCTTAGCATTACTGGCTTTTTTCTTCATGCTTTCTGCACGCTAGATGTAAGATGGCTGCCGTAGCTCCTGGCACCATGGATGAATTCAAGGCAGAAAGAAAGAGGAAGGAGTGGCATCTGTAACTCCTTTCCATTCCCTTTCCTTTTCTCAGGAAGGAAAATAGTGTTTCCTGAAGCCTCTCTGCAGACTTTTCTTATCTTTCATTGGCCAGACTGAGTGAAAGGGCTATACTCAATGCAAGGTGAGCTGGGGAAGTGATACAGGCAAGAGGGAAGGGGGTGGGGATGGCTATGCATTAGCCAACTAACCACAGCTGCTCCTGAAGCACCTCTCATGTCTCCCCCAAATCGTCCCTCCTCCGGGCGTATCACTCCCTGTGCTCTCAGCATCTCTGAAAATGACTTGATTTGCATACCCTTTGCTCCTTAGTCTCCTTGGTTGGGTTAATCATGGTCAGCACCAGGTGATGGCTGTACCCATTGGGGCTCAATCAGGGAGCAGAACCACTATGAGTATTATGAACTGTGGAGTTACTGTGGGATTAGATTTTACAAAATGTAAGAGGAGCTGGAGAAGTAAGGTCCAGAAAGGGAAGTTGTCAGATCAGAGAAAATCACTAACCAGCTCTCCCAAGGCACAAGCACAGGGAGCAAGTCATAACTTGTAGGAAAATCTGGAAAGTCAGGCATGTCCAGCTGCCAGAGCAGGGCCACAAAAAGGATCTAGAAAAGAAGTTTCTGGAAGGTTGTTGCCTCTGTGTCTGGTGGTGAACCAGGGTTACTGATAGTCAGTTGGGCCTGTGGTCAGGAAGAAGAGCTGTGTGCCGGGGAAAGCTAGGACAAGCAGGAACCTGCTGGTACCTCTTTTCTGTCTCTTACTTCATCTAACCAGAGTGAACCTTAGAGCATAAATTCAGCGTGATTTGAATGGACTCAGTGTAGCTCCCCCAAACGCAGGATGTATCAAGCATGGGGAAAAAGAAAAGGGCTGTGCACCCAAATGGACTTTGGCCATGATGAGGTTTCACACATTTTCATTGCAGCAAGACACACTTTTAGGGAGAACAGATTCTCTGAGGGTATATTAAATGAGGGAAATAGGGCCCATTCTAAAGGTAAAATAGGATTAGCATGGGATATGAACATAAGTTGCTCTTATGAATCCATTAGGGGAAGGAAAAGCAGGAACTTATTAGATTGTGAGGATAAAGAAGGAGGAAGAAGATGGAATTTTGAAGCAGAAACTATGTCCCCAACCATTTTCCTATATAAGCCCTTCACATCTCCACTATTAATTTTGTTTCTTTAACTTCTGTTTCCAAACCCCGTAACAGCAATTTTTCCTTGAGTATTTTTCCTTTGGAATTAAATTTTTTATCTTTGTCTTGACTTGTATATCAGTAAATGTTTAGCAGTATGTTAACTGTTATCTTTGTGTACTAAAGCACAAGGTTGTTTAGAATAATTAAATCATGGGATGTCTCCTATACCCATCTTACTGCTGATACTCTTTTCATCTAGGTGATAAAAACCAGACATACATTAATCCATATAAAATTGTCTCATGATAACTTGAAAAATTATGAGAATGTTATCTAATCATGAAAATAAGTTAAATTCTTCCTTTTCTATAAATAAGAGGTGGTTTTTGTTTTTGTTTTTTTTGATTTACAAAGCAGACAGAAGAGTAGGGCCATTTTTCTGTTCCATTATGGAACACATGATATATTTAGTGTTTCTAAGATTTGTTTTTTGAGGCTGATTTGTCAAAAGGACAGCCTGACCTATGTCTTCTCTGCATGGCAAGCTGAATGCCAAACAAATGTCTCCTTCATTCCAAAGACACCATTCTATTCTATTTGGGTAGAAGATGATGCTTACCTTAGCAGCAGGAAATTGTTTGACTGGAGTACTTTCTGACGGCAAGCTTATTTCACAGAGCTTTGTAGAGAAGGTAAATTTTGATGTCAGTGCTAGTTAAAGCAATAGTTCCAACCTGATTTCCAATTATTATTGTCCAAATGGGAACATTCAAATGCTGGGATTTCCTTACAAAACTAGTAACCCTAGAAAGTCACATTTAAAAAAACAATACAACTTAAGGGTATATACAAAAGCCAGCATTATAAATTCCATATTGCTCTGGACTTAGCAAAATAAGCAGATGGAATATATTGGAAGGGCTGAGGGCACAGATGTCTTCTTGGCTTGGGTTCAGAGTGAAAGAAGCCCATTTTGTAGCTGAGTCTGGGATAGGAAAGATCCAGATACATGGAGAGCTGAAAAACCAAATACACAGGTTTAATGAATTGTTTATCAAAGTAATTATCACAACATTTAAGCAACAAGTTATTGTCTGGGAGCGTGCTTTTTAAACTGATTTAAATACACGTTTTGAGTGGGTAAAGCTTTTCAGTGGTGGTTGAGTTATTGCTAAGTTTCCTTAGATCTTCCACTTACAGTAGTATTGCTATTGCTCTGGCCAAGACAAGGCTTACCCTTTGGGGCCCTAAGCCCTTTGTTCATTACAAACATTGTTTCTACTATGTTTAATAAAGTGGGAGTGAATGTTTACTATGTGGAACTTTCCTTTAAAAGTGAAAAAAAATAATATCAGCTGCTGTACTCAGTTTAAGGACCATATTGATAAAGGAGAAGCCATGAAAAATAATTAACTTCTGTTGTTTAGTTCTTGTTATAAAATTTATGCATACCCTTTGGAGAAAATGTAAGAAAATACAGACAAAAAGAAAAATTTTAAATCACCGGAAATCCTTCTATCAGAAAACGATCAAAGTTAACATTTTACAACAAAACTTGCCAGTTACATAGGTATTTTTCATATTCCTATTGTTTTCTTCCAGCAATATGTTACAAACATTGTTCCTTGTCAATAAATACAGAAATAAAATGTCAATTTTAATAGATGCCTATATTTTAACTAATCTATAGTTATCTAAGCTATCCACCATTTGTAGACACCATGATTGTTTTTATCTGTCTATCTACCTATCTATCCATCTATCTAGCTATCTAGCTATCTAGCTATCCATCTATCTATCTATCTATCTTTTCAATCCACATACTTTTCTGTGTGCTTGTCTGATTATTTCCTTGGGTTGAATTCCCAGAAGCAGAATTGCTGGATCAACGGTTCTGCACAAGTTTAACTTTTGGTAGGTATTGCCAAATTGCCTGCCAAAATTTCAAACCCCTTATATTCCCTTCGACAGGGTGTACGAGAGTGTCTTTTCTCCATATGCTCCCTAACACTGAGTAATATCAACCCAATTAATCTTTGCCAAGCTCAAAGGCTAGAACTACCACAGCATTAACATTTGTTGTTCTTATTTGTGTATTTAAGATTATTATTGAGTTTGCACATCTTGTTACACGTTAATTAGCCCTTTGCACAGAACATTATGAATGTTCAGACTATGTGCTTCCATTCATTGTGTTTGCATTTTCATTGTATTTTAAAGAGATTATATAACCTGGAAGTTAGCAGGCCTGGCATTTAGTCCCTAAAGGGATTAATTACTACTTCTCCCTAGATGGATCTGTAAAATGGGAGCAATTATAACCCAGCCCAGCCATAAGGACTACTTCCTTCTGTTATGTACAGTAATTGGAAAGAGGAGGTTTGGTGTTTGTTTGTTTTGGTTTTGTGTTTTTTTGTTTGCTTTTAAGATTTCTGTTCACTCCTGTGGTAGACAGTCTATAAAAGGCCCCTCAAGGATCCCAAACTTCCTAGTATTCACATCTTTGTATAATCTCCCCTCGAGTGTCAGCTGGACCTAGTGACTTACTTCCAACTAATAGAATACAGCAGAAGTGATGGGATCCACTTCTAAGACTAGATTACCAAAGACTCTGGCTTCCATCTTGCTCCACATCTCTAACCCTCTGTCCCTCTCTGTCTCTCTCTGTCTCTCTGTCTCTGTCTGTTTGTCTCTCTCTCTCTCTCTCTCTCTCTCTCTCTCTCTCTCTCTCTCTCTCTCTCTCTCTCTCGGAGCCTTAGCTCTGGGGGAAGCAGGCTGCCATGTCATGAGTAGCTCAATGGAGAGGTCAATGGAGCAAGAAACTGATGTCTCTGGCCAACAACCAGCAAGGACCTGGGGCCTGCTGCCTGCCACTTGAGTGAGCTTGGAAGCATACCCTGCGCAGGTCCAGTCTAGAGATGACAGCACCCCCAGCTGTGACACTTGATTGCAGACCGTGAGAGACTCCAGGTCAGAGGCACCCAAGCAAGTTGTGCCCAAATTCATGACCCTCAGAAACTGTGAGAAAATAAGTGTTTGTTGTTTCAAGCCGCTAGGTTGTGGAATAATTTGTTACACAGCAATAATACCTAATACAATTCCTGAGTTATCCTCTTGGAGTTGATGCTGTGCTCTGCCTCCTGCTCCTGGCTCAGCCATCCACCACCCCTCTGTCATCACTGGTCACCACTGGGAACTTGGAATTCTTTGTCTCAGTGTACTTGGTCTATCTTAGCAGACAGGTCAAGGAAAGCTACACTCCTGTATTAACCACATCTTTTATTTTCTGTATTCTAATGCTTTGATATCTGGGGCCTTGCTGACCCTGGAGGGACTGCTCATCTCCGGGTTAGTGAATTTCTAGAGGCAGTAGACAGCTGTCAGGGGAGTGTGTTCTTTTCAAATGCAAACCAACCCACCCAGAGCCACACCCCCAACTGCCTCCTTTATTGGGCTCTTATACTCTGGGTACTAACCTCCTGTCCTAATCACCCCAGGGCCAGGTACCAGACAATTAGGATGGCCTCTGTACTCCAGAGCCCACTGAAATTATTCAAACCAGCCAATCCTAAGCCTGCTTGCCCTGCCTTACCCATTTCTTCCCAAAGAAACCACATTAAAGGCTCTTGTACAGAGTCTCCCTCTTCCTCTGCCTCCTGACTGACGCTGGTGCTTCCCCATGTGTCCCCCACTGCAGGGTGTGCCCCCTCCTCTTGGAGTTTGAATCTCTAACATAACTAATTATCTTTTCAATGGCAATTGTCTTATAATCTGTTGGCCTTACCACCCCCGAGTAATAACAAAACCTCTATTAAAACAACTCCCTTTTTTCCTGCTTGCCTTCTTCCTGTACTACCTCCCCTCAGTACTTTTAAATGAAAGGCTATGACTGCACATAACCAAAAGAAAAATTTATTTCTCAGACCCATATTAGCTAAACGCACAATAAGAAAGAGAAACAGTTTTGTAAGTGCACTTGATCTGTGCAGATTCCCTTGACTATTAATATGCAAACCAGCATCAGTTCTCCTTTGTTCATTACAACTTTCTGATTCTATGTTTGACTCACCAGTATTTAAGAAATGGGGCTCATTAGAGAACAGGCTGCCCCATATAACTCAGGTTACCCTGAGCTATGCAAAGACTGATATGAAGCTCTGGAAGTACTACTTTTAAAAGTTAGATTATTCGTTGTTCACACCTTTCTTACCTCTTGCCCCTGCAAGTAGAGAGGAGGGAAAGAAAGAGGTTTGGTTTCCAGTTATTTTAGTCAAAGGGCTAGGTCAGATGATCTTTCAAGGTCCTACTTAGCCCTTAAAGTTGCTTGGCTTGTTTGTGGATTGGTTCTGAGAATGGTAGAATGAAGATCATGGACACTGTTGTTTACTCATTATGTTGCTTGTATTTTTGTTTCCTTTGTTTTTGAAGAAATAGCATTCCAACTTGCCTGACCCATAATCCTGTCTGAAGTCCTTATTTTCGAGTGAGATGGGAGATGCACTTCGTGTAGACTGTCTTCTGAATTCCCCATACACTTGTTTTCCCGAGCAGGATGTCATCTTTTGTCTCTGAAGGGGATGTACTTTGCAGTTACTCTAGAAGAGAAAAAGTGAAAGGCTGTGCTTTCCTAAGGCCCAATCAAATTTTGTCAAAATTTTGGTTCAATGAGTCTGTTTGTCAACATCACATTGTATCTAAAGATGCTTTTATCCACCCACTCATTTGTCTTAGGTTGAACTAAATAGTATGTAATTTACTGTATCACCAAAACATGGAAAAGAAAAGAGAAATATTTCTTACTCTTTGTTCTGCATCTCAGCTGTGAAGTGCAAGGAATCTTGTGCTTCAGGACTGTCATTCATTTCTGATTCTAGAACTGCTTTAATAGAAATTAAGATATTCTGATGGGTTATATTCAGATTGTATTTTTTTTTTTGAGACTGTTTTCTTTGTTTACTGAACTGTCTCTTAAATAATGCTCTTACTCTGTTGAGGAGAGAACTATTGAATTGTCATGTGTGCGTTGACTAGCAAACACACATAAATGGAATAGTAGCTGGGCTCCTGTAACCAAGAGAAGTTTGCAAAACATTTAATTGTTAAGGGAGTCACAGTATTTCAGAGATTGACCTTGAAGTTTTGAAAAAGTGAATTGATCCACTGGAACAAGTACAAAGGCAGCTTTGGTGCTAAATGTAAATTGTTAAAAATGGTACGGAATAACATCTGCCTTGTAGTATGCCTTAATCAGCACTGTGAAAAATGAAAGTTTAACGATCTACTATAGTGGCTTCTAAGTGAAGGATAAACAAAGGATGAAAGAGTTTCTTGCATGGTTTGTAACTGATGCCATGAAAAATGTCAAGAACCATCTGCCTCAAACTTATCCAAACTGTCATCAAGTATTCTAATCCAGTCAAACGAGATACAACTAGAAGAACCTATGTAACTTGCTGAAGGCTTATCAAAAGAGTTGTAAATAAAGAAGGAAAAAACCCATCAACTGTGTAGCTGCAGATTGTAGCCAGCTTGTCTGTGGCTTTGAAATTCAATCCCATTTCTCTAGTCTGACAAACTGTACTAAATAGCAAAATGGATTTTTATTGCTTTCAGCCATTTTCACTTTAGTTGCTATCAGGAGATGAATACACAGTTTTCTAATAGAATCAGAATCATGATTTATTTTTTTAAATGCACATACTGATTTGGACCTTAGCACTCAGTCCATGAGTATGTACAGAGTACGTGCAGAGGAGCTAAACAGTACGTTTTTGTAGGTAAGAGATCCCTTACCCATGTATGGCTAGATTTCCATGACCTAAGATTTCCCACATTTTTTTTTTTTCTTAAATTGGAGCTTCTCTTATGCTAGCTATTTATTATTCACATTTTCATAATCTAGTCATTAAGAGTACAGAGATCATTCTGATGGGGTTTAAATTCCAGCTCAACTACTTACTGGCTGAGAGATCTTAGGCAAGTTGCTTAACTTCCCTGGACTTACTGTCATCATCTGGAAGTCTGAGATATTTGTAATTACCTGGATCATAGATGGACATGAGTTTATGCTTATAAAATTACTGAAACATTAAAGCTAATTATGACAGGTAATGCTCACTGAATATTCATATCCCTGTGTTCCTCTTGGTTTCCTAGTCCTTTGCACTTGGGCTGGGGCCATGTCACTAGCTCTGGCCAATGGATTGTTAATAGAAGGGCTGCATGTCATTTCTGAGCCAAGATATTTAACTGCCTGTCTGCCTCCTCCATCTTTCTCATTCCCTGCCAAGGTGACCTTGGAGTCGATGTGTTCCAGACAGAATAGTTACAAGATAAAGAAGGGCCACTGGTCCCATGTTGGGCTTCCCATGAGAAAGAAATACAACTTTGTTGGGTTTAGCTGCTGGCAGTCATTCTTAATTTGTTACTGCACATAGCAGAGCTAGGCCTAATACATAAATCAGTAAGCGTTGGTCTTTGTAATTATATATATTTACTTTGCTACCAGTAGATATACAATAAATATGTACTTAAATGGCATGGAATCCTCTGACTATTCCATTCTCTTCTTCAGTATTTCTAACTGAACAGGAAAAAAAGTGCAGGGGGCGGGGAAGAAAGAGGATGATACAAATAACTGTAGAACAAGGCAAAATGTTAAAGCTGCAAGGATAGTTTCACAAAAGGACCTCTGAGAAATTAGAAGAGATTACTTATAGCTGAGAAGTTCTGGAAGAAACTTTATGGATGTAGAGTCCCTTTAACTAGCATTAGAGGATGGGCAATATTGAGATAAGCAGGTCTAGGAGTGTGCGAGGCATACTGTGTTTCACCTCCCCAAGATGGAGAACAAGGCATAAGTCTTTAGCAAAAAAAGAAGAAATAGGAATGACCAACATATAAATGAAAAGATATTCACAGACTTCCCTGGTGGCACAGTGGTTAAGAATCCACCTGCCAATGCAGGGGACATGGGTTCGAGCCCTGGTCCAGGAAGATCCCACATGCCACGCAGCAGCTAAGCCCATGGGCCACAACTACTGAGCCTGCATGCCGCAACTACTGAATCCTGCGCCTGGAGCCCGTGCTCCGCATCAAGAGAAGCCACCGCGATGAGTAGGCCTCGCACCGGAACGAAGGGTAGCCCCCGCTTGCCTCAACTAGAGAAAGCCCGTGCGCAGCAGTGAAGACCCAACACACCCAAAAATAAATAACTTTATAAAAAAAAGAAAGGATTCACTCCCACAAGTAAGCAAAATAATCAAATCAAAATGAATCAACATTGAAACAAAAAGTAGATGTTACTTTTTTACCCATCAGTTTGGCCACAATATGAAGACTTATTATATCAAATGTAGGTGAGAGAGTGGGGAAATGGCGCTTTCGCTGACCTCCAGCGGAAAGGTAACTGGCTGTATCTCTGAGGTTTTTGGCAATAAACATCAAAAGCCTTAAAAATGTGCTTATCTTTCACCCAGTGATTTCACCAAGATGATTGTATGTATATATTCATCAGAGAAAAAAGGTTAAATAATTAAAACAAACAAAACAACCAACAGCAGGAAACAATTTAAATGTCCATCAGTAAGAGATGGATAAAAATATCATGGCATATATGAGAACATTATACTAATTTTAAATGATACATATATAAACCTATTGACATAGAAGGATCTGTAGTATATAGTTAAATAAAAGGATGTTTTAGATCATTATAGACTATGTATCCTATTTGTGTCTTTATTTGTGAAGATATATACTAACATATTTTTAGAGTTTAGAATTATAATTTGTAGATTATAAAATGTCTAATTATATTTTCATACATATTATATTTTGTATATATTTATTTGGACTTTAATTAGATTTAATTCATATATACATACATATCCTTTCCAAATTTTTATATAGCATAATTTTAACAGTTTATACTTGGGTGGTTTTAGGTGGTAGGATTATAAATGAAATTCATTTTGACCCTTATTTTCTGAATTACTTCTCACGTTTAGGTGTTACTTTAATACTAAAAAGAAAGCTATTTCCAAAAAAAAAAGAAGGAGAAGATGTTTGGGAATGGCCTTCACGTTTGGATGTGGATAAGGGACTCTTCTAATGGCCTCATTCCTTATATGATGGATACACTTTCTTACAGCCTGATTGTGTCTGCTCTGTGTGTAAGGAGATGTGCTACCTGTGAAACAGGCCATTTCCTACTTATGTAAATCATTTTGCACTGAAAAATACTGCTTATCAACAAGTTGTTATCTTTTTAGTATTATTTGCCATTTCTCTAAAAGCAAGTCTACCTTTAATTTTATAGTAAGAGTGAAGTGGTTTGACAGTCCACACAAGAAAAGAGAAAAAGATGGATTGATACTTTAAGAGCTAGAGGACCGGAAATCTCTAGCCTTGTACAGCCAGAGCAGAGAATTCTTAGTTTTGTTATATATAAAATAAGAGCTACCACACATCGAGTGCTTTCTGTTTGACAAGTCTGTGCTTCTGTGCAGTATCTTATTTCATCTACCCCACAATCCTCTGAGGTCAGTTCAATTATTATTTTAATTTTATAGATGAGGAAACTGAGTTTGTTACTTATTGATTAAGTAATTTAGGATTCCACAGCTAAAAAGGGGAATTCATTGTGTTGCCTGATAATTGAGAGATGATCAGATTCCAGATGGTAGAATCTTGATGAATGAAAAGGGACCAGGTTTGGGATTAGATGATCTGGATCATATTGCTGCTACTTCTTGGCAATTTTTTCCCTTTGGATCAGAGTAAATACGGCAAACCGAATGCACATGTATTTACTCTCTAATTCACATGAGAGTACAGGAATAAAAATTATCTACCTATATTTAGACCTAGATCTATGCCAGTAAAGACAGAAAGGAGAGGCCACAAATGAGAGGTGTCGAGGCATTTCGGAAAGATTGAAAGCAGAACATAGAGCAGTAATTACCTTAGCAGAGTGGAGAGGACTGTAACCTAAGCGCTTGTGGTATAAGGAGATAATGCCAGGATATTTGCTCTGGAGATTCATGTAAAATTTCAAAGATGAAGGCATTCTGAAGAACACTTATTTATTTACCTACCTACTTATTTTTCTTAAAATATTTTATTTTTTAAAATTCTATTGGAGCATAGTTGATTTACAATGTTGTGCTAGTTTCACGTGTACAGCAAAGTGATTCAGTTATACATATACATACAGTCATTCGTTTTCAGATTCTTTTTTTTTTTTTTTTGCGGTACGCGGGCCTCTCACTGTTGTGGTCTCTCCCGTTGTGGAGCACAGGCTCCGGACGCGCAGGCTCAGCGGCCATGGCTCACGGGCCCAGCCGCTCTGCGGCATGTGGGATCTTCCTGGACCGGGGCACGAACCCGCGTCCCCTGCATCGGCAGGCGGACTCTCAACCACTGCGCCACCAGGGAAGCACACTTTTTCAGATTCTTATATAGGTTATCATAGAATAATGAGTAGAGTACACACACTACTATACAGAAGATGGATAACCAACAAGGACCTTCTATATAGCACAGGGAACTCTACTCTTAAAATATTTTAATCCATTTTGTAGAATTTTTACTTTCCAATGAATTACTTTATGATTGTTTCATTTTTCTTCTTTTTTTTCAAATTAGAAAGTTTTGAGGTTTTAAAATTATGCAAGTATCATATTCATATTGCAAGAATTTCAAACAACACAGAAATATAGAGAGTAATAAAAAGTCTTTCACACCTCCATATGATTCTCTAGCTGTGCTACCCAATATGGTATCCACTAGCTACATGTTTATATTTAAATTTAAATTAATTAAAATAAACTAAAAAATCCAGTTGCTCAGTTTCAGTAGCCGCATTTCAAGTGTTCAGTAGTCACAGGTGGCCAGTGGCTACTGTATTGAACAGTGCAGAAATAGGTCATTTCTATTATCATAGGAAGTCTGTTGGGCACTGTTGCTCTAGAGGTATTCACTGTTAACAGTTTATTGTATAATTTTTCAACATTTTTTCAGTTGCATATAGAAATAATAATCTGTCATAGACACGTACTCATGGTTTTACACAAATAGTCCAGCTGCTTTTAAGGAAAAGCCACATTGCCTTTTTCCATCCCTTCCTATCCCCAGCTCAACTTCCCAGAAGCACCTACTTATCATGTTTTAAATCAAATTATAGTTTATGCATTGTAACAAACTAAATAATGCAGAAGCACAAGAAAAGCACCCCTGACCATCTCTAGTCCTATATTATAGAGACAAAATCTATTTAATGTTTCTAGTTTTTGCTCTTTTGGTGACTGCTTCCACAACTCCATTTCTTGATTTATCACTCAGTCAATATCTATTAACTCCTCAATATGGGAGATGAGGATTAGCTCACCCACATCGACCTCTCCCCTTTATATCCTCCTCCTAGTGTTTGAAATTTATATTATTACACTCTATTAATTGCCTCTCTAACTCTAAATAACATTGTTTAACCTCCATTTCTTATTTCATCAACTTTCCCTGGACTTGCAAAATCAGCGCCTCAACCCTCCCCTCTATCGCTTCCTCCCATTTCCAAGTCCCACCCTCTGTTGCCACTCTTTTCCCACACATTGTATATTCTGTCTGCCCACCGAAGCTGTGTTCTCTATGCTTACTTCACAGTTTAGCCTAAAAGTTTGAAGCCGGTTAGTGACATTCATTTGAAACAAAGTATGTGGCTTGAACTAAAAACGCTCCAAAGTTCCCTAAATTTGGGTCTTCTGCTATCTACTTAGCTAGATTTGTTGTTAGATCATCTGATAGAAACTCAAGTTCACACCGGCCTGTCTGTGTGCATGTGTGCGCGCGCGTGCACGCTCATGTTTGCATGGGCGAGTGCTCTTCTTTCTCTAATCGTGTCAGGTAGGAGTTGCATGTTTAGGGGCTTCAGAGGCCCCTCAGAGACAAGCTACAGCAATGTGATTCTGATCCCTTTGATTGTATACAGGCTTCACATCCTAGATCTTTGTTCATACACTGTCTCTCTGGCATGGCCTGGGGGCTGTGGGTACTGCTGAGCTTTCTGATCTTCCAGAGTGTAAAAGATTTCGTTGACTGAGGTAGAAGCCCATGGTCTAAAAGGCACGGAGAGCAAAATTTCAATCCCAGAGATCTATGCAAATGCATGGAGACATCTATATTACATAGGCCATGAAAGTTGACACAAGTTATTCATAATTTCAATGACAATATTGGATTGCCTTTAATATGCACTAGTTGAAAGGGGAAACTAACCAAAAGCTAATATTGGAGATTGCTTTCAGGCTGCTGGGAGGTCCCCAAGAATCTCATTGGCAGTCTCTTTTGAAGATCAGTTCCCTATGTCCATTAAACCAAGATTAAATTAGTTTGTGGGAGCTGCTTTTAGCATTTGCACTATTACATTATGCATGATTCCTGACTGCACATCGCATGAACAAACTACACAGAGCTCCATTAGTGATTTTTTAGGGCTGTGCTTAACTTGGAAATGGATTGATTTTGTGTAGGTTAATGTATAGCAGTGGTGCTGCCGTGTCCTTAAAAATACTCTCTTATATTTGATACCAATCGAGAAGCATTCTTTGGGGATTATGGCTCATTTTAAAAGGATAAATTGTGTAGATTTCATGATTAGAGAGCAGTAAACCCTATAACAGTACGTTGTAATATCAGGAAAAATAGCACGCCCCTCCTCCACGCCTTGGAGAGGTCAGGCTACCTCATTCAGTGTTTCCCACCGTTTCCCAACGTGGGTAAAATGATATTTCCAGGATCGTTCAGCAGTCAGAACAGAGCCAAAAATTGAACTTACACCTTTTAAATTTTGATTGTGAGAAAACTGGATTTTTGGGGACCTTAGCTCATCTTTCCCACCAGAGGGCTGCATCCATTTTCGTGTTCTTTATAGAGCCAAGCAAGGTGCCTAGGATAGTGAAGATATTGGTATAAATTTGCTGAGTTGAACTACATATAATGCAGCTTCCTTGTTTTATAGAGAAGGTGGCTGGGACATGGTTAAATATTTAGTTAAAAAGTACTTTTACTAACATGTACTCTAGGCCCGGCACAAAGATCAACCAGCCATAGCTGCTACCCTCTAGGAGCTGAGAGTTCAGTCGGGGAGCAGGTAATGCACAGGTAATGTCTCTGTAAGGGAGCAGAATGCAGCAGGTGTGCTGGGCATACAGAGGAGGGTCTTCCAGCTGCTTCAGGGCAATATCTATGTGGTGAAAGGCATCCAGGCCAGGAGAAGAGCTGTGAGTATGGGCACAAAGAGAGGAAACAGCATTGAGTGGGCAATGAGTTGATAAGCCATGGTGATAGATGGGGCAAGATCAGGAGAGGCAGGTAAGATGGATCAGGGAGGAACTTGCTTGCCAAGTGAAGGAGCTTGCTTTGCCCAGGGATGTCTCATGTTCAATGACTGAAGCAAGACTCAGATTCACCTCTCTTGATTCCTCAAACTGCACCATCCCCCTGTATTACTCTACCATGCTTCTTCTCTCACTTCAGTCCTCTCTTTTGCTGCCCCTACTGGGAGAACTTCTGCTGCAGACCTTGCTTTTTATTAGGTTTTTTTTTTGCGGTATGTGGGCCTCTCACTGCTGTGGCTTCTCCCGCTGCGGAGCATAGGCTCCGGACGCACAGGCTCAGTGGCCATGGCTCACGGGCCCAGCCGCTCTGCGGCATGTGGGATCTTCCCGGTCCGGGGTACGAACCCGTGTCCCCTGCATCGGCAGGCGGACTCTCAACCACTGCGCCACCAGGGAAGCCCTTATTGGTTTTTTTTAATTAGAAAAGTAGTGCATTCTAGTTTTTTCTAAGGATTGCAAGATATAATGAGAAAAATAAAATCTCCTCTCTCGACTTTCCCGATCCCAGACTGCTAATGGTTTCTTATGTGTCTTTCCAGACATACTCCATGTGTGTAAGGAGTGTAGTGTACAGAGGCCATCAGGCAACTCACACTGTTCAGGAACTTGCTTTGATTCATTTGATAGTAAATCTCAAACAACTTTCCATGACTGTATAGCGTTCTCTCAATTTTTTAAAAATTGCTGCATAGTATTTCATGGCTCTAATTTATTAACCAGTACTCTATTATTTAGCATTTGAGTATTCGAGTTTTTCTCATTTATGCACACACACACACACACACACACACACACACACATATATACACACACAGGTGTGTAGTGTATATATGTACTATATATCTACTATATACATATATGCATATTTACATATAGTATATAATAAATATGGTAGAAAAAGTATGAAACATGGATTAAATACACTCAGAAGTTAGGTGAACCATTGTCTTAAGGAACAGGGGAAACACAAGCTATTTCATGTTTATCTGTAATGTTTTATTTCTTTAAAAAAAGATACATAGCAAACAAGGTAGATACATCGATAGCTATTACATTATCTTCTGTGATTTTCTGTATCCTTCAATTCTACAGTTTTATTTTAAAAATACACATGCAAAGCAAGTTGACAATTTCATCCTGTAATACGTATCATTTTATATCCTGTAGGGATACAGTTGAAGAAACTGTCCATGAGATCACAAGAGAAGTCCCTCTGATATTCTTCTCAAAATCAACCCCAGGATTAAAGGAGAGCTTGGAAGTTTCTAGTTTATTTTAAATCAATGAGACCAGTGGGAAGCAAGAGACAGGGGGATGGCAAACATAATTTCCTGCTCTTTTCACCATTTTCTGTGGTTCTTCCTGGAGCCCTTCTGGAAAAGTCCAATGTGCTAAACAGATTTACTCACTGAGGGACCTGCTGTGTTACACTGTGGCCTGTTGAGGGAACAGTGTTCCTGATGGGTGGCCAGTCCAGGAACCCATCTCCTCAGATGCTTCGCATCCTTTCCTTTTGCCTCACCTTCACCACTGTAAGTTTGCAACTCCCAAGCAAAACATCAGCAGTTAAATTCTTGCCTTGCCTCTGCTATCCAGAGCACTCAGCACTTTTCCCATGACCCACATATTGGTTATGCTGTAGAGTTCATGTGGAGCCTTGGAAATGTTGGTCTGAAGCGCTTCTAGAACCAGGCAATGTGGTTTACTCAAATACAGATGAAATTGTGCAGCCAGGTGTCCTAGATTCAAGCCTTGGCTCTAGTTCTTATTAACTGTGTGACTTTTAATCTCTTTTATCAGCCTAATGGAAATAATATTACCTGCCTTTCTTATCTTGAAATGCCATCATCAGGATCAGGTGAGATAAGATTTGAGAAAGCAAAGTGTAAGCCATAAAGTACCATACAAACTGATAATTATCACTATCAAATGTGAATTTGGTCCAATGAATTCTGTTGTCTTTTTAGTCAGTACAAGATCAGTGTTAAAAATTTGTAAAATTGTGAAAACTTCAAGTAGTTTATTGTGTTAGTTCCCTGGGGCTGCCATAAAGAACTGGCTTAAAACAACAGAAGTTTATTCTCAGACAGTTCTGTAGGCTAGAGGTCTGAAATCAGGGTGCCAGCAGGGCCATGCTCCCTCCAAAGGCTAGAATCCTTCCGTGCTTCTTCCAGCTTCTGGTGACTCTAGGTGGTTCTTGGCTGTGGCAGCATAACTCCAATCCTCCACCTTTACCTACCTGTCTTCTCTTTGTGTGTCTCTGTGTCTCCAAATCCTTTTCTCCTTATAAGGAAACCTGTTATTGGATTTATGGTCCACCCTAATCCTGTACAATCTCATCTTAACTTGATTACATCTGCAAAGATCCTGTTGCTAAATAAAGTCACATTCACAAGTACCTGGGGTTAGGATTTGAACATATCTTTTTGGGGGGGATACAGTTCAACCTACAAGAGTTGTGAAAGCTCTTAAAAATATTTGTGTGTATGTATGTGTATGTGCATGTGTATATATACCTATATATAATATTATAGATCTATGAAGCTAACAACGTGAAGAGAAGCACAGTTCTTATTAATAAGCAAAATAATCTAGCTCTTAGGAATCTTTTCCCAAGATCCATCTTCAAATTGCCATTCCTTAATTCCAAATACCCTGCCCCCAATATATCATAACTTAGCCATGTAGGGGTCATTTAATTCTGTGCCACGAACCCATCTTTTAAAGAGGTCCTTTCAGCATTCCTATAACTGAATCATCTTCGGAAGGGAAAAGAAGAAAAAATGGAGGAAGAAACTCAAATTTATTGAACACTTATCATTACTCAGTGTTACAGTAATTCTTTCATTTGATAATTGTAACCTACTTGTAAGGGAAATGCCACGTTTTTGTTGTTTTACAGATAAACACACTGAATCTCAAAAGAGTAGTGTCATGTCTAAAGACTCAGTATAATGGGGGAATACGAGACTCCAACTCTACTGTTCTGAATCAAAATCTCACAGTGACTTTTCTTATTCTCAGTTTAATTCTGTAAATGCTGTGTGCAATAACAGTCCCATCTCTTTAGCAACTAAACAACATTTAAAAATATCTGAATAGTGAAGGATGGTCCCCCAGTCTCTTTATACTTTAATGTCCAAGTTTTATGGTTGAGGAGTCTCTCACTTAGGATTCTTCTCCTATATACTAAGTCTGAATGGGCCAGTTGCTGGATTATAGCTACCTCTTACCTCAGTGCTTGTTTGCTTATTCATTCATCCAGTCAATGAATATTATCAGACATCGACTATATTCTAGGTGTGGAGTTCCAATGGTGACTAAAAGAAGCCCTCAGAAAACTTACAGTTTTATGGTAACTAAAACACTGGGTCTGTAGGTCAAACCAGTGTTTCACTTTTGGCAAAGGTTGAAAATGATATGGGTCAAATCAACCTAAAACTCAAACAAAAGGAGAAAAAGGAAAAAAAAGCAACATGCACACACCTGATGTGAATCAGTTCCCACAGGCCATAGAATGCTCCTTGGCTCACAGCCCAGTAAATTATATTAAGATAGAAGGGGATGCGGGAAAAAGAGAAAAGCTAAGGAATGGAGAAACTGCCAAAAAAATTAATAAATAGGGGGATAAAAAGACTATTCATCTGGGTAACTGATGGTTGAAAATTTTCTTTTTTCATATCATAGGGGATGGTTGAAAAGAGAATCTTGCTCCTAAATGCACAAATACTGACCTGCTTTAATAATTCAAATCAGAGTACAGGTTCACAGAGCTTCCAGAATCCTGCATAAAATCAAAGATACAGAAGGCAGGGAAAGCTGCAGTCTAATTAGAGGGTGTAGAAGCCAGCCAGCATGAGTGGGGGTGGGAGGGTGAGGTGGGGTCACCTTCCAAAGCACCAGGGAGAGAGTCCTGGCCGATGTCAAGGACAAGTGGGGACACTAAGAAGTAGGGGAGCCTGAGGCACCTCAAATTAGCTTTTTTTTCTTCCTGTAGATTGCTAGGTTAGTAGAGTCTTTGAGACATTTCTATCTCCTTTGTCTTCTGAAACTCGTGAAAATTTTCAGTGTATTCCATTTGTCATCAAGACAGATAAAGCACATTTGCAGTCAGCCAAGGATAATTTAGCAATGGCCCAGTTGTGTCTGGGTCTGGGTTTTGAGTACTAGCTCTGTGCAGTACACACAGCTGGACAAGGTCAGAATAAGTTCCCATCATGGGTTCTGCCAAGTAGTCATGGGTCTGGAAGAAAGCAAATCATAACATGTTTACTGCCTCACTGTTTGTAGCTGTAAAAACTGGGAGCAGGGCTTCCCTGGTGGCGCAGTGGTTGAGAGTCCGCCTGCCGATGCAGGGGACATGGGTTCGTGCCCCGGTCTGGGAGGATCCCACATGCCGCGGAGCGGCTGGGCCCGTGAGCCATGGCCGCTGAGCCTGCGCGTCCGGAGCCTGTGCTTCGCGGCAGGAGAGGCCACGGCAGTGAGAGGCCCGTGTACCGCAAAAAAGCAAAAAACAAAAAACAAAAAAAAAAACTGGGAGCAGCCCAAATTTAATAAAGGGGAATTGATACATATGCTGTGGTATATTCAAATAATGTAGCACCGAATAGGAGTTCAGGCAAAATAACTATATGCAGTAACATGGCTAGATCTCAGAGACTTGTTTTTATAAATACTTTCAGCTATTCACCCTGAATATACTTCTGTGTATACATATTTATTTATACATTATGTACATGTTCAACCATACTGATACATTTTGTTTCCAAAGTATATACTAAAATGGAAGTGAAAAAGAATGAGGTAAAAGATAGAAATGATAATAGCCCTCAGAATTTGACCATAGTTTAATATGACCCCTGTTCTAGTAGGGTATTATTTCTATAAAAGCCAAAAAAACACACATAACCTACCTGAAGTTTTCACAATTCTATAAATTTTTAACACTGATCTTGCACTGACTGAAAATGGCAACAGAGACTGTTAGACTAAATCCATGTTGTACAGCAATAACTATCATTTGTATGCTATTGATACATTATGGCTTACGCTTTGCTTTCTCCAACCTTATCTGATCCTGATGATGGCATTTCAAGATAAGGAAGGCAGGTAATATTATTTCCATTAGGCTGATGAAAGAGATTAAAGATCACACAGTTAATAAGAACTAGAGCCAAGGCTTGAATCTAGGACACCTGGCTGCACAATTTCATCTGTATTTGAGTAAACCACATTGCCTGGTTCTAGAAGCGCTTCAGACCAACATTTCCAAGGCTCCACATGAACTCTACAGCATAACCAATATGTGGGTCATGGGAAAAGTGCTGAGTGCTCTGGATAGCAGAGGCAAGGCAAGAATTTAACTGCTGATGTTTTGCTTGGGAGTTGCAAACTTACAGTGGTGAAGGTGAGGCAAAAGGAAAGGATGCGAAGCATCTGAGGAGATGGGTTCCTGGACTGGCCACCCATCAGGAACACTGTTCCCTCAACAGGCCACAGTGTAACACAGCAGGTCCCTCAGTGAGTAAATCTGTTTAGCACACTGGACTTTCTTCCAGAAGGGCTCCAGGGAAGAACCATAGAAAATGGTGAAAAGAGGGGGAAGTTACCTGTTTGCCTTCCCCCTGTCTCTTGCTTCCCATTGGTTAATATTCGTCCCATGATGACACGACTACCCTTTCAGCCACTTCCAGGTGACCTCATTTGGCCCTCTGTGGCAGTAAATATATATCCCAGGGTGATGAAAGAAGGTTGCACTGTTCATGTATGTCCAACTTAGTAAGTTTTTATTAGTGTATTTTTCTCCTTTCTGGCCTCTAAAATGGTCTTGCAGAAATGGTAAAAAAATAAAATAAAATCCAAGCACAGTTCTCTCAGAGTCTCCTGCTTCCAAGGGAAAAGGCAAAAGGACAGGATGCTGTGAGGTGTCTGCTGAAGCTTTTCACATATTAAATGCTTGTGTGCTCTCTGCTAAGTGTCTTACATGCATTTTCCCATTCAGTCATCATTATTATGAAATTAACACCTGAATTTTGTAGATGAGCTATGGAGGCTTCTAAAAGATGAATAATTTGAGAAAATCAACCAAAGGAATACTTTGTCAAGCTCAAAATCTGTGCCCAGATTATCTGCTGCCAAAACCAGAGTTCATAAGCATTGTGTTACACTATTTTGAACTTGATCAGAATTTCATCCTATCTAAGGCACCACTGGTTGAAGTCAAACTATTCTTTTACGTGTTATTAAGGCATTAAAGAACCAGTGACGATTAAATTGGTGTGCTTTATCACTCAGAACTTTCACTTTATACCTATTGAAAGTTTTCTTTTAAACTCATTTAGACACACCATTATTATACATAGAAAAGAAAATATAGTTGAAATATATTTGTTAGGCAATTTTTAAAATATCTTCACTTTTAATGTCTTGAAGATGTTTTGAGTTAACATTTCATCTGGGTTGTCAATGCCTGCACATTCTATACCACTAAGAGTCTTGGGTGATGAATACTTTGCTTAAAAGAGAATCTATTATTGTCTCCACGATTTTCTTGCAAGCCATTGACACCCGTTATGCACATGTTGATGCCCATTAACAGACAATGACAACTACATTGTGGCTGACTGACCCCTGGCCAACAGTGATTATGATATGCATCTAATTTTAGAGATGTAGTAAAAAGGTGAGAAATACACATTTTAGAGCCTGTGAAGTATGGAAATTTTATCTCTGGTCATAATCTAGATGTTCTTTTTCCATTTAGAATAAAATGTTTTTCTCCCATGACCTAGGGGATTTCTGCTGTCTGTATGGCTTATTGGGGGAAAAAATGTAGAAAATCTTTCTGTTGCTGGGTTTCAATAATCCCAGCAACAACATTAATGAATTGGATTATTTTATAGGTAACCCAACCCCATCCATTCTTTGCAGGCTTTGAGATTTAACTGTGTTTGAGAAAGTTTTCCACTAAAACTCCTGGGCTTTTAACTTATGTGGAGTCTTAAGTCGAATTCATTGTCTTATCTAATCTGATATCCAAGGATAGCTTTGTCAAAGCAAAGTCAAGTATTGGCAATCCCTCAGAAACCTCAGAAGAATGAATAAAAGAAAAATGATTTAAAGCTGAAAGATTTATGTAGAAGTTTGAAATCTTTTTAAAAACTGAACAGCATACCCCTGAATCTGCTGATGCTGGCTTTGAAATATGAATATAACAGCAGACTCTGAGAGCAGAGATGGATCTTGGGATATCATCTTGTCTATTGCAAAAGGAGTATCTAGCATCCTGGCCAGATAATAATACACTGGTGGTAATCCCAGAAGATTTCCTCAAAGAACACGTTCCCTAACCTACAGTAACTGTTCAGTGCCTCACTTCCCAGAAAAAATGCTACAGATTTTTGTTGATATTACTTATTCTTGCCCTTAGAAGATATGGAGAAAGATCACCCTGGCCCTTATATAGCAAAGGGGATGCATAGTATAGGGATTAAAAGTATGGTTCCATCCTCAGATTTGAATCCCAGCTCTGCAACTCTGTAATTTATTAGCTGTGTGACCCTGGGCCAATTTTGTAACCTCTCTGTGCCTTGTTTTCTCATCTATAAAGAGGAGAAAATAATTGTGTCTATTTAATGGTGTAGTTATGAGTACTAAATGTGAGTATTTGTTAAGCCCTAACACATAGTAAGTGCCTGAAACCTGGTAGGTGTTTTGTAAGTGCCTTTTAAATAAAACAAAAGTAACAACTGTTCTCATTAATTCAAGTTCTTATAAATAGTATAAACTGAATTGGAGTCCTTTATTATGTCATATGTCCATTGCTTCCTTCAGTTTCAAAGGAAAAACAATGAACCAGTATAATCACCTTGATTGTTTTTCCATCAGCATATTTATCTCTGAAGATGTATGTTTTTCCTAAGTTCTGATAAATGGAGATGAGAATTTTCTGGGTTGATGTGCAGCCTACTCTGTGTATAAATGCAGTATGCATGTTTAGCTTTCTTTTTGATTGACTTTATAATTGTGCTTCTTGCTGCATCAGGAAAGATAGAACTTATAAGGACTTCTGGCCTAGGCAACTTGGATACTGCGATTTAAAGAAAGTTTGCTTGGCACCAGACTTAGAGCTCTTAATTGCAAGTTTCAAGGCTCTTCACTCCAGGGCTGTGCTGTAAGTGTGACTCAGCCCCACTGCAAAGGGTTGCTTCTCTCTATTCTGTTACCTTCTGGAAAAGTTGTTTTTGGATTTTAACGTCTAGTGGAAGGAATCTCAATGTCGGTATACTTTTCTTTCAGTCAGGCTACTTCTTAGGCCACCAACCAGCCCCACACCAATCCACAGCCATCCTCATTTAACAGCATAGTGCTGCCTTTGTGGTTAGGGTATGAACAGAGGCCATGGCTACATTGATTGGAGCATAAAAGGCAAAATTTGCTCTGGCAGCAAATAGATTGACATGTACGATGCAGACATCCTAGGCCTACTTTTTCCATTCATGGAAGCAAAATTCAGCAAGTTCTGATAAGCACATCTTCTTGTTCTAGAAGTTTCCTATTTCAAGCTCAGAAATTTTTAACCCAGATTTGTTAGTAGAATGTGATTTCCATCAGAGCAGGGACACATCACTGAGTCAGTCTTGCATGTCTCTGTATGCCTAGTGCCTTTCAAGTTGTCCAGGCCCATGAGGGGCCCTCATTCACTGTTAAATGAGAAGATTTGTTGTTTCCTTTGAAATGACTTACGTTTTAAATTAAAATATTGGAGTGGTTATTGTAATTGTACTGAATTCTTTTAAGGAAAGTTCCAGTTATGCTAGATGAGGAAATCTGCTGTATAACATAGTGCCTTCAGCCAATATGGTATCATGCACCCCAGAATTTATTAAGAGGATAGATCTCCTGTTAAGTGTTCTTACCACAAAACAACAACAGTGACAACAACTCAAACACAAAGGACACAAACTCAAAAGATTCTTTGTTATCAATAAATCAGCGTATTATGACTCTGAATTTCTGTGCTTTCAAGCTGGCAGGAAATTCATCCTCAAATTAAGGTTTCCCCTGGGTCTTCTCTCCATATTGGTTACTGCTGAGATATCCATAGTCTCTGCTAACATGGTCCTTTCCAGAAATCCTTGGCAAAAACTCTACTGGTGGCAAGGATTCTGAATGGGCAAAGGCAATGGTAGAAAAAACAGGGAGAAAACACCATTTATCATACAAAGAGGCGTTCTACCTAGATGTGTTTATATTGTTTCAGGAGAGACAGAAATGAGAATATCATGGCACGTATCTGTGTACAAAATAATTATAGTTAGCCCACAAAACTATCCTTATATTAACTGCAAAGTTAAATGGATTTTTTTCTACCCTTTCTTCCTGATAGTGAATTAACAGATTTCAATAAGCATAAGGAAAAAGCTTCATAGGCATCCTATCTGGTTCAGGCTGTGTGTGTATGAAGTTCTTTGCTAATGAATCCTTTGTAGTGATGCTCAGAAACAAGCCTCATAATTCACTATAAGCAGAGTAATACGCAACATGAAGTAAATCATTAGTTGTATTACTTGAAAGGCACCACCTGCCCTGTAAAACTACCCCTGGTTTCTTCTTCTTATGCTTTTCTCCCTCTTTCCTCATTACTTCATGGCTGTATTGATTAGTTTTTATTTCTATTGTCTTTTCCTTCTGTTTGTTCTACTCTTTGTCTTTATTTTCCTAACTGTGGCAGAAGCTCAGTGCACTCCACTGCGAAGGATGGAATCCCTTAATGAAACAATTGGAGATAAGGACCTGGGCTCCTCACACACTGTCAGTAACTATCTTTGAAGTTCAAAGGAGAAGCATGAACCTTGTGATCTTGGTGGAGCGAACTCACTTTGCAATTTAAGCTGATAGGTTTGAAGAACATATTTGAGGCACTGAGGGAGGGGGAGGCTTGACCCATTTCACGTTACATACCCAACTTGAGTTCCAGCCAATTTCTGAGGCTTCAGCTAAGTCAAGAAACTTTTAGAGCTCCAGGACTCACAAAGTACGTGTGTAGTCCAGGAATATTCATCATATTATCTTATCTGATGGTGATGTTTCCCCCTTCTGTTCACCAAAATAGAAAAGTCAGTGCATTTGGGTGATGTGCCCTTGGCATTGCAATATAAGGCGTCTTGGAGAAGTTCTCCTGGCTAAGTTGACACACGCTGTTGGGGTGTGAGGAGTCAGTTTTATCTTTCAGCTCCTAAAATTTCTATCAATTGGAAATGCGGCTGCTATCTGAAATCTCAATGTCCATTGAGATAACATGTCAACCTCTAAAATTTATATTAGAGCAGCTAATAAAGCTGGATATCAATTAAATTCTGTGCTTAGGGGTAAAGAGAAAAATGCAAGAAATCGGAATCCTTCATCTTTTAAGCATACTGTCTAAATGGCTATTTATTGTTATCCATTCTAATATTTTCCATTGTCATGAGATAGAAGGTTATGGAATTCTGACACATTTGTGGTTCTTATGCCCCCAAATGGTATGTATGACTCAGTAAATTCCCAAATTTATTTTGATTTTCCACAGCTCCTTCAATCCCCAAACCTTTCTACCTGTGTCATATATGAGACTCATGATCATCAACAAAATCTCCTGTATCCTCTTATGTGAATATTCTTCTTCAGCGTCGTGCTCTGAGACCTGGCTACGCTTTGAGGACATTGCTTCCCATAATCTTGGACCAGAGCTTGGAGATAGACCATTTCCTCATTTTCCTCATTGCTCCCATTCATTGACAATTTAAACAGTTTAATAGTTCTCTCCCATTGTCACATCTTTATCATTCTTGGTGACTCCAGCCTCTACAAGAATGATCCATCCAACCCGTTGGCATCTTAAGCTCTTGCCTCCCTCCCTTCCAAAGGTCTTTTTTTCTCTACACTGCCTTTTGTAGTTCTCCTTTTTCCATGACATCATCCTAGACCTCTAAGCTCACCGCAATTCCAGGACTTTCACATTTATCTGGGACATTTTCTCCAGGTCTCTCATGGGTTGTCCTCTCAGTTTCACAGGTCTCTCTTAAAATGAAACTTCCTGGTGAGGCTTTTTGGGCTACCCTATCTAAGATGACCACCCTGCCCCAGCCCTCACCCCTCCCTTCCCACCTTCTCCCTCTTTTTCTTCATACCTCTTATTACCATCTTGACAGTATAAAAGTGTATCCTCTCTCTCTAGAATGTATGCTCATGAGAATAGGATTTTGTCTGCTTGTTCACCCCCAGGTTTCTTGCACCTAAACCCTGCCAACTCATATTAGGCCCTTAATAGGGATTTGAGAATTAAATAATAAATATGTTATATGTGTTTATGTATTAGTTATGTACTAATTTACTATGAACACTTTCAGGCCATTTAGTGAATTATCACAGTATCTCAGTACTCATATGGTAACTGTGATATGTTAAGAGCATTCCTGGGAATAATTTCCATCAGAATTTTTGTGTTTCCCCACTTGAAATTTTTCTGATGCATTCAAATTAATCCAATCACGTTCATAGCCTATCCTGAATTGCTGTGTCGATTTCTCATGGGAGCAATTTTGAAACAGGCAGGCCAGCTCTTAATATTTCTAGCATAAGTTTGGATAATTGTTTTTATACTGGATGAGAAAAATTGCATAGATGGCAAGGGTGAGAGAACATGGGTCATTCTTGTGAATGAGAAGATTTATTGCTTGCTTAATTCTCAAGGAAATACCTTTAACTCCTTCTTAAACTATGGGTCACAGTTTTTCTGTGTTTATGTAGTAGCTTTATTCATGGGCCTGATATTTGGTCCCTTCTGGGGAGTTCTGAGATCCTGAATCAGAAAAAAGCCCTGCTTTGTGTAAAGATGATCTATTGACCTGTTGGCTATGAGGCCTCCTGCTGGGCTGTTTCTCCAGAGGTGGGGATTTTTGATTTTTTTCCTAAGGCATTTACTAATTATTTTCTGATTTTTCTTCTGATCAGTGGCCTGAATTTGTAAGACATCTAGCAGTATCCAAAGACACAGACTGATGCTGAAGAGAAGACTTTCCCCTTGTGCAAACCTAACTAAATATATAGACTTTGACCACATTAGCTCATTTTTCTAAGCAATTCTGTAGCATACTACTGTTAAAAAACAAAATTCAACTGAGAAAATTTAAAGATCTAATTGGCTTTATTCAGTGATTCATGAATCGAGCAGTATCCCATCTAGCAAATAGAACGTAGCTCCGAGGAGCTATGCAAAATGAAAGGCTTTTATAGGCAGAAGGGGGTGGGAAAAGAAAGTTTCTAGCAAAGAGTGAATTAGCAAGTTTCAAGAAGGTCACCTTTCTATGGCGGACAGAAGGGGTCTGTCAGGCAGATTACCTCCCTAGTGCTGACCAGGTAATTCAGATTAACTGGTTAAAGGTCACATTCCTGGGAGAGGCTGAAGCTGCCATCAGGTTAGATATTAAGTGTTGGGTTACTGATGTGGTGCTTAGCTAAAACAAGTTACTCCATTTTGGGTCTGCTGTTTCCTTTTTAACAGTAGCAAGGTTAAGAAGCATGGATGAAGGTCTTTCCTAAGGTACGTCCTTTGAAAATTTACTTTTGTATTTGGAGACTAATGATTCTGATTCTGATAACCAACATGTGGAGGGCTTCCCCACACCACTAAGCAATTCTCTGACACTGGCTGGGTGTCCTACAACTCAGCTCAACTCTGATACTATCTGCCTGGATGTTGCATCAGATCCCACACGTTAAGGGTTCAGTTCCACAAGACTGCCCCCTTCCCCCATTTCAGATGCAGCTCACAAGTCCAGGTGGTCACCTGAGCTTCTGACTGACTGGCTGTAGACTGGAGGTTCCAACCACTTTTTCTTTGGGTATGAGTAATGCAAGAGTGGCTCACAGAACTCAGAGAAACATTTTACTTACTAGATTATTGGTATAATAAAAGGTTATAACTCAGCAGCAGCTAGATGGAAGAGATGCGTACAGCAAGATGTAGGGAAGGGCAAGGAGCCTCCATGCCCTTTCCAAGTGCTCCACGCTCCCTAAATCACCACGTGTTCACCAACCTGGAAGATCTCTGAACCCTGTCCTTGTGGGTTTTTATGGAGGCTTCATTACATAGGCATGACTGATGAACTCATTGCCCATTGGGGATTGAACTCAATCTCCAACCCCTCTCCCCTCCCCAGAAGTGTGTTGAGGGGAGGGCTTGGGACTGAAGTTTCCTACCCTCTGATCACCTGGTTAGCAACCAGTTTCCTTTCTTAGGTGATCTAGCGGCTTTCCAAAAGTCACTCATTAACATAACAAAATACACTTCCTTAGATCTCATCACTTAGGAAATTCCAAGGCTTTTTGGAGTTCTGTGCCAGGAATGGGTCAAAGACCAGATATGTATTTCTTACTATATATTTCAACATCACATGGAGGAAACCACAGAGCCTTTGAGCCTGAGTCAGACCCCTCTATATACTTTGTCACAGTGCATATTCAATAAGTGCTAAATAATTGATTGAATACTAATGAGAAAAAAGTCAGAGGTTAGAAAAGGATATATTCTTTTTACTGGCAGAGAATACTATTATGTTTTGGGGGGATCTTCGTTGGTAGAAGTTTTAAAGATCAGACTGGGAACGTGTCCGCCTTAAACATTAATCACAGGCCTGGTGAGGAAGATAACATATTAATGGTACAAACTCTCATATAAGTGTGATGGGGAAACACATGTGTATAAGCACCTCTTATCCCTTATCCCCCATTATTATGCTGAAAAAGATAGAAAATGACTTACTGAAGCAGGGAAAAGTGGCCAGAAATAATAAAGAGCCAAGTTGGATACGTTTTTGTTAGAAACTGGTTGATATGAAGCATATTAAACATGAGGAAAGAGGATTTTAAAACAAGAAACTGCTGTGTATTTGTGTGGTTTCCTTCATTTTGTACTTTCCAGAGAGCGTGTACTACTGATATAAATTATTTTCAGTCATTTTTTCCAGTACTGTTGTTTTGTAGAATGCACGTTTATGTCTCAGGGCTCAGTTTTATGTGGTTTGCATAAAGTGACTCATCACTGGGGATGGAAGGGATGGTCTTTCAGGCTGTCTCTGGATATTCAAGTAAATAGAGAGCTGACTTCTTATTTGGGGGATCAGAGAAGGCTTCCAAAAGCGATGGTATTTTACTCAGGCCTTGGAAGATGGGTGAGATGTGGATCAACAGAGAAAAGAGGCAGAGCTTCTAGATGGACTGAGACAGCACAGATGAGGGAGCAGTGAGGAGCTCAGTGTGGTTGGACTCTTGCCTGGAATATGTCCTCACACTTGACCATCGCCAACTCCTATCCTTTTACCTGGACAAGTCTTATTCGTCCTCTAGGTCTCAGTAGACTTCACTCCCTCCAATAATATTTCCCTGATTCCTCTCCACACGGTATTAGGGGAGGCTCCTGGATGTGAATTTGGTGATATCCGGGGCTTCTGTTGCCAGAGCACTAATCACACAATAATGGAAGCTCACATTAGCTCCTCTGTGTCCAGGAGGACAGAAGCTTCTTGCTCATCATCATTTTTCCCAGCATCTATCACAGTACCAGGACATAGTAGTTTCTTAGTAATTGTGTTCCCCCCTTCTCCCCCCCGCCCCGAAATACTTAGAGAGAGTTGTTGGAGATACTTTCTGAAAAATCCTGGAAGACACTGGTCTTTTTGGACACCTAACCTGCCAGGTGAGTTGATTGCTCAGTCATAAGTTACCATTATGGGAGGAGGTCTTTAGAAATACCTAAGTTACCTCATTGTAACAGACATTTTAGAGTTGGGGAAACAGAGGTGGTGGGAAGTAAGATACCCAGGAAAGGTGTACAGTTAGTGCCAGCTGCACTATTCTTCATTCATTGCCACATTGGTGCATTTCCCCTGTGCTATGTGGTTACCACAGAAATTAAAAAAATAAATTATTTTTATTTAAGAATCAGAAGTTTGCAATCCAAAATTTAAAAATACTGAAAAAAATCATGGCTAAAATGTCATGCCCCAAAGCATACCATAGCTAAGACTCACAGAAGTGATAGAATTTATTTGCCTGGAAATATTAAATATAGAATCCAGTCTGCAAACTCCCCCACCCCCGACCCTGCTTCTTGCTCCAAAGTCTGTTGTCACTGTTGTCAATCACAGCTGCTCAATCTCTCGCCCACTCAACTTATATTGAATACACCTGTATGACTTTAAGGTACAAGGAGCGATAATAATAGGGGGTTTGGAGTCAAAATTATCTCCCATCAAACATACAAGCTTAGTAAAATATTGGCTTAAAACAACAGACTGAGGATTGATGAATATATTGTTCATATCAATGGACGTATTAATCATCTCTACAAAAAGATGTTGTTTTCAATTTTCTTGTGCATTATAAGACCAAAGGGATGGTAAGAACTTATGACTTCAATGTGGGTCTTCCATGTTTACCCTGATAGGTTCTTGGGGTGCAGTAGTGAACAACAGAGCTGCTCCTTCACTTCAGGATGTCACTCTCTGACTGGAGAGATGGAAGGTGACCACATAATCACAGATGTAACCATTCAATCCCAGGGGTGCTATGTCTGAAAGAAAGCATGCAGGTGTCCTGAGAACACACACCAGGAGGACTCTTGATAGAGACAGACAGATAAATAGATAGACTGGGATAGAGATACAGAGAGAGAGAAGAGATAAAAGAAAGATCTATGTATATTTATAGATATGTATATCCTTTATAGGTTGATCTGTTTACCTATCTGACTGTCTAGAGAGACTTTAAAAAATGGGCTCATGCAATTGTGGAGGCTTGGTAAATCCAAAATCTGCAAATGTGTATTAATTTGCTAGCACTACCATAACAAAATACCATAGACTATGTGGCTTAAACAACAAAAGTTCATTTTCTCACAGTTCTGGAGGCCAGAAGTCCAGGATCAAGGTATCAGCAGGTTTGGCTTCTTCTGAGGCCTCTCTTTGCCTTGCAGATGCTCCCTCTCTTGCATCCCCACATGGTCTTTCCTCTGTGTGTCTGCGTCCCTGGTGTCTCTTTGTGTGTCCAAATTTCCTCTTCTTATAAAGACAGCAGTCAGATTGCATTAGGGCCCACCCTTACGGCCTCATTTTAATCACCTCTTTAAAGACCCTGTCTACAAATATAGTCACATTTTGAGATACTCGGAATTAGGGCTTCAATATATGAGTTTTGGGGGGACATATAACAAACAGTTAAACCCGTAACAGGTAGAATTCGATGATAACTAGGATTTGCCAAGTGGGAGGGAGGTGGAGGAAGAGGGTCACTTACTTAGAGTAAATGAAATCTTAAAAGGCCCTATGGCCTCTGGCTAGCTCAGCTCAGATCTGAGTTATATTAACTCCCATAATCTTGACGACAGCCCTGAGGTGGGGACCATTATTGCCCTTGTCTTACTGATGAGGGAAGTGAGGAGGTTATGTAACTTGTTCAGGATCATACAGCTATCAGCTGGGGAGTTTGGGCTCAGAGTTCATCCTTCTAACCACCACACTAGAATACATGTCTCCAGGCCAGAGCTCCAGGTCAGCAGGGTATGAGAGAGGTGTGTACTGTAAGATGAAGCTGGAGAGGTAAACCGATGCAAAAAATTCAGTGCCTTGGAAGCTTCTAGAAGAAAATAGGACTTCCTCCTGAGATCAGTGGAGAGCCTCTCAGGGATTTAAGAGTGGGAGTGACGGGATTAGAAGATTCTTCTTGCTGCCATTTGGGAAATGAATTAGTTGAGGATAATGATACAAAGAGAAAGTCTCCACCAATGTTACTTACCTGGTTCACCTCTCTCTTTGATTCCTCTCTCCCCCTGCTTCCCTCAGTTATGGGTGGTATGTGATAATTTTAGGTAGCACATGGACAAGACATTAAATAATATCTCATGGGGGGAAGTTCTTGCCGTTTCCTGTTTCCTTCAATCCTTGCATTGAAATCAAAGGAAAAAGTTCAAGCTTAGGGCTAATATATCTTTTTAATAACTCTCTGATACTTGTTTTTTTAGTCACTTTTTTGGGGGGTTGTTTTTTAATAAACAGAGAGCCCGCCTTGGGCTTAAAGCCTTGTCAGTAAACAGGGTCTAGCTAGAATTTAATAACATTGCTTTATTTTTCAAATACTTTCTATTTATGGCCAGGGATACCAGCGTCCCATTTATGTTATGGATCGTCCTTTAAATATAAATATATTTAAGGGAAAAAGGAAGTTGATGTGAATTACTAAGAAATAGTAAAGAAGCTATGCAAATATAGCAAACATTATGAATAACTTAAGACAGCGGTCCCCAACCTTTTTGGCACCAGGGACCTGTTTCTTGGAAGACAGTTTTTCCACGGATGGGGGCAGGTGGGGTGGGGAATGGGACGGTTTAGGCGGTGATGCCAGCGATGGGGAGTGATGGGGAGCGGCAGATGAAGCTTCGCCCGCTGCTCACCTCCTGCTGTGCAGCCCGGCTCCTAACAGGCTGTCCGAGGATGGGGGTTGGGGACCCCTGCTTTAAGAGGTATAGTTACAACACCTGTGCTCTGATGCACAGATAGGCAGTGCTTTCATCTATAATAGAGTCCTGAACATTATGTAAAAGAAATCTGTGCTATAAGCAGAATTATTATGAGAACCAAAAAATGAGTTTTTCAGAGTTTGGTGCCTGTTCCTTCATTTTCTTCTTTGACCTTTGAATTCCCAGTCAAATGTGTTCTGGTGAACAGTTAACTGAGGAGCAAGATGTGCCACTTCTGCCACACCTAACAGTGTTCGTGCTTGAACTTCATTAAGTTGACGAGAACTATACTTCTATAGCTATTTCTTATGCTTGCTTTTTTTCATTTTTATTTTCAAAAGGCAGAGCACAATAAAAGAGCTGCCAATTGCTTGAACACTAATGAAAGTAAAGGGGCAACAAGGTCAAACCTGAGCTGTTTACTGCCTGCCAGTGCCCCGTTGATAGCTTAGAAGCTGGCAAGAAGAACAGATATACAAACGTCAAGTCACAGGTGGTTGAGGGGTGTCATTGGTCAGAGGACAAAGTTGTACATTAAAAGGAAATTGGACCTTCAGAAATTTGCCATATGGTTTTATAGAGTATGGTTGGTATGCTTGTGTTACCAGTTCAGATTTGATCTTAATCAAATGCTGTTTTATGTTATTTATGAATTGATTTGTGTTTTGCTTCCAATAAAAATTAAGTTCCTGAAGCTTAGGAACTTATTGTTTTGACCCCCAGCCCTGATTTGGGGTGGGAATATGTATGCTTTTTATCTTCACAGCATCTCTTCTTTTGGATGGGGCACCCCAATTTTCTTTTAGGAACTTACCTTTGGTCCAGTCCATGTACTTTAGATGGGACTGACTTCATCCCCGCCTCCATGAGTGGACACATGACCCAAACACGGTTAATCAAATGACTACATCCCATTGGTCAGTGTAACTCATTGTGAATGGGTACATAGTCCAGGCTGGACCAATAGGAACCCTACCTAGGGTTTTGCTTGAACTGTTAGGATAAAAGAATTTTCTTTCTACTGTTAAGTATGTAGGATGTGAGCCCAGAACTACCAGGGCTAAAGTCTAGAGAAGTCCTGGCCGAGAGGGAAGCCAATGCAGAGAAAAAGTAGAGCCTTGAGTGATGGAGAAAGTAATAAAATCCAGATAACCCTTCCTGTGCCCCTAGTTCCATCTGTTTCTGCAGGCATTACCCTTGGACTTTCCAGCTATATGGACCAATGAATCTCCTCCACCTCCCACACCCCTTTTTATGTTTTTTTGTTTGTTTTTTGTTTTTTGTGGTATGCGGGCCTCTCACTGTTGTGGCCTCTCCCGTTGCAGAGCACAGGCTCCGGACGCGCAGGCTCAGCGGCCGTGGCTCACGGGCCTAGCCGCTCCGCGGCATGTGGGATCTTCCCAGACTGGGGCACGAACCCGTGTCCCCTGCATCAGCAGGCAGACTCTCAACCACTGAGCCACCAGGGAAGCCCCCCTTTTTATGGTTAAGCTAGTTTCAATTTGGTGTTTGTGTCTTGCTTCTGAAAGAGCCCTCACTAATACATCCCTTCTTCCCACTTAGCAACCTCACGCAGTGCCAGGCATGTGACGTGTACATGGTAAATACTTGTTGATTTGAGTGGTCAAAGGTCCCCCTAGATTTATGAAACAGGGTGAGGTAGGGCACTGGGACAAGAGTATGAAGATTTCAATCATTCTTTCATCTCACACATTTTTACTGAGCACCTGCTTTGTGCCAGGTGCTATTTTAGTGCTGAGGATACAGCAGTGAACAAATAGATAATTCCCCATTTTAACAGAAATGGTATTCCAATAGGAGAATATATAATATGTCAAGTGGTGATATATGCAGCTGTGAAGAAAGACTTCCTACTAATTAGGTGTGGGACCTTGAGAGAGCCACTTTATCTTTCCAAGTTTTCTTTTCCTAATATGTGAAAAGAGAGAGTTGCACCGCTTCCTTTGTTTTTTCCTTTTCCAGAACGACCACCACACCAACAACAACGGTATTTGCATTTCATGATGCACTTTCATAAGCCTGAACTCTGGAGCACACCTGAAAATATGTTTGTAGGTAGTTTACATTTCCAGGAGATGTTATGTTTTTCTGTGTTTATTGGTACACTTTTCTATGCATAGTTTTGAGAGGTATGAATTCTTTCCTGTTCAGGTTTCCCAGACATAAGCTAGATTCCCATGGGATTTGGGAGCTGCCTAAACTTACTGAATTCCCTTGAGGTCTTCACCTGAAAGCACTATCTGAGTCTACCTGTTCTGTCCATGAGCTTTCCCTGAAATCAATGACACACAGTCTGTTCAGTCGCCTTTCATTTAGTCAAAAGTTTGTTATCCCTGAACCTTGACTAAGTCGAGACTTCTTCCCCCACACAGCTCCTCAGTGAATCACTTTACTTCATGATCTCTGGTCTTGCCTGCCTCTTCCTACAAGTTTTCAGAATCCTCAGAACTTCTCTCCCAGTGGAAATGGTCAGTAATGATATCACTGTTCACTTTTGGAATATAATTGCTTTACAGTGTTGTGTTAGTTTCTGCTGTATAACAAAGTGAATCAGCTATGTGCATACATATATCCCAATATCCCCTCCCTCTTGCGTCTCCCTCCAACCCTCCTTATCCCACCCCTCTAGGTGGTCGCAAAGCACTGAGCTGATCTCCCTGTGCCATGCAGCTGCTTCCCACTAGCTATATATTTTATATTTGGCAGTGTATATATGTCAGTGCTCCTCTTTCACTTCGTCCCAGCTTACGCTTCCCCTTCCCCATGTCCTCAGGTCCATTCTCTACGTCTGTGTCTTTATTCCTGTCCTGCCTCTAGATTCATCAGAACCATTTTTTTTTTTTAGATTCCATATATGTGTGTTAGCATACGGTATTTGTATTTCTCTTTCTGACTGACTTCACTCTGTATGACAGTCTCTGGGTCCATCCACCTCACTGCAAATAACTCAATTTCGTTTCTCTTTATGGCTGAGTAATATTACATTGTATATATGTGCCACATCTTCTTTAGCCATTCACCTGTCGATGGACACTTCGGTTGCTTCCACGTCCTGGCTATTGTAAATAGAGCTGCAGTGAACATTGTGGTACATGACTCTTTTTGAATTATAGTTTTCTCAGGGTATATGCCCAGTAGTGAGATTGCTGGGTCATATGGTAGTTCTATTTTTAGTTTTTTAAGGACCCTACATACTGTTCTCCATTCCCACCAACAGTACAAGAGGATTCCCTTTTCTTCACACCATCTCCAGCATTTATTGTTTCCAGATTTTTTGATGATGGCCATTCTGACCAGTGTGAGGTGATATCTCATTGTAGTTTCAATTTGCATTTCTCTAATGATTAGTGATGTTGAGCATCCTTTCATGTGTTTGTTGGCAATCTGTATACCTTCTTTGGAGAAATTTCTGTTTAGGTGTTCTGCCCATTTTTGGATTGAGTTGTTTGTTTTTTTGATATTGAGCTGCATGAGCTGCTTGTATATTTTGGAGATTAATCGTTTGCCAGTTGCTTCGTTGGCAAATATTTTCTCCCATTCTGAGGGTTGTCTTTTCGTCTTGTTTATGGTTTCCAATGCTGTGCGAAGGCTTTTAAGTTTCACTAGGTCCCATTTGTTTATTTTTGTTTTTATTTCCGTTTCTCTAGGAGGTGGGTCAAAAAGGATCTTGCTTTGATTTATGTCATACAGTGGGCTGCCTTTGTTTTGCTCGAAGAGTTGTATACTGTCTGGCCTTACATATAGGTCTTTAATCCATTTTGAGTTTATTTTTGTGTATGGTGTTAGGAAGTGTTCTAATTTCATTCTTTTACATGTAGCTGTCCAGTTTTCCCAGCATCACTTATTGAAGAGGCTGTCTTTTCTCCATTGTATACTCTTGCCTCCTTTATCAAAGATAAGGTGACCATATGTGCATGGGTTTATCTCTGGGCTTTATATCCTGTTCCATTGATCTATATTTCTGTTTTTGTGCCAGTACCATACTGTCTTGATTACTGTAGCTTTGTAGTATAGTCAAGTCTGGGAGCCTGATTCCTCCAGCTCCATTTTTCTTTCTCAAGATTGTTTTGGCTATTCGGGGTCCTTTGTGTTTTCCATACAAATTGTGCAATTTTTTTGTTCTAGTTCTGTGAAAAATGCCATTGGTATTTTGATAGGGATTGCATTGAATCGGTAGATTGCTTTAGGTAGTGTGGTCATTTTCACAATGTTGGTTCTTCCAGTCCAAGAACATAATATGTCTCTCCATCGATTTGTATCATCTTTAATATCCTTCATCAGTGTCTTATAGTTTTCTGCATACAGGTCTTTTGTCTCCTTAGGTAGGTTTATTCCTAGGTATTTTATTCTTTTTGTTGCAGTGGTAAATGGGAGTGTTTCCTTAATTTCTCTGTGAGATTTTTCATCATTAGAGTATAGGAATGCAAGAGATTTCTGTGCATTAATTTTGTACCCTCCTACTCTACCAAATTCATTGATTAGCTCTAGTAGTTTTCTGGTAGTATCTTTAGTATTCTCTATGTATAGTATCATGTCTTCTGTAAACAGTGACAGTTTTGCTTCTTCTTTCCCAATTTCGATGCTTTTTATTTCTTTTGCTTCTCTGCTTGCCATGGCTAAAACTTCCAAAACTATGTTGAATAATAGTGGTGAGAGTGCACAACCAACCATGTCTTATTCCTGATCTTAGAGGAAATGGTTTCAGTTTTTCACCATTGAGAACGATGTTGGCTGTGGGTTTGTCATATATGGCCTTTATTATGTTGAGTAGGTTCCCTCTCTGCCTACTTTTTGGAGAGTTCTTATCATAAATGGGTGTTGAATTTTGTCAAAAGCTTTTTCTTCATCTGTTGAGATGATCATATGGTTTTTATCCTTCAATTTGTTAATATGGTGTATCACATTGATTGATTTGCGTATATTGAAGATTCCTTGCATCCCTGGGATAAATCCCACTTGATCATGGTGTATGATCCTTTTAACGTGTTGTTGGATTCTGTTTGCTACTATTTTTTTGAGGATTTTTGCATCTGTATTCATCAGTGATATTGGTCTGTAATTTTTTTTTTGTAGTATATTTGTCTGGTTTTGGTATCAGGGTGATGGTGGCCTCATAGAATGAGTTTGGGAGTGTTCCTCCCTCTGCTATATTTTGCGAGAGTTTGAGAAGGATAGGTGTTAGCTCTTCTCTAAATGTTTGATAGAATTCACCTGTGAAGCCATCTGGTCCTGGGCTTTTGTTTGTTGGAAGATTTTTAATCACAGTTTCAATTTCAGTGCTTGTGATTGGTCTGTTTATATTTTCTATTTATTCCTGGTTCAGTCTCAGAAGGTTGTGCTTTTTAAGAATTTGTCCATTTCTTCCAGATTGTCCATTCTATTGGCATATAGTTGCTTGTAGTAATCTCTCATGATCCTTTATATTTCTGCAGTGTCAGTTGTTACTGCTCCTTTTTCATTTCTAATTCTGTTGACTTGAGTCTTCTTTTTTTTTCTTGGTGAGTTTGGCTAATGGTTTATCAATTTTGTTCATCTTCTCAAAGAACCAGCTTTTAGTTTTATTGATCTTTGCTATTGTTTCCTTCGTTTCTTTTCATTTATTTCTGATCTGATCTTTATGATTTCTTTCCTTCTGCTAACTTTGGGGGTTTTTTGTTTTTCTTTTTCTAAGTGCTTTAGGTGTAAGGTTAGGTTGTTTATTTGAGATGTTTCTTGTTTCTTGAGGTAGGAATGTATTGCTATAAACTTCCCTCTTAGAACTGTTTTTGCTGCATCCCACAGGTTTTGTTGTGTCGTCTTTTCATTGTCATTTGTTTCTAGATATTTTTTGATTTCTTCTTTGATTTCTTCAGTGATCTCTTAGTTATTTAGTAGTGTATTGTTTACCTCCATGTGTTTGTATTTTTTAAAGATCTTTTCCTGTAATTGATATCTAGTCTCATAGCGTTGTGGTTGGAAAAGATACTTGATAGAATTTCAGTTTTGTTAAATTTACCTAGGCTTGATTTGTGACCTAAGATACGATCTATCCTGGAGAATGTTCCATGAGCACTTGAGAAGAATGTGTATTCTGCTGTTTTTGGATGGAATGTCCTATAAATATCAATTAAGTCCATCTTGTTTACTGCGTCATTTAAAGCTTGTGTTTGCTTATTTATTTTCATTTTGGATGACCTGTCCATTGGTGGAAGTGCGGTGTTAAAGTCCTCTACTATTATTGTGTTACTGTCGGTTTCCCCCTCTTATGGCTTTTAGCATTTGCCTTATGTGTTGAGGTGCTCCTATGTTGGGTGCATAAATATTTAAAATTGTTATATCTTCTTCTTGGATTGATCCCTTGATCATTATGTAGTGTCTTTCTTTGTCTCTTGTAATAATCTTTCTTTTAAAGTCTGTTTTATCTGATATGAGAATTGCTACTCCAGCTTTCTTTTGATTTCCATTTGCATGGAATATCTTTTTCCATCCTCTCACTTTCAGTCTGTATGTGTCCCTAGGTATGAAGTGGATCTCTTGTAGACAGTGTATATATGGGTCTTGTTGTTGTATCCATTCAGCCAGTCTGTCTTTTGGTTGGAGCGTTTAACCCATTTACATGTAAGGTAATTATTGATATGTATGTTCCTATTCCCATTTTCTTAATTTTTTGGGGTTTGGTTTTGTAGGTCTTTTCCTTCTCTTGTGTTTCCTGCCTAGAGAAGTACCTTTAGCATTTGCTGTAAAGCCGGTTTGGTGGTGCCGAATTCTCTTAACTTTTGCTTACCTGTAAAGATTTTAATTTCTCCATCAAATCTGAATGAGATCCTTGCTGGGTAGAGTAATCTTGGTTGTAGGTTTTTCCTTTTCATCACTTTAAGTATGTCCTGCCACTCCCTTTTGGCTTGCAGTTTCTGCTGAAAAATCAGCTGTTAATAACCTTATGGGGATTCCCTTGTATGTTATTTGTTGCTTTTCTCTTGCTGCTTTAATACTTTTTCTTTGTATTTAATTTTTGATAGGTAATTAATGTCTCGGTATGTTTCTCTTTGGGTTTATCCTGTATGGTATAAATGCTTCCTGGACTTGATTGACTACTTCCTTTACCATGTTAAGGAAGTTTTCGACTATCACCTCTTCAAATATTTTCTCAGACTCTTTCTTTTTCTCTTCTTCTTCTGGGACCCCTGTAATTCGAATGTTGGTGCATTTAATGTTGTCCCAGAGGTCTCTGAGACTGTCCTCAACTCTTTTCATTCTTTTTTCTTTTTTCTGCTCCCTGACAGTTATTTCCACCATTTTATCTTTCAGCTCACTTCTCCGTTTTTCTGCCTCAGTTATTCTGTTATTGATTCCTTCTAGAGTATTTTTAATTTCAGGAATTGTGTTTGTCATCACTGTTTGTTTGCTCTTTAGTTCTTCTAGATCCTTGTTAAATGTTTCTTGTATTTTTCCATTCTGTTTCCGAGATTTTGGATCATCTTTATTATCATTACTTTGGATTCTTTTTCAGATAGGTTGCCTATTTTGTCTTCATTATTTGGTCTAGTAGGTTTTTACCTTGTTCCTTCGTGTGTAACATATGTTTTTGTCGTTTCTTTTTTTTTTTTTTTTTTTTTTTTTTGATGGGTGGTGCTGTATACCTGTCTCACTGGTTGTTTGGCCTGAGGTATCCAGGACTGGAGTTTGCAGGCAGTTAGTAGAGTTGGGTCTTGGTGCTGAGATGAGGACCTCCGGGAGGCCTCACTCCGATTTATATTCCTTGGGGTCTGAGGTTCACCCCAGCGGTTTGGACTCAGAGCTCGCACCGCAGGAGCTTGGGCGTGACATCTGGCCCGGGAACCAAGATCCTGTAAGCTTTGTGGCGTGGGGGAAAAGAGAAAAAGGAAGAAGTAAAGAAAAAAAGGAGCAGTACAATGTAAAAAACAATATAAAATTAAAAAGATTAAAAATATATTAGGAAAAATAAAAGTATAATTGAAACAACTACAACAAAGTTAAAAAAAAAAACAGGAAAAGGAGAAAAAAAGTGGGGGGGGCCAACAAGCCAAAATGAGAGATCACTAACAAAGTATAAAGAATAAAATAAAATTAGAAAAATAAAAGATTTATTAGGAAAAATTAAAATGTAAAAGAATCAGTAACAATGAATCAATAAGGTAAAACAGAACTCCAATCTAAAAGAGGAAAAAGGAAAAAATAAAAGGAAAAAAAAAAAAGCCTTGGCTATGGAGGCAGAGTTTACATGGGGGTGGGTGGAACTTAGGCAGGGGTGGGGTTTAGGGTTGGGCGGAACCTGGGCGAGTGGCGAGGTGGGGCCTCTGCTTAGGACCTGTGCAGAAGGGGGTCTCCGAGGGTAGAGGTGGGGCCCTGGGTGGGGGTAGGGGCGGGGCTTGGGCTTGCAGCAGGAGGGAGGCTCCGAGGGCAGAGGATTAGGCCTGGGAACCAAACAGGCTTCCTGGCTCCTAAGTGGACAGGGAAAGCACTGGCCCCGTTCCCTTCCGTTCCTTTGTGCCCCTCCCCTACCATCTCCCCCAGGGTCTCCCCGGTTGCTGCTGGACCCCTAACTGTGGGTGGGTCCCCCTGGGTGCAGGAACTCCTCCCCTTCCCCAGTCACCCCTCAGGGGTGTGATCCCAGAGGTCCGGCCTTTACTTTTGCTCCCCCTTCCTTCCCTCTCACTCCCTCAGGACCCCTGCAGCTGGAGGAGGCCAGGGATCTCAGCAGGTTCCTGGGGGTCTATGTGGGCAGGGGAAACCTGGCCACGCTCCCTTTTGATCCTCTGCCCTCCCAGTGGTTCCCCAATTTCCCCCTTTGGACGTGGGATCCCTTCCCCTCCCCCAGCCACCCCTCAGGGGAGCCTGTCCCGTCCCAACTCCACTTCTCCTCCCCCTTCACTCCCCCCATGCCCCATGTCCTACCGGGTCACTAGAGTTTCCTCCCGTCCCCTTAGGTGTCTTTGGTCCCCCACGAGTGCCTTGTAGGTGCCCTAGGTGTGAGGAGACGCAAATTCTGCATCCTCCTAGTACACCATGTTGATTCTGCCCCCAATCTTACACCATATTTATTCTTTTAACAGATATTTACTGAACAAATACTATGTGCCAGTGGATGCCTGGCACATCCAATTGATCCAGTGCTTCTGACAGGTGTAGGGGAGAATTAAATTTGATTTGAGGCAACCACTTTCTTAGGCTCACCATGCTATGTTCTGTCCACTCCATGTACTATGCATGCTTAAGTCACCACTCCTCACTCCTGTATCCTGCCCATGGTTACATCTCCAGTCACTCCCTGCTAAGGCAGTTCCCAGGATGCCTTGCCGGGCCACTAGGACATCAGGCTCTTGGAAAAACATATCTTTTGTTTTTTCCTAAAAGCTGTTTTGAAAGATGATTGGAGTCCTCTAGGCGTGATTCCTCAAGAAGCAATTTGGAGTTTGAGCATGTGGTAAATCCCTCATGAACCCTTCCTGATCATTCTGCCCATGGTACTAGCTTTATTCAGACTGAAAGCCTTTGGAGTGTCCACTGAAGGGATGTAAGCTTCCACTCAATCCCAAATTGGCATGACTTTGGTAGGCTGCAGCTTTTGGGTCTCTGGTATTAACAGTGTAGTTTGTATAACCCCAAGTCGCCCTACTTTAGTTTTAACCTGTTAAGTCACATGGCCTGTGCCATGTCTGTCTCTGTATAATGCGTGTTGGAATCACTCCTCTGATCCGATGCACACGCTGTTTGGTGACATTTCTCTCCAGGAGCGAGAGTGCATCTTATTTCTCTTAATCTTCCCAGCACCCTGCACACTGTTTTGCATGCAGTGAGGGCCCAGTGAATGTTTTGACAATTGGATTTTGAATCAGTTACTTTCTTGGATAGCTGTTGACAATATCCCAGCTTCTTGATAAAGTAAAACCTGATGTTAGTCATTGAATTTCTATCAAAGGCATTGCAAACTAGTTATTGATTTTTTTTTTTTTAAAGAGAAATCTACCACTTGATACTTTTGCACTAAAATGTGAGCTAGGGCAACCAGATGTGACTCAGATGTCAGATGAAATCTCTATAAATTAATAATAATAAAAGTAAAGGAATACCATAAAATAGGGATTTAATTAACTTCATACAACAGCTAGTCAACACTATCTGGAGAAAGTCACAAGCGCGCTTCATAATTTTGAAAAGGTTTTAGGGCTTAACTCTATGTCTTTCTCTGTTTCCCCATTTATTCATTCATCTCTGCTGCTCTAACTCTGTCCCACTCTCAGAACAAAGCTCAATCTCTTCCCTGTTTCCACCAAAAATTCATTTACGCTCAAGCATTTTATGAATTTAATAACGTGATTAAAGAGTTGGGAGAGAAGCCACGTGGGGAGTATGCGCACACCCCACCTCCTTCCATTTTCTCTTCCCCCTCCCTCCCTCAGTGGAGAAACCACTTAATTCTTCACGTTGTCTCACCCCAAACTCCCCCACCCATATTCCCAAATCCCCCCTTAACCCAAAGCACTTCTCCAAACAGAGAAACAGCACTTCTCCAAACTAAGAGTTCTGGTAAAATAAAAACATCTCCAATTTATGACACAGAAAATGGGTCTCCCATATCTTGCCATGAAAGGTTTGCCGTGAAGGGTTGTATGATGGGTCTCCAACAATGGCTCTGTGGAGTAGGCTATGTTAAAACAAATGCAATAACTGGAGGACCTACCTTCACCCATCAGAAAGGGCTTTTCAGTCAGGAATGGTACAGAGTCCCAGTTCAGAAGGTTAACTGCCAAAAGTTTATCGCGTGCAAGTGTAGCAGTTTCTAGTTTCCGCAGGATGAGTTAGATGAAGGGTACTCGATAAATGCTTGTAAATGATGATGCTTTGGCAACAGTGGCATATATCCATGCTTGAACTCAGCATGGTGCTGACTCGTGCTCTTCCAGAGGGAACCCAACTGCTCTGCCAACACTCCTCACTCTGCAGCCTTTAGGGAGAGCTTGCTCTCAGCTGCAATGCAGCCCTGCGGTAGCTTGCTAGAGGTGCAGAGTGAGGCAGGCAAGGAAAAGGTGGAGGGTCACCAAGTTGGCCGAAGGGAATGTGGGGTCACTGGTCTTTGGATTCTGAGTCAATCTAAAGAATATTTTAGGTCATGGAACTTCCAGAGCTAAGAGCTCTAGACCAGGAGTCAATAAGCTATGGCCTGTGGGCCAAATTTGGCCATGGCCTTTTTTTTTTTCCCTTGCCATTTTATTTATTTATTTTTGAAGCTGATGGTTTTATTTATTTTTAATTTTTTATTGGCGTATAGTTGATTTACAGTGTTGTGTTAGTTTCAGGTGTATGGCAAAGTGGCTCAGTTATACATATATCCACTCTGTTTTTGTGCAGCCCACACCAAATACAGAGCACATATTTAGACAGATGGTTTTTACTTTTTTAAAGGGTTGTAAAAAGCAAAGACTGTAGCATGTGGCCTGCAAAGCCTAAAATATTTACTGTCTGGTCCTTCATAGGAAAGGTTTGCTGACCTTGCTCTAGACCAGTGATACTCAATCTTGACTATACACCAAGGTCAATCTTTTACAAACAAAACAAGACAAATAAATAGATAATTCTGCCCTAAACAAACCTGCTGAATTAGACTCTCCAAACTCTTGTTTGCAGTTTTATAAACTGTTACAGGTAGTTCTGAGGGTTACCAATGATCACAATGATGTAGACCTTTTCACTTTTCAAACTTGCCTGATGGCTGGTCTTGCACTCAGCCTACCATTAAGCAGAGCTCTGGGTCTATGTTGGGTTAATTTCAGCCTCTCTTTCAGCAGAAGGGATGTCAGGGGAAGGACTGAGTAAGAGAAGATCCTCAAGAATGTTTCAACCTTGCCCAGGAAAAATCTGAAAAGTTACAATAAAGCACTACTGTATTTGCTGAACACTTTATATACATTTTCACAATAATTCTTGCAGCAAATCTATTAAATTATTATCATGAGGCAGCTGAGGCTTAAGAGTGTTAAATAATCCATCCAAGGTTACCTGGTTGTCAAAAGTATGGCTGGACTTAAACCTGGATGTGTCTGCTGCCAGAACCTAATGCTTAACCACTGTGCTTTGCTGCCAGGTTGTCATTGAACAGAACCACCAATAGCTGGAGATCTGATAGACCATCTTGGGAGTGGATAGGGAACAGTTTGTGGAGTATATTGATTGATACACTTGCTCTCATATAAAGCCACAGATTCTGGGAATGTGGGCCCTCTTGATGGCTGTCTTGGAGAGGAATTGGTGGGGGGTGCATCTGGATTTAAGCCCCTTATTCACCTGCAATATTTAAGTGTTGTTGACTTCCAACTCTTCCAGGCCTAAAATGCCACATACAGACATCTGCCTCTACCCTTTCAGTTCCCAGGGCAAAGTGGAATGCAAGCACATGCTCACTGGAATGAAGGTAGGCAAACAGACTGTAACCTCAATGATGCCCTCTGTAATTATCCAATGCAGAAACCCAATGTTACCTAATCTTTTGGAAGAAACTGAGCCTTAGGGAGATTAATGAACTTATTTAAAGTTGTGCTGATTCTAAGGGTGGTGTCTGTATGGCCCACGCTCTTTCTGTGATCACCGCTGCCTTGCCTGTTGGCAGTTTATGGACCAGCCTGATTCAGAGAGGCCCTTCTTCCCTTCTCCATCTACTTCTTTGGAAACCAACCAGGGCCTTTCCCAATAAAGGGGCAGCCCAGTGATTACTGGGGCCTCCTCAAGAGGCCCAGGTCGGAGCTGTCCCTTCTTGGGCCTCTCAGTGGCCTGGTCTCAGTTGAAGATTTTCCCCTTCAGGAGGCCCAACTGCTGCCACATTGTCAATTGCTAGCTGGTTACCATGGAAACAGGTCTCAAGAGAGATCTGCTTTTCTCCCTTCTTGAATGAGGCGGAGTATAGGGCTTTGTGTGGGGCGTTGCTTCCCCCTTCGTGGCCAGGAGAAGCACTGGCTTTGGGTGATGAGTCTTACACAGTTTGCCTGAGGACCCCACTCTTTGTCAGCACAAGATTGCCAATTTTTCATTCTGGAGAATGACTGTCCTTATTTGGAATACATATCCTCTTTCCTTTCTGATGGTTAAAATGCCTTTTCTTTTATGACATGATTATGATAGTAGAAGGAATGATTTAAAAGATGTCATCACTTGGTAAAGTAAAAAGTTTGCTAATGCATGCAACAATATGGATGAATCTTAAAGTCCTTATGCTAAGTGATATAACCCTTGCAGAAAAAGAGTACATACTGTATGATTCCACTTACATAAAATTCTAGGAAGTGCAGACTAATCTGTAATGACAGACATCAGACCAGTGGTTACTAGGGGTGGGGAGGAGAGAGGGATGGGTTAAAAAAGGTCATGAGGAAACTTTTGGGGGTGATAAAAATATTTCTTATCTTGATTGTGGTGATGGTTTCACAAGTACATGTATATTTTTAAATGGATCAAATGTTAAATTTTAAATGTGTGTAATTTAATGTACTTCAGTTATACGTCAGTAAAGTTGAAACAAAATAGCAGCCTTTTGCTGGCCTTCAATTTTTATTTTTTTGTGGTTTAAACTATCTGTGGAAAACCAAAGTGTGGGAAGCGTAGGGCCCTGTCGCAACATTTCTGGATACAGTAGTGAAGGAGGTAAATCTGCTTCTCCTGTCCTCTCTAGACTCAGCCTCTATCCCCAGGGTTCCTATGACAGGAGAAGGGGATTCTATAAGCTAATTGGCTCTAAGGCATCTGGAAACTTAATGTGGCTTATTTCCTAAGAGTATTTACATTTTATAAAGAATTCTTGGCTGTGAAGAAGGATCATTTTGGCTACTATAGGTTGTGTGGACAAAGTAGCAGTTGGCAATGAAGTTAAAAGACCACTGTGGCAATATAGTAAAAGATAATGGTGCCTGGAACCAGGGTGCTAGAAAGGGATGGAGGCAAGTGGATATATTTGAAAGGTAGTGTCTTAGTTAGAGCTGCTGTAACAATACCATAGACCACGTGGCTTAAACAACATTTATTTATTTATTTATTTATTTTTTCTGGTATGCGGGCCTCTCACTGTTGTGGCTTCTCCCGTTGCGGAGCACGGGCTCCGGACACGCAGGCTCAGCGGCCATGGCTCACGGGCCCAGCCGCTCCGCGGCATGAAGTCAGACAGATGTAAGGATCTGAAACTCAGGAGGTGAAGCCAGCCTATAGACAGAGATTTAGTATATTGTTGGTACATGAAATCATCAGGAGAGAATGAAATAGTAAATGCATGTTGAATTAAATTCTCTGTTTATTTTAGTCATTTACTTTTTATGTTTCACAGACCAATCTTTGTTTACATAATGGGGAAAGAAGTCCCTAATTAGTGGCAGGTATAATTGAGAATCCATTGTTTTTTGACTATAGGGAAGGATGTGGCTTTGGGGATAGAAATGTGGAGTTTGGATTAGAATTATACCCAAGGTCCTCAATCCTTCGGTTTTTATCTGATTATACACTTACTTATTTTTAGAAAATATTCCCTCATTGATGGTCCCACTGAACTTGATATACACCTCCATGAGAGTACTTTTTAACTTTGGCCCCTTTTATGCATTTATGCATCTGTTTCCCCTTGTTCATTAAGCCCCTTGAGGTCAGGTACCATGACTTATTTTGACATGCAGTCAAGGATGGGTGTGCTAAACTGAGTGCTTCATCTCCACAGTTCCCATGTTGAGCTTTCTGGCAAATTACTCTTGACTTTCCCCTTGACATTTATGTACTCATGAGAGCAAATTTAAATGGGGTGGTCCATGTTTCCAACTGAAAGGAGAATTTTACTCATTGTTAACATAAGGAAGAAATAGTGATTGTATAATGCGTTGTTGAGTCCTAGATCTAAAGACATGTCCTTGATGCTTACTGTACATCTGAACCACTGGACTGATGCTTCTCTTGGCTTTCTGTACAAACACCCAGGAATCCCTTTTAATTTGGTCCCTGGACTTTCTGTGATTTCCCTTAGCTTGCCAGACCAAATCTTAGCTCTCTAAAAATCACCCAGAAAAGTAACCAAAGGTATTGTTTCTGTCAAATGCTTAAGCTGATGACATCAGGATGTTGTCTCTTTGTGTTTACATCTTAATTTTAAGCCAACTGTTTTTGTGTTTACAGTCTGCATTAATTAATTTAGGACATCATGAAAACGGTTTATGTTTGATGGTTGAGTTTCATAATGAGCAGAATTTCTGCATGGATTTCTTACTCATTTAACAGCTGAGAACATGTCATTATTTTATAAGCACTACTGATAAATCATTTGGCAAAGGACTTCTCAGTCCTTTAAAATAATTTTTATTTCTTGTGATTTCAATTGTCTCTGCATTTTTCCTTGTAAATAGTTGAAGAGTAAGCACATTTTCAAAGAGCTGTAGGGAGGCTAAGATGCCAGTTGCATTTTAACGATATAGGGCATTATAGTTCTTACTGTAGCCAATTCTCTTTTAAATCATTGCAGTTTCTGCTCTAGCCTCCAGCTATAGAATTCTTTTCAAGCTGGCAGTGAACTTGGCAGGCTGCCAGAAGAAATATAAAGGTGTTTTGGTCCACCAAAGTATTTTGAGTGGTTCTTAGTGATACAGTTTTCTTCAGTACATCTGCAAAACATTTTTTTGAAGTGAATTTTCATGTGAAAGCCTCCTTAATCATCACCAGCATTGTTTGTTTCAATGCAGTTATTTAAGTGCCCCCCTGGGCGCCTACAAAATAAACAAGGAACTCTTCTAAAGAGTTTTAAAAGTGGCAGGTGCTGGGGCTGTGCCCTATTCACTTAGTTTGCAATGACATTTTTGTGCTAATCTATAGACAAACAAGAGACAGGTGACACACCGAATCAAGTACAATGAATAAGAGAAGACGGTATTAGCCAGTGGGGGTCAGCTCTAGATAAGATGCTTTTCAGGCTAATGCATGCAAGTAGCAACTGCTTTTTAACCCTCTTGCTGTTTGCATTCTGGCTGTAAAGATCTGATATTTAAACTTGTGAAAACCTGATATTTAATCCGATACGTTAACTTTTTTGGTGTTTTGTTTTCTATATTTTATTTTGGAAGTTTAAAAAATGTATCCATTATGTTTACATCTGTAATCCATTTTGAGTTATATGTATATAAGATACAGGTTGATTTTTTTTGCATATAGCAATCTAGTGTTCCAGCACCATCCAAGTCCAGTTTTCTTTTGATTAGTAGTTTTTAAAAAAATTTATTGAAGTATAGTTGATTTACAATGTTGTGTTTAATATTATTTTCCATTATAGCTTATCACAGGATATTGAATATAGTTCCCTGTTCTATACAACAGAAACTTGTTGTTTACTTTTTGGTTTTAAATGAAAGCAAAATGAGATTCAAGATTAAAATATCTCCATGTGTCTGTGAATGCACGAGTAAATATGTGTGTATGTATGTATACACACACATATACGCATTCAAAGAAAAATAATACTATGATTAAACATGAAAACATGTAAAAATGACCATTTGTTTGCTATTTTGGTCATGAATTCAGTCCACATTTGTTGTATTTCCACAACAAACCACCCTATTTACATGCCAAACATCAACACCCATGATGGAACTTAAGAAATAAATGATTAAGCACATTTTTTATATTGTTTCCTCTTTATTGATTACCATGTGAATGTACAATTTCTGTTTCTAGGGGACTTATTTTCTTTTTTAAAAAGTTTGATTAGTCATCTATTTAGAGATACTTGATGGGAAGTTAATTTTATTATAAGTTTTAATGTACGCAAATTATTAACCACCACCCTCCTATTTCTTTTTTAAAGTAATTCTACTTGTGAGTTGGAGACAAAAAGAGTTGTGTGGAAGATTTTTTTTAAAGCTTATTTTTGTGTGTGTATAAAGAATGAAGCATAGCTATTGTAAATAATACTGAATGCATAAAAACACTGTAAAATCATTAAAATATTTCACTGCACTAAGGGGTAAAGTTTTGAGAGCATTTATATACTGTTTAGAAAAAGTTGAAGATTTTGCATATAATACCCCTTTCCCACCACACACAAAAAAGTACTAGACAATAACATTTTATTCAGCCTTTTCCACCTTAAGACTCCTTGGCGAGGTCCATTTTGATTATCGCGATCAAGAACAAGAGTCCTCACTCTGTTGTTGGTTAGATCTTCAGTATCATTAAATTTCAGGCTCTCAGTCTAGTGGTTTTGGCTCAGCTGCTTCCATGGCAATCAGCCTTGGTTTACAAAAAATGTGTCATTTACTGACTGGCAATCCTAGAATTTTAAGAACTAAAGGAAACTTAGATATCATTTATGTGGCACTGGGAGAAAATGAACTTTATTAAAACTGAATTGAGAATCCATGAGCCAAAATGCAGCACTTCATCTTATTTGGTTGGGCTTGTTTATGATGGGGTAGAGTCCTCTACTAAAGCTAGAGATGACTGCTTGTTGATCCAGCAGCAGAATGGTGGAGGACCTGTTGCCATCGCTAGGAGGGTTGTAATGTGCTGAATTTTATCAGGCAACTCTCAACCAACTGGGTAGTAAGTCAGTGAAGAGAACGGAATTGTCCACCGGCCAATCTGTAACAAGGCTGCAACGGCTTTCAAATGTGTAGCGTGCTACTTTTCCTACTCAACATATTATGATTGTTTTTCTGTCAAAGAATGGCTCAAGATTTATCAAAACAGTAAAGCCTCCTGGTTGCTATCTCTGGACCTTGGCCATCAGAATCACCCTCCCAACCTTTATCAAAATATCCGTATTTCAGTGCCTGCCAGAGGATGAGAGTAAACAGAATAGGAACTGAAAGAAATAGCAACCTTTGTAGGAATAAACACCTTTAGGGGATATATTGTCTGAGATAAGACTGTTCAGTTTAAATATACTGCAGGCCTTCCTTCCATTTAAAAGTGGCAACAGTTACAATAAGATACAGATTATGTAGGTGATGGATAACTATGGAAAGGAGGTAGCGCCTCTTACTAAGAGGAATAGGTTAGGACATGAATCCCTCTGGTAATTTGATGAAATATATGCCCTCTTTGCGTACATGCACAAACACGTTTACTATATATACATATAAGTAAGCACACATATATGATAAAACTTGAGGGAAAACAGAGACCCACTTGAAGTGGATCCACACATCTTCCCAGAGACTGTGGGCACCTGGTTCAGAACGCTATGTTAGAGCATACACAATATTGCCAATACATATTGTCTTGGGGAGGTGGGTGACATTAAATTCTGCTTTTGCCTATGACAATCTCATTACCTTGATGGCCAGCACAGAGTGGAAGAACCAACTCCTTGAATTGTATATTGGTCTAACCAAGGTAATTTGCATTTCCACTGGGTTTATACTTTGGAAACCACATTCCCATCTACAGGCTTGTTCAGCAAAGAGCAGGTACTGTAGTATTATCTCCGTTTTACAGGAGAATAAACAAATGTGGGAGTGAAGTGCCTGCCCCAGACCAGTGATCCCTAACCTGTACTCCTGCTGCTACATTGCTCTGACAAGGGCTTTATTTGAATCTCAATCAATTCCTTGCCCAACTTGACTTTTCTTTTTTTGTTTTCATGCACTTAAAGTAGTATGGTTTTGATATGGTTTACCTGTGTTCTTTCCTGTGAGCTATTGATTTTGGATGGTTTAGACTAGTGTTTGGAGAATTTCTATAGCCAAAGAAAACACATTGCTTTCACCTTAAATAAGACATTTGCAATTACCTAATTTAGCTTCTATGGTTTCCTTTACATGTACTCTTTAGAATCCCTAAATCGTAAGCATGTAGTTCCTGCATAGGTTACCGGTTTCATTTCACTATGCCCACTAGAAAATGAAACTGAGAACAGTGGCAGTTTTTCAGGTGGCTAGAATCAATGCAAGAAAAAAAAAAATCACAACTGCTGCTTGAAATATCCAAATAATTGAGACAAATCTGATCCCCATGATGAGACCTCTAGTCCCTTCTTGGGGCACTACTGCTCAGAACTGACATTTCCCTGCCTCTTTCATCAACATATTCCAGAAGGTTGCTTGTTTAGCAAGGCAGTCGGAATGCTCATCAAAAATAACCACACTTGATATTTATCCCATCTCTTTAACATTGAAGTGTGATCTTGCATCTATTTTCTCACGTGCTTCTCACAACAGCTTTTGAAGGTGCTCAATTTAGGATGGTTGCACTCATTTTACAGGACACTCTCAGATGCTGAGAAGTCAGATGTGGTTCAGTCTGTTGTTATCACTGAGTCCAAGCCACCAGCTTGAAAGATTAAAAATTTAACTAACTATTCTAGAAGTTAATTTAATCTCTTATACATACAAGGTATTTTACCATCTACATCATATTTTCACATCTGTAATTTCATTTTATCCTCATGTATAGAATCACTAAGCAGGGAGCTGGAATCACGTGTTACAGATGGGACAGCTGAGGCTGAGAGAGACCGGGGAAAAGAATGAGACTGGAACCAGAGTCTTCTCAATTCTAGCCTTTCCCATTGTCTTGGAGTCCCTGGTCCATTTTACTCATGTGATTGTTATACTAGGGGAGGGCCAATGAAGTTGGTCCTTATTTTACACCTATTTCTTCTGACCCTTCTGTGTCCTTGCAGGCAGCACCTCAATTGACGTTCAAGATTCAGGTAACCAATTATCTTGCTGTTTGCTTAAGAGCACTCATTCTGAAGTACATGAAACTGGCTTAGACCCTTAGACAGATCCCCAGGGGATGACTTATGTGTGCAGTGGTGAAAGTCGATTTAACAAAACCATTAACTTGAGTTTCTGGGAATAAACAGTAGCTGTCACCCGCCATTAGAAAATACACAGATAGTGCTTTGTAATCCAGATTGCAAAGTGCCTGAGAATACGACCAAATCAAGGAAAATAACTTTGGTGGTTGTTCAAGTCTGTGTATTGTTTTAACTTTCTGGCCAGGGTGGTTCATTTCAGTGTGGTTTTCAGAAAACTAGATACTGGGTTGTGCCTGCCACGTTTCATCAGTCATGCTGTATTACGAGCATTAGGAGGCCCTGTGAATTCTTTTGGTCTCAGATTTACTGCAAGATGAGGCAGAAATCCATTTATGAATCCAAGGAAAGAGACTGATAAAGATAGTCCCCCTTCACCAGGGGAGACAGCACATGCTTCTCTCACCATTCTCTTGTGACAGTCCTCCTGCCAGACCCAGTCCCTTCCCCCAAATAAAGAGACACCTCACGTAAAGCTAAATTCAAATAGGGAGAAAACATTTTTCAAAGATCCATGACTGATTGTAAAATTGTCTTTATTGTTTTTTTTAAACAATCCACAGTAGGCAGCATTACTGATGAGCTTAAGAAACAGCTTCAACATCCATGATCTAATGAGCTTGTGAGAGAACAGCTACTGCTATTATTTTATTTTATTTATTTATTTTTTTTGCGGTACGCGGGCCTCTCACTGTTGTGGCCTCTCCCGTTGTGGAGCACAGGCTCCGGACGCGCAGGCTCAGTGGCCATGGCTCACGGGCCCAGCCGCTCCGCGGCATGTGGGATCTTCCTGGACTGGGGCACGAACCCGTGTCCCCTGCATCGGCAGGCGGACTCTCAACCACTGCGCCGCCAGGGAAGCCCGCTACTGCTATTCTTAAATGCCTGGAATCTGTGCTCATGTACAAGCCAAGTTCATTGATTTTATGCTTTGAAATTATTTTAAAATATTTAATAAGGAATATTTAAAACATACAAAAGACAGAGAGCACTCTACTTGACACCATCATCCAGACAGATCTAACCAATGTGAACATCTTACCAAATTATCTTCAGATCTTCCATTTCTTATATAAACACAATTTTGTATATATATATATATATATATACACACACACACATATACACATACATATATATATAACACACATACATATATACACATGTCTGTAGATACACGTATATACATTGCTATACACATTACCCATATACTTATGTCCACATATATATGTAGACATGTATGTCTACACTTACAGGTACATATATACACATGTAGCTTTATATTTGTGCATATATAACTGACTAGAGATGATACTAAAGTCATTATTAACAAGCATACTGTTTGGGGGGTGTGAGCCTCTCTTTATATATTTGAAACCTTAAAACCTCAGTGCAGTATGTCTGCTAATAATTCTTTTACAGAGAACTTCTCTTGTCAGACTCTGTAAGTCTTTGTATGTCTGAAAATGTATTTATTTTGGCCTTCTATTTGAATGAAAATTTAGCAAAATATAGCATTCTAGGTTGACAGGAATTGTTTGTATATTGTTTATTTATGTTTTCCTTTTCAACTTGGATCTATGCTTTGCTCCCTTCTGGCATCTGCTGCCTTGCTCTGGTCTGCCACTTGGGATGGGTTACATTTAGACTCATGTACTCAGTGGGAACCACATCTTAGCCGCTGTAGGCTTTTGATGTTACCTCATTCAGTGCTTTGTGTTTGTCTCCTATTTCTGCCAAGGAGATGTTAATCTTGTCTTTGACCACATCTTTTATTATTATTATTATTTTCATGCTCTATTGCTACACATAGGAGTCAAAGGGGTTTTCAGGGACTGGACTATCTACACCACGCTTGTTCTCTACTGAAATAGATATAATGGAGTAAAACTAAAGGTTTAAATTATTAATCTTACTATGATTGAGTGTCATGTGCTTAAAAAGAAAAGAAGTAATTGGTGGACGAGAAAGAATTCACAGAAAATAAACGCTTAACAAAATTGAAAATAAAATAGAGACACCAAATCGCCGAACGGTGAAATAATGAACTGATAAACCAGCAGAGGACATTCTTCAAAGTGCAGAGCCAGAGGACAAAATTTAAATTATGGATAAAAAGGGAAGAAGCACAGAATAAGTGTAAGAGATGAGATATCTAATGTGTGTTATAGAAAGAGAAAACATAGATGGGAAGAAGTTTAAAGAAGTGGTAATAGAACAGGTGAATAAAATTCCCTCAAAGAAATTCTTGAATGTTCAGATCAAAAGGCACACTAAATGCTAGGCAGGTGCTTGGAAAAGGGATGCATATAGACATGTGCTCTTTTTGAATTATTGGGATACTTAGAGAAAAAAGCACACAGTTTTAGAATAAAGAAAGAACATGGTGACCGTTAAGGAAGGAGAATCAGTCTGGCATCCAGTGTCTCACCTGCAATATGAAAATGCTAGCAGGAATAGAAAAGAAATTCCACAATTCTAGCGGGGAGTGGGGAGTGATTTTGATTTCAACATTCTTGGATCCTCTCAAACTATTCTCCATGTGTAATAAAAATAATATAATAATGATTGTAATAACAAAGTCCAGGAATAAACATTTACTTAAAATATAATTTTGTTTTAGGTTGCAGGCAGGAGTGTGAATAGATGCTGCTTAATTCTTGATAGAGAACTATAAGCTTGTTCATGTTTGTTAATATTTTAGTGGGGAATCATTAGTGGCACAGAACAGAAAGATACTGATGCTAGTTCAAGGAAATGTGGCTTATTTGACAGGGAAACTCAGGGTCACAGCCAGGCTCATAGGAACCAGAAATTAGAAGCGAGTACAAACCAAAGCCTGCCCCAAGTTTCAGGAGCTGCTTGGTTCTGCCTCTTTCCCTGAGTGGCCACATGGTATGGCATATCTCTCTTCTTGGTAGCTTCTCTGTGAGCTGTCTGTATCTATGTGCACACAGCCCACAGTGCCACAAGTCACGTCTACAAACTGGACCCATTCAGGACTTAACAGCCACCATCTCTGCGACTCTTAATTCAGTTCTCAGGAAGAAAAGTACAACTGGTTGCTAGGCAGCCAATGAAAGCCTGGCCTCAGGTTATGTGTCTCATTCAGGACCAATTAGCTAGGCTGGGGTGCGGTGGGGTCCTGAGGTATTACATGGCTTAGTGGACCTGCCTCTTCATAGGGCATAAAGATAAAGGATGCTGGCGAATAAGAAGTGAGCTGATGGCAAAGACAAGGAAACGTGCCCAGTAAGGAGAAAGGCTGTATGACTGGCCAGTCATAGCGTAGAAGTAGGGTAGCTCAGTGATTCTCAATGGAGCTAACCTCTTATGGGAACACCCTACTTAGGAGAAAGTCCTTTCTGATGTTAAATTAAAATGTAACTCATAAATATTTAACCAGATATGCTTTCCTGAGCAACTCAGAGAAATACTCTTCTACTTCCTCTGTGGCAGCTCTTCAACTATCTGAAGACAGCGATTAATATCCACAGCCTACTCATCATCTTTTCTCCAGGTTAAAGAGTCTTGCCTAAATTATTGTTAACGTTAAGATTTTTGAGGGAGAAAGAAAAAAAAATTACACTACTCTTGCACCTTGTAGGTACTTCTATAATTGCACGTCTCACTGGTAAAAATTTATCTGCCTTGCATGCTAGATCATAAGCTTTTTGAGGTATTGTGTCCAATCACCTTTTGAAATGATTTGGTTCCATGCCAGGAACATAGTAGGTGCATAAAGAAATGGATGTTAGAATCTTTCTTTGAATCATAAGGTGTTTTATTTTTAAATTCTCAACAATTCCGTCCTGTTGGTGATTATTTAAGCATAAGACAGAAGTGGTAAACTTGAGAACCTCTTACTGAACGTATTGTGCATTAAGACTTAACAAAGTGCCCTCTCCTTTAGTGGCTCCTTCTGGCAGGTGTCTTCCAAGTTGATGTGCATGGGAGTCAGTCACAGAGGGTTTTCCAAGGCACACTGGAATTTAGCAAAAATGCAGAGGTACAGTGTCAATTTTCTTGGAGTTGCTTGATCATTTGCAGGGAGGAAATGAAGCCCCATTATTGATTTGTCCCACTGGGGTACTGAGTGACAGCCATTGGTTTTAAACCATAATTGGCATTTTGAAAACACACAGACACACACACACACACACACACAGACACACACACACAGACACACACACACACACACAGAGTTGTGGTTTCTCAGACTTAGTGACCAGAGGTTCCAGGGAGCAAGGGATGAGGTTAGCCCATGAGATAATATTCACCTCTGGAATCTTACCACCCCGGTAATACATATAGCAATCCACTGTTTACTTAGGGAGATAAAGTAGCTTAAGGTTTGACAGTTGGGGTAAAGGAGCAGGTGCACTGTTCAAACGCTGAACCAAACTGTCTTATAAGGAAACGTTCATCCATATAAATACGTGACATCTAGAAAAAGCAATCTAATCCAAACTGAGTTGGCCAGTTTCTGTTCTGTAGACACTGTTAGGGGGCCTAAGGAGAAATTAATACTTAAGTGATAGGATTCCGAGTGCTACTGCTCTCCAATCTGCTTATTACAGCCTTACATTGTTCATTATCTGACCCAGATTTTGAGTCACTACTTAGAACTTAATTTAAGGAGTGGCTCAGTGTAATGAGTTTCCAACTCTGTGCAGAAAACAAATTTGCATTTTTCCAACTGATTAGTTTCTCTACTGATTAACTCAGCAAGGTCAACTTTTGGTCACTGATGCTGCTGATACACACAGCTGATATTTTCCAGTTTCAGAGCTGGGAGGCCTAAGTTGAAGCTCTTGTTTTTGTTACTGAAGGCCAAACTAGAACATTCCGGAAGAGAAGGAAATGCTGGAGTACCCACACATCTACCTGGGTGCTTATTAGTCTCCGTTGCTCAGGGCCTCAGTGAAGAAGCTCCCCTCACCTCCTCTGCCTTCCTAGCTCCCACTACAGAGTCCTTTAATGAAAAATTTCCAAGGTGGCCCATGGCTTTCATTTCATGATTTCACTGGAAACACAGTGTGAAGTAGAAAACAAGTGCATTGCATACAGAAGGACCTGGATTGTAATCCCCAGTTCCACTACTTTCACAGCTATGTAACCTTGAATTAATTCTGTGCCTTGGTTTCCTTATCTATAAAATGGGGATAATAGCTGTTGCCTTAAGTTATTAGGATCAAAAGAGGAAACATATGCAAAAATGCCTAGCTTAGTGCTTGGTACATAGTAAGTGATTAGTAAATGTTAATTGTCTTCTGTTATTGAAGTCCTAGGTCACGTATGATGGCTGATTAAGAAAGCAAACTCAGCATCACTTATGTTACTCCCATGTCTCAAGTCTTCTCCGAAATTGCCCAAATCATTTCTGCCCCTGGGTCCACTAGTTGGACAACGCTGTCAATTCAAGCTCCACTCTAATGCTGCATCCTTCATGAAGCCTTACGATCACCTGGCCCACAGATCACTTCCTCTTTTGAATCCCTTTTGCTTTTATTTACTTCCTAACTAGTAGATCCCTAATTATAGGGCACATACTACTGATGGTGCCATGATGACTTTAAATAAAAGAAAAATGATCTGAGATTATACAGATACATAGCAGGTCTCAGCTTTCAGCAGGCGAGAATATCTAGTTGAAATTTTATAACATGGTTTTATTTTTAGTGTGTTCCCTTTTATATTTACTAAATTTTAGAAAATGAGGTTTCCATTTATGGTAGTGGTCTAACGTTTCCTTTGACTACGGGGTTAATTAAGGAGAAAATAAATGATTTCATTTATATAAAAATACTGAGTAAATAATAATAATTCCACAGCACATGAATATGGCAAAAGAAAAACCACATTGGATTAGCATGCATATGACTGAAATTTAAGAAATCAGTCTGTTCCACTTACATAGAAGTACATTCAAGTGGGCTGCTGTCGTTTAAGTTCTTATATTGCATCCTACTCTTTGAGTCCTGTCTTCCTTTCAGATAGACCGTTAACCTCTTGGAAGAGAATGTCTGGTACTCTTTTGCAATTTACTATCCTATCTAATAGGCCTATAGGTTCATTTTCACAATAACTACTTATTACATGACTGAAGAAGAAAGTAACTTATTTATTGACCCAGACTTGTAAACTGGCAGACACTCACAGGAATATAATGCAAAGGAAAATAGTTGTGCTGTGAACATGAAGAATTTACATATAATTAAGATTATGTACATAATTAATATATATAATATACAATTAAGAATTATAATAACAATTAAAACTGTGACTCACCTACTGTTACTTTTCTTCCTTAAAGCTTCTCAGTTTTTGCTGGGTGCAGAATATTAGTATGAGCCCAGCAACCATAGAAAACGCTAGAACACATTCCTACTAGCTGTTAGATTTAAAATAAGTTCATCTTTGAGCCTCTACCAACAGGGACTGTCTACTGTGTCAATCAGTGATGAGTGACAGCTGAAGAGAGAATTTTGATGTGGTGGCCCTTGTCAGCCCCTATTCGTCATAGGAATTATTCTCCATTTTGATTCTTGGGAGTAGTTCTGGTGCTAAAGAACATGAAATTCTTCGTTAAATTTAGTGTATTGCCCATGCACTCGCACACCTCAGAAATGGCTCCTGCACCCTCTTCAGCAAGGAGTTTCATTTGCTTAAAAGTAAGTCTCCATCTGTCAGGAAGAATGACTGTTCATCAGTTATTCCAAGAGAGTTCCTGATCTTACATGATCAGATCACAGCATTGGCAATATGGAAACAACCCACTTCCCGTTAATGCCACCAGTCCCCCCATCTCTGCAGGATTCCCAGAGTGCCCCACTCCAAATTAGAAGTGGCCACCTCTCCCCCCTTCCATTTTGCTTTAAAATGATGTACAATAGAACACTGAGAATGCTTCTTTAATCAATCCTGGCCTGCAAGATGGCCCTCTGTCAAGCTTTTCATTTTCCAACATTCAGATGTACAGAAAAAATCAGTCATTCTTATGGTGGTGTACATGTCTTTAGGTACAGCACTGTAATTTTTATTTCTTTTTTCCAGGTGGTTAATCTCCATGTTGTCTGCTGAGTAGAAATTATAACAGAAAAATTGTTTACTCTTATGACCTTGCTGCTGCTTTGAACTAACCATTTGGAGTCACAAAATCAGGATAGCACTTACGGATTCCAGTAACTCATGTTTAACCTGGAAGAATACAATCATGATTTGAGGAGAGAAATTTGATTATATATAAGATATGGATCTATAACCAGATAATGTGTGGTGTTAGGTTTTCTTACTGTTTTACAGTTTGATTCTTGATGCTTCTAGGGAAAAAACAAAAATCCCAAAGGCCCATTTTAAGCATACAAGGTCAGTGTTGCAATAATGAGGTTAATTTGCAGAGAGTATTAATCAGGGATCTTTTATTTGCTAATGGAAGAACCCAATTCAAAGTAGCCTAGGACAAAATAACCTTTGTGGTTTTTTTGTTTGTTTGTTTTGTTTTTGGCTTATGTGGTCTGTGAAGTTTAGGTTCCTCGCTTGGGATAACTGGAGACAAGCACTAGGGTTTGTCTTCTTCCTTTCTATACATTGACCTCATTCTCTATGTATTCTTTGTCATTGCAAAAGGGCCTCACAAATCAGTGAATTTCTGTTTCACAAGAGAGAAAGTGCCCATTCTCCAGGAAGATCCCAGGAAAGAACTCTGACTCTCCCAGCTTGTGTCATGTGCTTATTTCTTGGGATGTCACTGTGGTCATGGAGGCAGGGTCATATATATAGATGTATTTCACAGTTGGAACACGTGTTAGAATTTTGGATGGGGATTCTGTAGGGGCCGGCAGCAACAAAAAGAAGGAGGTGGCTCAAATAGTCTTGGGGAGCTAGGCTTTCATCCTGATTTGTATCTACTACTAAGAACTGAGAGAGGAAGATGAGAATCAAGAGTAGGTGAGAATGATGATGAAGTTGAACAAATGATAGGAGGAAAAACTATCTCTTGAGACCATGTCTACCAAAATCTACTCTTTGATTTAGGGTATAGGCAACATTGTTGTAAAAAAAGAGCTCCTCAAATACAGACTTACGAGACAGGCACTTATGTCTCTCTCATGATACAGCCCAGAATTGGGCAGGTGATACAGGTTGGTTAAGCTGCTTCATTCCATGAGATCATCCAGGGGTCTAGGTTACTTTTATCTTGCTGCTCTGCCATACTCCTAAATACAGCTCCCCTGGTTAATCTGGCTCACATCAGTACCTCTGCACGCCAGCCCCCAGGAAGGGAAAAGAAGGAATAGAGGCCAAGAGCTTCCTTCCAAAAAATTATCATCGGCAAGTTGCATACGTGTCTTCTGCCTGCATCTCATTGGTCAAAACATATTCATATTGTCACACCTACCTAACAGGAAGGCGGGGAAAAACAATCTTTAGCTGGGTAGCCATGTGTCCAGGTAAAGCTCAAGAGGTTCTGTTACTATAGATTCTGGGAACAATTAGCATTCTACCATACCTAAAAGTGGAAGATCACTTAAAACTGCTCTAGCTTCAATGGTGGTGAAAGGAAAGTGTATTCAATGTTTATGAGGCTGATTAAAATGTAGCCTGGTGAGTGTAGATTCATCCAAGATGGAGATAATGAGCTTATATATCCCTATTGTTGAGCCTCCTTGTTAAGAAAAACATCTTTGTTTTGCCACTGAGGCTACATTTGTTTTGCCTTTTAAAAATTGTGTCTGTTAAAAGGTAGATTCGGTCTATGGTATAATAATATTTTTCCCAGTTTAAGTGTTATTAATAAGGGTGAAGGGTGGAGAGAGACTCTCTTAGCTTGGAATAAATGATATGCATTTATTGTGGCATTTATAATGAAGCCATTTGTACAATCATCATTGTTTTGCCTCTCTCATGTAATTTTTCCTAGGCATTCTCCAGCAGTTTCTAGGAGTAGAAAACGCTGGCCCTCATAACATCTGTCCCATCTTAGGCTAAACTAGCCTTCTCTTCTCAGGTCTCCAAGCAACAGAATCTTAAAAATGAAATATTCATTTTCTGAAACCTAATTTAATTTCAGCAATGACTAGGTTGCAGAGCTTATCAGATCACAGAATCCTAAAAATTCCCTGAATTAACAGTCCTTTCTTGGTGATGGAGTTTTTGTGTTGTCATTGTTTACATTATTTATTTATTGCTGCACCTTGTTAAAATGTACACACTCAATTTTAACCTTGGTTTGTCTGACAGTGATTTACTCATTTGTGATCTAGAGGTAATGAGAAACACTGTAGGCAATCATCTTGCTGTCAATAAATGAAATACATCGTTATTTTTCTAAAACAGGGATTAATGTTTCTCCCAAATGTAGCTTCTACCCTTACTAGAAAATAAACAATTTTTTAAGCTTTATTTTTGGAGCAAATTCTGAAGTATAGTAGTAAAAAATTCATCTTTCATAACTTCTGGAGCTGATGAGTCATTACTGACATGTAATATCCAATTAAATCAGTGACAAATGTAATTGTGTGTCATGCACCATGGGGGTGATAAATTGTACCACATTCTGAAAGTCATGTTTTGGTAAATGCTGTTTTGCTGAAAGACTGCAATTATATCCTGCCTTGAATGGGGTGCCTTTGTTTTAAACACAGGGTAATGGAGTTCTAAATAGAGAGATCATGTTAACAAAGACATTTCAGAGTGCAGTGTAACCAAGCTAACCAGCAGTTGAAGTTTTCCTACCACTATCATTTTCACTTGCAGCCAGAATCTATCTTAATTCCTCAAAGTAAGGTTGTTCCTAAAAAGTTTAATTCAGTTGACTTCATTTTTTTCTTAATGTCATGGATCATTTTGGCTAATACTATCTACTTGAAATTATGTGACACTGCAGGTTCCTGCAACAAAGCAGAAAGGCAGGAAACCATCTAATGAGGTTGGTTTATATTCAGACATATGGGAAGAATATGAGAAATTTACCATCCTTTAAAATATGTAAGCAGAGATGATGGACAGTTGGGTTGAATTTTGAATTTATTAGATAATCTTTCATTTCTTTGCCTTAGCTCGTAAGCTTTCCTTTGCTTAGCACATGTGTTTTATGACTGTGTCCACACTGTTTTTATGTGTGTGTCTGGTCTACAACTAGATCATTCCTGATTCTTGATTAAGGAGATTTGGTTAAGTGGTGATGATCATAAGTTTTTTAGGTAAGAAAGAATCAAGCATTTAGTTTTACATCGTGATTGCTTTGTCCATTAAACTAAACTTGTTGAATTTTGTAAATAGCTAAGCCATTCTAAGCCAATTATATTACTGGGACAGTTTTCTTCATTGTTTTGCTGAGTGTCATCTTACTGTGCTTACAATAATAGTGATAGTAACAGACTGTAGTAATTGAGAACCTCTAATATGCTTAAAATGATGATAATTTTAGTGATTTTCAAATTGTGTGAATTAAGCTTCAGTACCTGGATCCAAATTTGCTCCTCTATTCAAAGATACATTGTCTTTGTCTTTGATAAGACTGTTACATAGTAGAGGAAAAATAGAATGCAATATAAGAATGCCAGGTGTTTTCCTATGGCACAAATATTCCTAACAATATCTGGATATGAGAGAGATTAATTATGGAATACAATTTACATTTACTAGTCATATTTATTGTAACAATATGGAAGTATTTCCATCTATCATGGGTGAGCAGAACAATCAACTTGCTAAGAACAAATAGAAACATTGAACAGAGTTTAAAAAGATATCTTTTTGAATGCATTAGAGAGACACCAAGGTAGGAAGATTTGAGAGTTCGAGATCCTGGAGGGCAAGGAAGTGAGCCTAATAGTCTAAGCCACTTTTCCACTCAGAGCAGTTGCTAATTCAAAAGTAGTTCAAGGCAAAGATGAGAAAAAAATAAGTAGAGAGTAGTAGAAGGAAGCTTATAAAAGGATGAAAATCTAAATGGAAACTCTTAAAATTTAGATGAGATGACTAAATTCATAAAAATACAACTTATCAAAACTGACTTAAAAAGAAAGCAAAAATCTGAATAGTCCTATCTAGTAAAGAAAAGAATTTCTCAAGAAAAACCTTCCCACAAAGAAACTCTGGCCTCAGATGGGTATACTAGTGAATTGGACTAAACAGTAAAGAATTGAATAATACCAGTCTTAGGCAAATAGAGAATACTTTCTGATTCATTTTATGAAGGCAGCATGACCTTGATAGCAAAATCTGTCAGAGCATTACAGTAAAGGTAATTTGCAGACCAATCTCTAGAAAACATAGATGTCCAAAATTCTAGCAAATAAAATCAACAGATGTGTAAAAAGGAATCTGTTTGGTTTAACATTTTTTTTTTTTTTTTTTTTTTTTTTTTGTGGTACGTGGGCCTCTCACTGCTGTGGCCTCTCCCGTTGCGGAGCACAGGCCCCGGACGCGCAGGCTCAGCGGCCATGGCTCACGGGCCCAGCCGCTCCGCGGCACGTGGGATCCTCCTGGACCGGGGCATGAACCCGCGTCCCCTGCATCGGCAGGCGGACTCTCAACCACTGCGCCACCAGGGAAGCCCGGTTTAACATTTTAAAGTCACGAAAATTTGCCATATGAATGGAATAAAAGAATAATCTCAATAGATACAGAAAATGCATTTGGTTAAATTCAACATCTGTTTCCCAGAAAAAAGTCTTAACTAGGAAAAGAAGGGAAATTCATAGCTGATAAAAAGTGTGTATAAAAACACCTGCACTAAATATATTTAAGAGCAAAATGTTAAAAGTTTTCTCCCTTAAAAATGTTGACTAGTAGCATCACTGTATTAATCACTACATCAGAGGTTCAGTGCAATAAGGGAAGAGAAAGAAATGGATTTGGATTGTAGTAGAAATAAAAATGTCAACTTGTTTTCTTTCCTTCTGTTCACATGGTAAGTTACATTACATTTTAAAGTAGGCTAACAACTGAGGGCTTTTTGCGGGCAGCACTCCCAGCATTTTTCAGTTGCCTCAGGTAAACATAGTCCTCTTGCTCAAGGTCACAGCCCCTTCTCTGGGGCAGCTTTATCTAGTGACTGGGGTATGTGGGTATATAAAGTCATGGCTCCTTCATCCCAACTTGAGCATCCTAGCTTCAGAGTACCATATGGAGTTGGCCAAGGCCTTTGTTGAGACTGCATCACAATCTAACTTCTCCTGCTGCTCAGTCCTGTTTTATTTACATTCCTTCCATGAGAGTTGATTTCAAAAGCTGCCTAATAAACTTATTGCAGGCTAGTCTCTATCTTAGATTCTGCTTTCTGGGGAACCAGACCTGCAACAGACGGTACTGACCGTCTAGTAGTGGTTGGAGACAGCAGATGCTAAGATGAGATTTTGAGGCTGGATTACTTGCTGCCTGAGTGGCAATGAAGACTCATCATTAGTGGTAAGTGGAACACAGACAGCCTTTGGCATGAGGCAGCTATGCAGTTTAAATTAGAGTTTTTACTGGTGGCAAACTGGGATAATACACTGGCAGAATGGAATTCACCAACTGGTGCAATAGCAGGCATTTCAGAAACATGTGGTAACCATAACAAAAAGGAGAGTGGACTTAGATAGCTGTTGCTAAGCTTCACTCATGCCTTGGAAAAAGGTAACAAAAGGCTGAAAGTGATAAATTGGCAATTAAGGTAAGAAGGAAATCTAGAGGGCTTCCTTGGTAGCCTGTAAAGAGACCTTCATCTCCCATAGCCTAAAAGCAGAGAAAGCTGAAGACCAGGCCCAGGACTTTATCATGAACAACAGAGCTCTAAACCTAGGCATGTGCTAGGTCTGAATGTGTTCTCACCCCACCCCCAAATTCATATGTTGAAACCTAACCCTTAAGGTGAGAGTATTTGGAGGTGGGCCTTTAGATGATTAAGTCATGAGAGTGCAACTGTCATAATTAGTGCCCTTATAAAAGAGGCTCCACAGAGCTTTCTATCCCCTTTTACTATGTGAGGACACAGGATGAAAGTACCTTCTAAAAGGAAGCAGTTTCCCACCAGATACTGAATCTGCTGGTATGATTATTTTCGACTCCCCAGCCTCCAGAACTGTGAGAAATAAATGTTTGTTGTTTATGAGATGCCCAGTCTGTGGTATTTTGTTATAGCAGCCTGAGCAAACTAAGACAGCATGTCGATTATACCTGGGTCTAGATCAGGAAAGAATAAAATCAAAACAGACTAGAACCTTGAATCTCAAGGTTCCCCAAACTTCTGAACCTATAGAAATGGTGCATACCTCTATTAATAAATTGCTGCTTCCCCCTTCTTTGACAGTTGCAGACATTTCTCCCTTGTAAGACACATGCCTACCCCTCTTCCAGGATCTGCCCCCGGTTTCCTCCTGGCCAATATGCCCATAAATAACAAGGGTCAAATACGAGATAGCTTGGGAAGGGTTATGCTAGGCCTGGTAAGGGAGAAAAGGGGTTAGACTTGAAAGGAGATACAGGATGTAGCCAATACGTCCAGCAGGAGCCAGAAAATATGCTTAGGACTGTATTCTGAGGTTGCTGGATCGAGGAGGAGAACGTAAGATTTGATAAAACACAGTTTATTGATTTTGGAACACTCCGTCAAGATACAGAGTTTAACATCCTGGCAAGGACCCTACCAGATAGCACAAACACACTAATGTTAGAGTGGCTCCTGTGACATGGAAATAGTAAGAGCCTACAGAAAAGCTGGTGAAGCCAGAAATGCTACAGTAAAGAGTCGCTATGCCAGACAACAGGAATAAAAGGCTCAGAGAACTAGGAATGTTGGGTAGATACATGTTGTAAGGTCAGAAAAACCATCAGATGTCTTCGGCCCTGAGGCAGGACCTGACAGATGACAGCATCAACTACAGTCTACCCCATGTACCTCTTAGATTCATTTCTTCATATAATTTCTGGAAGTAACTCCCCTAGGATTCCCACTAGTCTCTTTCCCCAAAGGAAACTTACAAAGGAGAAGGTTAGTGGGAGAGTCTGCAGCACCTGCCACTTGCATCTGGTCTCAGAGCTGTAATTGATACTCACCATTTCCCTCTTCTACTGCCATTCTAGACTCTCCTCACCCTTAGCAAGCACCTCTGCTGGGCTGAGTGACTTACCCGGTGGTGTGATACAGATCCTTATTTCTGAGCAGTCTGAGCTCCTGAGCAGTCTGAGTTACCATGCTCTAGTTGTGTATTTACAGGTATCATTGGCAAAGGGAGACCAACAAGCACTCAAGGGGATCCCTGGGTACCAAACATATTCCTCCCGGCCATCATTATGTAACCATAGTTCTAGTTCTTCATGAGATTTGGGTAGACAAAGATGTCTTCAGAGGGCATATAAAACATTCACTCTAAGAGAAAAAAAGATACTTTTTATTACATAAAATCAAGAATTTTTTTAGATCAAAAGACTTTAAAGGAGCGAAAAAAAATTCACAAACTATGCTCAACATTCAGTAATAACCTAAATGGAGAACGAATTTGGAAAAGAATAGATACATGTATATATATAAGTGAAAAACAAACAAAATCCACAGAGTGAGATAACTGATTTTTAAGATATAAAAATATGCTGATAGCAATCCCACTACTGGGCATATGCCCTGAGAAAACCATAATTCAAAAAGAGTCATGTACCACAATGTTCATTGCAGCACTATTTACAATAGCCAGGACGTGGAAGCAACCTAAGTGTCCATAGACAGATGAATGGATAAAGAAGATGTGGCACATATGTACAATGGAATATTACTCAGCCATAAAAAGAAGCGAAATTGAGTTGTTTGTAGTGAGGTGGATGGACCTAGGGACTGTCATACAGAGTGAAGTAAGTCAGAAAGAGAAAAACAAATATCGTATGCTAACACGTATATATGGAATCTAAAAATAAAAAATGGTTCTGATGAATCTAGGGGCAGGACAGGAATAAAGACGCAGACGTAGAGAATGGACTTGGGGACATGGAGTGGGGGAAGGGGAAGCTGGGATGAAGTGAGAGAGTGGCATGGACCTATATGCACTACCAAATGTAAAATAGATAGCTAGTGGGAAGCAGCTGCATGGCACAGGGAGATCAGCTGGGTGCTTTGCGACCACCTAGAGGGTTGGGATAAGGAGGGTGGGAGGGAGACGCAAGAGGGAGGGGATATGGGGATATATGTATGCATATAGCTGATTCACTTTGTTATACAGCAGAAACTAACAACACTGTAAAGCAATTACACTCCAATAAAGTTGTTAAAAAAATCTGCTGATAGATGTTCAGCTAATATAAGGAAATTACAAATCACACAGAAGGAAAAGTTTAACCCAATAGAAAATGGGCAAAAGACTTAGGCCTCTCACAAAGGAAGATATCTAAATGGCCAATAAGTACGCGCAAAGCTACATGTTATTAGTCATAAACAAAATGTGAATTGAAACCCTAGTGGATATCACTTCAGTCTTAACCAGGATGGCTAAAGTACAGACGATGGAAAACACCCAAGAGTTGGTGAAGACATGGAAGGACTGACCTTTCATAAACTGCTTGTCTGGAAAGATAAGTTAGTACAACTACTTGGGCAGTATCTGCTGAAGCTACACATACACACCCTATGTAGTAAACGCAAATATATACATACACGCACCAAGTGGCCAGAACAAGAATGTTCATAATAGTAGTATTTTTAACAGTCAAAAACTGATAATGATCAAATGCCCACTTAACAGTAGAATGGAGAAATAAATTGTAGTACACTCAATAAAAGACAAACAAGTTAATACTTTATGATTTCATTTATACACTTTTAAAAACCAGGCAAAACTAGTAAAAGGAGGAGGGTTAGTTACTGAAAATGGGCACAAGGGGGACTTCTGAGGGGGGCAGTGATGTTCAGTTTCTTGATCTGGGTGGACACATTGATGTGTTCACTTGGAGAAAATTCATTGAGCTGCACACTGACGACTCTGCACTTTCCTATAGATATGTTATATTTCAGTTAAAATGTTAAAAATGAAGTTAGCCAATCAGCCAGATTCTAGGAACTAGCAACTTCTACTTAAAAACAAAACACTGTTGTACTTGCGACCAGATGAAGTGTTGTTGGAGTGGTTCAGCATGATGCCTTTTGTATGTTTCATCAGCTCACCAAGTTTGTTCCCTCCCTCATATGCCCAGGTATTCTCTAGCCTGTCAGCCTATTTTTCCTCACAGTACTAACTGCTGTTTGAAATTGTTTACTTGTCATACTATAATGTAGGACAGTACAAACAGGGATCTTGTCTTTCGTTCACTGCTGTATCCTTTGCACCCAGATCAGTGCCTGGCACATAGTAGGAGCTCAATTAATATTTGCTGAGTGAAGGAGAAAAAGTGGTAAGAATATGCATAAAAAGACAAAGGCCTTTGCTTGATCAGAACAAATGAATACTGGGTTTGTTCAGTGATATTCCCATTTTATAGCTACCTACAAGCATCTGTTATTCTTAAAATTAGTGTAGAAAATATGACTTGTTACTGTGAATCTGAAGCTCCCTATCACCTAATTTCTATATTTCCCATCAAAACAACTATTTCTAAACAGTATTTTCCATAATTTCAGTTTCTTAGGGACACAACTATGCATTTAAGTAGAAAAGGCTGAATGTGATAAAGTGATGAAGTGGATGGGCTAGATTATAATCATTACAGAAGTTGAAGGAGGAGGCTATTCTCTGGGGTGAAAGCAGCCAGAGAAGTTTCTGGAAGAAGATGGGTCTTGAGTTTCTGTGAATAATGACTAGGATAGGAGAAGGGACAGGGCCTTCGAGTGAGAGAGGCAACATTGAAACATGAAAGAGGGGCCTTTGTCCATATCCCTCTGGCTGGGATCCAGGGCAACCAGACAGCATTGGGATCGATTGTGGAAGCCCCAGAGAAGTAGGAGGACATGTGTTTCAAGAGCCCAACATAAATGTTCAAGCACCTGGGGCAGCATCCAGTTCCAGCTCATTGCCTTCCTCTTCTGTTCCCAGAATCACATTCATTATTATTGTTGATGAAAACTGCAGGATTTGCTTGTGGCGATGATGTTACTGGTAGGGGAGGTGTGCACGTGTGCGCCAGTTCTTGCAGTGTCATAATAGTATTTATTCACTTCCCTAATTCACTAAATTTGTTCCTTTTACAAGCAGTGGTACAAATCTTTTTACATCCATTAAATAATAATTGAATGTCCATTGTGAGCTAAGGACTGGGGGCAGAAAGATGAAAGACAGTTTTAGCTTTTAAGGAGTTCACTGTCTAGTAGGGCAGAAATAGAAACACAAATAATGACTATTTGGTGTGATATGTACGGCATCAGAATTATATTTAAAGTACAACAGGAATAGATGGAGACAGTAATCAAAACTGGTGCAGGGTGCTTTCAGGGACAAGGACAGATAATTTGACACGTCCATTTGGAACTCCTGGGACATAGTGATCTGGTTGTTTTGAATAAGTGATGTTGTCATTGCCAGTCCCGAGCTAACGAAAAGGGAAAAAATGAGGGATAAGCAGGAGCCATGGTTGACAGCTCAAGGGTTAAATCCAGCCAGAAAACAATGGCCTATTTGGCCTACAGAGTTAAAAAAGAGAGTAAAAGATTAGTTATCATAATTGCAAAGTAGGGAGATTACAAAAAGATCTGGATTAACAGTTTCCCTTGAGACAGTGGACGATTTGGCAACAAGTGGATTGTGCTCTCTGGTTTGCCATGGTCCCCACCCAGCTCTGCTCATGCAGCTGCTCTTCTCCCTGGCCCCTGTGTGGATTTGAACTTGATCCCTATTTAATGCGACGGTGGGGTCAAAGACCATCTGAGAGTGTCTGTAGCACATAATACTGGGTAATAAAAATCTGTACTTTTGGGTTATGTCAAGATGTTACATACGCATCAGGGAAGACCATTAACACATGGTCATATGTTAAAAGCATTTCACAAATCTGCTATGGGTTGTACACTCATTGATTAAGACATAACCTTAAAGAATGGAATCACTAGCATCATTCATGTCCTTAACATATTTCATTATTCCAGAGTGGCTGTGAGGATCAAAATAGGATAGCGAATATAAAAGTGTTCTGGGGCTTCCCTGGTGGTGCAGTGGTTGAGAGTCCGCCTGCCAATGCAGGGGACACGGGTTCGTGCCTCAGTCCAGGAAGATCCCACATGCTGCGGAGCCTGCACGTCTGGAGCCTGATCCCACATGCTGCGGAGCCTGCACGTCTGGAGCCTGTGCTCCGCATACGGGAGAGGCCAAAACAGTGAGAGGCCCGCGTACCACCAAAAAAAAAAAAAAAAAAAAAAAAGTGTTCTGGAAAAAAAAAAAAAGTGTTCTGTAAAATGGCTGTGGTTTACAAATACAAGACAGGATATAAAGAACAAAACGAAAGATACAGTAAAACTTTCATGATGGCAGAATAAATTTGAGCATGTGAAAGCAGGGGAAGAGAGTGGCATCTGAAGGAATCCTCTAAATTTTAACAAATAACATAAAATTTTTGTATTGGGTAGACCGTGGAGGCATCCTGGTAGTATTCTAGTTCTACTTTCAGAATCAAGGAATGGCTATTGTGGATGAATATAATATGCCCACATTGTTGATGACCCCAAGACACATATCTTAACCTCCTGCTTACAAATCTATTACAGACCCACTCTTCATGAATTTAAGCCTTTCTTGAGCCTGTTAAATGGTTCAAGAAAATTGCAGATTAAAAAAAAACAAAACAGGAGAGCTATTAGGCACAAGCAGTACAGTGAATCAAAGTAGATTAGAAACCTTGCAGTGGATGTATCTTTCCTTGGTATTTAATCCAGCAAGTGGAGATGGCTTACAGTTAATATGCTTGCTGGGTATTTTCTCTCCCTCATCAGAAACTTGGCTCCTTAAATGGCAACTTTCTTCTTATGTTTAGTAAAAGTAGAACTCATACAAATAATAAACCTCTAACGGGGTCTCACTGTAACCGATAAAGATTTCCTCTCCTTTCTCTGGATAAAAGGGAAAGAAATGAAACTAGTGGGCAGGAGAATAATTTCTCTGAGCACATTTTCCAGAAGTTCCGCCTTTTCGCCAATTTGTATTGTAAGCTGATAGGATGACATTATGTCTGTTGCGATCAAAGGTAAAACGTATTAGAAGGAGCAATGCAAAGGCAGACCAGTGATAAGATAAGTGTGGCGCCCTTTAATATATTGGGTTGGCCAAAAAGGTCATTTGGGTTTTTCCGTAACATAGTTATTCTCTCATCAGCCAACAGAGCAGTCCCCCAGCCTCCTCCCAAGCACCCCTGGCTAAATTCCCCTAACCTTAGGATCTGGCCCTGAGTGGGGAAATTTTGTTTGGTTAGTCAGGATGAGAGTCTTGAGAGTTGGGTGGTTTTCCTCCCTTCTGCAAGCAAACTATCAAAGAATGGAAGGCAGATGCTCCAGGACAACAGTGGTTGTCAAACATGGATGCCAACAGAATCACTTGGGGAAGCTTTAAAAAAATTACCCAGCTTCACTGCCCGCCCCCCTCCGCCATCAATTAAAACAGAATCTCTGGAGGTGGAGTTCAGGCACTGGGATGTTTAAAACGCTCCTTAGGTGATTTATAATGTGCAGTGTATGTGAAAACCACAGCCTTCAAGTTGCAGGTCAGCTTCTGCAGCCATTGCAGGACTTTACAGAGGTGTCCATGTCAGTTCAGTGGTCAGCAACCCTCCTCAGATGAGTCGGTAGACCAGTAAATGGTCACCTGAGGATAGATCACCTTCCCTCTTGCTTTCCTCCTGCCTGCCATCCCAATCCTCCACTTCCTCCCCCTGCTTTCTCCACTTTTGTGTAAATCTGCCGTTTTATTGGGCCAGTACCCATTCACGCTGCTTCTAGAAATAGCATCTCAGTTCTGCAAAACCCCTTAGCCCCTAACTCTCAACCTTGACTCCACCCACAGCTCCAGAAGTACCCTGTGACTCCAACCTGACCAATCAGAATATGAACTCGCCTTACCCTAGAGTGATTGGGTCAGGGCTGGGCACGTGACTGGATCCCAGCCAATGAAGGGCGAGTTCTCAGTGCTGAGACAGGCGTCCTTGCATTCAGGCGTAGGAGTTGCTGTCTGCCGTCCTGTCGCCGTGGGTGTGGCCAGCCTAAAATGGAGTCAGCTCTGAGAAATGCTGATGTGTCAGCAGGAGAGAGAAGGAAACCTGGAGTAGTCAGGCGTCTGGGGTGGGCCATGTGCAAAGTTGGATCCAGCCCTGGACTTCCCAGCTGTGGCAGCCCTCCGCTCCCTTTCTTGCTGAGCTGATTTGTATTGGCCTTTCTGTCACATTGCTGGTTGGTGACCTGGCTGACTTACCCATTCTCGCCCCTGGGAAGTGTCCTTTAAGTCCTCTCTTTGGCCGGAGGGAGAAGATGCCCAGAGGCCTTCTCCGTCAGCGGACCCTGTCAGACGAAGCCAGCCCAGAGGCTCAGTGAGAGTAGAAAACGGCACCTGTTCTAGGCTGACACCGCCGCACGCGTGGAGAGCGGGGCGCTGGCTCGATTTCAGATTCCTGCTTCCTCTGGGTGATCTGGTGCAGGGGACAACGTGAACAGTGGCCTCAAGGTCAGCTCAGGCATGGCATACTTGGCCTTGGGCAGAAGCCTCTCTCTGGGGACTCTGCTGGGGGAATCCTAAGTCCCTTGATTTAGTTTCCCCATAGGTTTGGTGAGAAACAATCCCAGCTCATGCCCCTCTCTCATGGTACAGGGTCACCAAGGCGACCTGCAGAAGAGTATTTAGTTACCGAGTCCTCCGTTTGATTCTCAGTTTTGAATAAAAGCACATATTTTGTAAGCCTTTGGCAGCTATCAAGAGCTTTATAGCTAATATTTATGGAGGACTTACTGTGTATCAGACATCATATATAGGATACATATCATGTATATGTCTCAGATTATTGCATAAAATCTTCATTTTATTTTTATAACAATTATAGGAGTTTGTTACTGTTATTTTGTGTATGAGAAAACCAAGGCACAGAGGGTTTAAGTAATTTGCCCACAGTCACACAGCCATGAAGTTGCAGACCTGGGATTCCAAACCCCAGAATTTGTATTCCAGAGCCTGGGTTCTGAAGCAGAATGCTTTATCCCAGCCTCATCAAGGCTACTTGCTCAATCCAGAAAAAAATATAGTCATTTACGGCAGAAAAAAAGAAAAGGTTGCAAGATGCAGGGTAGGTGCCTTTGGCAAGCCAGTCATTTCTTTCCAGTGTGTGTGCAGCCACCCTCCTTCCTCTCCTGAATGGAAAGTTTGCTCTGCTGGAAGTGGGCATGGTTATATAAATACATATTGATTTGGAGAGGCTGCTCCAGGGCTGAGGGACAGAGTAACTGGGGAATCAGACTGCTGTGACCACGTTCCAGGTCCAGATACAAAACCTGATCAGTGAGACCATAAAGTATGCTTTGTTGACAGAAGGAGGTGTTTAGCAACATTTTCCCTTTTCAGTTTAGTATGCAAGTAGCATTTGATTCCCTGGACGTTTTTATTCCTAACCAAAGCTCTGAAATGCAGCCTAATTAGCAGCATTGCCTCGAAAGTGGAGCTTTTCTCTCCTAGGGAATGGGGGGCCTTCAGAGAGCACTTCTTGCCTGTCGTCCCCACTTGCTGTACACTGATTTCAGTGTGTTCAGCTTGTCCCTCCTTGCGCGAAATAGCCCAGTAGAACAAAGAGAATATAATCTTACTTCTTGCCGCACCTTGCATTTTGTTCCCTTTTTTCTTCTTTCTTGGTAAGGTTGAAAAATACATTTCAATATGGCTATTCTCTCCTGTGGTTGGAGGCCAGCCCTGAGATTTCAAAGAAAACTCCTTTGTTCAAGATTTAAGAAAATAATCACTGCACAGCAAACATTGATATGACTTTTAATGGCCATTTACCTGATTAATATCCTTTCATGCTACAAGGCAGCATGAGACACAGTGCTTTAATGAAAGCCAACAACAAAGCGTGGACCAGGTGTGTTACTAAGAAACAATCTCTTGTGTGATTTAATTAGTCAAAGCATTGCATGGAGCAATTATAAGCAACCTTGCAGAGGTGGCAGCAGTATGGAGCCCTCTGCTCTAAATTGGTTTTTTAAAGAAAGGCATCATGATTTAATAACTGTGCATCTCTAGTGAAAGAAGAAACCCCTCTTTAATTGGGAGCAAAAGGCAAAAAATAATACGCTAATCACAATTTTCAGATCTTTCTCCACTTCCCCTTACCTCTAATTGGGTACAAAAATAATAATTTTCAGCCATTTCTTGGAGAACTTGAAAATGATTGTTTCTGTTATGTTTTTTTCCTCTGTTCCTTGAACTCCTCAGTACCATTTTTGAGATGGCATCTTTGGAGAAAACCTGGAATAACCCCACCTGGTCAGGCTGAATGCAGGACACCCTGTAATTTTAAGAGTTGCCTTTATTGCATTCTTACATATAAAAGAAATGGCAGTTGTGATGGTTTGATGGGGCCTTTTTTTTTTTTTAATCCTCATGCTTGGTTTAATGATGTGTCAACCTGCCACAGAAAGATTGACTGGCATAATGCTTATTACTTAAGATAAAGATAGATTTCTTGTGTGATATGGGAGCTTTACAATAGATAGGGTCTTATCAGGGAAAGTCTGCCTAACCCAGGTAGGATTTGTAATTGACTTCTACATTTCAGTTCTCTATACTTCTACTTAAATTATGGAGACAAGTGTTCAGTGCAGAGAGAGAGAAACACAGATTAGAGAACAAAAATTGAAACTTCCTTTCTTCATCAAGCTCCTGTGCACTTCCTCCCTCGGGAGTCTGGGGTGAACTTGTGCCCTCCGAGGACCAGATTTCCTTGAGTATGGGAGATTGAACATCACACACCATCAGAGAGTCCTTTATCTTTGGGGTCACTGGGCAACGCTGAGTGGAATCGCTTTGGGGCCTTTTAGTATGTGCAGATCTCCTGATCTATATAAAGTCTCATCTAGGGCTCGGAGTCCATATCCGGCATTGGGTTTTGATGCCTCAGGCCAGTGATGAGTTAGAGAGAGATAAGGTATTGGCGATGGTAGTTGTCAGCCTCAGTGGTTTGTAAGCCGTGGCTTGCCACAGGCCTGTTTTTGTGAAGAATGTTTTATTGGAACACAGCCACCCCCATTCATTTCCATATTGTACTGCAGTGACAGAACTGAGTGATTGCCACGGAGACCATCTGGCCCACAAAGCCAAAAATACTTACTTGGCCCTTTGTGGAAAAGTTCGCTGACCACTGAAAGTGGTCGGAGATGATTTCTGCTGAGCAGTCCTTGCCTTTGCAGCCTGCTAGGTGGGAATGATCCTAGAGGGACCCTCCTCCCCTATTTCTCAGCATCCAAGTGGCTTAGGCTGAGGAGGAAAGTTGCATTTGGGATTTGAGCAATAGGGAGTTAATCCACCTCAGTGCACTGAGAGGCCATTCCAGGCTGGAGGTGGAGTCCCTGATACATTTTGAGTCCAGCTGGAAGTGTTGAGGAAACATTCTTTAGCTTTTGGAAAATTATGGTTTATAAATCAGTGGATCACAGGCTGTGGACTACACAGCCATAGGCACTAAGCTCTTTTTGTGGATAAAATGCATAAACCTTGCACATAGAATCTTTTCTTATAGATACATTTTTAATTTCAAAAGAAATTTCATTTGCTAAAAATATTTGAACAGTAAAGGTGAGATTCAAAATGCCTGACACCAGTTTGGTACAGGACCTGACCAGTTGGGCTGATGCCAGCCATGAAGCAGGAAGTGCCGCCTAATGGTCTGCCCCAGTGCAGTGTGTACTCTGCTGATGGCCCCTTTGACCACCCACCCCTTACTCTCATCCATTTTGTTCCCTTTCCTATCGTTCTTAGTTTGGCATGTAACTTTCTGGAGAGTGTTGTAGGCTTTTATGTATACGCTCAGTGAATTTGGAGTATTTTGGGGAAGTTTTTTATCAAAGCATGAACATAGCTATTCCAAAACATTTCTTCTTAGTGGATCTTTTAGAACTAATACAGACAGATCTGCTTCATTCCTTTTAGCTGCTGTGTGATACAACGTAGTATAGGTATTCTTAAACACCCATAGGAACTATTTTTCAAATGAATGCAGATGTTATTAATAAAACACTAGTTCGTTTAAAACGTAACTAAACTCAGAATGTATTTTAGCATGTGGAAACAAACATAGCAGATATCATGGGGATCTGAGAAATATTTTCAGTTAAAAAGAAATAACAGAAAACAAAATCGAAACCAAGTATGTATATTCACATATTTGCCTGCTTGGGCAAAAAAGTCTTTGGAAGGATCCAAAAAGCAACCCTGAAAACTAATAAAGTCATTGCCTTTAAGGAATGAACTAGAGGATGGGATGAGTAGGAGACAATTCTTTGGTAGATTTAAGATTTCAGATCATGTCTAACTATATTATTTGTTTTGAAGAACAAAATAATAACACAGGCAGAAGGAAGTGTCTTGGTGGTTGATGTAGGGATCCCCTGGTCAAGCCTGTGACCAATAACAATTGTTCTCCTATCAGACCAAATAATTGAGTACTTAAATTACTATCAACAACCTCTAGGGAGGTCTGAGGCTAGATTGAAAATCTGTTTTTGAAAAACTAAACATAAAACATAGATCCACTAAATTAAAAATAATTTCATTGAAACTTAAATAATCCCCAGGAGACCCAGCCCAGCAAACAGCAGCTGCTGCTCCTTGGGGCCCTCCCCTACCCCAGCCTGTGTTTGACCTGTGGGTCCCAAGGGTCATCTGCTCAGATCCACCTCCCTTAACCCTTCTGGCCTGTGAGTGGCAAGGGATAGAGGAGCAGCTGTTTCCGAGAGACAGTGGGCCCAGACGCCAAGGTTGGGACCTCAGCCTCAGTCCCCCACCCCCTTCCCAGACAGCAGGGTTGAGGAAGAAGGAACCTTTGTCTCTTCCTTCACCTCTAGGGCCTATAAGGACCCCCAGAAAACCTTTCAGCTAGGATGAGAGATTTCTGAATGTATATCATGGGGAATGTGTCCATACCAGCAGCTGGATTCCTCTTTTTATTATCTTCCGTAATAATAACAGATGTTTATTGAGTCTTTACTCTGTGCCAGACAGTTTGCTAGGAGGTTAATTATTGAATTATTTTATATACGTTGAGTTGGGATCTGAACACCAGAGCTAGTGCTTCTAACCACCCTGTAATCATGCTATTCCTGTGTCCCAAAGGCTGACCCTCACATTTAGATGCCAGAATAAATACTCCTATTCACCCAATAAGGGATGAGATGACCCAGAAATCCTGCATTGGGAGCTGCTAAATGTAATGTTTAACCTCGGAAATGATTGGCTTAAGATGCAGTAATCATGCCATCAGGACCAAGAAATGTGTTCAGAGTCTTTTCTGTGTAAGGAACTGGAAAATATAAAGAAGTATAATAATATTCAATATGTACTGAGTGCTAACTTTGTGCCAGGCCCTGTTCTAAGATCTCCGCTATTACATTTACTCACAGTAATCCTGTGGGAAGAGATTTATCATTTCCCGCACTTTACAGATGAGGAAACTGAGGCCTGCAGAGATCATCTTGTATTTTCTGTGCTATATCCCTAGAAACAAACATTTCTTTGAGAAGCCCTGATTCCTTCCAATGAAGAATGGTATTTAGAAACCAAGTTCTGGTCACTGGATGTGCTCATTGTTCACTGGTATGTCACTGCTTATAGGTTCTCTCAATGGACAGAACTAGAAAATACACGTATGTATACTAACCAATATATACACACATATCTATAATTATTTCTGTATCTGCCTATATATAAATTAAATTTACATGAGTTTATACCTTTGTTTCTGACTCCAATTCAGCACCCACTACAGATTTAACTTTAGCTTTTCTCCCTGTTTTATTTGCAAATTTCTTTCTCTGACAGTGAGAATCCTGGCTCCCATTATCTACCATTTATTTACATATTTGTTCAAGTCTAGTATACATGTAGCTCCAGAATTATTAGTCCATATCCCTGAGAGAAACAACTAAATAAAGTGCAGTGATTATATACAGTTTTTTTTTTCTTTAGCTTTACAGTTCCTAGTCAAAATACCATTTTCCACAGTTACTTAGGTCACCAGTCTGCTCTTTTGGTCAAACTGGAAGCAGGTGCATTAGTGCAGTTTGCTAATATTTTCGGTTCTCTTCTTTTGGGAGGTTAGAACTTTCTTGCCCTCACTAGGTTAGGTAAGAACATGTTACTTGTTTTGCCCAATGCAGTGTAAGAGAAGGTGACATGTTTTGTTCCCAGGAGGAAGGATTTGATTACTTGGTGTGAGATTCTCCATCCTTCCCTTCCCCTGTCTTGGCAGTTGTGGAAGCATAAGTTGCTATAAAAGTATGAGCTGATTCATTACACAGAAGGCAGCAGCCTGGGAGAATCATCTAGAACCAGAGTGGATTTTGCATGAGGAAAAAACATTTATTATTGTAAGCCCCTGAGATTTTGGAGTTGTTTGTTACTGCCGCACGGCTATGATCTTACCTGATACATAAATAAATGTAATAATTAAGAATGATAAGCTATTAAAAAGTAAACTCCACATCCTATGGGGAAAATTAGTGGTATAGATAAATGCTCTGAATAGCGGTTCTTAAAGCTGTTTGTGTTCACAAATCCATTTGGAGATCTGATGAAAGCTATCTGCTATCTTCTTCCCAAAATACATGAAGTCACATATACACAATATTTTACATTCCATTTCAGCCACATGCATAGACTCCCTGAAGCCTATCTAGACACATGGCCCATCTCACGTGGGCAGCTGCTAGTCATCTTCACTGACTGCTGCCATGTGGGGTTGCAGGCTCATTGTTTAGGGCGTGAACCTTTGGTAATAAGGTTCAGATTGCTCCCTGCAGGTGGAGGCTGTCTGAGAGAGCCTCTTGGAGGAGGTGCCTTTCAGGCTGAACCTGAAAGGAAAGGCAGAAGAGAGTGGGAATCAGATTTTAGGTGGAGGTCATAAAGGCAGGAAGTAGCAGATGATGTCCTTAAACTCAGGGCAAGCTTACTCCAGATCCCACCATTTAAACTTCTATGTAAGACAGTATTGGCCCCCATGGAATTTCTTTTCACTGTTTCAGGGAGGCAAGAAGGAAACCTAACCCTAACACTGTGTGTTGAACAAGGCTCTGAAATCCTTGAGTGGTTGCAAACTCTGATGCCCTTAGTGCCTGGCAGGTTAGTGAGTGAAGTAAGCCAGGTGAAGGACAATGGGGAGTGGAGTGGACTGCAGTGGATTGGAGAGCACGTGGCCCAGCTCAAATGGGCAGCTGCTGTTTATCTTCATGGACAGCTGCCGTGGGGGAATGTGAATTCAGTGTGCCACTCTTCCAATTTTTCAAGAGAAAATGTAAATCTGGTGGGTTTTTTTGGTAAAATATTCTGATATGTTAAAAAGGGACAAAGCGTGTATGGCCACGAGGGCCACCATGTGTAATTGGGTACGTTGTGTTTTAGCTTGGGGTCCTAGAGTAGGTCCACACAGATGAAGGTATGTCTTTTTCTAACTCATACACAGGTGCATGTAGGGCTGCATAAGCCCTGATGAGGTTATATCCAGGCTGCACGCCTCCAATTTGAGGCCTCTGATTTGGGAGAAGCTTGCTTTCTCTGGTCCCAGCAGGCCTTTCTGTAAGTGAGTGTGAATAGCCTACAAGGCACACCCAGTTCAAGGCAATCAGCTCTCTCACCTGTGTATGAAGACCCAGTTCCCCTCTGGCTGGCATTCAGGCCCACAAGGTGAGGGAGGTATTAGTGGACGTTTAGAATCTGGCTGCTGGGCACCTCTCCCTGGTGCCTGTTTTCATGAATGACAGCATAACCTTATTTTCTAGGCAGCCATGCAAAATATAATCACATGGTTCTTGTCTACCCAAAGATGAACTAAAAACAAAAGCAGAGTAAAATTACACATGAACACTTGCTGTACAGCACACATAACACTGGTAATTTGGAAAGGAGGAAGTGTCTTAGCTATCATCAGAGGCACTGGTATATTTCCCTAGTATTATAGTAGGAATTCCATGAACCACACCTTGCTGTAGTTTTCTGGTTTTCTTTCTTTTTTTTGGACTATACGGTTTCCAGGGCAATAAAAGTTGGTGGAAAGGTGTTTGGGGTTTTCCCACCAGAACAGCAGGCTTCCATTCTCCTTGCTGGGCCTCTGGGCCTCTGAGAGATACCATCACACCAGACTTTAGGGGTGAATGGTATATCCCAAAGCAGGCTCTGACCCATGGAAAAGAAGAAGGAATTCACTGGACTGAAGGGTGTGATTATGGTTGCAGATTTGCTTCATGACCTTGTAGGGCCCCAAGACTTTATTTGAAGCAGTGAGTGTCCTCTGGCTTTTGCTAGCTGGTCATGATAGACCAAGTAGAGCACCCACTGAGTAGAGATGGGGCCAATGGCTTAGAAATAATTCAGACATTACAAGAATGCACAATCCACACAAAATCTGCTGTATATACAGAGAACACAGAGAAGAAATGTGAAGGGGTAATGCTCCTATTTTAAAGAAATCTTTTCTAGTACATTATTGATAAGGCTATTGTCTTTTATTTTTTCTTTCTTTCTTTTTTTGGTTTTGTTTCTTGTAATTTTCTTTTGCTGCCATTGTAGTTCTAACACTCCTCCTTTCTCCCATGGGATTATTTTTAGTTACAATGTGCCTCAAGGGGGCCAATCTCCAAAAAAAGAAAAAGAAAAGGAAAAAAAAAATCCTATTAGAAACCTAATGAGCCTCTTTAGTTTCTATTTTTTTTTTCCCCTTCTGGCCTTGTACATAATCAGGAAAAGAGAGAAGGAACTTGTATATGTTGCTGTTAGGGAACCTGCTTTGTGGCATGTAGGTGGGAGGCATTACAGGCTTAGTGCTTATAGCCAGTGTCCGGAGTTTAACGGGCATTCGGTAATGTAGTGCTTCTCAACTATATCTGTGTAATGGAAACTTTCTGAGATCTTGATACAGTAGGTCTTGGGTAGGATCTAGGCATCCATAGTTTTTAAAATCTTCAAAGGTAATTCTGACATATAGCCAGGGGAGGAAATGTGTATTTAATATATGGAAATATAATTGAATTAAGGAAGGAGTAAAACTGCAACTAGACCAAGAAGCAATTGTGTTAGAGTTAAGACTAGAACTCTTTAATATCACAACGTGAACCTGAAATTGTTATCAGTTTTGGCTGTGCTAGGGCTCACGGTGTTCTCCTCCTAGGCTTGATGAGGGATTAGTAGGGGTGGGTACACATTGCACCACTCGTTTACTCATTTAATAAATATGTATTGTGATTCTCTTGAGCAGCCATAGAAAACACATACACAGATTAAAAACACACAGAGGAAAAAAAATGAAATTCTGAAAAGTATTTAATGAATACAAAAGATGGCAGGAAAGGAGGATCAAGGATCAGAGAATAGAAGAAGAAAAATAGAAAAAAAACCCAAAATCCCAAGGATCAGAGGCTAGAAGAGGAAAAATAGGGGAAAAAACCCCCCGAAATAGTATATTTATTTATTTTGGCCACACCATGCGGCATGTGGGATCTTAGTTCCCCGACCAGGGATTGAACCCAATACCCCTGGCATCGGAAGCTCAGAGTCTTAGCCACTGGACCAATAGGGAAGTCCCCCCAAATACTATATTTAAACCCAGTCTTTATCAATAACTATTTACATTTAAGTGGGAACAAATACTCCCATTACAAAGCCAAGATTATCAGAATGGATAAACAACTAAGTGCAGTCTACAGTTGATGCACCTTAAATATAAAATTGCAGATAGACTAAAAGTCAAAAGAGGAAAAAGATAAACCGTGCAAACACTACTCATGAGAAAACTGGTATGCCTCTGTTAATCAGAAAAAAAAAGACTTCAAAACAGGAAGTATTACCAGACATAAGAGAGATTTCCTAAGAATAGGGCTGATTCATTGAGAACATAATCCTAAATTTATGTGTGTCTAATAGTGCATCAAACTACATGCACTAAACATTGACAGAACTAAAGGGAGAAATTGATCAATCCACAATCAGAGTGGGAGACCTCAACATTCCTTTCTCAATAACTGAAAGAAAAGGAGACAAAAAAAATCAGAAAGGGTATAGATGACGTGAACAACAGTCTCAACCAATATGACTTAATAGACATTTATAAAATTCTTACAATCAACAGATGTAGGATACACAATCTTATCTAGGATACATTAAAGACTAAGCAAGATAGACAGATTCTGGACCATAAAACAAGTCCTCCAAAATTTCAAAAGTTGAAATAATACAAAATATGTTCTCTGAACATGGTAAAATTAAATTAGAAATCAATAATAAAAATATATCTACAAATTCCCCAAATATTTGGAAATTAAAAACACACTACTAAATAACCCATGATTCAAAGAAGAATTCATAAGGGAAATTAGAAACAATTTTGAACTAAATGACAATAAAAACATATCAAAATCTGTAGGGCACAGCTAATGTGCTAAGGCAGAAAATCATACTTTTAAATGCTTATATTAGAAAAGAAGAACGATCTAAAATAAATTATATAAGCTTCTACCTGAAGAAGCTAGGAAAAACAGCAACTAAAGCCAAAGTAAGTAAAAAGAATAAACATAAAAATGGAAAACAATAGATATATCAAGTCCAATAGTTGATTATTGAACAAATATTAACAAAATTGGTAAACTACTAACAAGACTGATCAAGAAAGAAGAGAGAAAACACAAAAATCAATGTTAAGTATTAAACAAGGTATCAAAATAGATTTCTTTATGCCACCAAATTTACAACACTGTTAAAAAATGCAACTTATCAAAACTGATTAGAGGATAGATAGATGACCAGAATAGCTCTAAATATTCATTAAAAATTGAACTCTAAGCCTGCTGGGAAATGCAGATTAAAACCACAATAAGACGGGAATTCCCTGGCGGTCCAGTGGTTAGGACTTGGCACTTTCACTGCTGAGGCTGAGTTTGATCCCTGGTCAGGGAACTAAGATCCTGCAAACCAAAAAAAAAACAAAAACAAACAACAACAACAAAAGGAACACGTAAAGATACTACTATATGTTAACTAAAACCTATAAAATTTGAAAAGACTAGCAATATCTAATGCTGGAAAGGATGCAGAGCAACTGGACTGCTCATGTATTGTTGGTAGAGGTAGGAAATTGCACAACTACTTTGAAAAACTGGCAGTTTCTTATTTAAACATACACCTACGCTATGGTCCAACCATTCAGCTTCTACCTATGTACCCAAGAGAAGTGGAAGCACATTTCTACAAAATGACTTGTGCAAGAAGTGCACAAGTGCAATTCTTGTGCAAGAATTGCAGCTTTATTCATAATCGTAAAATATCCAAAACAGCATGTTTACATTTTCTTCTTGATGGACAAACAAATTGCGGTAACTCCATGCAATGGAATAGTATGTGCCAAAAAAGGAACAAATTACACATTCATACAACACATGGGTAAATGTCAAAAGCATTATGATGAGTCAAGCAATCAAGGTGCAAGATCGTTCATACAGTATGCTTCCATTTGCATCAAGTGAAAGGACAGGCAGAACTAATCTATGGGGATAGAAGTCAGAATAGTGGTCACCTCTGGTAGAAAGAGGAGTAAAACTGTAAAGAGACAAAAGGGAACTTTCTAGGATGATGGTAATGCTCTGTACCTTGATTGAAGTGTTTCTTAAATGAGTATATACATTTGCCAAAATTCATTGAAACGTACACTTAGGATCTGTGCATTTTACTGTATGCAATTAAATCTAAGAAAGGAGTGTGTCACCCACTGTGTATTAAGTGTTGTGCTAGACCCTGAGGGTAGGATAGTGAGCAAACACAGACATAGCCCCTGTCTTCACGGAGCTTAGAAGGTGAGGAGGAATAAGACATCAATGAAAAAAATCACACGCAAAAATTTGAAAACTATAGATGAGTGAAATGTTTGAGCAGGAAGGTGAGAGTATAGCAGATGTGACCAACAGTCTCTAAACTCAGATATGCAACAAGCGTCACATTCTTTTCTTTTAAAATTGTCTTAGTTTTCTTCCATCTGGGTAAGTGGGATGTTCCAACTCTGTCTCCCTTGGGACTGCCTCTTCCTCTTGGTCCCGCCAAACCCAGGGAACTCTGGTGACACCTGGATAGTGTAGTAAAGGCCTCCACGTTCCAGGCTTTCATGGTTATTGCTGGTATCATTTTTTGTCCAATGCATAAGTGTCCTTGAGGGTCAGAGGCATACTTCAATTGGACTCATAAGTTCTCTAGAAACACCATGCAGCCATCCTTTGGAAGTCTTGCCATCTCTTCGGAGGGCCGTTTGGGAGTAAGGAGAAGGTCTCCACTGCTTATAGGATCTCTCACTCTCTCTTGCTTTCTATTCCTGTCTCCTTTCTAAAGTCCTAGCATTATCTCTTCAATGGGCTTAAACTGCTGGCAAAGACAAGATGCTTTTGCTCTCTGCTTTGCAAAACTTGGTAACGCAAGAAAGAACAAAAAGGCCAAACTGCAAGCTTGAAATGTGAGAGAGAAAGAAAAATCACATATGTATATGTAACAAAACTTTTCAATAAATTATCCTGCTCAAGATTATATGCTAGAGCAAAGTGATTTGGTTGGGAGGCCAGGAAAGAGTTTCTGTGAGGAAATAATGATTGAATTAGATTTTTGAAAGAGGTGGAATTAACTATGTAAGGTGGGGTGGGGAGCTGCTATCCAGTGAGCAAAGCAGTGGGGTACATAATGAGACCAGAGTGGCAGGCAGGGTCCAGACCTGGAAAGGCCAGTATTTCCATCCTTATCTTAGGGTAAGTGGGAAGCCATTGGAAGGTTCCAAACTCCTCCACGTAAAAAATGTATTTGGCTATAGTCTTTATTAAAGGCATAGCTGGTCCTCAGTTCTGCCCACTGCTGAGGCTGCTTCTAAATAGAGTCAGGAAGCCCCAACACACATCCCTTTAGTCTTTGTGGATTCAGAAGGGCCACTGACCTCTGAGATGGGTGCACCCACACGTACAGGTAATGTTGTACTCCAGCCAACTCTTACTACTGCATGTTTCTGCAACTTGGGATATACGAGCATTTCCCCATTTGATTCAAAGTAGTTAGGTGAAATGGCTGGAGAAATAAAAGTAATTTAAGTTATAAATGAGAATGCTAACCATATGATAGGTTGCTATAAAGGAAGACCAACATTAATGTGCTATAATATGCAATTTAAACTTGCAGGGGAGTGAATTATGTACTGCAATAACAAGGAGGCAAAAAAAAGTTATGTGAGTGCTTACGATAGGGATAGCTATTTCTACAGTGAAGGTTTTACAATCTGAGTGCATGTGTGCATAATTTCCGCATGCTTCCCAGGTAACATATGTTATATCTAAAGACAGAAAGAGGTTAGTGTCCAAAGGAGGAAAAATCTGCTATTAAACTCATTAATTTGAGAGTTCTGGTTGTAGAATGATTGTGAAAGACAATTATTTCTTGGCTTGAATGTGGTCTTTTGCTGTAATTCTAAGTGTGAACGTGTGAAAATATTGAGTGCATCTGCTAAGTGAAGCAAAAATGTAGAGTGAAACTTTATTTAACCTTATCTTGTCAGTAATAAGGATGGGAAATCTATGAAAAAGGGAAGAGTCCTTCTTAAAATAGAAGCTGAAAGTGGGAATAAAATGGAGTGATGTACTTAAAATATTGAATAGAATCCGCTTTAATTTCTGTTTTCTAGCAGCTTCAAGTACTTTAGAAGCACAGATTTATCTATCAGTTATAAATCAGTCGCTTATTCCAGAAGTGTTTTTATTAGGCAATAGTTTGAACTTGTTATCATAGTTTGAATGACTATATGTTCCTAAAAGTAACACAGCCAGCTGCATTTCTTTAAATATATTCTAGACTTTTTCCCTAACTCAGAATGAATGTCCTACTTTCCAAAGCAGTTCTACTCACTGAAGCTTTGGTTGAAGTGGAGAATTCCAATGTAGCATCATTGGCTGGCAAACACTAATGACTGCAGTGAGCCAGAAGCCCGGGCCTCTGGGTCAGTAGGAAGAGCATTGTGCCAAAGGCCTGGGCGCTGCATTTTAATTCTGCCCACGTCAGTTGGAGTATGGTAACTGGCTGCACAGCACCATCACAGATCATTGGTGTCTAGCTTCTGCTCAGCTCCAGATCACTGCTCTGAAGTTATTCCCCTTGTCTTTGATGAGCTCCATTTCTTCATCAATAAGTTGACTGCTTCAGACTTTTAATGTTTTGTCTTTGCCGAGCTCCAAATGCTCATGAATCTCACAGAGGACAGGGGAGGTGTAAAGGGATCGTTCCCTTGTAGATATCCTTCCTTAAGGTCTTATATAAGCAGGGTCTTGTCTCTCTTTTCTTTCACCTCCAGCTAACTAACCCACCCACTTACCTAGTCTCTTTACTGTCACTCATTTTCAGTATCCCCTCATTGGCTCCTTCTCCCTGTTCAGCTCTCCTCACAATTTCTCTCCTACCCTGAAAGAACTCTTGCCCCACAGAATTTACAGATTTTTAGAGACTCTGGCTCTCCTCTCCAGCTTTCCTTACTGGGCAGATGCCCAGCTGCCCTCTGTTAATTGCATCCCTTATACATCTTTTTTTCCCTCTGATTTTTATTTGATATGGTCAATGGATTTTCCATTCTTAAAAATATACTAACTTTAAAAACTTATGTGTCACGTATGCTCATTATAGAAAAAAAATTATTTATTAGTAAAGAGTAGGCAATAAAACTTCCCTTTTATCCTTCCAGACACTTTATGCATATAAACACATAACAGTATAGTGCAGCAGTTAAGCATGGGCTATGGGCCAGAGTATGTGAATTTGAGAGCCAAGCTCTGCCACTTATTGGCTGTGTGACCTCAGGTACATTAGTAACCTCTCTGTGTCCCAGCAATTTCATCTTTAAAATGAGGTAAAAATAGTAACACCACTGGGATTGTAAGGATGAATGAATTAATATTTATAAAGTGTTTAGAACCATACCTAGAAAGAAGAAAGCCCTTGATAAATGTGCTACTGTTATATCTTTTTTTTTTTTTTTTTTTTTTTTTGCGGTACGCGGGCCTCTCACTGTTGTGGCCTCTCTTGCGGAGCACAGGCTCCGGACGCGCAGGCTCACGGGCCCAGCCGCTAAGCGGCACGTGGGATCTTCCCGGACCGGGGCACAAACCCATGTCTCCTGCATCGGCAGGTGGGCTCTCAACCACTGCGCCACCAGGGAAGCCCTGTTATATCATTTATAAAGAAATGAGATCACGCTACATGTGGAATTTTAAAACTTGCTTTTTCACTTAAAATATATTTGAACATTTTTCATGTCATTCATTTTATGTCAATGAATGATTAATCTGATAGCCTACTTTAAGCATATTGTTTTAAATGATTGTATAATATTCCACTGTAAATATTTATTAATGTTTATTAGATGACTTGTTTCCAATTTTGTGATACAAACAACACAGCAGTTAACATCCCGGTCCATGCCTACATCTTTGTGTATATCCCTGGTTTCTAGATATGGGATTTATGGGTCAACAGATATGCACATTTTAAGACTCTTGATTTAAATTGCTAAAATGATCTCCAGATTATACTTCCATTAGTAGAGTGAGTCAGTTTTTTTTTTTTTAAACACTAATTCCTTCAAGGACCCACAGGAACTTTACATTCACTGTATTCCATTGTGTCTGATGTGGCTAACTTTTCTGCATACATAACTTTCTAATAGACATCATGCCAAATACTGATTTCAGATTGTCATAGCAAGGCTTAGTAGTCGTGAGGTTTCAGGAAAGATTCCTAGATTAGCTAAAGACTTTAGGAAGTTCTTGAAAATATAGCTAAATCCTACAAGATGCTCTTAATGAAGAGGTTCTCAAATTTAGCTGCACATTAGACTCTCCTGGGGAAACTTTGTAAAAAATTCCAGTGCTTAAGCCTAGACTTAGTGGGTCTGGTGTAGGACCCAGGCATTGAATGATTTAAAAAGCTCTCCAGATGATTCTAATGTGCAGTCTGGGTTGAAGACATTATGGATTGAATTTCATTAATTATAGGCGAGATTACCTGAATTCATCACATCTGTTTCTTTACACTTGCTGTAGGTGTCATCTTGGTGCCACCATTCAGTCATTCCCTTCTTTCTTTGTGAATATAAAATGATCTATTAAAAAAAAATTGGTAGTATCTAGAAATTCAGGTAAAATATACTCTTGATACTCACTTTTCTCCTTTGGTTATGTTGTAGACACCATCCTAACATTAATCTTACTGCTAAGCCATCAATCCTCTGTCTTTGATAGGATCTCTCCTTCAAGACTCTCTTTTCAGGTGATTTCATAAGTTGAGTGTGCTTCATAAGTTGTGCTTCATAAGTGTGCTTCATAAGTTGAGTGTGATGTAAATGTCACTGGTTCTGTTTTGTTGTTTTTATAAGACAGCCTCAGCCCTGGTCATGTTTGTTGGAAATGTGAATTCTTGATGAGGTTCGCTGAACCAGACACTTTGACTCTTGGAATTTTACAAGCTGTGGGAAACCTCTTAGGTAATGATTCTCAGCGTAAAATTAGGAAAGGCATTTGATAAAAATGCTTTGCAATAGCATGTTCTCGAGTTTTCACAAGTTCATTCAGAAAGAAATACAAAGATCTAATCTCCCTACAAAAAGATATTTAATTATACTCTGTGACTAAAGAAACAAATCAAATTGGCAGTGGCATATAGTCATTAACAACTCATTAATAAGTCAGCTTTATAAATCAGCTTAGTAAGGGTGTAAGGAAATATGTACTCTTAGAACTTTTGGTGAAAATGTACATTAGGAAAACCATTTTGAAAAGCGATGTGGCACAATTTACTAAAATTAAAAAAGAATATCTCCTTTGACCCAGAAATTCCATATCTAGGAAATTACTTTATGGATATTCTTTTTTTTTTTCAATTTAACTTTATTTATTTTTTTTATACAGCAGGTTCTTATTAGTTATCCATTTTATACATATTAGTGTATATATGTCAATTTCAATCTCCCAATTCATTACAGCACCACCACCACCCCGCCACTTTCCCCCCTTGGTGTCCATACATTTCTTCTCTACATCTGTGTCTCTATTTCTGCCCTGCAAACTGGTTCATCTGTACCATTTTTCTAGGTTCCACATATATGCGTTAATATACGATGTTTGGTTTTTCTCTTTCTGACTTACTTCACTCTGTATGACGGTTTCTGGATCCATCCACTTCTCTGCAAATGACCCAATTTCGTTCCTTTTTATGGCTGAGTGATATTCCGTTGTATATATATATGAACCACATCTTCTTTAAATGGATATTCTTATAGATGTATATATGAGATTATTCATTTGAGCATCGAGTGTAATACCAAAACATAGGTAACAAACTACATGTTCATCAGCAGGGGACCAGCTATGTAAATGTGGCACATCCATCTAGCTGTTAAAAGTATGCGTCAGAGTGGTATGCATAGACAGGGAAATACTCCCATGATACAAAATTGAGCAAAATAAGCAAGCTATAGAATGGTCTGTAGGATCACCTCTGTGTAAATTTAAAAATAAAATCATAAATGTGGTTTTATGTCCTTTAAGATAAGTGAGAAACTGTTAACAATAGCTATCTTTGATATGCAAGGGGTTGGGGAAGAGGAGAGACTTGCACATTTTAATTTTATACCGTTATGTACTTTTTGGATTTTTAAACCACATTTATGTGTTATTTCTCTTTCAAAAATTAGGTAAAAAAATTATGACAGCTGTCGGATCTGCTGAATCACTCTGCAATTTGAAAGAAGTGGGGGGTAAAACAGTCACAGAAAATGCTTTACAAAGATTTTTGAGGGATTAATTAGGAAGAACATCACGTTTGATGTTAAGTCGTCTGGCACAGCATTGCCCCTGAGCTAACTGTTCTTCGAAGCATATGTTTCAGAAGTGACCACCTAGTGGTTGTAGAAGAATTGGTTCTATTTTTCTGCATTCTTTTTGCTGGTATATCTAAAACATTTCCTTGGAAAAAGGTTACCCTCCTATCGTGTCAAACCATTTAGTGATTTGGAAAGGAAGTTAGGATTGGTGAAGAGATTTTCTCTCCTATCCTTTGTTCTCCTGCCCTTGGTATATCATAACTTATAGGGAAAATATCAAATAGAGTGGTTTAGCATTCATGTTATTCTCATTGTTTTAATTGCAAGCTGTATCACAAATATTCAGATACCTAGAGAAAACAACAACAACAACAGATCATTACATGAATGTCTGGTTGATTCTTGACAGGTAGTATTTCAAAAAGCACACCAACCAATCTGTTCATCTCTAATGCCAGCCTTGCCCTCCTCCCTGCCTCTCTGCCCACAGCCCTTTTCCTTCCTACCCCTTGACCTTTTCTCATCAGTGTTCGCTGTACCCATGTTTCCTTTCTATACTACCACCCTGGCCCTATATGAACCTGTGCCTGGATTAGAGAACAAGACGTTTTACTGTTTCCTACTAATCTGTCTTGCAAAACCTGCTAGTTATCTCTTCCCTAAAATGTGATTTTATCCTAGTGCCTCTGATTCTGTATCAACAGAGGCTGCCCATGAGGTTGAGCCCACATTTCTTAGTCTGTATTCAAACTCATTCTAGATCCAGGAAGTCTTTCTTGATTGGACCCAGAGCTCCCACCCCCTGCACACACACACACACACACACACACACACACACACACACACACACACACACACACACACACACACACACACACACACACTCTCACACTTATAGATTGTTCCTATTGGGTCCAATTCTCACTAGTGAACTGAATTTCATGGTATCTTGATAAGATGTTTTTAATGATTATCTAAATGGCGTGATGTAAATTTACATGAACACATGTGCACACAGAGTACACAAAGACATTCTCAAGATTTATTTACCAAAAAGAGACTCAGTTGCCCAAAAGAGACTATTTGAATCAGAAGAGACTGAAATACTAATAGATGGTATGTTTAAATCCTTTCCCTCCTCCTTTTGACGAGGATTAAGCTGTCATCAAGAAAATGAGGTCAGCTACAGAAGTTAGAGTAGTTTCAATTTCTTTACCTAATTGTAGAATTCTGTGTAAATGTTCTATCTTGTTACACAGGCCTGCTCTTGATAGGTTTCTGGAGGGGAGTGGCTATGCCTTGTTTCTTTGGAATCACCAAGTATCATACGTACTTGTGAGAATAGTTGTCTGGACATCCAGTTTCAGAACCCAGGCCTTAGAGGCTCTGACAGGTACTTTCATAGTCTTACAGCTTACCCCAAGGAGGATGTGCTAATTTGCAGAGTCTTGGGCCAGAGGATAGAGTTATTGGTAGCTTATGAGGCCATGGTCCTTTCCCCATAGAAAGTATAGGCTTGTGGAACTGCCTTTAGAGACCAGGCCCATGATCGCTGCCTCCTGGGTGTATTCATCGTCTGTGGAGCCAATCTCAATTGTGGTCAGTATTAGGCAAGGCATCATTTTCTCAACCATAAAATAAAAGGATTAGGTTGGGGTCTGAACAGCAGCAATGGGGTCCAAAAGTTGCTTTCAGTATTGCAGAAAGCCCAGTAGAAGTTGTGTATTTACCTTCATTAGCCCACATTGCTTAGTATAGCAATGCAGAGTAAATGCAGTTTGTTAGAAAAAATTTTTCAAATGTGGAGTTTGTAGAGGAAAATTAATAAAACGGGTCCATGGTGGGGCCTAGTTTGTCTCAATGTCCTTTCCAGGCCCCTTTAACATTCTTTAATTCAGCTCAGGTGGTCCATGAACTTGAAGTCGGCGGGATACTCTCATTCCACCTGCCAGTTTTTCTCCTAAGAACCTAGACGCAGTCGTAGCATTTGGGCAGTGCCTCCGTATTGGGCAAACACTTGATCTGATTTTTAACAGCATCACCCACCTGTCTTGAATCTTTAGGCCTATGTGTCTGAACCCAGAGGCTGGTAAGTGCTCTTCCTTTTCCCCTCCCTCTCTCTTTCTCTTTATTTCTTTCAGCTTGGATCTTTCAGCATAATTTTGTTTATTTTTATTTCCTAGGTCTCTTCTCTGTTCTGTGTCTGCATCTTCTTGTGTCTTTCCCTGAAGCTGTGCGTGTTTTGCTCACTGCCGTTTTCTGGACTCCATCAACTTGGTAGCCATAAAACCCACTTGTTTTCTTCTTTTAAAATGCTGGCAGTTATTTGGGTATCAGGTGTCAGCAAGGCACTGGTCAGTGTAGGATGGCTGTATTCGGCTGTGCTTCTTACAGCCCTCCTTATGATTGTTTCCAGTAATTCGATAAATGCATACTAGCTAATAAAGTGCAGTTAACATTTAATAATAAAAAATGTAGAAAGTCAGTTGTACCTCCCTCACTGTAATGATAAGCAAAGCCTTTTATGTTGTGATGTCTTAACAGTTAGCTGCATGAGTGCTAGACGTTGCTTTTAATTAAACAATAAAGAATGTAACGCCCTTTCTGGTATCATTATAAATTTTGATGTGGTACAACAATTTGATTCTTTAAAAATTAATTGCCTAGGAGTATGTTTAAGTAGTATTGATTATGTTGGTGCCTCGTGTTGATCTGTGATACTTAACCCAACATTTAAAATATCTTTTTTTCCATTATATGTTGGGATGCAAGAATAAAAGCAAAGTACGAAACAAATAGGCACTTGAATTCTAATAGCAATAAGCAATAAATGTCAGGCATCTGGAAATTATGGTTGCAATTTCATCAGAGTACACTTTGTTCTTCTATTATGCCTGCATGAATTTTGCTACAGGCAAAATCTATTACAGATAACAGTTAAGAACCTTTCTAATCTACACAGATAGTCATGGCAAAATGCTGGAAAACTAAATGTTGGAAAATGTAATATTGCAGGGGAAAATTGACACTTGTAGAAAATAATGTGGGCCTCTTTAGAACCACAAATGGTAATCATTGCTTTAAGATCATGGTGTGGTGGAGGTTTCTGTGGTGGGTGACCCAGATGAAGGACACAGCACTGGGAATGAATCGTGTTCTGCTGGCTGTTGTGTGCATGTACAGGTAGATGCTTATCTGTAAATTGAGGGGTGGGGTGTGTGCTTAATGGTTGCTACCTGAAATTGTAATTACAAAGTCAGATTGCACGTGAGAAGACTGGGTTTTTTCCACTGCCCTTGGGTACACTGGAGAGGAATATTTCTATTCCGGGGCCAGTTGACTCCCCTCAGGAGAAAGATTAATTAGTATTCATCACTCTTGACGGCACACAGTGACCCTGGATAGTTGCTTGGTAAATTTACTAACTGAGCTTTCAGGAAATTGGCTCCTGGCTATTAACCTGAATGAATGTCTTTTCTGCACTTAACTCCAGCTTAATCTGAATTTTCTAGGTCTCAGAGCATTAGGACCAGGGTTTGAAGATGTGGAGTTTGCCATTTACTTTATCATCCTCATCCTCTTTATTTTTCACATCCCTTCAACACATGCAGCATCACCACCTAGATTATTTATTTATTGCTGTGTAACCAATTACCTCCCAACTTAGCAGCTTAAAGCAACAAATGTTTATTATCTCACAATTTCTGTGGGTCAGGAATTTGGGAGCAGCTTAGATGGTTGGTTCTGGCTTGGGATTTCTCATGAAGTTAACGCTCAAGATGTCAGCCAGGGCTGCAGTCAGCTAAAGACTTGATATCAAGCTGGGGGATGGAGGATTCTCTTCCAAAAGGATAGCTCTTGGCAGGAGATCTCAATTCCTCAGTTGGCAGGAGGCTTCCATTCATTGCCACGTGAGTCTTTCCATAGAGCAGCTTGAGTATCCTACAGCATGGCAGCTGGTTTCCCCAAGAGCCATTGATCGGAGAGAGAGGAAGGAAGATGCGGTGCCTTTTATGACCTGTCACTGCTGCCATATTCTGTTTACTAGAAGTGAGTCACCGAGTCCTACTCACATTGAAGGTTAGAACTAAATTCTGCCTCTTGAAGGGAGGCACATCAAAGAATTTGTGAATGTATTGCACTGGCCAAAAAGTTTGTTTTCTCTGTATGTTACGGAAAAACCCGAACAAACTTTTTGGCCAACCCAATATTTTTAAAACTACCATATCACCTAAACGAGACACACTAACATCGGCTCCCAGGACAGACTTGTTTTCCAGGCTTGCTCAAGTAGCACCTTGTCTGAAAAGACCTCCTTCACTTCTTGGACCCACATTCTTCTTCTTTCTCTCACATCTAGGTAACAGCATCTCATCACTTTGAACGTGTTGTCTTTGACTGCTATGAATCGTTATTTTACGTGTGTATTTTTTTCTCCTCAATCACATATTAGGTGTTTTAAGATGAGGGTGTGTCTTATAACTTTGTCTTCTCTAGAAGCTGTTCCATTTAGGCAAATAGATGGTGCGCAGTGAATAAGCACAAGAGGCTGTTGAGTGTGGCGGGTGAGAGCAGGGCTTTGGTTCAAAGGAACCAAGGGGTCTTAGGTTCAAATTCTGGCTCCACCATTGTAAAAGCTTGGGAAATCTCTTACACAGCAAGTATTCTGTGAGAACTGTTCCACATGTAGGTGTATTTTCGATGTATTTTTGGAAGGAGGTGAGCTCCATGTCCTTCTATTCCCCCATCTTGATCTGTTACACAGGAAACAATATTAGAACATATCTCATGACCCTGTTGTGAAGATTTATTGAGATGATGAATGTTGAGAATGTGGGAATTGATACACAAATTGTAGGTCCTATCACTGTGGTATTGATAACATTTCACCTGTTCATAGGCCATTTTGTCTTATGTTGGATAAACTGACATGGATCCTTGTCCTACGAACATTCTGTTTGACAACAAACAAGTTACTTCTTTTCTGAGTCTCAGTTTTCTGTCTGTGAAATGAAGGTGTTATGCCAGATAATTTCTGTGACCCTTCTGTAGCAAGATTATCTAACTCTGTTTTCTCTTATACAGAAAGTAAAGAGAGAAAAGATTTTCTTTGTAATATGGGCAAGTTCTACAGAAATACCATGTTAAATCTTACAGATAAGAACTTTTCATCGGAAGATGAGACACTTGTGTTAGGCTTGTCTGCAAGGGAAGGAGACTGATACTTTTTGAGTACTTATTATATGTGCTCAGGTCTCCACATATGTCATACCATTACATACAATTATTCCTCTGAACTTTCCTTTTCTCCCTTCTACTTATCTCAGCCCATCCACTATCCAAGATCCCCACGAAAAATGAGGGTCCCAGGTCACATGGCTAATAAACAGCAGCAGGGAGAATTGAATCCAATTCTATGATTCCAATCCCAGGTTCTTTCCATGACTGCTGGTTGCCTCCATTTGAGAAGGGTGTAACCTCTTGAGTGATTTAACCTAAGCTTATCCTTCCATACCTGGCAACAGTAATACTCAGGTAACCCAGCGGAAGCAGCAGTGAGGTCATTTGTATAGCTGGATAGCTCTGGCTGGGTCAAGTTGAAGGGAATTATCTGGAGTTCTTTTAGTCCTTTTTTAAGTCCAGTAGGCAATTATCAGCCGTCTTGCCTCTGTGACTTAGTCTCAGTGGCACTAAGAAGGTAAACTTCTTTTTTTTTTTTTGCGGTACGTGGGCCTCTCACTGTTGTGGCCTCTCCCGTTGCGGAGCACAGGCTCTGGACGCGCAGGCTCAGCGGCCATGGCTCACGGGCCCAGCTGCTCCGCGGCATGTGGGATCTTCCCGGACCGGGGCACGAACCCGTGTCCCCTGCATCGGCAGGCGGACTCTCAACCACTGCGCCACCAGGGAAGCCCAGGTAAAATTCTTTGATATGAAAATTCAAGGGCTTCTGCTAGGGTTCTTGAGAGTCTGTACAGGAAGTGTTTTTGTTTGTTGTTTTGTTTTGGTTTTGTTTTCATCGTCCTTTGCCCTGGTCCCTCTTAAGTGTGGGAAACCATTGATTTTGTATGGCAAAGTAGAGAGACTCTCTTCCAGAGAGTCTTGCTCAGAGTCTGGGCCGCCAGTGGGTCTCTTGGCGTCCTCTCTTTGGGAAGGATTGGAAGGCCTATCCAGGCTCCCCAGTGGGGCTTTGTCAAGGGTGGCTGGCTACCTGAGAGCAGGTGACGAGAAGGGAAGAGGGACTAAATACTTCTTCAGACACATATGAGCATGAGGAGAGAGGGAGAACAGGGCAGGCCATTGTACCATGTACCTGTGAGGATGGGGGTGACCACAGGGTGGGAATGATAGGACATAAAATGGAACATATAACACAGTGGTAGTGTTGCCTCAGTGCTCAGGGAGGGCCCAGGTGCTCACAGGCATCAAGGATAAAACATAGGCATTTGAGAGCAGGAATGCACCAAGTCTAATTCCTTGACTTTAGAGATAGAAAAACAGGTGTGATAAGGCATCCTCTCTCTTCTGTTGCTTGCCACTTTCCACTCTGTAGATTTCATATCAAACTTTTCCCTACTGAACTGGGGTCTCTTTGAGGTGAGAACAGGAGTCAGAGGCAATAGTCCTGCAACCACCAGTGGCCCTACAGACCATTCACCACAAGCATCTGGGGACCCCTCTAAATGGCATTCAGGTTGCATCACCCCACTGCTTAAAACCCTCTAATCAGGTTCCAGACCTATCTACAAAGGAAGACTAAATACTAATTTACTAAACAATACTAGAAACCTTAATTGTGTTTGTGATTTTAACTGTAGTGGTAGACTTACGTTCACAGAAGTGATTAGGCACATCAGTACTGTAGGTTAAAAGATGCAAAGGGTAAGGCATATTTTCCTTTACATAGATTCCTCATTCCAAGGCAAGCCTAGACTAAACTTGCCTAATTGTAGCATATAGCATCTTGGTCTCTTAGAAATATTTCTTCTCTGTTATTTTTTTGAATACTGACTCTAGCTTTGGATAACTTGTTTATTGAAAAAGGAAAGTAGGACAAGGGCAGTTTTCTTAAAAATCAATATATATATAAAGCTAAAGTTGCCAGTGATTTCCTGTCACACTTGGAATAAAGTCTAAATTTCTTACATTTCTTACCATGCTGCTATGTTCCTCTTGAGCTGGTCACAGCCCACTGCTATGAACTCATCTCCTCATTCACTCCTCTCCAGACGTATTTGTCTTCTTTCTGTCCCTTCAGTATGCCAGCTTTGTTCTCTCTTTAGGACCTTTACACTTGCAGTTCCCTCTGTCTGGAAAGTTCTTCTACCAAATCTTGGCATGACTGTCTCCTTGTCATTCAGATCTCAGGTCTGTGTGGTCACATAGAGGCATTCCTGACTGCCCTACTTGATGTGATTGTATAACAGATAGAACCCATGGTCATTGTCTTGTTAATATACGAATTTACTGGCTTATTGTCTGTTTTCTTCCATGACACATGAGCTGCAAGAGAACAGGGATCACAGCCCGGCTCATTCATTGCTTTATCCTCAGGGCTGAGCCAGTCCCTGGCAAATGTTCGCTGAAGAAATGAAGCAATCTTGGCTCTCCCAGCTGTCACCTGTGTGACCTTGGGCAAGTCAGTCTATTTTCATTATGTTACATTAGGTTATAAAATCTACTTGTTATGAAGATGAATGAAATGTATATAAAATGCTTAGCACAGTGCCATGTTCATAGAATGTGTTTAATAATTAGATTTTTTTCCCTAAAGGGCTTGAAACAATGTGTGTGTATATATGTGTGCTTATGAGCACATGTAGTAGGTGCTGAATATATACATATTGATTGAACAAAATAAGTTCCCCGAATTATTCATTGCAGAGCCAGATCTTCAACCTAGATCACCTGATTCCTAATTTGGGACCTTACATCGTTCATAATTCTCAATGCCAAGCATGTCTGAGGGGTGGGTTGGAGGAAATGGGATGGAACATTTTGAGAAGTGAATATAGGCTGGCTTTCTGGAGATGTTCTTCAGATGTGGTTCTGCCTGTTTGAGCACTGAGGAAGCCATGTTATGTCTGTTGACTTCTGTTTTCTGATCTATAAAACGGAGATTCTAGTTTATCACATGCTTTGCATCAAGATGGCAGACACTGTTCTGCCCACATGTTGCATATGATCTAGTTGGGGGGTATACTGTGGACAGGTATTGCCAAGAACAACACAAGACTTTATCAACTACATGAGGTCAGAGTAGAACAATCTGAGTTCAGAATTGGACACTGTTTGTCATTGGAAGTTGTGATGGCTTAGAATGTTCTGGAAGAAAGGCTTAAATTGACTTTCGAAGAACCTCACTAGTTGATTGTGAGAATAAGATGGTATAAATTATATGAAATCCTTACAGTGATAGAATGAGCTCCACTATTGTGAAGTGTTAAGATTACTACTCTCTTCCAGATCAATACAATTCACCCCGAGATAATAGGTCTGGTCTATATTCTTATGCTTTATACCTTAAGCAAAATGGGACTGAGAGATAAGCGCTCCATTCTTCCTTTTCCTAAGTACAATGTGGGAGAGCAAAGCATCATAACTTAGGTCAGAAAAGTTAAGTCTATGGCTAGATTTTGCTACTTACTAGCTGTGAGATCTTGGACAAGTTGTATAACCCCTCTAAACCTCATTTTTCTTCTATGTAGAATGGAGATATACTACCTACCTCATAGGATTGTGCTCAGTGTTACATTATGAAATATAAAGCACAATCCAAAAAGCTATGACACTGTTTTGGTTGTCTGAATAGCCTATTTGCTATTGAAATATTCCAAGCAATAGACTGTATGCTTCCTAAGATATGGAAAATTCCTCAAAGACAGAATTTACAATATTTAATTTTTTTACTTTTGATTACATCTTCCATATGGTATCCGATTAGATGATTCAGTGAGCATAATTGTCGATCAGTCTTCAGCTAGTCTCCAAATGAATATTTTCCACGTTTCTGCCAAAGTCCCATTCAAACAGTTTTTTTCCCCATATTCATAAGTCTTTATTATCTTTAAATAACCTTGGCTTCAAACACTTACAGACCACAAATATTTACTGAAAATATCTGTAACTTCTTTATAACTTTTTTTTTTTTTTAACATCTTTATTGGGGTATAATTGCTTTACAATGGTGTGTTAGTTTCTGCTTTATAACAAAGTGAATCAGTTATACATATACATATGTTCCCATATCTCTTACCTCTTGCGTCTCCCTCCCTCCCACCCTCCCTATCCCATTCCTCTAGGTGGTCACAAAGCACCGAGCTGATCTCCCCGTGCTATGCGGCTGCTTCCCACTAGCTATCTATTTTACGTTTGGTAGTGTATATATGTCCATGCCACTCTCTCGCTTTGTCACAGCTTACCCTTCCCCCTCCCCATATCCTCAAGTCCATTCTCTAGTAGGTCTGTGTCTTTATTCCTGTCTTACTGCTAGCTTCTTCATGACTTTTTTTTTCTTAAATTCCATATATATGTGTTAGCATACGGTATTTGTCGTTCTCTTTCTGACTTACTTCACTCTGTATGACAGACTCTAGGTCCATCCACCTCATTACAAAAAGCTCAATTTCGTTTCTTTTTATAGCTGAGTAATATTCCACTCTATATATGTGCCACATCTTCTTTATCCATTTATCTGATGATGGACACTTAGGTTGTTTCCGTCTCCGGGCTATTGTAAATAGAGCTGCGGTGAACATTTTGGTATATGACTCTTCTTGAATTATGGTTTTCTCAGGGTATATGCCCAGTAGTGGGATTGCTGGGTCATGTCGTAGTTCTATTTGTAGTTTTTTAAGGAATCTCCATACTGTTCTCCATAGTGGCTGTACCAATTCACATTCCCGCCAGCAGTGCAAGAATGTTCCCTTTTCTCTACACCCTCTCCAGCATTTATTGTTTCTAGATTTTTTGATGATGGCCATTCTGACTGGTGTGAGATGATACCTCATTGTAGTTTTGATTTGCATTTCTCTAATGATTAATGATGTTGAGCATTCATTCATGTGTTTGTTGGCAGTCTGTATATCTTCTTTGGAGAAATGTCTATTTAGGTCTTTTGCCCATTTTTGGATTGGGTTGTTTTTTTGTTATTGAGCTGCATGAGTTGCTTGTATATTTTGGAGAATAATCCTTTGTCAGTTGCTTCAATTGCAAATATTTTCTCCCATTCTGAGGGTGGTCTTTTGGTCTTGTTTATGTTTTCCTTTGCTGTGCAAAAGCTTTGAAGTTTCATTAGGTCCCATTTGTTTATTTTTGTTTTTATTTCCATTTCTCTAGGAGGTGGGTCAAAAAGGATCTTGCTGTGATTTATGTCATAGAGTGTTCTGCCTATGTTTTCCTCTAAGAGTTTGATAGTTTCTGGCCTTACATTTAGGTCTTTAATCCATTTTGAGCTTATTTTTGTGTATGGTGTTAGGGAGTGATCTAATCTCATACTTTTACATGTAGCTGTCCAGTTTTCCCAGCACCACTTATTGAAGAGGCGGTCCTTTCTCCACTGTACATTCCTGCCTCCTTTATCAAAGATAAGGTGACCATATGTGCGTGGGTTTATCTCTGGGCTTTCTATCCTGTTCCATTGATCTATCTTTCTGTTTTTGTGCCAGTAGCATACTGTCTTGATTACTGTAGCTTTGTAGTATAGTCTGAAGTCAGGGAGCCTGATTCCTCCAACTCCGTTTTTCTTTCTCAAGATTGCTTTGGCTATTCGGGGTCTTTTGTGTTTCCATACAAATTGTGAAATTTTTTGTTCTAGTTCTGTAAAAAATGCCAGTGGTAGTTTGATAGGGATTGCATTGAATCTGTAGATTGCTTTGGGTAGTAGAGTCATTTTCACAATGTTGATTCTTCCAATCCAAGAACATGGTATATCTCTCCATCTATTTGTATCATCTTTAATTTCTTTCATCAGTGTCTTATAATTTAATTTTCTGCATACAGGTCTTTTGTCTCCTTAGGTAGGTTTATTATTAGGTATTTTATTCTTTTTGTTGCAGTGGTAAATGGGAGTGTTTTCTTGATTTCACTGTCAGATTTTTCATCATTAGTGTTTGGAATGCCAGAGATTTCTGTGCATTAATTTTGTATCCTGCTACTTTACCGAATTCATTGATTAGCTCTAGTAGTTTTCTGGTAGCATCTTTAGGACTCTCGGTGTATAGTATCACGTCATCTGCAAACAGTGACAGTTTTACTTCTTCTTTTCTGATTTGGATTCCTTTTATTTCCTTTTCTTCTCTGATTGCTGTGGCTAAAACTTCCAAAACTATGTTGAATAAGAGTGGTGAGAGTTGGCAACCTTGTCTTGTTCCTGATCTTAGTGGAAATGCTTTCAGTTTTTCACCATTGAGGACGATGTTGGCTGTGGGTTTGTCATATATGGCCTTTATTATGTTGAGGAAAGTTCCCTCTATGCCTACTTTCTGCAGGGTTTTTATCATAAATGGGTGTTGAATTTTGTCAAAAGCTTTCTCTGCATCTTTTGAGATGATCATATGGTTTTTCTCCTTCAATTTGTTAATATGGTGTGTCACGTTGATTGATTTCCGTATATTGAAGAATCCTTGCATTCCTGGAATAAACGCCACTTGATCACGGTGTATGATCCTTTTAATGTGCTGTTGGATTCTGTTTGCTAGTATTTTGTTGAGAATTTTTGCATCTATGTGCATCAGTGATATTGGCCTGTAATTTTCTTTGTTTGTGACATCCTTGTCTGGTTTTGGTATCAGGGTGATGGTGGCCTCGTAGAATGAGTTTGGGAGTGTTCCTCCCTCTGCTATATTTTGGAAGAGTTTGAGAACGATAGGTGTTAGCTCTTCTCTAAATGTTTGATAGAATTCACCTGTGAAGCCATCTGGTCCTGGGCTTTTGTTTGTTGGAAGATATTTAATCATAGTTTCAATTTCAGTGCTTGTGATTGGTCTGTTCATATTTTCTACTTCTTCCTGATTCAGTCTTGGCGGGTTGTGCATTTCTAAGAATTTGTCCATTTCTCCCAGGTTGTCCATTTTATTGGCATATAGTTGCTTGTAGTAATCTCTCATGATTTTTTGTATTTCTGCAGTGTCAGTTGTTACTTGTCCTTTTTCATTTCTAATTCTGTTGATTTGAGTCTTCTCCCTTTTTTTCTTGATGAGTCTGGCTAATGGTTTATCAATTTTGTTTATCTTCTCAAAGAACCAGCTTTTAGTTTTATTGATCTTTGCTATCATTTTCTTCATTTCTTTTTCATTTACTTCTGATCTGATTTTTGTTTGTTTTTGCGGTACACGGGCCTCTCACTGTTGTGGCCTCTCCCGTTGCGGAGCACAGGTTCTGGACGCGCAGGCTCAGCAGCCGTGGCTCACGGGCCCAGCCACTCTGTGGCATGTGGGATCTTCCTGGACCAGGGCATGAACCCCTGTCCCCTGCATTGGCAGGTGGACTGTCAACCACTGTGCCACCAGGGAAGCCCGCCTGATCTAATTTTTATGATTTCTTTCCTTCTGCTAACTTTGGGGTTTTTTTGTTCTTCTTTCTGTAATTGCTTTAGGTGCAAGGTTAGGTTGTTTATTGGAGATGTTTCCTGTTTCTTAAGGTAGGATTGTATTGCTATAAACTTCCCTCTTAGCACTGCTTTTGCTGCATCCCATAGGTTTTGGGTCGTCGTGTCTCCACTGTCATTTGTTTCTAGGTATTTTTAAAATTTCGTCTTTGATTTCTTCAGTGATCACTTCGGTATTAAGTAGTGTATTGTTTAGCCTCCATGTGTTTGTATTTTTTAAAGATCTTTTCCTGTAATTGATATCTAGTCTCATAGCATTGTGGTCGGAAAAGATACTTGATACAATTTTAATTTTCTTAAATTTACCAAGGCTTGATTTGTGACCCAAGATATGATCTATCCTGGAGAATGTTCCATGAGCACTTGAGAAAAATGTGTATTCTGTTGTTTTTTGATGGAATGTCCTATAAATATCAATTAAGTCCATGTTGTTTAATGTATCATTTAAAGCTTGTGTTTCCTTATTTATTTTCATTTTGGATGATCTGTCCATTGGTGAAAGTGGGGTGTTAAAGTCTCCTACTATGAATGTGTTACTGTCGATTTCCCCTTTTATGGCTGTTAGTATTTGCCTTATGTATTGAGGTGCTCCTATGTTGGGTGCATAAATATTTACAATTGTTATATCTTCTTCTTGGATGGATCCCTTGATCATTATGTAGTGTCCTTCTTCGTTTCTTCTAATAGTCTTTTTTTTAAAGTCTGTTTTGTCTGATATGAGAATTGCTACTCCGGCTTTCTTTTGGTTTCCATTTGCATGAAATATCTTTTTCCATCCCCTTACTTTCAGTCTGTATGTGTCTCTAGGTCTGAGGTGGGTCTTTTGTAGACAGCATATATATGGGTCTTGTTTTTATATTCATTCAGCCAATCTGTGTCGTTTGGTGGGAGCATTTAGTCCATTTACGTTTAAGGTAATTATCGATGTGTATGTTCCTATTCCCATTTTCTTAATTGTTTTGGGTTCGTTATTGTAGGTCTTCTCTTGTGTTTCTTGCCTAGAGAAGTTCCTTTAGTATTTGTTGTAAAGCTGGATTGGTGGTGCTGAACGCTCTCAGCTTTTGCTTGTCTGTAAAGGTTTTAATTTCTCCGTCAAATCTGAGTGAGATCCTTGCTGGGGAGAGTAATCTTGGTTGCAGGTTTTTCTCCTTCATCACTTTAAATATGTCCTGCCAGTCCCTTATGGCTTGCAGAGTTTCTGCCGAAAGATCAGCTGTTAACCTTATGGGGATTCCCTTGTGTGTTATTTGTTGTTTTTCCCTTGCTGCTTTTAATATGTTTTCTTTGTATTTAATTTTTGACAGTTTGATTAATATGTGTCTTGGTGTGTTTCTCCTTGGATTTATCCTGTATGCGACTCTGTGCTTCCTGGACTTGATTAACTATTTCCTTTCCCATATTAGGGAAGTTTTCAACTATAATCTCTTCAAATATTTTCTCAGTCCCTTTCTTTTTCTCCTCTTCTTCTGGAACCCCTATAATTCGAACGTTGGTGCATTTAATGCTGTCCCAGAGGTCTCTGAGACTGTCCTCAGTTCTTTTCATTCTTTTTTCTTTATTCTGCTCTGCAGTAGTTATTTCCACTGTTTTATCTTCCAGGTCACTTATCCGTTCTTCTGCCTCAGTTATTCTGCTATTGATCCCATCTAGAGTACTTTTAATTTCATTTATTGTGTTGTTCATTGTTGCTTGTTTCATCTTTAGTTCTTCTAGGTCCTTGTTAAATGTTTCTTGCATTTTGTCTATTCTATTTCCAAGATTTTGGATCATCTTTACTGTCATTATTCTGAATTCTTTTTCAGGTAGACTGCCTATTTCCTCTTCATTTGTTAGGTCTCTTGAGTTTTATCTTGCTCCTTCATCTGCAGTGTGTTTTTCTGTCTTCTCATTTTGCTTATCTTACTGTGGTTGGGGTCTTGTTTTTGCAGGCTGCAGGTTCGTAGTCCTGTTGTTCTTGGTATCTGTCTCCAGTGGCTAAACTTGGTTCAGTGGGTTGTGTAGGCTTCCTGGTGGAGGGGACTAGTGCCTGTGTTCTGGTGGATGAGGCTGGATCTTGTCTCTCTGGTGGGCAGGTCCACGTCTGGTGGTGTGTTTTGGGGTGTCTGTGGACTTATTATGATTTTAGGCAGCCTTTCTGCTAATGGGTGGCGTTGTGTTCCTGTGTTGCTGGTTGTTTGGCATAGGGTGTCCAGCACTGTAGCTTGCTGGTCGTTGAGTGAAGCTGGGTGCTGGTGTTGAGATGGAGATCTCTGGGAGATTTTTGCCATTTGATACTATGTGGAACTGGGAGGTCTCTTGTGGACCAGTGTCCTGAAGTTGGCTCTCCCACCTCAGAGGCACAGCACTGACTCCTGGTTGCAGCACCAAGAGCCTTTCATCCACACAGCTCAGAATAAAAGGGAGAAACAGTGGAAGGAAAGAAAGAAAGGAAGAAAGAAAGAAAGGGAAGGAGGAAGGGAGGGAGGAAGGAAGGAAGGAAAGAAAGAAAGAAGATAAAATAAAATAAGATAAAATAAAATAAAGTTATTAAAATAAAAAATAATTATTAAGAAAAAAAATTTTTTAAAAAGAAACAGAACCCTAGGAGAAATGGTGGAAGCAAAGCTATACAGACAAGATCTCACACAGAAGCATACACATACACATTCACAAAAAGAGGAAAAGGGGAAAAAATCATAAATCCTGCTCTCAAAGTCCACCTCCTCAATTTGGGATGATTCGTTGCCTATTCAGGTATTCCACAGATGCAGGGTACATCAAGTTGATTGTAGAGCTTTAACCCGCTGCTTCTGAGGCTGCTGGGAGAGATTTCCCTTTCTCTTCTTTGTTCGCACAGCTCCCGGGGCTCAGCTTTGGATTTGGCCCCGCCTCTGCGTGTAGGTCGCTGGAGGGCGTCTGTTCTTCGCTCAGACAGGACGGGGTTAAAGGAGCAGCTGCTTCGGGGGCTCTGGCTCACTCAGGCTTGGGGGAGGGAGGGGTACAGGTGCGGGGCGAGCCTGCGGCGGCAGAGGCTGGGGTAACGTTGCACCAGGCTGAGACGTGCCGTGCGTTCTCCTGGGGAAGTTGTCCTTGGATCCTGGGACCCTGGCAGTGGCGGGCTGCACAGGCTCCCCGGCAGGGGGGTGTGGATAGTGACCTGTGCTTGCACACAGGCTTCTTGGTGGCGGCAGCAGCAGCCTTAGCATCTCATACCCGTCTCTGGGGTCCGCGCTTTTTAGCCGCGGGTCGCGCCTGTCTCTGGAGCTCCTTTAAGCAGCGCTCTTAATCCCCTCTCCTCGCGCACCAGGTCCGGACTTTTCCCCGGACTCCCTCCCGGCTAGCCGTGGTGCACTAACTCCCTGCAGGCAGTGTTCATGCCGCCAACCCCAGTCCTCTCCCTGGGATCCGACCGAAGCCCGAGCCTCAGCTCCCAGCCCCTCCCGCCCCGGCGGGTGAGCAGACAAGCCTCTCGGGCTGGTGACCGATCCTCTGTGCGGGAATCTCACCGCTTTTCCCTCCTCACCCCTGTTGCTGTGCTCTCCCCCTCTGCCACCCGCAGTCTCCGCCCGTGAAGGGGCTTCCTAGTGTGTGGAAACCTTTCCTTCTTCACGGCTCCCTCCCACTGGTGCAGGTCCCGTCCCTGTCCTTTTGTCTCTCTTTTTTCTTTTTTCTTTTGCCCTATGCAGGTACGTGGGGACTTTCTTGCCTTTTGGGAGGTCTGAGATCTTCTGCCAGCGTTCAGTAGGTGTTCTGTAGGAGTTGTTCCACGTGTAGATGTATTTCTGGTTTATCTGTGGGGAGGAAGGTGATCTCCACGTCTTACTCTTCCACCATCTTCCCCTCGTCCTCCGCTCACTGCTTTTTAGTTAAGGTGTGGAGGGATGCTTAAGGCCCCAGCCCCCTCAAACAGTTTTGTTTGTTTGTTTGGTGAGAACATCTGATTTGTATATAAAGGTGGGGATCAATGGATTCTAGGTATTTTTCAGCCCTGGGTCTTGAGGGAAACATTGATTTCCAGAATTGGTGACAGCAAATAGATGAGAAAGCTGAGGGTTTTGCAGTATTTTCAGAGAGGGTTTTTTTTTTGACCATCTATCTAAAGTGTCCCTCTCTCAGCCACCCTCTGCAATGTCATCCTGGTCATTTCCTTTATGGAACTTACAGCTATTTAAAATTACCTTATTTGTTTATTTGTCTATTTCTCTTACATTCTTACACAATGTAAGGTTGATGGGAATAGACCTTTATTCATTTCTCTATCTCTGTAACCTAGAATAATTTCTAACACATGGAGGTGACCAAGAAATATTATGAATTAATTAATAATTGAATGCAGCCATTGAGCTGGACAACTAAAAAACCAATTCAATTGTCCAGTTCTTCCTTTATTCCAAAGATAACTTCCCCTAGACCCAAGGGTAGATACACTTGAGCATTCCATGTTGATCTGGCTGAGGAGAGTCGACCAGCATGGCAGAGATTTAATATCAGTGAGTCTCATTCATATATAAGAAACCCAGCCAGGAGAGCAATTCTAGAGACCCAAGATAATGTTCCCAATCCTGAAAACATGAAAACAGATTCAGCCTATGTCCTCATTTGGGATGTAGTCAGTTATGGCAACCTTAAGTTGCTGGTTTTCTTTAAAGTAGAGCATATCCCCTCTACAGTGTAATGGCTTCTGAAAGAGAGTTAACTTTGTTTCCTCTTTGAGGACAAACTGCATGAAGCTGATTAAGTTCTCTGCCACCACAGTTTTAAGGGCCATAAGCTGGAATATGCAGTGACTAAACACCACCAGGTTAAGGGCCCCTCAGGCAAGATCATCACCTTCACTCTCCCCACCGCCTACATGGCATGCCCTTGGAGCCAGTCAAGTCTTTTTTGAAGATTTGTGCTGTATTCAGCACTACTAAGTTAATTCTCAGTTTGCAGTTGGTTATGGTGGTAACCGTCTATATTCATGCAGAATTCTTTCTTGAATAGAACTATTCAGGGTAACATTCAGAGACTCTCTCTAAATCCTTATTTTGATATCATCTTGAATGAGAATGGCTAATCTGAATAACTTTGTTCAGAGATGTTGATTATGGACTGAAGTTTTGTATTTTTATGTTAATTTCAGGTAAGCCCTTTTTCTCATGTATTTGACATTAACATAGCTGGATAATTTTGAAATTCCGGTGATTGTATTTTTTTTTTTTTTAAAGGGCTTCAAATGCTTGGCTGTTTATTTATTTATTTATTTATTTATTTATTTATGGCTGTGTTGGGTCTTCATTTCTGTGCGAGGGCTTTCTCTAGTTGTGGCTAGCGGGGGCCACTCTTCATCGTGGTGTGCGGGCCTCTCACTATCGCGGCCTCTTTTGTTGTGGAGCATAGGCTCCAGATGCACAGGCTCAGTAATTGTGGCTCACGGGCCTAGTTGCTCCGCGGCATGTGGGATCTTCCCAGACCAGGGCTTGAACTCGTGTCCCCTGCATTAGCAGGCAGATTCTCAACCACTGCGCCACCAGGGAAGCCCTGGTGATTGTATTTTTAAACGCACAAAACAAAGTTCCAGCGCAAGTAGGTATTTTTCAACAACCCCAAGACTTGAGTGTGTTGTAAATACTACAGAAAGGGCAATATTCTAGTCCAGCTGTACTCCTATTTATTTTCTGTGAACCCTAGATCTAAGCTTTGTAATGGTGCACTCACAATATCTACCTTTTTTGTCACCTCAGGCCATATTCAGTACTTTCTCACTTAAAATCCATAAAAGTTTGAATGATCACATCTCTACACATAGTGGTCCTTTGGGCATCCCTTTGATTCTTTTGAATTAGGAGATGATAGAAGTGGAAAAGCCCAGTGATACATATAAACCAGCAGTGCCCAAACTCGTTTTTGTTGACTGACTGTGTCCAAGTCAAAGCACTTGGTGATCTTTAAAAACATACTTATCCTACGACTCCAGCCCCCAGAGATTCTTATTTAGAAGGTGTGGGGTCTGATCTTGGAATCTGTGTTTTTAAAAATCTGACGCTAAGTTGTATTTGGGAACAGATTGCCTCTAGCGTAACACCCTGATTTTATAGACAGTTAACTGAGATCCACAAAAGACAGAGGAAACATACATAGACACACAGCTAGCTAGTGACTCAACACATATATTCTCAGTCTCTTTCATCCTGATTTCATCACCATTCTTTAATTGTGATATGAGACTGTAACAGTAACAACTCTGTCTACAACAGGTACACCTACTGTGTACTCCGTTTGTACTGCCCCGATGCCTCATTTTCTCTCATCCTCCTAAGAACACTTTTGGGATATGCCTTCTCTGCTTCCCAGAATAATCAGGCCTCAACAGTACCTTCTTATAGAACCAAGTGCCTTTAATGACATTTGTACGTGTTTCCCAATGATAGTGTGAATGACTGAGTCAGGAGGCTGTTAATAATTTCCACTGGGAAACTGACTCTGGAGGGTTTCAGTGCCCATGATTTGGAGCAAGGAGATTACAGAAGTACATGGGAGGGAGAAAGGCATCTTTAAAGGAGCTAAAGCTAATGGTTGTTCATAAGTCTTCTGCTTTGTTCTGGGGCTCCCAGAATTGATCATCGCTACTTTGTTTTAATCAGAAACTGAAACTTTCTTGCTTACTCTCAAGGGGGCAAATTCTCAGTGGTAAAATGATTTCCAAGTCCAATCAAAACAGCGCCCCCCCCCCAAGAAAAAAATCTCTCAGTCTCAAAACTTAATAGATGTGTTATGGGCTCATATAAATGAAACCTGAAACTCCCCAGAGTCCTGATCAGGCTTCTGGGAGGCACAGGATTCCCTGAGCTAGATTTTCTTAACAGGGAATCTGGAGAAAGGTTTTAGGATAGTTTTTGCTTTGTGAGTGTGAGTAAGGAAGTATGTGTGTGAGGGGGGAAGAGAGAACACGTGTTGCCTTTACGTGTGCCTGTGTGTGCGCCTGCCAACTGAGTGAATATTATCCCTGCTCTCAGGAACATACGAGGCTGCTTTACTGCAGGGGCAGGGGAGGAAGCAAGCAGGTCCACCAGGATTTTAAAGCTTTGGGGGTTAGGCTACCTTCTCTTCACATGGCTGACTTCTCTCTGATGTCCTCAAGTAACTCATTCAAGCTTTGTTTGATCTTCTCCAATTCTCAAGACAGTTTTTTTTTCCCTTTTAGTTATATTTTTTCTTATTATCAAAGGAATACATTCAACATAAACTTTATTTCTTAAGTTCACAGCAAAATTGAGCAGAAAATACAGAGTTCCCAGATACCTCTGTATCCTCGCCCCCCAACAAAGCACAGCCTCCCCCATTATCAATACCCAGCACCAGAAGTACATTTGTTACAATGGATGGACCAACAGTGACACATTACCACCCAAAGTCCATAGTTTACATTAGTGTTCACACTTCCTGTTGGATGTAATTCATTTTTATTGTAAAAACTTTGAAACGTTTAAAAAAAACAGTAAGAAAACTGAAGAAAATTAAAAGGACCTATAATCTTACATCTAAATTTAACTATTGGTAACATTTTGGCTATATAATCTACTCATCTGTGTGTGTGTGTGTGTGTGTGTGTGCATGTATGAGTGTGTATATGTATATGTTCTTTTTTCCTTATCAAAATCATACTGAGAATACCATTTTGCCACTCTTTTCAACTAATACTAGACCTTGAAAACCTTTTGACGTTCTTAAATGGTCTAACAAATGATTTTTCATGACTGCATAGTTCCACATCGAATGTTTGATCATGTTTTTTCTAAGCACAAATTATTATAAACACTGATGGCGTGACCCTCCTCTGTGTACTTTTTTCCTCCCTTAGGACAGATTCCTAGGGGAGGAATTGTGATGTCAAAGGACACCACACTGTCAGACTCTCCTTACAACAAGCCAGGCCAGCCTTGGGAAAGGCTCCACTGATGTGCACCTCCACCTGCAAAGTATGAAACTGCCCCTTTATCTACAGACTTACCCAAACTAGATATTTAAATTAAAAAATCTAGTATAAAAGCAATTAAAATATACTTTCTCAATTATAAATAAGGGAACAGATTATGTCTCTCTTCCTACATGTCCCCAAATATCCAGTCATTTAAATGAACCTGTTTAATGAGCACCTCTAACACTGTCCTAATTGTTGGGGCCATTAAATAGATGAATAAGTCATTCTCTAGCCTCAAGAATTTCATTCATTAGAGTGTAGATAGATAAGTATATAACTAAGTTGTGTGACGTGCTAAGTTCTTTGCATATGGGTGGTACCCAATAATTTCTTTTTTAGATGGTTGCCCAGATGCGGCTGTGGAATCGCAAAGGAGAGAGGCGTTAATTTTTCCTGAAGGTGGGGAGGAGAGACTTCCAAGTGGAGGTGACTTGCCATGCATTCATTCTTCAGCTGTGTATAAGCACGGGGCCCTCTTCTAAGTACTGGAGACATGGTGGTGGTCGAGGCCAACAGAGCCTTTGGCCTGATGGAGCTTCTGTTGTAAGTGGCTGGGGCGGGGTGTGCAGTGGACAGGCAACAAACAAGGAAATAAAGAAACTAGCTTGCCATGTCAGGTAGTGACAGTGATGTGAAGCAAATTAGGCAAGTGAGGGGTAGTGGGGGCTGTGTAAGGTGAGGTGCTCTTGCAGCCGACTGAAAAGGTATGTAGGGTTTTGCCAGGTTGAGATGAGAAAAGCATCTGGGAAGGTGTAGGAGCCTGAACCAAGCCACAGGTGGCTGGTGTGGTCCAGAGAGCGGTGGAGGCCCCGGCTGGGGTGGGGCAGGGGTGAGGATCAAAAGAAGTGGGCAGCAGGGGGAGACTGAGGTGGGAAGGCCAGGCCGTGAAGGATGTATAAAGAAGCCCTCCTTAGCGGACAGACTGACCGGCAAGGTCGGTTCCTATCTTCTCTCCTCTATTTCCCACAGAGCAGTTGGAGGACAAAGAGAAATTTAGTTTGATTACTAGCCCAGGGTGCCTCCCGGGATGGTATGGTGAGGAAATATTTCATGTAGTTTTTCTGTATGCTCCATTGTGGCTTCTTTCCCCCTGGCACCAATCAGTAGCTCCAAAAGCCCAGCCAGTCTTTGGCATGTTTTGGACCTTCAGAAAAGCGAGGCAGAGTGAGATAAGTCACAGGGTGGTTAGATAAAATATGGGACGCCCAGTTAAATTTCTCAGATAAACATGCAGTTTTTTTTTGTTGTTGTTGTTATAAGTACGTCCCAAATATTGCATGTGTAACTGTAAGTCAAATTTAATGGGACGTTCGGTATTTTCCCTGCTAAACCTGGCTGGAAAGCCAGAACTGGATGTCCGTGTCATCTTGCAAGGGCTCTGAGAGAACGTTAGAGAAGAACCCTTGTTCTATTTTGGTTTTATTTCTCCCAGGACTGATTAAATTATTTGCTACATAGTTTCTTCCTTCGGAGAAGCCAGGGAGATGTATGTTCATGAATATTCAACTAAAATAACAAGGAATCACTGCACTGAAGATAACTTCTGCAAGGGGGAATTGGAAGGGAAGGCCCTCGTCAAGGTCCTGCGCGGGGAGATGGTTGGGGGGTGGGGTACAGACTGTATAGACCCCCCTCATTGGAATTTAGTGCTGTTGAAGGGGGATTGGCATAGTGACCATGTGTCCCCTTTGCCCAAGACAGTTCTGATTTACGGCTATTAATAGTGTAAATAGAATAGCTCCACCTTTCACCGTCAGAAGTATCCTGGTTTTAGGTGATAAAAAACATGGTCTCCCTCCCTCCAGACGCAAGAGGGAGGAGCTATGGGGATATATGTATACATATAACTGATTCACTTTGTTATAAAGCAGAAACTAACACACCATTGTAAAGCAGTTATACTCCAATAAAGATGTTTAAAAGAAAAAAAAAAAGTTTGAATTTTGCAGTTAATAAACATCCTCTGAACATGAAAAAAACAAAACAAAACAAAACATGGTCATTGCGTGAGATGGCCAGGGAATCCAGAGAATTCGGCCGTATGTGTGTGGGCTGGGGTAGTGCCATGGCCTCGTTGGGCCTCCCTTTCTTCACTGTGAATGAGGGGGCGTTGAGCAAAACTCTTAAGCTCTCTTCCTAGCTTCCAAACTCTATTTTTAAAGTATGTCTTCGGGCAAAGCTAACAGTAAGAGGATGTTTGTTCACCCTCAGTTTGAGAATGATGTGTATTCCAATTCTCTGTGTGTTGTGTTTGTTCAGACTAGTAGAGTTATATTAGTTTCCAAAAATCTTTGAAGGGTGAAACCTTAAAGCTATTATTTTGTCCTTGGGATATGAAGACCACGCGGGCAATAGAGCCTGGAATAAATGTAGTGTTAGTTAACAAACAATCACAAGTGACATTGGCTAATTTGGGCCCAGTTGTATAAGCAACTTAAAAAAAAGGTAACTGCACAAGTGATAGCAGAGTATGGTGAAATATGCACTTTCTCACTCCTCTCTCAGATTCACAGTGCTCCCTCAAGCCAGTTGTAAATCCTTCCAGACCTTACAAATATAGGTGTATTCATATTCATTTGTGTACCTATACCTATAATTTTTAAAACTCAAGAAATATATTTTTAGTTTTTTAGCACATTGCTAATATTTCTCAGCCACTCCCCTTTCATTAATTATAGACCTACCTCATTCTTTTTTTTTTTTTAGCTGTATGGCATTTCATAGTATGAATGTACTAATATATCTAAAGAATATGTTATTGATAGACATTTAGGTTGTTTCCAATTATCTGCTATAATAAATAATGCTGCAGTGAGTACCCTAATTTCTAGAAATGGAATCATTCGTTTTAATAGTTGCTGCTAAATTTTTATTTTAAAAGACCCTTCTGATTTGAATGTCAAATTAAAGGCACTTTCCTGGAGCTTGAAGAGAAATTTTGCATGGAGGCCAGGATTCAAGGTGTTGGTTCTTTCTGAAGTTTAGCTCTATGTAGCCACCACCCCCAACCCCCTTTTCTGGGCAGTGATTCCTTGACCTGTGCAATTGGATCAAACCTAGACCAAATTAAATCTTACTTATGTAGAAACTTGGTCTCCATGACCTTGCGTTTATCTGGGGAGTGATTTACTGGTGTAGGCTGCAGTCCAGCTATGAATGACTCTGATGGGAGAACATACTTATCCCTCCATCTATAGAAGCTGAATTAGGCTTACTGGGATTAACTGAGACTGAAGGAGTTGTTCATCTACTTTAATTATCCTTCCAATGGGAGCTTTTTCCCAGACTGGATTTTGGATCAGGAGAAGAATGGAGGCTGCAGGGAGTGATAGAACAGCTCAGTTAAAGATCTTACATAAAAGGCACTCAGAAGGGAAGGCTGTAGCCTAATGTAGGTAGATAAGATTTTATGTTTACCATTTTGAAGGGAAAGGCCATTAAAAAAAAATGCATTTTGTAAACTTTGAGTAATTTGGCTCTCCAGTGAAATTATTTTTTCCAAGGAATCACATTAAAAGTCAGAAAAAAGGAATGGTTTATCCTTGCTCTGAAACAAACTAGTCTGTCCCATACTGAAACTTGCACCCATCAAGAGAGAGTTAACAAAAGGATGAAGGCTAGGACAATTGAGGGAATTGGAGAGCTGAAGACAAAGGCTGGACAAAATGGCCATCGTGTCATTGTGTTCTCTGCTGCCCTCTAGTGGTCATATGAGGGAGTTGGGCGTAAAAATGTCTCAAGGTCATCCTTACATAACTAGATTGTAGAAGAGAGAAAGGTGGCATTAGGTAGTCCTTAAGACTACCCAGCTTGCCAACACCCTGACTAATGATGAGGGAACAAATGTTCCAGGACAGAAACCAGATAACAGCCAAGTGTATACTGCAACAGGGCTCCTTAATAGTAGAAAGGAAATATGGGAAACAGGACACTCTTACAGTTCATTCAGTGTGACTTGTATATAGACAGCGTTGACTCTGTGCCAGATTTTGTGTGCAGCATTGAAGATATAGGGAGGAATTAAACATCACCCCTGTCCTTGGGGGAGATCCCAGTATAGAGGGCAGGGCACATACACACAGCAAGTTAGACCAGGAACAGTGTTATAAGAGGCATTTGACAAGACATTTTTTCTTGATAGTAATTGTCAAGTTAGAATGAGATTACTCACTGAGCATTTTCGTTTGTTCCAAAAAGGGAAAACATTTTCTTGTTCCGAATAGAGATGATGCTACAGGAAAGGGATAAAGTTTTCTTTCTTCTCTCTCTTTTGTAAAACACTGAATTTGGACTGCTGAGGTGGCACAACTATGACAGCTCAAAGTTTCAGTCTTGGTTTGAAGATGAAAGCCAAACTGTGTACATGAGCTCTTTATTCCTTTGCTAAATAAATTCTGCTCTGAACTACTGGAAATAAAGGTCTCTACTGAGGGAGGCAGTAGAGTCAAAGAAGGCCACCGCCTCCCATCTGTGCAGAGCTGCACTTAACGCTCCTTAGGGAATCTTTTCTAGCCTCTTCCCCATCATCAGTCTTTAGGAACTCTCTTTATTTAGAGACATGTAGGCCTTGCTAAGTGCTAGATTTTGTGTGTAGCATTGAAGATACAGGAGGAATTAAACATCACCCCTGCCCCTGTGTAGAGGGCAGGGTATAAACAAGCAGCAAGTTAGACCAGGAACAGTGTTGTAAGAAGCCTTTGACAAGACATCTCTCCCAGGTCCTTTGCTAGAGCTTTTGGATTGCATTTATTAAGAACTAATTTCCATTCTTTGCATTAACTAAGAAGCCAAAGAGGGCCCAAGGAAGAGGGTGAGATTAAAGGGGTAGGGTTTCACCTTTAGTATTTAGAGTAACAATAATGTAAGACGTGTGGATTTAGGGAAGCTCCCCTTACCTTAATCTGGAATTTATTGGAAGACCAAGGACTATACCTCTCATGGATATTTTGTTTCTATCTGGCTAGTATCCATTCCCCTGTTTTCCTCCATTCACATTGGATTTTATACGGGCAACCACCCCTCCTCACTCTCTTTCTCCATGGCTTTAGAGTTCAAACGTCTCCTGCATGTAAACCATGACTGGCCACTCAGAGTTTGACATCCTCAGTCTACTATAATAAGTTCAAGGAAGGGCACAAAGCTTGGGCTGGACCAGTTAGGGCAAATGGGACTGCATCCCGGGACTTCTGTTGAAGCTGTTGAGGGGAAGCATTCTTTCTCCTGTGTGGTAGTCAGGAGGATGGGATATAAGCCTGGAGCTGCTGACATCTTGCCACCGTGAAGGGAGAAGTTATCTAAGAGGTCAGCCATTCTAGAGGAAAGAAGAGAAATTGGTGCCAGGGTCTTAATGACATTGTCTGAACACCTGGATACAATCGTGTTTGAAGCCTCATGTATCCATGAACTTTGCAGTTATATGAACCAATCTCCTGCTTCGTGGCTCTTGCTCAAGTCAGTGGTTCTCAGACTTTGGTGTGTATCAAATCACTTGAGGAACTTGTTAATATACAGATTGCTGTGCCCCACCTGAAAGTAGGTCTAGGGTAGGGACCGGAAACTTACACTGCAAATAATTTTCCAGGAGTTGCTGATGCTGCTGGTACAGGGACCCTACTTTGAGGACTGTTGGCTGATAAGCCGTTTTTGTTTCCTGCTGCTTATGACCAAAACTGTCCTGACTGATACCAGAAGATCTTTTCTAAATGGGAAAGAATCTTATTCTTAGAAGAATTAGCAGGATAAGATAAAATAACGTGTTTGGGAAGTTACCAGTAAGCACTTGAAAAATGACACGGCCATACCTCACGACTGCACAGGACCAATTTGAAATTTTCTTAAGGTGGTTTTCACACTGTTTTGACTTATGCTTGAGCCCTTTGTATGGCTAAAGGCAAGGCCAATGGAGTATATGACAAATGAGCAAAAACAGCAGGACGAATACGTGTTTTGTCAAACCTGTTTTGTCAATGCACTTAAAACCTGTGCATTGAGAAGATGCAGTTTTTTTTCTGCTGTGATCCAGTCTGTCAACAAAATGCTTTTCATGAGAAACATCAAAGCCATTTCATCTGCAAATTTCACTTTTTTGAATCCCTTAATCTACACTGTTAACAAAAAATTCTGTCAAGTGCCTCAAACCATTGTATTAACAAATTTTGTTTTGTCAGTCATGATTTAGTCTGCTTGCAAATGCATTTTGTAATATTCTGCTCCATCCTTCAGGAAGAATACCTAAGTCAATGCCTCAATCTTAATATTGAAAGTAAGTGTAGAGGCAAAGTAAAAGTGGTGTCGAGCCTGTTCATTTAGCACATCTATCGGATGTCCCTGTGCATTTCAAATAAATCCAGCTCATCTGAAGTCTTCCCTGAGTAATGCAAGCCACGGTGACGGTAAGGATATTACAGTTGGTGAAATTATACAGTGCTGATCTTGTTTTCCAGTTTTGTTTCTCATCTGCTAATCATAACCTTTCTGTTCTTACCTCTGAGACTTCTCACTGTGGCTGGTCCTCGTGGCTTTTACAAAAGCATCACCATTCACGATTTTCCCTCCTTGTAAATTCAGGAGGATGGCATGTACATTGCAGTGTCTTCAGATTTCAGTGTATCTCCACTTCAGTTATCACACCACTAAAGTAAGGTATGGTCACTGCAGTTTTCCAGAGATGCTGTAAGAGCATCTGGGTATTTCTGCTCAAGAAGATTCAGTGGTGGGTAATCTCAAGCTTGAGATGTCTGTTTTCTGCCTAGCCTATTCCTGAATTCTTGGTGACGCCACAACAAGAAGGTTGAATTTCCTGATAATCTCTGACATGTTAAATTGCTGTGTTTTCTTATTTACTTCGAAACAAGTTAGTTATAAATTGATGCCACCGAGTCACGTTATGGTGGTTGCCCTTATGGACAATTTGCAGGTGTCAGTGTATCTTGTGGGAGATTGGACAACTTGTACTGTAGACAAGAATAAAGGATGTGCCTGGTTAAAAGCTGGGGGATCTGAGTTTCAGTTCCGATCCCACCTTATAGTAGCTGCTTGACTGTGAGCAAGTCACTGGACATCTCTGTCCCCCAACTCTCCTTGCCTGTACAGTGGAGCTGATATAACTACTTGCCTTGCAGACCTTCTGAGCTCTATGGAAGATCAAAGGAGATGAATGTATAAGGCTAAGAGTGATTGTCCAATGCTAGATAAATGTAAGGCTGCATTGGATGTTGTTTCAGAAATGCTTGTTTCATTTTAGCTGTCTTCAAGGAGGCAGTAGATTCCCCTCTGTGGTGTAAGCCAGTGGCAGAGTGGTGATGTAGTTTGAGAACTCGCCTCAAATCTCTCCTGTGTTGACCTCCTGTATAGCCTGAAAACTTGCTCTTAGGTGGTCTTTGGAGTCTGGCATGCAAAGGAGAAGGGACCACATATAAAGTGTGTAGGCAAAGGTCGGTGTGCTTGTGTATACCATATTGTTTTCTTGTGTGACCATCACTGGACACAGGGATTGATCTGCTGCAGGAATGGTTGAGACCTGGAACCCAGAAGCTGCCCTTGAAGAGAAGGTAGGGAGGACACTAGGCAGGAGAAGACTCCCCTGGGTATCTGGGGGAAGTAGCAGGCCATCAATCAATTGCACAATTTTGCTTTCATCTAGTCCTTCACAAAGAAAGAATCATCTTATATCTTGACACCCTTTGAATCCCAAACTACGCCTAGAAACAGTGGTCACTGAAGAAATGCTGTGGTGGCAAGTTTGGGTGGCTGTGACTTTTGCCAGGGGGACCCTGTGTCCAGCATTGTGCCAAGTCCACTGATTTTTGCGTATCCTCTTACATCCTTCTTGACCCCTCTAAGACTCCTTCACACTTCTCTTCTCCAGGCAAAACTACCCCAGTTCCGGCACTCACTCTTCCCAAACCATTCATCATCTCCATGGTCACCAAAATCCATGTTTCCTCACATGACAAATTATGTGTAGCTAATAATAGACTTCCTGGAGCTCTGGGCCCCAGATTTGCTATCTACAGCCAAGGGAATCGAGATTGAGTGCACAGTTAGGGAGAAACAAATCAATTATAATAAGTGACAAAAAAGCAAACTCTCCTTTCTATCGGAAGCCTAAGGTAGTAGCGTGAGTTACACAGACAGGGCCTTTCTGGACTCACGGTTTCTGAGCAGTAGTTCTTAGGATGCACATTCACAGATGTTGGGAGGAAAGGGCCCTGGGCAGCCCAGAGGAGAGAGAAGAGTAACGTGGTGGTCTCTGGCTGCAGGGTCTGCACATTCTGTGCACATAACCTTTACTTCTAGAAAATGAGATAGGCCCACAACATAAACTACTATATTGGGTAGTATGATGAGAAAGGGTTTTTGATTGCAAATGTTGGAGAATGTAACCTAGACTGGCTTATAGAAAAGAAAAAAAAAAAAAGAAACCCCCTTGGCTTGTATACCGTAACCACCTAGGAGTGAATCTTACTTTAGGTGCAGCTGGGTACAAGGACTCAAGCCACCACAGACGTAATTTATTCTCCATTTCTTGGCTCAGTTTTCTTTTTGGAGAACTCATCCTCAGATGGGTTTCTTCTCACGGAGGCAAGATGCCTGCTTCTGGTTTTCAGGGTCACATCCTGCTAGCTTCAAATCTGGCATTAGAGAGTTAGAGTATTCTAAGCATACCCAGAAACCTTTCCTGAGATTCACTCCGACTGGGGAGGCTCGCGTCACATGCTCTCACCCCTGAAGCAGTGACTGCGTGAAGAGGGCTTGGGCCTTTCGTTGGCGTAGGCCTGGGTTGTATATCCTACTCATGGGGGTCTAGGAGGACTGAGGTAGGACAAGATGGGCCTTCAGCTAAAAATTGGGACTGATAGTGGAAAAGGAGGCTCTGTTAGTCACAGCTCAGTGGCAGAACACACGAATTGCTGTTTTATGAAGAAAGCAATTTGCAGAATATTCAGCACTTAGAAAATGGGAAGAGCTAGGAATGACTTGCAGAAGAGCAACAGAGAACTGGTTCACATAAGGAGTGGCTCCTGTTATGCTCAGGAAGTGGAGAACTGAGGAGCTGCCCTACCAAGTGCTAGCTCCTGGTCTTACCACTTTCCTGTGATCCAAGGATTGGGAAGTTTGCCATCAGAACCATTGGCTTCAGAGCTATGCTACTTCGGTATCCACATCAGCAAAATGGTGCCCTGCATCCTGCCTCTTGACATCCACAGAGCTAGTGAGTCCCTTCCCTGGACTTCTGCTAACCTTGCTGTAGAAAAATCAAATATTGTTATGGCAACTCTCGCCAGAAGCAGCAGCAGAACCATGGTTTCTGCCTCACTGCTGCCTTCCAGGTCTTGTGCGTCTGAGTGGCCAAACCCAAATGACATCCTGAACCTTGAGAAGTCTGAGAAGTAGAGTCTTTAGCTTTACAAAATCTGCAGCCACTAGAGAGAGTGTAAAATGGGAGTTGAACGGCCATCTCCAGCACTACATGGAGGGCCAGTTAGGAATGTCCGCTGCAGTTAGGATTTGAACCGTACCTAAGTCCCCTCACGGGCAGTTTCCATGCTGAAAGCTTCCCCCAGGTAGATCCATCTTGCTGAGACAAAGCTGTAGAGACCCACGGAAGGACAGGCACACCGCATCAGAGGGAGTCACTCACGAACTGCCATGGATGCTCAGCAAAAGGTCTAAATGTGCACACCTAGCTGGGAGAAGAAACCCGGAGATATAAGCACGGAGAGACTGTCAAGTTCACATCATGTTTTGCCAGGGGGACAGCAGCAAACCAGAGAGCAGAGAGTGGGCTGAGGAGGAAGCAGCACTCCTGATGACTGCCTTGACTGTACACCCAGGGCTGTTTCGGCTCTGGTGAATCGAACCTGAGACTGTGGCTGTGTGTATTTAGGGTTAGTAATCCCTCATTTGGACAAAGCTTATTGCCAGTGTTATAATATCCAGTGTTTCTTGTACGCATACCGTGGGCCAGGCACCAGTCTACAGCCTTCACGGGTATAATCTCATTTAAGTCACACTGCAATCCTGTGTGATAGAAACCATTATTCATTCATTCATTCATTCATTCATTCGACAAATACTTGTTAAATGCCAACAGTGTAGCAGGCACAGTCCCAGGTAGGGGAGGTACAGCTGTGAACAGAATAGACAAGGATCCCTGACCTATGTTTCTTACTTCCTAATGGTAACTATTATTATCCCCATTTTACAGGGAGGGGGACTAGAGGTACAGATAAGTTGAGTCACTCAAGGTCATTTGGCCAGTGACTAGCGTGACCTGTGCTTCAAACCTGGCAGTCTGGCTCCAGAGCCCATGCCATCACCCTGCCACATTTCTGCTTCCTCGTGGCTGCTTTGAGAGAGTGTGACACGGCCTGGTCTTATCTCCATTTCACTGATGGTAAATTGAGGCTCAGAGGCTCTGAGTTGATGTGGCCAGGCTCACAGTAACGGCAAGGAGCAAAGCTGGAGCCTGCCACCGGCGTGTAGAGTCACAGTTAAGTCTTTTCAGGGTAGCGTTCTGCCTCCAGGGCTTAGCATATGATATTACCGCCACCCTTCCCTGTCGTGCTCCTAGTAATGATGATGACGATGTTGCTGAGGGCTGGCATTCGAGGGCTAACTATGAACCAGGCTCTGAAATAATCACTTTACATGGTTATCTCATTTAATCTTCACTGCTCTGTGAAATATATACAATTATTATTCCCATTTTACAGGTGAGAAAAATGACTCCAAGAGTAATTTCCCCAAGACCACACAGCTAGGAAATGGAGAGCCAGGGTTTAAGCCAGTTTTCCTGATCCAAAGCTATACAAAATTCCACTTGACTGGAGTGAACCTCTGTCTTTCCCTCATACTTGGAGGAAAAGCTTTGGGGATTGGCAAAGAAAAATATGTTTCTGAATGCAAGAAGCATCTCATGTTTTTACCTGTATTGTCACAAAATAGGTTCAGAATTGTGGTGAAGAATAATCATTTTGGCAAAGCCACTTTGGGTAAGTGTTCATTCCAGCACATGAGCCAAGATTAGGTGATACTAAAAATAAACAAACAGAAATTCGTAATACAAATCATCTGCCTGCTTTTCTTTGGCACCACCCCTCTACTTCCACTTGTGATTCTGGTTGGAGCAGACTCTTGGTTTGGCTCACGTCTCTGATTATTTGCAGTCGTATTTCCAAAGGATATATTTTTATTGGAGCAATAATTTCCGTCATAAGTTAAATAATTGGCACTTTGCTTTTTGCATTAAAGGAAAGAAAATCCCTCTGTTAACTTAAATTTAACAGTTTCATGTCAGTCTCAGGAGCTCTTCTAGTGGGGCAACCTCTGGCCCCTCATCTTTTGTAGAATCATATAATGTTAAGAACAGCGTTTCTCAGTTGGGGTGCTATTGACATTCTGGCTAGGTGATTGTTTGCTGTGGGGACTCTTCTGTGCATTGTAGGATGTATAACAGCATCTTTGGCCTCTTCCCATTAATGCCAGTACTGCCTGCTGCCTCCCCTCCCTCCCCTCAGCTGTGACAATCAAAATGTCTAGAGACATTGCCAAGTATCTCTGCGGGGGGTGGGTGCAGGCAGGCAAAATCATCCCTACTTGGGAACCAGTGATTAACGGCATAGGTTTAGGAGTCAAAACGACCTGCATTCTGAGTACCGTTTGGGCTTTGTGAACTTGGGGAGGTACCTGACTTCTTTGTAACTCAGTTGTACGTGGAAATGAAGATGGTGCCCACCTCATATACTTGTTGGTGGGATTAGCTGAGATCATGTGAAAAATGTGTGTTGGTAGAGATTCCTGTGCATTCCCTGAAAGCTTGTCCATCCTCTTCCTGGACACAAAGCCAACCTACATTTCCCAGCCTCCCCTGCAGTTAGCTGAGGTCAGATGACTAAGTTCTAGCTAATGGAATATGAGCAAAAGTTATCTGTGCCAGGTCCCTAAAAGCCTCCTAGAGGCGAACCTCCATGATCTTTCCCTGTTTGTAAGGTCTCTGAGGCTGTATGGAATGAGGGGTCCATATGATGGAATCAACTTATGTCTCTATTTGGCTGCATGGAGCATAACCAAACTCTCTATGTTGTCACTACTGACTGCACTTTTCGTGAGTGAAAAAATTAAGCTTTTATTATGTTAAGCCACTGAAACATGGGAGTTTATCTGTTACAGCAGCTGGCATGATACTAACTGCTACATGTGCATCACAATACTTTTGGCATATAGCAATCATCAATAGATGTGAGATAATACTCTTATTATTAATAATTAGGGAATTCTATCTTGGGTTTCTTAACCTGACAATTGGAGATCAGCTAGGGGAAGAAATGGGAACTGAGCTGGTCGACAGACGTCACAATATGTTTCTCTTTAAGCCATGAAATTTGATGGATGAGTCAGCATCAGGTTATGTCAGACATTCAAGAACAACCTTGTCAGCATCTCAAAAACTAGCTGCCTTGGCTCTCCCAGAGCATGGATCTTTCCCATCTGTAAGTAAAATCTGTGATGCCCTCCCTTGAGGGCAAGCCCACATCTATGCTTAGACCCAAGTAAAGAGCATGATTTAAGGGGAAGGCCCTTTGGGTCCTCAAATTTCTTTTGTGTCAAATGCTAGAAGTTCATATTGCTGTAGAGAACTACAAATAATGTACATTGGACAAAGGAAAACTTAAAATAGGAGTTCACACTGGTTAAAATGACAACGAGAACCCTCAAGCCCACAGGGAGGACCTGGTGGCTGTATTCTTCTTTGTCCTTGCCTATAATCCTCTGCCTTCCCTGATACTAAAGATGTTTATTACAACACTGGGCTTTGGAAAGACTGCAAATACTTCACATACTTTTTTTTTTTTTTCTATAAATGCTTTTTGCACACAGCTATGCTAAGCTAAATAATGGCCCCTCAAAAATGCCCACATCCTAATCCCTGGAACCTGTGAATATGTTACCTTCCGTGGTAAAGGGGACTTTGCAGATGTAATTAAGTTAAAGATCTTGAGATGGGGAGATAATTCTGGGTTATACAGATGGGCCCAATCACAAGAGTTCCTAGAGGAGGAAGGCAGGAGGAGCAGAGTGAGTAGCAGCAGATGTGACAACAAAAGCAAAAGGTTGGAGTGCTCTGAGGAAGTGCCGCGAGCCAAGGAACACAAGTGGTCCTAGGAGCCGAAACAAGCAAGGCGACACGTCCTACTCTCAGGACCTTCCAAAGGAGCAGCCCTGCCAGCACCTTGACTTCAGCTCAGCGAGGCTTATTTTAAATTGCCGACTTCCAGACCTGTAAGACAATACGCTTGTTTGCTTTAAGGACTTAGTTTGTGGCAATTCGTTACAGCAATGATAGGAAACTAATACACCAGCCAATTGTCACTTACAGGTTGAGGAGCTGGGGGGAAATTAATGATTCCCCTGCCCTGGAAGTGCTCATTGAGCTCACTTGTCTGTTCATCAAAATGGACAATTAAAAAACTATTGCAATTAATGCCATTTTCAGAGAAGATAAACTAATCCAGTTTTGAGGGGGAATCACTATATAGGTCAGATTCTTTCAGTTGTGACAGAAAATCCAGCAAAAACTATCTTCAGTCAAAAAAAAAAAGAATTTAATGGCTTCAGGCATGCTTAAAATGAACTCAAACAGTGTCACCACATCTCTCTCTGTCAGTCTCGCTGTTATTCTTGCCTTACCACTTCCATCTCTTTGTACTGAGTTTCTCCCTGTTAGTCTCGCTCTCTTACTTCATATGGGAAGATGGCTGCCAGCAACTCTAGAAAAAATAAATCCAACTCATCGAGTAGGGAAAATGTTCTTCTTCCAGAAGTTACAGGACAACCGTGAGGAGTATTCTGATTGGCAGGTTTGGGTCACGTGCTAATCCCTGGACCAATCTTTGGGACCATGGGAATCACATAGTATGATTTGTTAATACTAGGGCACGGATGAACACCTGGTGACTGGGGGCAGCTCAAGGTAACTGGATGCCCATCAGAATCACATGGAGTACAGGATGAGTAATTTTTCAGGTGAAGTGGAGGACTTCTTTTCAGAAGAAGGAAAAAGCATGTTGGACAGATCAACTCCTGAGATGACCATTAAAGTTGGGGAAGATGGTGTAAGGTTGATTATAACAAAAGTTTTAAGTGACTGGCTAAAGGGACCCACCTAAATCAGGATTGCATGATCACCATCATCCCCCGTTCCTTTTTTTTTTTTTTAAAAGAGTGGCTGTATCCCCAGTTTCAATTTCTACTAAAAAAACCTGCTGCTGAAAAGGTCAGAGCTATCTTGGCTCTCCATTTTGCCATTCACCCTGTTATATTTTGGGCTAAGAACTTCTAAGAATCAACTCCTGAACATAGCTCTGGGGGCCCTCTTTGCAAAGACTAACTCAGATGGATGTAATTAATCATCGTAACTATTTAATTTTCTTACAGAGAATGTCAGTCTTTCCTAAAGAAGCAGCACTCCTGAGTTCTGGCAGCATTTCATACCTAGAATTAGCTCTCTGCCCCTTTTGCCCTGTCCCTGATCTTTTCTGCACATTAATATAGCTTATTTGGTTCCTGCGGAGTTGACCATGAGAGCCATCAAGTGAATTTTTTTCCACTGTGGTGCTGGATTAGGATAATGCCAGTGAGAACCTGCTGATTATCTAAAAATGACTCGAAGAGTGTGTCTGACTCTATTAATCTTTCCTAATTTGTGCCAGCCTGTTACATTCAGATTCAAAGCTTTTCTCCTTGCCTTGATATTTAAATGCTCCTGGTTAAGTTCACCCTCCAGTGTTTGTGTTTGAGCTGCTGTGGATGTGTGTGTGAGGTGGGGGGTTAGGTTAAGGGTCTACACTCTTGCTTCTACCCCTTTGGAAAGCGGACATGCTGAAATGGAAGTGGGCTGGGAATATGGAGCAGGTGCTGCTGGGAAGCTCTAGGCTTTCTGCTTATCACGCTCTAGCTATGCCTGGGCCGGGCCGTGGGAAAGGGTTTACTCACTGACTGGTGGCCCTTGTCCAGTCCTTCCCCCATGCATGCTCCACACATCAGATCCAGGAGGCGGAGGGTGCTAATGGATGTTTTGAAGCAAAATGGGTTCCTTAGCGATAAACAGTTTGGGGGAAACAGCGTACTAAATAAAGTGAGACATACTTCTTTTCTGCAGAACTTCTCAGAGCCTTGATTTTTGCTCTTCTGTGCTGGGGATCTCAAAAGAGAGGATAAAAACACGGAACGCTTCTCCAGCTTATTTGACGAGAGACTAAGTTTTCATGGCAGCTTTATTCACTAGCTTAAATGTATATTTGGTGCTTAACCCCCCCCTCCCCTCCCCCCACAGGGCTGTCTGCTAGGCACAGCGTGTGCCATTTTGAGAAGAGCAGACTCAGTTCCACATCTCCCGAGACTAATGTTCCAAGGAACCTTCTGGGAAATGTGACCCTGGCCCACTGTATTTGCCTTGGAATAATAGGTTTCTATGGGGTTTGTGTCCTCATCTTCTTGCTCTCAAGAACTGGTTTATGGACTGAAATGAAGCAGTTTGAAAGAGGGAATGGCAGATACTGTTTAGTGCCACAGAACACAACCATTAGAAGAGCCCTCTGTTTTATGGTCATTCATATTCTTGTACGATTTTATAAGTGTACATTTGTGCTGGTTAGGGGCTCGAATAGCTATACTTGCCTCTTTAACTAGGTGTTAAGCTCCTTGAAAGTTGAGGTCATGGCCTATTTTCTATTTTATTTCCCCTTCTCTATTTGCAAGTGACAGGAACCCAACTTTAGATAATTTCTTGGCTTTTTTAATCAAACAAGGACAGAGCAAAAGTAAAGTCGGCTTTGGGTATTACAGATCCTGGGAATCAAATACCCTGAAGACATTCTACCTTCATCTCTCTCTTTCTCTCGTACACATACACATGTGTGCACACGTACAAACACGTGTGCACACATGCGTGCACGCGCATGCACACACTTTTCCCTCTCTTTGTGTGTCACTTCATTTCCTCTTCTGTAGTCATCTCCTCTGCCAGCTGGGGGATGTAGCCCTGTGACAGCCACAGAGACAGAGTCCTACATCTCCTGGACCACAGAATAAAGAGAAGTCTGGTCATCATCTCCAGTGAAAAAGCCCCAGAGCAGGGCTCTGATCAGGCTGTGTTTATGTGCCCATCACAGACCATTCCTGTGAGCATGGGATATACTGGGATGATCCACTCTCCAGCTCTGTGGCCATGGGCACATGCTGTTTCATCAGAAGGGAAATACACAGTGGGCAGTTGAAACAGCACCCCCGTCAGTTTCACACCTCCGGGAGCATTGAGAAGCTTGGAGGCACTTAGTGAATTGTTGCTAGGTAAATGGAACAGTGAGACATGGAACAGGGAATAGTAGCAGGAAGGGGGATTATTTGTAATTAAAGAACATGTTTCTCCTTTTCTAACAGTCTTGGAATATAGTAGATGCTTAGCAAAAATTTGTATAATGAGAGGTAGGGTCTCTGTTTTGGTTTAGTATGATATAAAGTTTTGTTGTATGTTTCATTTTCTTTGGAAGCCTCTGAACTTAAGATCTTTATAAACATTTGTATTTTATGAATTCTTTTTAGTGAAGTTTGGCGAGCTTCTGACAAGTACCTGCCCCCAAATAGATTCCCTTTTTTCATCCCTAGTGCTGAAAATGCTTTCTGTTTCTCATTAGCCTCCTGTTTTTCTGGGTATTAGGTTCGTCACTTCTTGTCCTTATAAAGACAGTCGACCTTCACTTTATCACTCACTTTAATGAGGTTCCACACAGAGATACTGGTCTGTATGCACTCTCGTAATTGCAGCTCAAGAAACCTCATGCCATTTTATAGGCTGATGAAACACATGGGTGGGGAAGGCCCAGTGGTGGCTGAACAGTGACCTTGGGCTGGAGAATTAGAGCTGAGGGTCTCTGGACTCCTCCTCTCTCTCCCTGTCTCCTGAAATACAACTCCACACAATCTCAATTCTTTTTTTTTTTCAAGGCAGGGGTATTATTTATTAATAATATTTTTGTCCGTGTCCACGGACAAAATCTGAATTAGCTGTTATAGACAACTCTCATTACTAGAAAACTTTTTATACTATACATCTTTCACAATTTTTAAGAATAATTTTGTTTGTAAAAGAAATACATTTTTATAAATTTTCAGTAATACAGAAAAGCATTAAGGAAGGTGGGAGTGATCTCTAGATTGGCCCTGTGTTGGGCAAGCTCCCTCTTGGTCTGAGAAAGTGACTGCTCCAGAAGAGTCTCCTGGACTAACAGGTATAGGTGTCACAGGGGGGCCGCTCCGTCCCGTGCAGCTAACCATGACCCTGGACTTGCTGCCAGGCATGGGCAGTTCTGCTCTGAATGAACTCAGAACAGAACCAGGAAGGCTCTCTCCCAGGGGCCTCAGGACGGGGTGCCACCAGGTGTTGCTGGGACCTGCTGGAGGTGCCCTCACACCAGACAGCGCAGGCCCTGTGCGTTATGACAGGGACTGTGCTTCTTCAGCCAGTGTCCCTCTGCTGCCCTCTGTTCCCAAACCCCTGGTTCCTCCCTCACCTGCACACTGAGATGGCCTTGTGTGGGGATGAGACCATCCCCCTACCTTTTCCTTTATTTCACCCACCCCAGACCCATAACCTCATGTAGAGCTCAGACTCAGTAGTGCTGGAGGTTCTCCCTTTATGCACAAGTCTCATTATTTCACTAGGAGCTTCCAGAAGTTTCATCACAGCTAAACTCAGCAGCATTTCTGATTGTTAGGATATTAAGATGAAGATTTAGTTTTATACTTGGTCTTCAAGAGAAAATTCTGCAGTGCTAGATTCCTGCTCTGTGCCCATATTAGCCTCACTTCTCTGGGACTGAACTGGGTTTCCCAGATACACCTAGACTCCTAGTAAAGCTGTTACTTCATTGGTGGAAAAAAAAAATTAAAATTCGGGGTAAGATTACCTCAAATCCCACTAACCACAATGAACATATGATAAACATCATTTCAGACCAATCTCTATGCATATGTATTGGGTTGGCCAAGAAGTTCTTTGGGTTTTTCCTGTAACATCTAAAAAACCCGAATGAACTTTTTGGTCAAACCAAAACAAAAAGGTTCACAGAAATAATTTTAGAAAGACATTTTAATACAAGTTTTATGTTTAATTTTACTTGGACTTAACTAACAAAGAAAAACTGAAAGGAATTAATATACTTTAATAAAAATATTTCTGTGACACAGAAGCTAATCATTCTTAAAAGAAGTCTCTAAATTTAAGACAATGTGTTATAAAAATTGAGGCTGGAGTAATTTCTGTAACTTTTTAAAAAATAAATTTATTTATTTATTTTTGGCTGTGTTGGGTCTTCGTTGCTGCGTGCGGGCTTTCTCTAGTTGCGGTGAGCGGGGGCTACTCTTCATTGCGGTGCACGGGCTTCTCATTGCGGTGGCTTCTCTTGTTGCGGAGCACGGGCTCTAGGCATGAGGGCTTCAGTAGTTGTGGCACTTGCGCTCAGCAGTTGTGGTTCATGGCCTCTAGAGTGCAGGCTCAGTAGTTGTGGCGAAAGGGGTTAGTTGCTCCGCGGCATGTGGGATCTTCCCGGACCAGGGCGCAAACCCGTGTCCTCTGTATTGGCAGGCGGATTCTTAACCACTGCGCTACCAGGGAAATCCATCTGTAACTTTTAATTCATGGAAAATTTCAAGCATATACAAAGTAAACAGAACGATATAATGAATCTCTATGTATTCATCTTCCGGTTTCAACAATCATCATCATTCTATATTCTATCAATATCACCACCCAGTGCCCACCACCTGCATTATTATTATTATTACACAATCTCAATTCTAACGGCTGTCTTATTAGGAAAAATGGGACTGAACACCTGTGTGTAGGGGGCTGTCTAAACATATGGCCTATGCCTCTAGCACAGAGGCTGTTCTGCCTGTCCTTTGCTTCTTTTCTAAACTGCAGAGAGGATTAGGCAGGGTCAGAGCAGAGAACAAAAATATCTCAGTCATCCTCATAATAGGTGATTGTTTGAGCATTCATTACATGCCAGGTATTGTATTAGTTCCTTTATAGTTAATAGCTCATTCAATCTTCAGTCATTTGAATGTTATTTTTCCTATTTTATGGTTGAAGAAACAGGTTCAGAAAAGTCAATGTTAAGTAACTTGCCTATGTTCACATAGTAAAGGTCGGGTACAGATTTGAGTGAGGGCAGTTTGATTCCAGAGGTCCTTCTCCCACACCCCACCCACCCCACCCTTGTGCCAAGTAAGTACACACTCTACTTGCCTGTGAAGTGAAAAGAGAGGAGGCACTTACACTATGCCAATTAGTGTACTTGACAGTACACTCCGGGTGCAGGAAGGCTGCAGCATCCTGAAATGCGAGGCTGGAAGACTCTTTCAGGTCCTGGCACGATGGGCTCAATTACAGAGGAAGAAACAGGCTGAGAGAAGAATGTGGCAGATCTGGTGTCTTGGCTCCCAGGACCCCACGCTTCTTCCTTATTCTAGGACCTTGCAGAACAGTGATATTCAGAGTGGGGCTCACTGGCTGTATGTATCAAAACCACCCTCCAGAGTGGGAGAAGCTGTGCATTCTGTGCCTCCCTGGCCCCAGACCCCCTGAATTGGAACAATTCCTACTTCTTGGTTAAGCTCCCTAGAGAAGCTTTGTGCACTATAACATTTGTGAAACGTTGTTGTTGAGTTCTGGGGTCAGGATTTTGTGTTGCATGTAGCATTATACATGTAGAGGCAGCTGCAGTTTGGAGGAAAACAGGACTGAGTTTGAAGGTCGACGTGTCCAGTGTGGCTTATTTCCTTTTACAAGCCTTAGTTTCTTCATCTGCAAAATGAGCATCAGACATCTACTTATCTCATAGAAGTGACAACATATGTGAGATATACTTTGTGAATAGAAGAACAGCTTCGTGTAGAAGTTAGCAGTGGGCGTTGGAGCAGAGGAGGACCTTGTGTGGAATGTGTATAGATCCTGTGTCTGCCCTGGGAGCCCGTGTGTAGGGATGAATCTCATGATCCGTGTGTTTGCTTGTTATTCAGCTTTCTGGGGTGGAAGGAATCCCAAGGGCAGAGGGGGACTTCGGGTGGTTGATAGAACTTAGGTGGTTGTGTTACCACCTAGCAGACTTTCTTTGCCTCTGGCCATCTCCACCATGCGTAGCTGTGGACTACCTGCTCCCTTTCACCTGCCTTGGACATCCTGTGTCCCCTTGCGTGCTGCTCAGCCATCTCCCTTACCATCTTGTCGTAGAAGTTTAGATCCCAGAAGGGCAGAGCTGGAGGAAGCTCTTGAAATAATCTAGAGACGAAAGTTTCTAATGTTCCCAGCATTTCTCAAAGCCTAGTACACAAAATACTGGTGGTACTGCAATTTGTTAAGTGTGGTAATGGACAAATGTTCTATTTTTCATTATAGTGATGCTGTAGTTATTTGAATGCATATTACAAAAGAACTTTAACTCTTTAAATTTATGGTAAGGATATAAAATTTCCTTTTAAATATGTTTGTTAACAAATATAATAGTGTAGGAGTTACACGCAAACGTTGTTATAATGACGTGTGGAGGGAGAGGCTCTGCTCATCCCAGTTAGTGTCGACTTAAGTTAAATGAGATTAGGAAAGTAAACCAAATCCTTAAAAAATCCTCTCTAAGGTCAGCTAAAATACATTTTGGAGTAAAATCTCTGTCTTTTTCTTTTGATTATGTGTTTATTTATTGGTGATCTCTAGTGAGGGAAAAACCAAGACCTGTGGTACGAGCTGGGATTCCGCAGCAGTGGTATGAGGCAGGGAGAGGCAGGCAGTGAGTTCACCCATCAAGGCTCCTCTCTGCTGAGTCGGGAGGTCAGGATGGTGACCTCAGGGGCATCCGCACCATGTCTTCAAAGCCCCAGGCTGCTTTAGAGGAGTCTTAGGGGGCTCTGTGAGGCTGGGGTCTGGGTATGGGCAGCTGAGTTAGGTGGGCTCTGTCCCCATGCCCTCTCTGCATTTACATAGTTTACAAATCAGAGTGCCACATAGGATTCCATTTCAATTTTTAAAAAAGGGGATTGGTGAGGGATTCCTTAGCAAAAGCTGGAAAATTGCTGGTATAGTGGAAAGCGCATAGACTTTGGAGAAAGATGGGTCTGACAAATCCTCGCTTTGTCTTACACCAGAAATGTGATCTGTGGTAAGTTAACTGACCTTTGTGAACCACAGTTTCTTCAGTGTTAAAGTTAAACACCCCTCCTTTTTGACCCACTGCCTAGAGAAAGGGAAATAAAACCAAAAATAAACAAATGGGACCTAATGAAACTTAAAAGCTTTTGTACAGCAAAGGAAACCATAAACGAGACGAAAAGACAGCCCTCAGGATGGGAGAAGATATTTGCAAATGAAGCAACTGACAAAGGATTAATCTCCAAAATTTACAAGTAGCTCATGCAGCTCAGTATCAAAAACACAAACAACCCAATATAAAAATGGGCAGAAGACCTAAATAGACATTTCTCCAAAGAAGATATACAGGTTGCCAACAAACACATGAAAGGATGCTCAACATCACTAATCATTAGAGAAATGCAAATCAAAACTACAATGAGGTCACCTCACACCAGTCAGAATGGCCATCATCAAAAAATCTACAAACAATAAATGCTGGAGAGGGTGTGGAGAAAAGGGAAGCCTCTTGCACTGTTGGTGGGAATGTAAACTGATACAGCCACTATGGAGAACAGTATGGAGGTTCCTTAAAAAACTAAAAACAGAACCACCATACGATCCAGCAATCCCACTACTGGGCATAGACCAAGAGAAAACCATAATTCAAAAAGAGTCATGTACCAAAATGTTCATTGCAGCTCTATTTACAATAGCTAGGACATGGAAGCAACGTAAGTGTCCATCAACAGATGAATGGGTAAAGCAGAAGTGCCACATATATACGATGGAATATTACTCAGCCATAAAAAGAAACGAAATTGAGTTATTTGTAGTGAGGTGGATGGACCTAGAGACTGTCATACAGAGTGAAGTAAGTCAGAAAGAGAAAAACAAATACCATCTGCTAACACGTATATATGGAATCTAAAAATAAAAAGGTTCTAAAGAACCTAGGAGCAGGACAGGAATAAAGACGCAGACGTAGAGAATGGACTTGAGGATATGGGGAGGGGGAAGGGTAAGCTGGGACGAAGTGAGAAAGGGGCATGGACATATATACACTACCAAATGTAAAATAGATAGCTAGTGGGAAGCAGCCACATAGCACAGGGAGATCAGCTCGGTGCTTTGTGACCACCTAGAGGGATGGGATAGGGAGGGTGGGAGGGAGTTGCATGAGGGAGGGGGTATGGGGATATATGTATACGTATAGCTGATTCACTTTGTTATACAGCAGAAACTAACACACTTTGTAAAGCAATTATACTCCAATAAAGATGTTAAAAACAATAAATAAAGTTAACCCCCCCTGTTTCTTAGAGTTTATTATAAATATCAAATGAAACAACATATAGGAAAGCACTTAGCATCATTCTTGGCATGTGGTAGATAAGAGATAATTAGGAATTTTTATTAATCATCATCATCATCGTAATAATAATTATGTCACCTCTCCCAAAGTTATTTGTATTTTAAGAGGGTGCAAAACTCTAAGCTAGAATACTAGACTCAATAAGGAACTTTGAGGCATCCACGAATAGGCTGTGTGCGTGCTAGGGTGGGTGGGTGAGACGGAGAGAGCCATGGGTGCACACCCAGGCAGTGGTCTAGGGCATGTGTATTAACACAAGGTACAGAAGTAGTTTATATGGTGGTCATCCAATTAAGCAGTCCCCTAGAACGCGCTTTCTTCCCATAGGATGCCTCGTTGTGGAGAAGGGAAGATAAATTGATTTATTCTACCTATGGATTTAGGAGATTATTCATAATGGCCTTTTTTCTTTCTTTTCTTTTTTTTTTTTTTTTTCCAAATGAATTCTTGCAAGAGTCAGTACCCTGAGCCAGCAGTGCTGAGGAAATGCTCTCACTAATAATGGTTTATCTGAAACGACCTCCACCTCCACCCTTCCCACTCTGTCTTCCCATCCTTCAGTCCAAACACTTCATTCTGGCCCAATTAGAAACACACAATGACTGATGTTCAGGAAGTCTGTTTTGAACTTTAAGTTGCCTCTTCATATTTTTAAATCATTGCATTTAAGTCTAATTCAATACGATTCTTTATTTCCTTCAATTTAATCTGTGATCTGCTTTCGCCTACTTGTTGCTAGGACAACCAGTGCCTGCTCTGGCTTTTGCTTGTTGTCCGGACACAGGCTGTGTTAATTAACTCCCTGAAATTGTAGGCCAGGTAATCAATACCAAATGTATGGACTTGGCTGGAAAGTTTTAATTAAATTTACAGTAATTTTATTTGCAGCTTCTTCTGCAATCTGCATGGTGGGCAATTGATTTTTATTTCAGATACAATGGTCTGCTTGCTAGCCGGGTCATCCCTTCTCCTAAGTGCCTTTCTCCATCAGCTGAACCGCTGTTAAATGAGGAATAGCCAAGGCAGATTATTAGTCAAAATAATTATAAGAAGAAACAAACCTTAAAATATCAGGAGGGTTGAGTTTTTGCCAGCCAAGTTACCCCCTGGCTGGGTGTGTTTGTATGGAATGAATTCAGAAGACAGACCAGTAGGATGATGTGGAAAACGTCCAATTATGATGGGTAGGACACACAAATACTGTGTGCTACAGACACCTCTGTGCCACTTAAAAGAAAAAATGCAAACTGGCCTCCATCACCAGTATTCTTGGTAAAGACATGTCCTAACAGAACTGAGCTGTGTTCTGTTTAGGAGAACCTCTTCTCTCTTCTTTAAGTGTAGTGGTTAACTGTTTGGGCTCCCAAGACAGGTAAACCTGGGATCAGCAATGTCATCAAGAAAGGTTTATCAGCTTTTCTTCCTATCTCAAGGAGAGGCGATCATACCCACCTTACAGCATTATTGTTGGATTAAATGAAGTACACATGATGGGGTGTGTTAGATCACAATGTTAAGACCATGAACTCTTGAATCAGACAGTCCGGGTTTGTATCCCAGCTCTATCATTTGCTCTTTGGATGACTTCAGGCAAAGTACTTACCCTTCTAGGCCCTCAAGCTCCTCACTTCAGAAATGAAGATATTGTCATCCTGTCTCATAGAATCATGCTGGGGATCCTGTGAAATATGCATGTAAAGCATGGACCTCAGTGCCTGGCACATACATTTGCTAGGGTTTTCTTGATGTTGAGATCTCAGCACCCTCCTGGGGGTAGCCATATGGTGCCAGCCAAGCAGCTTCCTTGGGCGTAAGGACCAAACCTGTGTCAGATGCTTGAGAGTGATGGAAGTTGATTGCAAGGATCCGTGAAGATAACAGGGAGAGCTAGAATTTGTCCCACAGATAAGCATTAGTCACACTGATACTCTAGACTCTGTTTCTCCTCACATGGAGGCCTTCAGAAGTACCCCAGAGTCTGTAACTTCTTTAAGACTAGGAACCTGAGCTGAGTATCCTACCATTTTCTTTGTTTACCCTGCATTCCCACTTTTCCACAGTGGGTAGTTTCCCTGCCATAAGTAATGGGAAGCTTTTACTGGACAAATTCCGTTCAACCACTTCAGAATCAGTTGAATTTTCTTCTGTTCAGATATGACCCTGCTGCAGTCCTCTGTGGTAGGGGCAAAGCCTGGCTGTGCTGCCCTTAACAAAGGAAACAGCCTAAAATGACTTAAACAGGAACAAAACAAAATAAGATAGCAGAGTTCCCTGACCCAGTAGTGGCACTAAGACTCTTATACCATCCAGTGGAGGCAACTTTTATTTGTAGATAAACCTTTTATTGTTTGAAATACCTAGTAGAAATTTACTAGATATCATTGCATGGATGAAAGAGGTAGGAACAATTTAGGGAGGCAAACATGATTCTATATTGTTCCTTCAAAATGGTGGAGAGGCAGCCAACCACTTACTCTGCTAATGTGTTTCCATAGCCATTTTCTAAGAATGGATTTAACTAAAGGCATTATTGGCCACAGGAGCTTGGAATGGCTGTTGGGGAATAAGACTGAGATTTTCTTATGGTGAACACCTGACTAAAAATTCTTCCTCTCTGCCCACATCTTACATTCCAAGTAAACAGAAATTTAATGAGAATATATTCATTTCCCTTCAAAGGCAACAGCAGAATACTGTATTGGAAGAGCTTCAGCTAATGGGAAAAAAATGTGTCCCCTGGTGAAAATATAGTCGTCGTGTTGGAATTTCAGGATATTTCCCTTGGCAATAAAATTAATCTTTTTTTCATTGCTTAAGATGATTTCCTGATGGGAGACACTGTGTCTGTGGAGATATTTTTGCTAATTTATTTGAGTCCAGTTAGAGAATTGATTCTAATTCATTTTAGTTAGGGGATGGCTGACCCTTGACAACTACTTATTCTCTAGTTAAGTTTTCCCAATAAGCACCTCTTTTTCACTCACTCTTTCTTCACATTTATTGTGGTATCTAGACCCAGAAAAACACATTAGGCAGAAACTGAAATCTATGAAGAAGTCAGGATTGAGTGATGTGAGGCCCAGTTGCCCAACCTTTCCTGTGAAGATAAAGGAGTGCCATAGGTGAAGAGGCGGCCACGGCCCCCAGTGTCAGAATCCCGCCCGGCGCAAACCTCAGGGGGCCTGGCTCAGGGCTGTGTAAGATTCCTGGAATCTTGGGGAGCTCAGAATTGCCTTAAAAGGACATTAACAAAGCTGAAAACCAAACAAAACTCATGGGACTTTTTGGTCATTTGTCATTGCCCCTGAGCAGATTTTCTTTTCATCCACATGTATGATTTCACATAATTATTAATGTGGCTTGCCTTTTTTCTCTAACATTTCTTCTCTCTTTCCCAGCTGCCAAAGCACCAGCATTGTGTGCATTCACCAGGTTGCTCTGTCCTTAAGACCCAGATCGAGTTTGCCAGACGACATATTCTGTGATCCCTCAAATTGCAGTGCTGATCTGGGAGAGTTTGATATGGGCTCAGTGCTCATTATCTCCACAAATAAGAGCAGAATAGATGCACAGATAGTAAAATAACACAGTAGATATATATACAATGATAACCACGTACAAGGTACGCACATAAACTCATTTAATTTTCATAGCAGCTCTCTGAGGAAAGTACTATTATTGTCACTTTTTTATAAGAGGAAATTGGGGCAAAATGAATTTAAGAAACTTGCCCCAAATCACACAGCTGGTAAGGGGAAGAGCCCATATTCAAACCTAGGAGGTCTGGGTTCAGAATATGGCCCTATTGTATTTTCAATATTCTTACTTGGCTCTTGAAAATATTTGGTGGTTCACTTCCCAATGGGTTTCTCCTCCTAATTCTGCTTGGGTCATTCATCCATTTTTTAACTTATTCATTCAATTACTCACACATTTATCAGTTCAAAAAATACTTACTTAGCACCCAGTGTGTCTCACTCTATCCTAGATCCTGGCACTGAGGCTCTGAACAGGAGGGCCACAGGCCTGCTTGGGAGTGTACAGTCTAGCAGGGGAGCCAGACGAACGAGTAATCACAGGATTAACTGGCTGTTTAAAATTTCTAGTTGCATCTAATACCATTGCATTTAATATGTACTGATTGAAACAGTGGAAGGATGTGAACAGATTCATGGAGAGTGTATGAAAAGGGGCAAGAACTGGGCAGGAAGAAGAAGGGGAGGCTGTTGCAGGAGTCTGGGTGAGAGGGGCAAGGCAAGAGAGGTGTCTGGATTCGGAGACATGGCATGAGTTTTTTCCATTCAAGAATACTTGAAGCAAATATGACTAGATGCTAACAACCGACAATTCTGAGTAAATTTTAATATTTCATTTATAAAAAGAAAGGAATAGGAAAAATGCAGAGTAGAACATTTCAGACTTACTTATTGTTTCTTGAAAGTGGAGTGGAATTTCCAGTGCAAGGGTCTAATCTGACTTGGAGTAAGATGTGTGGATTGACTCTCTAGTCTGGGAATAAGAGTCAGGCCACAGAGAGCCTTTAGTTTCAGCCTAATGGGGTGAGCATGTGAAACATTGACGCATCCCTTCACATTCTGAAGGAGAAACAGCAGGTCCATTTGTGTCTGTGGTTTGTGGGTAGCATCTCTCCACCTCAGGGAGCAGGCGAAAGAGTCCACCTGTGAACCCAGATGAAGTCATAGAGAGTCCATCATATCAGGGTTACATTTCCCTGCCTTGTCAGAGGAGTGAGCATCTTAAGCATGTGTGTTCCATTGTCAGATGTGGTGTTTGATAAAGTAAAGGCCTTGGCTTCCTGGTCTAAGCCCTGCAAGTGATGGGATATACAAACCTTGTTAGGGCCTCCTTCTTGCATAATGCTCATGTTAGCAGTAGATGATTGGAAATCACTCCTCTGCCCACTCAGACTTGGACCCTACCTGGAAGATGAAAAGGGGTGACCCAGAATCACCCAGTCTCAGAGATGGAGGGCCCTCTTAAAGGTCACCTGACCATTGTCTTCCAAATCTGACTGCTCATCCAAAGCAATTGAGAGCATTTGTTAAAAACAGATTAAAAAAAAATTAGAGATACTGATTTAGTGGGTTTGGGATGGGACACAAGAACCTTCGAGCTGATGATTCAAAACATGGATCTAGATTAGTGCTTCTCCCGTGGGGGAGCTTGTTAAAATGAAGGTTCTGTTTCAGTAGATCTGGGATAAGGCCCAAGATTCTGCATTTCTAATAAGTACCCTAGTGATGTTGCTGGTCCAGGGATCATCCTTTCGTTGCAAGGACTTACAATAACCTTATAACCAGTGAGATTCCTTTTCAGTCCTATTTGAATCTTTCTAGAGATATGGAGCTCTCAGCCGCAAGGCAGTTCCTACCATTGAGAGAAGTTTCAATTATTAGCAAGATCTGTCTTTTATTGAGTCGAAATCTCTATGTTGATAACTTCTAGAAGGTACTGTAGTGCAGTGGTTAAGTATGAGCTCTGGAGACAGATGACCTGATTTGGATCTTGACTCTGACTTTTGCTAGCTTTGTGATTTTGATGAAATATATGGCCTTCTTGAATCTATAAAATAGGGTAATAATAGTACCTACCTCATAGGATTACTGTAAATTCATAATAGCATTAATCCATCGTCTGATCCAATAAGATTAGAACAATGCTTGGCATGGAGTAAGCACTTATAAGCATTTTCTTACTGGTGTAGCTGCACTTCAAGCAGAATCAGTTTGACATCAATCCTATTTCATTTCCCGATCAGAGGCATTAATAGACCAGGTAGAAACCTATAAAATACTGCTAAGACAAAAGTTAGACTTCACTCTTTCTAACATTTCACTAACCTTTCCAAACTTCACACCCTGGTGGTGGGTATTGCTGTAGGTCTATGCAGTTGGATCTGCCTCATATTAACTTTGTGGAGGTAGAAATTAATAAAGCATTCAAAATGTGGAAGAGGACTTTTCTTCCAGGAACACAGTAATTTGAATATAAGCCATTGTGGTTTCATATTAAGCTTGGAAATTTGAATCCCCAGCCCCAAACAGTGGAAGAAGAGAGAATTGTTTTTTCTTTTCTTCTTCTTTTTTTTTTTTTTTCTGGCACGTGGGCCTCTCACTGTTGTGGCCTCTCCCATTGCGGAGCGCAGGCTCAGCGGCCATGGCTCACGGGCCCAGCCGCTCCGCGGCATGTGGGATCTTCCTGGACCGGGGCACGAACCCGTGTCCCCTGCATTGGCAGGCAGACTCTCAACCACTGCGCCACCAGGGAAGCCCCTTTCTTTTCTTATTAAAAAATTACTAAATACTTTGGACATACAGAAATATTTATGAATACTATAACAAGGACCCATAAGCCTACCTCCCAGCTTAAGAAATAGAATATTAGTAGTTACTTAAAAAATAAATAAATAAAATCTCCCTGTGACCCTCCCCCTGGTTGTCATCCCTCTTTTTCAGAAGAGGCAACCACTATTCAGAATTTAGTATTTATCATGTTCACATATTTGGGTTGTTCTTTAACTATAAACATATGTATTCCTAAATAATGTAAGGTATTCTTTTGTGTGTTTAAAATGTTTATAGTATATATACTTCTGCAATACATAATTCTTTTTTTCCCTCTAATATACATTTAAAACATGTGTTCAGAAGTTTAATTCACTTTTTGTTCAAGGCTGTGTAAGCTTCCTCTTTCTCCCGCTAACCAGCTATTTCTGTTGATGAATGGAATCAGAAGAGTAATGGACACAAGGAAGTGGGAAAAAGGGATTGGATGGGAGGCGAAATCTCAGTCAATATCTTAAAATCTCTGCCATACTGACAGGGACAAGTAAGTTGGCGCTGATGACTGTATGATAGCTAATGATACTCACTTGCGTTGAATAATGTCCCATCTGTCAAACTCTATTGCATATGCCTGTCATCTAGGGATCTTGTTAACGTGTAGATTCGGATACCACAGGTCTGGGGTGTGAGCTGAGATTCTGCATTCCTAGCAAGCTCCCAGGTGATGGAGGTGCTGCTGGTTCTGGGCCAGGCTTTGAGTAGCAAGGGTGTATAGATGGGGCACACATTTGTCTTAGACCTGAGTTTGAATCTTGGCTCCCTTGTTTTCATTATCTCGGGGGAACTTGGAAAATTAGTTTCCAGTGCTGCAGCTTTTATTCTTGGCTGCACATTACATATAAGTCCCCTGAGTTAAAAGTCCTATACCCACTCCGTACGACAGACTCTAGGTCCATCCACCTCACTACGAATAACTCAATTTCGTTTCTTTTTATGGCTGAGTAATATTCCATTGTATATATGTGCTACATCCTCTTTATCCATTCATATACACTACTGAATGTAAAATAGTTGGCTCGTGGGAAGCAGCAGCATAGCACAGGGAGATCAGATCGGTGCTTTGCTATGACCTAGAGGGGTGGGATAGGGAGGATGGAAGGGGGGCTCAAGAGGGAGGGGATATGGGGACATGTGTATGCATATGACTGATTCGCTTTGTTGTGCAACAGACACTAACATGGTATTGTGAAGCAATTATACTCCAATAAAGATCTATTAAGAAAAAAAAAAGTCCTATACCCAGGTTGCACCCAGATCAATTAAATCAGATATATAGGGATGAGACGCAAGCATCAGTAGTTTTAGAAACTGTTCAGATTTCAGTGTGCAGCCAAGGCTGAGAACCTTTGCTCCAGGGCAGAGATTCTCAAATTTTGGCATGCATCAGTATCACGTGAAGGGCTTGTTAAAACTGATTTCTGGGTCCCAGCCCCCGAGTTTCTGATTCGTGAGGTCTGGTGTTGGGCCTGATAATTTGCATTTATAGCAAGTCCCTAGGTGAATCTGATGCTGCTGAGAGCTTAAGTTCTAAGAGCTTAAGTTCTCATCAGTAAAATGGGTATAAATATTACCCATCCTTTGGTCCATTGGAGAATCAGTGAAATAATACACCTAGTGATGTTTGGCATGTAGTAGACAATCAAGAAATGGTGGTTTCCTTCTATTATTACTAATAGTAGTATTATGTCTGTGTTTAAGTTAGGTGCCTATTTAACCATTAGTTAGTTTACCCATAATATTGGTTAGGGTATTCCAGCTTAACATCTTCCTACTTAAAGTGTCTTCCTACTTAAAGATCACTTCCGACTGTGGTTAAATTTGTGCTGGCACCTCTCAGAAGGATTTAACTCGTCCTCTGGTTACAGTGATGTTGTTGTCAGAGACTAGCCTTGTTTAAGTTTTCCAGATCATCTGTATACATACCCAGTGGTTAACAAGTGACCCCTTGTACATAATCCCCCTTGTTGTGTCTGATAAATTCATCATGGTCCTTATCTGGTTCTTTTTTTTTTTTCAAGAAGAACCCCACAGGTCTTGCCTTCCTGGTGGTAGAACCAAGAGCCCCCAGGACCTCAGTCTGTATAAGACCTGGTGGTCTCCAGATGGGCTGGCAGATGGGAATGGAGGGGGTAGATGGGCCCCTCCCTAGGCTGATGCTCTGTTGTGAACACTTTTCCTCTACTGGTATATACTCTGGTGTATTCAGTAACTCTATTGTGATTTTTCTCCTCTTGAATATTGTATTTGCACACAACCCCTTCCCAGTAAGAATGGTTCCCAGGTGGTATTCTCTGGCCCGAAGGCTTCTACTTCATTATCATCTTTGTTAACCTGAGAATACCGCCCTTTGGGTTCGGCAAAGGAGCACATCATTCTCGCTAAACTGTGTCAAACAAGACTCCTTGCTGGGCTTTGGAGCTTCATTGGTGAACTGCAGCTACTGATCTTGCTTCCAGGATTGTGTGTAATGCAGACAATACGGTTTCTGGGTGCCTTCTCTGAAAACTGCCCAGATTTTGGACTTGAGCTTGATGCAAACTGCATTATAAACATGCCAGGCTTGTACTGACAGCACTGAAAGCACATTGGGATAAACATTTGTGTTTACTAAAAATGCCTCTAAAGAATTGGAAGTATTTAATCAAAAGATTTATCTGTGTGTTTCTGGGGGTGTTTTAAAGCTTTCCATGACCCCAAAGCGATGGTTCCTGAGTGTCTCCTTTCTCAGTTTCTGTACGTTCTAACCTTAAGCTTCAAAAGGAAAATAAGAATGAAAAGGTTAATTCTTGTTTAAAATTGACATGTGTCCCTTCTGTGGGATAAAAGATTTTAATTGACAGGATGTTTAGGTAGAGTTTTGGGCTTCGATGTGACTATTTTGCTATGTCTTTTAGGTTTCCTAGCAAATCTGGGCTTGGGGATCAGGTCTGTTGCCTAAGAAAAGATAGTAATTATCACTAAGAAATTGCTGAGTTAATTAGTTCCGTCAGTAATTCAGAGGGCAATTGGAGCAAAGTTGAGACAGGTCTAGAGCCAAGCCTTGTTGCTGTTTTGTGAGACAATCTGAAATAAATCTCTCTTCTGTCGATAACTCTGACTTGAGTAACATTCCACCTTTGGAGTTGAGTTTAGGCAGCAGGACCCAGTAAAAGCTCTGTGTTTATTAAGATCCACTAGCCATAGGACGTTAAATTCTTCTGTTGTAGAGTGGAACTGAAGCTGGAAGGAGGAAGTATCCATTAAGGAGAGATTAATGTTGTATGCCCATTTGAAAACTCAGTTTGTATCTTTGTGATGGTAACCAGTGTTGTGGCCACATTTTATAAATGGTCTTTTAATGGGGATGATATAGTGCTGATTAGAATATATACATCAGTGTTGATTTTTTTAATATGTATATGGAAGGTGCTTTTGTAATAATAATAGTAATAGGAACAATAACCATGGTAATAATAATAGTGATTCTAATATATTGAGTATCTCCTATGTGCCAGGTGCTAGTATATGTGATCTGCGATTCTCACAATAATTCGTAAAGGTAGGGATTATTAACCACATTTTATAGATTAGGAGACTGAGGCACAGAGAAGTTAAATGATTTGCTCAAGGTCACATAGCTTATAAGTGGCAGAGCTGAGAACTTAACTCAAGGCTATGGGGCTCCGAACCTGCCTTCCATTGAGGAGGCAAATGGTTCAAGGAGAAAATGGTCCAGGGGGTAGGGCAGTCAAAATGCCAGAGGTCATATTCTGCTTGTACTAGGAACTGTGGTGTGAGTCTGACTTTTTGGCTCTAACCTTGTTCACCCAGGAGGACTCATCAGTAATGTTTTCTGCACATGTGCAGGGGAAGGGCCCAAAGGCAAGGTTTGGATTTACTGAACATCTACTATAAATTGGGAAGTTGGATGAAGCACTGCACATATGTGAAATCCTTTAGTTATCATAAAAATTTTGGGAGGTAGGTTTCTTAGCCATGTTTTACATATGTGGGAATTGAGGTCCAAAAAGAAAAAAATCTTGCTCAAAGTTATATGGTGTGTAAGCAGACAGAAAAATAATTTTTCGTCTTAAAAGTTTGTAAAATGCGTAATACAAACCTTCCTGGATTTTTCAACGTGTATGCCCTATATTTGATACTGTGACTAGATTCTGCAAATATAGGAGCATGTTGAGTTGCATTTTGGGTTAGTTGTTCTTTCTATCTATCTACCTACCTATCTATCTATATTTTAACATATAAAAATAGAGAAAAATATTCTTTATACTTTAATAAACATCCATCAGATCAACTTGAAATCTCCTATGTCCACTTCTACTATCACATTCTCTTTTCTTCCTTCCCAGTCCATTTCTTCTACTACATTGCTACATGTATACCACATTCACTAAAACACATAGAATTTTTTATACTTTTCAAATGTATATGAAAGGGACCGTATGGCATGTATTATTCTGCAACTTGCTTTTATCTTTTAAGATGAATAGGTATGATCTTGGACCATCCTTGAATTCCTAGCATAATGTATCACGTCCAAGTAAGATTATGATTTTTAACAAATAAACTGCTAATTTCATTTTATTAATAATTTATTGGAACTTTTACTTAAGATTGGTCTATAATTTACTTTTCCTGATTGGCCTTGCTTGCTTATGCATATGGTTTTAGTAGCTTATAAAAGTGAGCTAGTGGAGTTCCACTGTTGGAATGTCAATGTGATTAGTTCCATGAACCTGCTCTTCAGCAAAACATAACTGTGGAAATTTATTTAAAAAAAACAACCATTTAAAGTCTCCAGAAATTTTCCTAAGGGCATATAGTAAATAGAGAAATATTCCAGAAAATCTACTAAAACTTGGTAAGAGCATTGGGAATCTGTGACATTTGAATCATGACCTGTTCCCTTCTCAGCTCAGTGTGATTGAAACCATACTCAAGGCAGATACAGCCAAGAACATAGGATTCCTTACCCCATAAGTTGTAAATTGAGATCTAAGTTATCTTCCTGGGAAGGGCAGGCTACTAGCATTTCCTGTCTTTCCCAGCTACAGTTTCAGAGGCTAAACTCCAGGTGAATGTGGTTGAAGGTTGGGGGCTCCCTTCTTTCACCCAGTCACTACTAATAGGGTGGAGGCTCTACTTCAGTTGTGGAATGCTGGAAATCCTGGGTCCACTATCATCCTTACTCTAGCTAATCCGTAGAGTGGAGGTTCTGTACCAGGAAGAACAAGCAAATAAGAATGTAGGATACTGCCCTACCTAGTATCCTGCTCTTAAAGCAAAGAGAGTTCTTATTCAGAGAGAAGCAGGCCTCTGTCCTTGTTTCCAGTTCTGGAGCTGGTGACTCAGAAATTTTGTCCAAGGGGAGAGGTAGGCCTTCATGACTGAGAACTTTAAAGCTCTACCCAAAGGAAATGACTTTATCTGAAACAGTGTGGGGGAAGTTCAAACCTGAACGTGCTCTCAAAGACAATGAAGGTCTCGGAGGTAAAAGCAACACGCTAAATAACTAAGCCAGTTAATTTACCAAAGAGAATCAGGGAAAGAGATATCTAAGAGCTCTCGCTTGGTCAGAACAAACCTCAAACACTGGCCTCAAAAACTACCCATGCAGAGGGATCCAAATTTAATTGGAGCAGACTGTGGAACCATTTATGCTCCAGGCCATTGTCAAAAACAATATACAACAACTATCTGTTGATTAATGGAGCCTAACAGCTGGGTGTGACCATGGAAAGATACGATCAAAGGGAGTCCTGCTCAAACCACTGTCATCCCAGGGTGATTGTGGGCCTACCCTAAGCTGTGCCTCCAGAGGAACAACACCAAAGGCTACATACCATAGGGACAACGGTGGGGAAATAGACTTAGAATAGTCCAGCCATTCACTGACAAAGTGAACAGACAACAACAAGAGTCCTCAGAGGTAGGGCACCAGTATACAGAGTTGTTACAATATATATCTAAAATGTTCTATCACCCCACAGCACAAAAGATGAGACATGCAAAGATACGGGGAAATATGATACATAAACTGGAAAAAAAAAAAACAGATAACAGAAACTGTGTGTGAACGGAACCAGACATTGGATTTAACACAAACCCTTCAAAGTAGCCATTCTAAACATATTCAAAGAACCATGGTTAAAGAAGTAAAGTATGACAATGTAGCATAAAATAGAGAATATTGATAGAAATTATAAAAAAGAACAAAATATTCTGTACAGTTGACCCTTGCACAACATGGGTACACTTATATGCACATTTTTTTCAATAAATACATACCATAGTACTACACGATATGTGGTTGGTTGAATCTGTGGCTGTGGAACCACAGATATGGGGGGGGCAACTGTAAAGTTATACACCGATTTTTGACTGCATGGAGGGTCAGTGTCCCTAATCCCCTCATTGTTCAAGGATTAATTATAGTTTAAAAGTATAATAACTGAAACGAAAAACTCACTGATGGGCTCAATAGTAGACTTGAACTGGCAGAAGAAAGGATCAGTGAACGTGAACATAGATCAATAGAGATTATTCAATCTGAAGAACATAGAGGGGAAACAATGAAGAAAAATGATCAGAGCATCGAATGTGGGATATCATTAAGCACACCAACATGTACATAGGGGTACCAGAGGAAAGGAGACAAAGGGTTGGAAAAATACTTGAAGAAATAATGGCTGAAAGTTTTCCCAGTCTGATGAAAAATTACACATCTAAGAAACACAACACACTGTAAGCAGAGTAAATGCAAAGAGATCCACACACAGACACATCATAGTATAAATGCTGAAAGTCAAATATCAAGAGATAATATTGAAATCAGCAGAGAATAATGACTCATCATGTACAAGGGGACTCCAGTAAGACTAAAGTTGACTCCTCATCAGAGAGCATGAAGGCCAGAAGTCAGTGGGATGACATATTCAACAAGCTGTGATTAAAAAATCATACAAACTATCAATGATGAATTTTATATCCAGCAAAACTATTTTCAGAAATAAAGCCCTAGAGAAATGAGTATGAAAATATCTCAAAAAAATAGGGAAAAAAATCATTAAAGCAATTAAATTGTTACATTGGAAAATATTCACTTCATGCAAAAGAAAGCAGTAAAAGAGAAAGAGAAAGGAAAAAGACATGAGACATACAGAAACCAAAAGTAAGATGGCAGACTGTATAAATACATTAAATACGAGTGGATTAAACAATCCAATCACGAAGCAAAGATTGTTAGCGTGGAGAAAGAAAAATAATATCCTATTATATGCTGTCTACAGGAGACACTTTAGATTCAGTGATACAAATAGATTGAAAGAAAAAGAATGGATAAAAAATGTATCATGCAAATAGCAACCATAAGAAAGCTAGAGTGACTACAATAGTTAAGATAAAATATTTTTAAAACAACGTTACTAGAGAAAACAAGGGACATCTTATAATGGTAAAAGGGTCCATCCTTTGGGAAAATGTAACAATTATAAACATACATGCCCTAAAAATAGAGCCCCATAAAAGCTGACAGAATGAAAGTCAGAAATAGACATTTCAACAGTAATGTGAAATACGGATGTGGAAGCATCCATATCCTACTTGAAAGAATAGGTAAAACACCCTATGCTGAAGATCCACAAGGATATGGAAGACAACCCACAAAATGGGAGAAAATACTTGCAAATCCCATATATGGTAAGGGGCTTCTATTTAGACTATATACAGAATCCTACAACTCAATAGTAAAAAGACACATAACCTAATTGAAAAATGGGCAAAGGATCTGGATAGACATTTTTCCATAAAAGGTATAAAAATTGCCAGTAAGCACATGAAAATAAGCTTTGACATCATTAGCTGTGCGGAGATGCAAATTAAAGCCACGGTGAGATACCACTTCACACTTACTAGGATGGACATAATAAAAAAGACAGATAATAATAATTGCTGGCAAGAATGTGGAGAAATTGGAACCATCATACACTGTTGGTAGGAATGCAAAATGGTGCAGCCACACTGGAAGACCATCTGGAAGTTCCTCAAAAAGTTAAACAGTGAGCACCATGTGACCAGCAATTAAACTCCTGTTTATATTCAAGATAAATGAAAACATATGTTAACACAAAATGTACACTTATACAGAAATGCTTATAAGAAAATTATTTATAATAACCCCAAAGTAAAAACAGCCCAAATGTCCATTAACTAATGGTATATCCATACAATGCAGTATTATTTGACAATAAAAAGGAATCAAATGCTTATGCATGCTACAACATGATGAATCTTAAGAATACTGCGCTAAGTGAAAGTAGCCAGTTACAGAGGAGCACATATTTTATGATTCCGTTTATATGAAATGTCCAGAATAGGCAGATCCATAGAAGCAGAAAATAGATACTGCTAAAGAGTATGGAGTTGTTTTGGGGGTGATGAAAGTATCCTAAAATTGATTGTGGTAAGATGGCTGCACAACTGTGAATAAATGAAATGCTGTTGAATCATATGCTTTAAATGAGTGAATTATATGGTATATGAATTATATTTTAATAAATCTGTTAATAATAAATTAATGGAAAGAAAAAGAATGATTAAGGAAGCTTTACCTTCTTATTGCTAGTCTCTGAAACTATAAAACGGTAAAATGCAGGAATTATCTTTTTGTTGTTCATGAAAAAATTAGTGTAAAGTGTCTGGGCATGGTGTCTTTATAAGGGAGAGATCTCTTTTTCCTATTAGATTAAAATTATTGATATTTAATTATGACTAGTTTGTTTAGATATCTTCTCAAGTTATTTTTGATTACCTTACCCCCCAAAATATTATAGATTTCATCTAAGTTAAAAAATACTGTTATAAAGTGGATCATGGTATTTATTAGTTTTAGCATCTTTGTTACTAAATCTGTTTTCCAATAAAAGTAGTTGGGCCTTCTTGGAGAAATGCTGATTCCCAAGTTAAGGTCAGTAAAATATAAGATGAACCTAAAACATCTTGTGATGTCCTAAAGAAAGGAAGTTCTGAAACATAATGTCGTGTTGAAAATACACAGAAACTCATCCAAGAGCTCCAAATGGCCATATCTTGGATAATTAGATGAACAATATAAACAATAATAGATAGTATTGGGGGATAATCCATAGAATAAAGCAAATACCCATGAGTCCATACTGATAGGAACAAATAATTGAATAATTGTTTAAATAAATAAGTGGAGAAAGGATAACTTTTCCTTAAGGATAATTTCAATTAATAAAGGTAGAATGAATTATGATATAGAGAATCATCGTTTTCCAAACATCACAGTAACAATTGTTGCAGACAAGAATCATCAATAGATGTTGAAATTAGTGGGAGAAATTATTATGCTAAGCAGCGTATCTGTATTGCCTCCAGGTATTTCCCCATAAGATATTCATTAATTACAAAGGGAAAAAGGTAACTTTACAGTGGAGAAACTATCTTAACTCTCTTAACCCCGCGATTATAGTTAACATCTCCAGTATGAGACATACTGATATTATGTATTGCTGTTATGTTGCACTGTTAAGGACACAACATCACTTCTGTAGTTTTGTTGCCAAAAAATGCATAACCTGAGTTTAATTGTGAGAATGCATAAGGTAAACACCAATTAAGGAATATTCTACAAAATAACTCTTTAAAAGTATCACAGTCTTAAAAGAGAAAGGACACTGTGGAACTGAGAATGGAAGTACTAAAGAGATAATGACAACTAAGTGCAGCATTATGAGTTTGAATTAGATTGTGGTCTAGATAAAGGTCTAGATAAAAGAGAAACACTGTGTTAACATTGGAAAAGATATTAACATTTAAGGAAACTTGGATGAGGGTTATACCAGAACCCTGCATAATTTTTCAAACTTTAAAAACTTCTGAAATTATTATAAAATAAAAATTAAAAATATTTTAAAGTATTTAAAAATCTATTTTATCTGTTGTTTGGTAGTTTTTTATCCCTAATATTGTTGTGAGTGGCTTTTCTCTTTTCTTAATTAGTTTATAAGTTGTTTTAAAATTTGTATCCCCTCCCCAACAGATTCAGCTTTTTTGTTATTGGTTTCTATTCCTTTTGTTTGATTGTTCTTCTCTCATTTATTACTTAGTACTAATTTTATTATTATTTATTTTGTTATTTATTAACTTTATTTTATTATTGTATTATTTTTAACTCATACGTCCTTTGAATTTATTTTTAGTTACCTTTCTAGCTTCATTTAGTGAATTCATTACTGTATTAGTTACATAGGACTGCTGTAATAAAGTACCACAAACTGGCTGGCTTAAAAGCATAGAAATGTATCATCTCCCTGTTCTTGAGGCTAGAAGTTTAAGATCAAGGATCATGTTCTCTATGAAACCTCTAGGAAAAGACTAATTTTTCCAGCTTCTTCCAGCTTCTGCTAGCCCTGGCTGTTCCTTGGTCTGTGATAGCATCACTCCAATCTCTGCCTTCACATGGCCTTCTTCCTATATCTGTCTCTTATTCTCTGGTAAGGACACCAGTCATAATGGATTTAGGACCTACCTTACTCCAGTAAGACCACATCTTAACTTGATTACATCTTGCAAAGACCTTATTTCCAAATAAGGCCACATTTACAGGTACCAGGGATTAGGACTTGAACATATTCCTTGGGGAGGGGGTACAATTTAATTACATTTTTTCTTATTTTTTGATACATGCATTTAAAAGCCATACTTTTGTCTCTAAGTAGTGTTTTAGCTGTATCCCACAATTTTAAAAATAAACTTTTGCAGATGTGCAATATGAATAAAGAAAAAAATGTACAGATAATAAGTACAATGCTCTATGAATATTCAGTAATTTAACATACCTGGGTAACAAGTACCCAGAATACACATGAGTGTATTTCTTACACTCTAGAAGCCCCCTTTAACACCTTTCTAGTCACTGCCCACTCAAGAATAGTTAGTATCCTGATTTCTAAAAGCATTGATTAGTTTGGCTTGTTATTTAGCTTTAGGTAAATGGGATCATAGGTCATGTTGTCTTATGCAACTGGCTTCTTCTGTTAAACATTTTGCTTGTGAGATTCATTCATGTTTTACATGTTGTTGAAAATTATTCACTCCTGTTGTTGTCTAGGATTCCATTTTTTATCCATTCTCCTGTTGACAGGCATTTGGTTAGTTTCGAGTTTTTGGTTAATAGTTGCCGTAAATATTCTGTATATCTCTTTTAATGAACACGTGTATGCATTTCTGTTTTGTATTACCTGGGGGGAGAATTACTTGGTTACAGAGTTGTCAAATATTTAGTTTTAGTCAGTAGTGTCATATAGTTTCCGAAGTTGTATCAATTAACTTTCTCACCAGCAGTGTAAAAGAATTTAAGTCAATTCTTGCCAACAGTTGTTATTTTCTGTCTTTTCCCTTTTAGGAATTCTGGGTGTGTGGTGTTATGTAATTTTGGTTTTAATTGTATTTTTATGATGAAATCAAACGTGTTTTCATAATTGTCATGACCATTTAAATATCATATTTTGTGAAGTCTCTGTTGAAGTGTTTTGCCCTTTTGTCTATTCTGTTGTTTTCTTTCTGATTTACAGTTCTTTATATATTCTTTTTATAAGTCCATTGCTGGATATATGTGTTATATGTCTCCCGTAAGTGACTGATTTTTTTTTTTTTTTTTTCCAGCTGTACCACGTGGCTTGCAGTATCTTAGTTCCCCGACCAGGGATTGAACCGGGGCCTCAGCAGTGAAAGTGCTGAGTCCTAATCACTGGACCGCTGGGGAATTCCTGGTAAGTTTTTTTTTTTTTAATTATTTATTTATTTATTTATTTATTTATGGCTGTGTTGGGTCTTTGTTTCTGTGCGAGGGCTTTCTCTAGTTGGAGCAAGCGGGGGCCACTCTTCATCGCGGTGCGTGGGCCTCTCACTATTGCGGCCTCTCTTGTTGGGGAGCACAGGCTCCAGACGCACAGGCTCAGTAATTGTGGCTCACGGGCCTAGTTGCTCTGCGGCATGTGGGATCTTCCCAGACCAGGGCTCGAACCCGTGTCCCCTGCATTGGCAGGCAGATTCTCAACCACTGTGCCACCAGGGAAGCCCCTCCTGTAAGTTTTTTATATATATTGTTTATAATTGTCATTTGTTCTAAATATTCTAGAATTACAATCTAATTTCCTTAACCCATGGTTTATTTAGGTGGGCATTTAGTTACATGTATGTATAATGTGCATAATAATATGAGTATGTAATGTTCATAATACATATTACACATACATGAAACTAAAATGCTCACCCTAAATAAACCATGGGTTAAGGGAAATGCATTTTAACTATAGAATATGTTTATTCCTTGTTCCAAGAGTACTTGAAAAGTTTTTCTTTTTCCTCTCTAGGTATATAGACAGATCTCTTTATAAATAAACAGAGGTGACCTTCTAAAGAGAATCACTTGAAGTGGGAACTATGTCACTAATAATAAATCTTACTCTGTTATTCATATCTCCTTTATCCTTGATTTTGGTAATTTTGATCTATTAGTTTATAAACAAAGTGTGTTAAAATCTCCCACTGTATGAAATTAAACCCTTTTTTGCTTTATGTTTTTAAGCTGCATTTGTTTGATGCATATGATTTTAATATCTTCTTGGTTATTTCTCTTTATGCAATAGTTATTTCTTTATGGTTATCTTATTAGGCATATCCTTCTTTAGCTTTATTAGTATTGCTTGATTTAAATGCTATTTTATTATAATAATAATGTCACTATACCAGATTTTGATGTTGTTTATAATTGTTTTTCTTTCACCATCTCTTTCTTCTTAACCTTCCAAAACATTTTCTCTTAGTTCAATGTCCCTAAGCAGAAAACAGTTGGGTTTTCATTATTTATCCAATCTGACATTTCCTTGAATTAATATCATTGCACTTTAAAAAAAAACAACTTATTTCTACTGTCTGTCTTTGGTTTTCAGTTGGCCATGATTTTTCTTAGCTTTTTTTTTTTTCTTTTCATACTTCTTGTAGATTGGATAGGATTTTGTTTTTTCCCTTTGACTTCCTCTCTTAGTTTGGAAGCTTTGATTTATGGTTTGTATCTCAGGTCTTTTGGTGATTATTCTTAAACTTATAAGACAATACTTAGATGCCTAACTTTCTTTCTGCTCTCTCTCTCTTCCTTTCTCTCCTCTTAGGTTTTACTTAGTCAAATAATTCAATGACATAGTTTCAGAAGTTAAATAGATTTACAAGGCTTATAATGAAAAGTAACACTTTTGATATGGTCTTTTTAAAAATGTTAAATTCATTGTTTTGGACACTCCATAGACTCTTTTAGTAATCCAAAATTATTATTGCTAGTCAAAAAGAAACAATTATGCCCTTTCATTCTATGAAAAGGAAAATTAAAAACATAGTATGTGAGAGCCTTCAGACACTTTACTCTCATCACCCAAAAATATTTGGGCCTCTAAGACAGTGAAGGTGAAACCATAACTCTCTGGAGACTAAGTCTTAAAGGTAAACTTAGCACTGTGATCTAAGGAGAATGTTTGCATTACTCAGATGTGATAAGGAAATGCATGGCAGGAAGGGAAATCTCAGTTGGATGGCCCAATACAGGCTCTATCTTGGTTTCTGAATATCTTCCAAAGTGAGTCACCAAAGGTGAATTTATTAAGTAGGCACGGTGCTGTACATTGTAGATCTGCCTAAAATGTTAGTGTCTCGATAGCTTATTTCCTTAGTCCTTGAAACAAACAAAAAAATGATCATGAAGAATAAGTGGGTTTTAAGATTTGTGAAAACTGGATGAGAAACAGAAAAGTCAGACATATTCACTTAATTTTAAAAAATTAAATGGCTTTCTTAGAGGACTTCCTGAGTCGGCTAGTTAATGAATTTACACGAAGAATAAAGGAATATGTGTTAATACTTATTTTTATTCTCACTCAAACCTCTGGCACATTACATCTTAGCTGATTGCGTTGTCTCTAAATGGCTTGAGGTGGTAATGTATGAACAATCAATAATTTCTGAGCGTTTTCATCTTTACAATACACATCTAATGAGTTTATGTCTTCATTCTTAATTACTTCAGCAATAGATATTATATGATCCCATGTGAAAAGACATATTTAATTAATATTGCCTCTTAAAGCTTTGCGAGGAAACATTTCTTTGATTTGTCGTATAAATTTATAGGTTCCATCATGGATATCACTCATGCAATAAGTGCCTTGGGAAAAGAGTGCTAAGCAAAGCCACTCAGCGATCTGGTGGCAAACAGGAAGGGAGGCAACAGCTTTAGTTTCAATGTAAGGCCCCAGGGTGGAACACAAAGAATAGACATAGATCATCTCAAGTGTTACCGGATTTATGACAGGTTCTCCTCTTAACCAACAGAAAGAAGCAAGAGAGGTGGCAGTGAGACCAAATTCTCTTCTGGTGCATTGAGGGAAAAAAAAGAAAGAACACAGGAGACTGGGATCATCTCCTAAGATTTTGTTATTATCTTTTTTGACGTTTTAAAAACACTTTTTAAGGTTGTTTTTTTTTTTCTTTTTTGGTTGCACACGTGGGATCTTAGTTCCTGGACCAGGGATCGAACCCACACCCTCTGCAGTGGAAGCACAGAGTCTAAACCACTGGGCCGCCAGGAAAGTCCCTGTGTTTTATGACTGTGGGAAATTTAACAATTAGAAAATAGTTTAAAGTGTAGAGAAAAATCCTAACACTCTGGTATAGTCACTGTTGTGGTATATATTTCCTTCCAGTCTTCTTCTTTTTTTAATATGGTTGAGTATCTTACATATATTTATATCTTCAATTTCACTTCACAGTCTTCAGAAATATCACTTTAATGCCTACAAACCATATTGTTTTGATATTGCTTAAAATGATTATTCATTTTCTTCACAATTTCCATTTTTTGACAAAGAGGTAATGGTAGTTCTGTGGGTACTCCTCAAATAGTTATTAGCTGACTAACATTTTCTGCATCTCCATCTCTCCATCCCTAAAATGGGATTCTGAGACACACCTCTTCTTTCTGTTGCTAAATCCATACACATATAAATATCCAAGACAGCCATTGACATTATGTTGAGGTAAAGAGCTTTTCATAAGAGATTCAGGATCCAGAAGGGTAGACCTGGGGTTAATAGTGGACTGAGTTTCATGCATTTTAATTACTGACAAACCCAAATTAGATTCTCAGATAAAATAGCATCAGGTATTAACAGGGACCAAGAGGTTACAAGTTCCAGGGCCCGGCCAACTTTACCAGCCATCCATGCTATAATTGATTAAAGCATTACAGGGTGATATTTTGCTAAGTGTGTCACAGCATCTCTTCTCGTTAGGTGCTACATTGGCTTGCTGATGTAAAACATGCTGAAATAATTAGATTACTTGCAATCATAGGGAAAATAACGTCTGCCATGGATATGATGTCACAATATTTTAAAGGAAAAAATTCAAGATACCTCTTTCACAGCCTGCAAATTTTCTGTCTCATTCTTATCCTTCGTTCACTCTCTAACTCCTTGCCACTTTGCTAACAGGCAGAAAAGAGTCAGATTTCTCTGGGATCTCAACTGCACAATACTTGAATGCGTAGGTAGAGTAGAAGCTGATCTGTTTCCCTGGAGGTCTTCAGGGATGGAATATCTATCTGGATATTTATATGGAATATCAGAGTGAGAAAACGTTTTCACGAATCTGTAGATTTTAGAACATCACAGTGGGTGCTCTGGGGATCATAGAAGAAACCCTGAATTGGAGACTGTTAGTTTTAGGGTCCCATTTCCTGGCTATGTTGGTTGTCTAATGCCACCAAGCTTCACTTTGTTCATCTGTAAAAATAAGGAAGTTGAATTATGAATTCAATAGCTTCTCCTTGCTTTAGTTTGCTGTCAGAAGAAATTTTCTCTCCTCAAGCTGCCTACAGAAAGAGCAAAAGATCTTGTACGTTAAATCCAAGAGATAGAATCACAGCGTAGGAAATTAAGAAAGCTTGGAAGCTGGTGGTGGGTGCATCTGAAAAGGTCTGGTGGTCATTGACTAGTGGGAGTGACTGGAAATTAAGTGACTTGCTTGTTGCTTACTTTTTCCCCCCAGAATGTGAGGTCCCTGAGAGATCGCCTGTCTCATTTTCAGCTAGCTGTCTTTATTGCCTAGAATAGTTCCTGTAACACAAAGGTGTCAGTAAGTATTTTTTAAGGGGCTGAATAATGAATAGGTTTGCTCAGTAGTAGAAATTTGTAATATGAGATGCAGGTCCATGCAATTACTATTCACAAAGAGGAAAGACATTCTTGGCAAAGTATCCTCACCTTTTAGTTGCCTCATGCCCAAGGATTGAGGTGGAGGTGGGTCTATGTGAAATCTAGTGCTATTTTCTTAATTGATTGAGTGGCAACTGGATTGACTTTCAGGGATACAGTTCAGGTACTAAAAAGACTGGAAATACTAGATTGGTTCTACTCTTCATTTTGAGGTTGCTTACCTAAATAAGTCCTAAATCTTATCATTCACATATCTATCTATGGTAATGTGTAGATTCTGAAACAGCAAAAATAATTTCCGATGGGATTCTCCAGGGTGTCCAGTCTGACTAGGGAGCAATTCCTTTTGGCCTAGGGGAATTGTTTGTCAGATGTCTCCACCCCCCCGCCCCGCTTCTTTACGGTACACTTGGGTAGGAAGTTACTGTGCACAGCCCACACTTAAGGAGTGAAAAGTCATGCTCCACCTCCTTGAGGACAGAGTAATTATATAAATTATTTGCAGTTCTTATGAATTTGAGAAATTTGTTGCTTCTCCCCTAATTTATTTGCTCAACTGTTTATATCCGTATGAACTCATGGATATTTATGTTATACTTTGAGTTATAATCCAATACTATTTTATTTATATTGCTGCCCAAGTTGTTCCACCATTGTCCATTGGGAGCTCTTTCAGTTGACTCCTTTGTCCCTTTGATATACCCACATCAGTGTGGGTTTTTTGTTTTGTTATGCTGTTTAGTTTTTTAGCACATCCTTACTTTCTGCTATTACAAGAGGCTCCAGGCTCATTTTGTATATCTCTTAACCCAGTCCAATAAATCAGTTACTTCTCCAAAGATGTGCAACCTTTAAAAATCAACTTTTTCTTCCTTGAGAATATTTTGGTTCTTATTTTCAGATTTAGCTGTGCTCAGAAACTTTTATTGTTAACTTCTCCATATGTCAGTCCAGAGGTGCAGGTATTAGAAGAAAGTTTTCAGGTTCTATTACTAAATAGGAGTTTAGAAATAGACTTGCAATTTCTCTTCTGAGGCTCCTATATCACCAGTGTCAAATGCTGTAGCTTGTTAACAAGAAAGCTACTACCCAGAGAGGTAGTAGAAATGCCAATTAGAGTCAGATCACTTATTTATAAATGTACGAATTCATTTCACGTTTTATCATGGGGCAAAGCATGCCTTGCCCCTTTAACTGTCAAGATTACTGAGCTGAGCAGAACGAATGACATGTTCTCCAAATGACATTTCTGACTTCCACAGCTGCTTGCCTCCTCCCCAAAGGCTCCCACTTCTCCTGAATTCACAGGGGGTGGGCTTTTTTTTTATTGCTTTTAAGGATTGTTTTCCATGGAAAGAAGAAAAGATGAGTTTCCCTTGGTTAAGTAATAGGTGTGAAGAGAGCAGTTTATGCACATAAGAAGGATAATTTTAACCCTGGGCAAGTTCTTGAGTTGGTTTATTGAGTGATATTTTTAAAAAGTGGCAAAATATAACACACACCCTTTTCCTAGTCATTCTAGGTCTCAGGCCTGTGAAGGAAGTCTTTCCCTTGGTAATGTGTAGATTCTGAGAGAGCAAAAATAATTTCCGATGGGATTCTCCAGGGTGTCCAGTCTGACTAGGGAGCAATTTGTTTTGGCCTACAGGAAAATAGTACATTCGGATTCGGAAAAAAGAGAGGCCACCTCTGGCGGCTGCCTCTTTCTTCTGGAGACTCAGATTATTAGCACCCTCTTTTTCGGCTGCGACTGCATCTCAGTGGACTGGCCAGAGGAAATGTAAATCCAGCTCCTCCCCGACTCCAGAATCAGGCAGCAAGTGAATTACTCAACGTGAACTCAATTAACACCCCCAGTACCTGTCATAGAATCCTGAACAAGGTGGACAATTTAGGGGCAGCATTTAGCTACATTTCAAAAGTGTGGCAAGGTGAACTAGGAAAAGGGAGCAGGGAAGTTTTATTTCTGGTTTCTACTAAGATACCTGATTGATTTGTCAATAACCATCACAAGTTTTATAGATACTTGGAATAAACTTTAAATATGTGTGTATGTCAGTGTCCCTCCAAAATAAAAGAAAATTGTTCAGAATACCAGAAAGCTGTTGACCCAGATTGGTTGAGATCTGAAAGCTCTGAAATTCACTGTAGTGTCCTTTTTTTTTTTTTTAAATTCTTTTGCCTGGATGAGTCATCTGACATAAACTCAAAAGTTCCCCTCCAGATACAGAATAAAATGCCATTACTATTGGAATTGCTAGTCACCCTTTGATATATTAAACCTCACTTGTTCAATCATATTTATTGCAAGCTGTGAAATAATTACTAGCTATAACCTTGGTTCAGGAGAGTTCAACTTTTCCTTTGAATAGCCCCTTCATTATGTGGGGCTGTGCTTCCAGATTAACCATCCATCAGGGGAAATTTGTGTTGAGGCCAGCTTTCTGGACTTTCTGCCCTGGAGCCCAAATTTACAGGTCTCCTTCGGCTTCAGTTTGGGTAGGTAGATCAGGTGTGATGAGAGGTGGAGGGCTCTCACCATTCCCACTAAGTGATCTCATGGTTGATACAGAATGGGGACTCAAATTGCAGGGCTATTAAACTGAAAGGCCTCCTTTACACTTGCCCGTTTCCAGGTAGAGCTTGAAAGATATCCACATTAAAGTTTACTACGTATGAAATGTACATAATGGCGCAAGGCAAAATGTGTGACAGTCTCCTGGCAGGATTCATCAATCATTCCAGACTTTTTTTCAGTAGGGATAAACAGCTCAGCAGGACTCAGTAAGGGTTTACATCCCAGGAATCTTGGTTTAGTAGAAATATATCCTCTGAGATATTTTTTATTAATAGCTCTTTGGGGAGAAAAGGTTGTAAGAAAATTCCCCCTTCTTGGACCATGGATTTATTACTAAAAGTCCATATCAAATCTCTTGATCCATTAAGTGCTGTATGTTACTATACATCATAGGTGACTATCTTTGGAGAAACAGTGACATAGTGCATAAGACAGACAATACTTTGTGGATTGAAGCTGTTCAGTACACTTTGCTGCTCCTCATTTTTTTTTTTTTTAACCAAGAGTGATCAGGAAATGGGATGTACCATGCAGTTAGATATTTGGTTAACTGTAAATATATATTTACTAATATATTTGCTAATATTTTAGCAATTTTCAAAGATTAAAGAACAATGAAATATTCACACTTTTAAAATATGCCAAATTTTCACCAGCTAAAATTTTCATTTTTAGCTAAAAGTAGCTAACATTTATTGAGTGCCCAGTATGTGCTAGACACCCTATTAACTGCTTTAGGTGCATTAGCTCACTGATTGTTCTTCATTTTTCTCTGAGGTAGGCGCACATATTGGCTTCAGTTTAATGAGTTGATAATTGAGGCTCAGGGAGGTTAAGTGTTTTGCCCAAGGTTTCACAGCTATTCAGTGATGGGGCTAGAATTTGAACCAAGGCAGGCTGCCTGTCCTCTAAACTGCCTGCCAAATAATGTAAAGTGCTACTGTGGTCTAGTCTAACCTCTTCTAATATTCCAGATGTAGGCCAGCTTTAACACACCAGAATGGGAACTCTCTGAATCTCAAGATAGTCCTTTGTTATAAAAAAGCATTTTCCTTTATTATATAAAAAATCTCAATTCTTGTAGCTTTTTTATCCACTGCTTCTGATTTTATCCCTAGTATATATCAAAGCACTTTAGGAACTGGAGAGTCTTGTTCAGGCATTGAGTGTTTTTATTTTAATTATTATTATATGAAAGGTGAATCCCGCTTCTGTGTGGTAGCCCGGCATGTATTTAAAGGCAACTGTTATGACCCTTCAGCCCCATCCACCACTTTTTCAGACTGAACATGATCAGTCGCTACAAGTATCTTTCATAGAAAATAATAATGATCATAATTATAATTCCGGAGGCTTGTGCCAAGCACTTAGATAAGTATGAATCTACTGAGTCCTCATGGGAACCCTGTAATATTTTTCCATTTTATAGATGCAACAACTGAAGCTCAAATCAATTAGGTTACATATTCAGGCCTTGTAGATGGCAGATGAATTTCAAACCTGAGTCCATCGGACTCCAAAGCCTTTGCTCCTACCATGATGCTCTTGGTGGCAACCCTTCTAAGGCTTTTCTATTGTTGAGCTCCAGAATCCATTGTTAGGCATAGGACCAGGTAGCCACCCTGTGATCTCCTTTTCCTTCCTGATTATTGGTCCCAAAGCCCCAGTCGCCTCACTTCTCACCTGGATAACTACCCATATTTACTCTTTCTTTTGTGGGGGCTTCTGTCAAAGTGGCTGCAGAATGGATTCCAGTCGCCTAGCCCCTATTCCTTTTCTTTATCATTCCTTACAGGGGTTCCAATGGAAAATCAAAATGATGCAAAAATATCCTATGTGGGTAGCTTCTCGCCAGTCTGTCATCTGGGAATATGGTGACCAACTCATCCCAGTTTGCCTGGGACTTTTCCAGTTTCAGCACTGAAAGACCCACATCCCAGGACCTCTTCAGTCCTGGGCAAACCAGTATGTTTTTAGTCACCTTAACTGGGAGGGTAAATGGACAAGCTCTAAGCATAAAGGGTCTTTGGATGGGCTTGGGACAGGAGGGGAGTGTAAATGAACCTCCTAAAATTGAACACAAAATTTTGTATTGATTAGAGAGTCACAATCATGCCGCCAGGTAAATGGCAGAGACAGCTTTCAAACCCATGCCAATGCTAAGTCCAAGTTAGACATAGTTGTGCCCTTACCAAACACTGGCCCTAGGGTGAGTTGTCCTAGAAAAGTGCAAGTGGCGTGGGCCTAAATATCCTTGAGTTACTAAAATTTGTATGTAAGAAGAGATTCCCAGAATGTAGCATTTCAGGCATAGTCTGAATAATGTAAACTAAGACTTCTAAATCTGTTCTTCTAGATACTGTATCAATATAGCCTTAAGATATAGTCATAGCTTTGGGGAGGCAGAGACATCATTCCTGACTCTAGATTTCATTTAACACCCAAGTTTTCTCACTTGAACTAACGTTAATCTGGGTTCCTGCCATTTGTATTTTTTTCTCCCTCTATTATTTTTGGGTGCCTGACAATACTCTTATAATTATTTCAGATTTCTGAATGTTAGTTTGTATTCTAGATTTTCCTGTGGTTAACATCTATCTATGCATGTAAGCTAAGTGCCTAGTGACGCCTCAAAAATAAGTGTTACAGATAGAAAACAATTGCATGTTCACTGAAACTATAGATAATTGCCTGGTTTGGAAGCTTCTTGCCTTTTGGAATATGACAACTGCAAATAAAACTTAATGTGAATACCTTAGAAGTTCTATTTTGCCCTCAGGGAACATTGATTTCTTTCTTGCTACAGTAATAGTGGTTAAACTATCTGGTTATCTAACCTATTTCAACCAGAAAAAGAATAACAAGACAATATGAGCTCAAGTATACACACGTGAGTATCACTGAGAAAGATTTCTCACAAATAGTGTTTTATGTAGGTAAGAATTCAGTTAAACACTTTACATATGTTACCTTATTTGATCTTCACAACAAACCTATAGTGATCATTAACATTTACTGAGTGCTTACTATGAGTCAAGCACTGTTTTTAGTACCTAACTTGTATTATCTCATTTAATGATGGCAATATCCCTAGGAGGAAAAGTTGGGAATACTTTCTAAACCTGGCCAAAGGTGGCTTAAACTGGTGAAATTACTTATTGTTTGCTCTACAGGAAGTCTCAAAGCAGGCCTTACCAGTGCTCAGTAATGTCCCAAAGGACTCAGTCTCCTTCGATACTTTCAATTCTGACAACTTCAGTGAGTCACCAGTGTATTGAAAGATGGCTGCAACAGCCCCAAGCATCACACCTTCATAGAAAAACACCCAAAGCGGGAAACAAGAGAGGAAGTGGCAAAGGACCTCTTCTCTGTACTGTTCTTTAATTCTCAGGGAGGAAAATCCTTCCTCGATGACCCCAGAAGATTCCCTTTTTCAACTCATTACTTAGAATTAGGTCATAACCATCGTGCTCACCTTCCAGGGAAGCTGGCAAAGTGAATTTGAGGCAAAGAAAAATGAAGTTGCCTTGATTGGCTTAGAACAGTGGTTCTCAAACATTTTGGTCTCAGGACCTGTTTTCGCTATTAAAAACAGAGAGCTTTTTTTATATGAGTTATACCTATTGATATTTACCAGATTAGAAATTAAAATTGATAAATGAAAAAGATTAAGATGTTAACAATAACAAGAAACAAAATGCATATTAATATTAAAATATTTTTACTTAAAAATGTTTTCCAAAAAAATTAGCAAGAAGAGTGGTATTGCTTTATGTTTTTGTAAATATCTTTAATGTCTGGCTTAACAGAAGACACCTGGATTCTTCTAGCTCCTTCTATTCAATCTGTTGTGATAAGTTGCTTTAGTTGAAGTATATGAGGGAAATCCAGTCTCACACAGATATTTAGTTGGAAAAGTTAAGATATTTTTAAAAACTCTTTTTAGATAAGCGTGGGTATTCTTTATTGACACTCCCCAAACTCACCAAGTGGAAGTATTTTAAGGTTCCTTGCAATGTGAAATCTGAAACCATATCAATAAACATTTTGAATTCTGTTTCATTAAAATTCATTGGTCTCTTTTGTAATTTGAAGGGACCTTTTACCCACCTTTTATGACTTTGTAACCTCATGCATTGGTCATTTGGAAAATATTGGTTTATTGAGTTATGCAGATTTTCCAAATGTTATATTTTATTAAACAATGTAAAAAATCATATTCATCAATATCACCATTGATATCATCACAAATCTTTACATACTGGGAAGTTGTCAAATCTTTCCGTGGCATATACAAATTTTCCAAAATTCTAATTTTCACTTGAAAGCTCATTTTTTGTTATTGGCAGCAAATACTATCAGTTGTTTTCCTTGAAGTGTGAGGTTTATATTGTCTGCCAAATACCTAAGTCTAGTTAACCATGTTTTTTTAGTTGTTATTTTAAGTAAAAATAATGTTCCATGATAAAAAGTGGTTAGTTCAGCCTATAACTCAGAGCTTTGCACAGGTTGCCTTTCCTTGAGACATAGTCCTTCAGTATGCCCAGAAATGCCCAGAAATGCTTCATGTGTGCTTCTCATTTCATCACACACAATTAAAAGATGTGTATTCAACGGTCAGGATTTAATTGAATTACTTCTAATTCGTTAGTAATTTTACTCTTCCATCAAGGATTCTTTTAAGTGAAACTGGCTTTTTTTTTTTTATGGTAGTATATGGCTACCATGCAGTTTGGTGCCCCTGCCTTAATTCATTCTAGAGTACCAGCAGTTTTACCCACCATTGCTTTCACCACAGTGAAAAAGGTAAATAATGTCTTAGTATTCTTATGAAAATAGTTTATTTCTTTTTTTAAAATATTTTCTTGGCTGTGCCACACGGCATGTGGGATCTTAGCTCCCCGACCAGGGATCGAACCCGTGCCCCTTGCATTGGAAGTGCAGAGTCTTAACTACTGGACTGCCAGGGAAGTCTGAAAATAGTTTATTTCTTGCAGACTCCCTGAAACGGTCTCAGGGACCCCAAGGGTCTGTGGACCACACTTTGAAAACTGCTGTTTTAGACCATTAATAATTCATCTCCTGAAGCTGGACAGATAGCTGAGCAAACAAAATCAAGGTTTTATTAGCAGTGAAGAGAGAAGATTGCCTGTTGTATAGACACCACTGCATGCAAGACAAGTCTGAGTTCTGAGGCAGCAGGCCTGGGACTCGACTACAGGGTTGCCTGGCTCCTTAGCATTGGCTTTTAATCACTCTTTTTTTTTATCTGCCTCCAGGAAGTATTGTTAATGCCCAGCCCGGAAAGCTAGTCTGATCCTGCTGTTCTTCAGTTCCTCCCCGCCCCTTTCATGGAATTCATGCCCTCCGCTATGTCTGTAGGACATTTCTCCAACTTCTCCCCTTTAGCTTTAGCTACACCCAACTCGTTCATTCTCTAGTTACATGCTACCCCTTGCTGTTCCCATTGTTCTCCAATCACAGAGCAGCACGTGCCTCCATCACTGCCTGCTGAAACCCCACCAAGACCATATACCACCTCCTTCATGAAGGCTTCCCAGTTCTTCCATCAAAATTAATCTGTCTTCTGTGACCTCATATTATTATAACGTTGATTGCACCTTGCTGTGTGTTACATAGAGTTGTGTCCATGCCTGTTTCTCCTGCTAAATTTCAATTTCATTAAGGTTGGGGCCCACAGTTTTCTTCATCTTTATGTATTAGATTGTTTCTGGCACAGGTCATGGGCATCTCATGGATGTTCACACCTGTCGGTTGGGTGGAATTTCACCCACAAAATGTTCTGATAGAGCATGAGGCATACTACTGAATGCCTGAAATGATCTATCCTTTCATTGGCTAGACATAACAGAGGACAGTTAGGATTGGTTTTGATACAGATTCACCACTAACTTGACATATTTTTAGTCTTCTGAGAGTTGCTTCATAATCAGATGTAAGTGGAGAAACATAAATGCCACCTCTTTGATTTTATTTTTATTTTTCTGTTTTCTTTAACATGTTTTATTTCCTTCATACCAATGTGCATGATGAAATGAGAGATCATTTTTGGATATGAATTCTTCCCTGACTCAAAGTCTTTGAGGTGGTTGATATGAAAATTTGGTACAGGTGTGTGATTCTTCCACTAATTTAAGCTACTTTATCAAACAATGCTCATGCAAATGAAAAACTCTGGATTAAATTTTTTCAAGTTACTAAAATAAAAGTGCATGAAAAATAAAGCTCTATCTAGACTATTCCTCCTAAAGGCTAGGTGATGAGCCTCAGTGAATAACTTGCAAACCTACAGTAGTATAGTTGGAAAACAGAGGTGACAGGGCTTGTTCCGCCATGACTCTGAAGGCATTTATCAAATGCCCCTTTAAGGAGAACTTCTCACTCTGAGATGTTATACCAGGGACTCTGTAGAAGAAGGAAAAATCTGTGATTCAGGGAGTGGTAAACTTGATTTTAGTCAGGTTTATTGAGTTATAATTTACATACAGTAAAAGTCATTCTTGTCAGGGTACAGTTCTATGAGTTTTGACAAACGCTTATAGTTGTGTCACCACCACATTCAAGAAACAGAAGCAGCACTGCCATTCCCTCCAAATGCTCTCTCTTCCTCCTTTGTACTTAACCTCTTCTCCACCCCAGCCCTGCGTGCACACTTATCCTTTTTTTGTCTCTATAATTTTGCCTTTTCCAGAGTGTCATATAGATGAGATCATACAGTGCACAGATTTTTGTGTCTAGCTTCTGTCACCTAGCACAATGCACTTAAGTTCATCTATGTTGAAGGAGGTATTGGTAGTTGGTACTTTTTATTGCTGAGTAGTATGGCATTGTTTACTTATACCATAGTTTATTTTTGACCAACTGAAGGACATGTGTTTTTAGTTTTGGAGGATTATGAATAAAACCACTATAAACATTTGCGTACATGTCTTTGCGTGAATATAAGTTTTTATTTCACTTGGGTGAATGCCAAGTCAATTTGGAGTGGGATTGTTGGGTCATATGGTATCTTTAGGTTATATGTATTTTTATAAGAAAAAATATATATTCTTATAGAAAAAATATTTCCCCTGAGAAAATTATGACTATTCATGGTTATTGAGGTGAGCAGAGTCGTGAATCACCTAAAACAATACATGATAACGTTATTGTTGTTTGGTTTGAATACACAATGTGTGGTATCTTTGCAGCAGATTCAACTTCCCAGTTACATTTGCTCTGAGCTGATGTATAAATGAGTCAGTGTTCCTTGGGCACACACCAGTGTTGCAACCAAGCAGAAGGCTGCAGGTCAGAGAGGGGACAACCAACTGAGGATATCAGTGCGGCCACAGATAATCCACAAAGTGGATAACAAGCATGCAGACAAGCAGTTGATGCCTACAATATTCTAATAGTTACATTGACAGTTGCCCTGTTTTGCTCGTGCAGGATATTGAGTTTTTATTCTCAGAGTGCAGTATAAGTCAGGATCATCCCCATTCCTTAAAGTGAAAATAGAAAATCTGATTTTCCCCAAAAGGCCTATCCCAACTTCCACCTCATCCAAGTCAATCGGCAACTGTCCATCGAGTGCCCACTCTCTTTTTCTCTACTCTTTGATGCTTGCCGGGGGAAGAGTTTGGCATGTGAAAAATTGTATTTGTCCTTTGGAAGCCTTACTTAATTTGTTCAGGGAAATGAGGTTTGTATAAGAAGAAACAGTGATAATCAGATAATCTGTTACTGTGAGCTAAAGTGGACAAGAGGATGGGTGTTTTAGGAGCACAGAGAAAGGAAGACTCATGTGATAGGGCAGGACAGTTAGGAAAGGCACAACAGAAGGGATGCGTACTGGGAGGCAAGTCTATTACAATGATCTCCATGAAGGTTGGGACCTCCTTGTCTCTGTTGTGTCCCCAGTGTGGGATATGGCCCTTGCATGAGCAGATATTTATCAAATACATGATAGGTAGGAGGTTTTCTTTTGTGCCTCATATTTTATTATATTTATTTTTTGCAAATTATAAGAGTGGTACATGCTCATTGCAAAACCATCAAGCATTATGGATTTAAACAGGGAAAGCCTGTAATATAATTTGTGTCTTATCCTTGAGATATCCCCTGGTAAGTTTGATGTTTATTCCGTAATTCTTCACATGCACACCTACGCTCACACACTCACAGCTGTACTATTCTGCTACTTGCTTTTATCACATATTCTTCTAGCTCAGCATAGAGTTCTATTTCATTTTTTTTGTTTGTTTGTTTTTGTTTTTGTGGTACGCGGGCCTCTCACTGTCGTGGCCTCTCCCGTTGCGGAGCACAGGCTCCGGACGCATGTATCAATTTACATTCCCACCAACAGTGCAAGAGGCTTCCCTTTCCTTCACACCCTCTCCAGCATTTACTGTTTGTAGATTTTTTGATGATGGCCATCCTGACCCGTATGAGGTGATACCTCATTGTAGTTTTGATTTGCATTTCTCTAATGATTAGTGATGTTGAGCATCCTTTCATGTGTTTGTTGGCAATCTGTATATCTTCTTTGGAGAAATGTCTATTTAGGTCTTCTGCCCATTTTTGGATTGGGTTGTTTGTTTTTTTGATATTGAACTGCATGAGTTGCTTGTATATTTTGGAGATTAATCCTTTGTCAGTTGCTTCATTTGCAAATATTTTCTCCCATTCTGAGGGTTGTCTTTTCATCTTGTTTATGGTTTCCTCTGCTGTGCAAAAGCTTTTAAGTTTCATTAGGTCCCATTTGTTTATTTTTGTTTTTATTTCCATTTCTCTAGGAGGTGGGTCAGAAAGGATCCTCCTGTGATTTATGTCATAGAGTGTTCTGCCTATGATTTCCTCTAAGAGTTTGATAGTGTCTGGCCTTAAATTTAGGTCTTTAATCCATTTTGAGTTTATTTCTGTGTATGGTGTTAGGGAGTGTTCTAATTTCATTCTTTTACACGTAGCTGTCCAGTTTTCCCAGCACCACTTATTGAAGAGACTGTCTTTTCTCCATTGTATATTCTTGCCTCCTTTATCAAACATAAGGTGACCATATGTGCATGGGTATATCTCTGAGGTTTTCTATCCTGTTCCATTGATCTATATTTCTGTTTTTGTGCCAGTACCATGCTGTCTTGATTACTGTAGCTTTGTAGTATAGTCTGAAGTCAGGGAGTCTGAGTCCTCCAGCTCCATTTTTCTTTCTCAAGATTGCTTTGGCTATTCGGGGTCTTTTGTGTTTCCATACAAATTATGAAGTTTTTTGTTCTAGTTCTGTGAAAAATGCCAGTAGTTTGGTAGTTTGATAGGGACTGCATTGAATCTATAGATTGCTTTGGGTACTATAGTCATTTTTACAATATTGATTCTTCCAATCCAAGAACATGGCATATCTCTCCATCTGTTTGCATCAGCTTTAATTTCTTTCATCAGTATCTTATACTTTTGTGCATACAGGTCTTTTGTCTCCTTAGGTAGGTTTATTCCTAGGTATTTTATTCTTTTGTTGCAGTGGTAAATGTGAGTGTTTCCTTAATTTCTCTTTCATATTTTTATTCACTGGTGTATAGGAATGCAAGAGATTTCTGAGCATTAATTTTGTATCCTGCTACTTTACCAAATTCATTGACTAGCTCTAGTAGTTTTCTGGTAACATCTTTAGGATTCTCTATGTATAGTATCATGTCATCTGCAAACATTTCTGCCCATTTTTAAATCACATTTTTTTGATATTAAGTTGTATGAGCTGTTCATGGTTTTTGAATATTAACCCTTTATTGCTCATATCATTTTCAAAAATTTTCTCCCATTCATTAGGTTGTTTTTTCGTTTTGTTGATGGTTTTCTATGCTGTGTAAAAACCTTTAAGTTTTATTACATCCCATTTGTTTATTTTTGTTTTTATGTCTTTTGCCTTAGGATACAGATCCTATATATATATAGTTATGTCAAAGTGTACTGCCTATGTTCTCTTTTAGGAGTTTTATGGTTTCAAGTCTTACATTTAGGACTTTAATCCATTTTTAGTTTGCTTTTTGTATATCATGTGAGGAAATGTTCTAACCTCATTCTTTTACATGTAGCTGTCCAGTTTTCCCAGCACCACTTATTGAATAGACTGTCTCCATTGTATATCCTTGCTTCCTTTGTTGTAGATTAATTGACCATAGGTGTGTGTGTTTATTTCTGGGCTCCCTAGTCTGTTCCATTGATCTGTGTGTCTGTTTTTGTAACAGTATCATACTGTTTTGATTACTGTAGCTTTGTAGTTTAGTCTGAAGTCAAGGAGCATTGATACCTCCAGCTTTGTTCTTTTTTCTCAAGATTGCTTTGGCAATTGGGGATCTTTTGTGATCCTATATAAATTTTAGGATTACTTGAAGTAGTTAAGTGAAAATATCATGGGTATTTTCATAGAGATTGCATTAAATCTGTAGATTGCTTTGGGTAGTATGGCCATTTTAACAACATTAATTCTTCCAACCCAAGAACATAGGATATCTTTCCATTTTTTTGTATCATCTTCAATTTCCTTCATCAGTGTTTCATAATTTTCAAAGTATAGGTCATTCACCGCTTTGGTTAAGTTTATTCATAGGTATTTTATTCTTTTTGATGAGATTTTAAACAGGATTTTTTTTTTTTTTTGCTTTTTCTTTCTGATAGTTCATTATCTGTGTATAGGAAAGCAACAGATTTCTATATATTAATCTTGTATCCTGCAAATTTACTGAATTCATTTATTAGTTCTAATAGTTTTATGATGGAGACTTTAGGGTTTTCTATATAAAGTACCATGTCATCTGAAATTCTGCCATTTGCAACAATGTGGTTGGACTTAGAAAGTATCATGCTTAGCGGAATAAGTCAGACAAAGACAAATACTGTATATTATCCCTTACATGTGGAATCTAAAAAATAAAACAAATGAATGTATATAACAAAACAGAAACAGACTCACAGACATAGAAAACTAACTAGTGGTTAGTTAGCCAGCGGAGAGAGGGAACGGGGAGGGGCAAAATAAGGGTATGGGATTAATAGATACAAACTACTATGTATAAAATAGATAAGCAACAGGGACATATTGTAAACCACAGGGAACTATAGCCATTATTTTGTAAGAACTTTAAATGGATTATAATCTGTAAAAATATTGAAGCAGTATTCTGCACACCTGAAACTAATATAATACTTTAAATGACTGTACTTCAATTAAAAAAAACAAAATATTTAGGAAAGGACACCATCAGAAAAGTGAAAAGACAACCCACGAAATGGGAGAAAATATTTGCAAATAACATATCTGACAAGAAATATATATCTATAACATATAAAAACTACTATAATGCAACAATTAAAAGATAAATAACATAATTTTTAAATGGCCAACATATCTAAACAGATATTTTTTCCAAATAAGATTACAAATGGCCAATAAGGACTAATATTGTTAGTTATTAGGGAATTGCAAATCAAAACCACTATGATATACCATTTCATACCCACTAGGATAGCTATAATCAAAACAACAGGTAATAACATAATAATAACAGGTAATAATAAGTTTTGATAAAGACATGGAGAAATTGGAACTTTCATGTATTGCTGGTAAGAATGTAAAAATGGTACAGCTGCTATGGAAAACAGTTTTGAGTTCCTTAAAAAGTTAAACGTGTTACCATACAAGCCAGAAATTCCACTCCTAAGTATATACATAAGGGAAATAAAAACTATGTCCACACAGAAACTTGTATACACATGTGCATAACAGTATCATTCATAATAGTGAAAAACTGGAAACAACCTAAGTGTCCAACTGATGAATGGAAAAAAAAATTGGAGTATGTCCATACAATGGAATATTACTAAGCAGTAAAAAAAAAAATCAAGTACTGATACATGCTACAACATGAGTGAACCCTAAAAATTATCAAGTGAAATAAGCCAGTCACAAAGACCATGTACTGTGTGATTCCATTTATGTGAAATATCCCGAATAGGCAAATCCACAGAAACAGAAAGCATATTAATGTCGTTACCTGTGGCTGGGGGTGGCAGAGGGCAGGAAGGGGTAGTGACTGTTAATGAGTATGGGATCCCTTTTTTTTAAGACTTTATTTTTTTAGAATAGTTTTAGGTTTAAGAAGGTTCAGAAATTTCCCATATATCCCATCTTCATGCATGCACACCTTCCTCCATTATCACCAACCCCTACCAGAGTGGTATCTTTGATGTACACTTATTATAATTGATGAACCTACATTAACACATCATTAACACCCGGAGTCCATAGTTTATATTATGGTTTACTCTTGGTGTTGTACATTCTATGGTTTGGATAAAGGTATAATGACATATACCCATCATTATAGTATCGTACAGAGTATTATCACCACCTTAAAAGTCCTGTGCTCCATGCCTCCCTCCCTGCCCTCCACGCAGCCCCTGAAGCCATTGATCCTTTTACTGCCTCCATGGTTTTGCCTTTTCCAGAATGTAATCTGGTTGGAATCACATAGTGTGCAGCCTTTTCAGACTGAATTCTTTCACTTGACAACATGCACTAAGGTTCCTCCGTGTCTTTTTATGGCTTGATAGCTCATTACTTTTTAGTACTGAATAATATTCCGTTGTCTGGGTGTGCTAGAGCTACTTTATCCATTCACCTACTGACGGACATCTTTGTTGCTTCCAATTTTGGCAGTCATAAATAAAGTGAGAATAAATATCCATGTGCAGGTTTCTGTGTAGATGTGTTTTCAGCTCCTTTGGATAAATACCAAGGAACAAAATCACTGGGTCGTATGGTAAGAATATGTTCAGTTTTGTAAGAAATCACCAAAAGTGTATTCCCACCAGCAATCAGTGAGAGTTCTTGTTGGTCCTTATGCTCACCAGCATTTGGCTTTGTCAGTGCTCAGGATCTTGACCATTTTAAAAGGTGCAGCGTTACCTCGTTGTTTTAATTTGCATTTCCCTGATGCATATGATGTGGAGCATCTTTTCAGATGTTTATTTGCCATCTGTATATCTTCTTTGGTAAGGTATCTGTTAAGATCTTTGGCCTATTTTTTTTAAATCAGGTTGTTTGTTTTCTTATTGTTGAGCTTTAACAGTTCATTATAAATTTTGGATAACAGTTTTGTATCAGATTTTTTTGCAAATATTTTCTCTCAGCCTGTGGTTTGTCTTCTCTTTCTCTTGATATTATCTTTCATAGAGAAGTTTTTGATTTTAATGAAGTCCAGCTTATCAATTATTTCTTTCATGGATTGTGCCTTGGGTGTTGAATCTACAAAGTCATCACTGTACCCAAGGTTACCTAGGTTTTCTCCTACGTTATCTTCTAGGAGTTTTATAGTTTCACATTTTACATCTAGCTCTATGATCCATTTTGAGTTAATTTTTTGAAGTGTGTAAAGTCTGTCTAGATTTATTTTTTTGCATGTGAATGTCCAGTTGTTCCAGCACCATTAGTTGAAAAGGCTTTCTTTGCTCTATTGTATTATCTTTGCCCCTTTGTCAAAGATCAATTGACTGTATTTATGATGAAATTCCTTTTAGGTCATAAAAACGTTTTTAAATTAGATGGTAGTGTTGGCTGCACAAATGTGTGAATATAAAAACCACTAAACTGAATACTTTAAATGGGCAAATATTATGTGAATTACTCAATAAAACTCTTTAAAAAAAGACTGTGGCTTCTGTCACTCTTTCTCACTTGTTCACTCTGATGAAACCAGCTGCCATGTTGTGAGCTGCCTTGTAGAGAGATCCATGTAGCAAGGACCAGATAGAGGCCTCTAACCAGAGGACAGCAAGGAGCCAAGGCCCCCTAGTCCAGCAATACACAAGGAACTGAATCTTGCCAACAACTATCAATACATGAGTGAGCTTCAAAGTGAATCTTTCCCTAGTCGAGCCTTGAGATGAGACCACAGCCTGGGCCAAAACCTTGATTACAGCCTTGTGTGAAATCCTGAGACAAAGAACCCAGCAAGGCCATTCCAGGGTTTCTGACCCAGAGAAACTGTGAATAATAAATGTTATTTTAAGCTGTTAAATTTTATGGTAATGTGTTATGCAGCATAATACAATGAACGCACCACCAAACCCTTTTCCATGGTTGTGGTAATAATTTATACTTCTACTAGTGGTGAATGAAATTTCCCAGTCTCCCATGTCCTCACTGTCACCTGGTTGTTTGAATTTTAAATGTTTACCAATTGGGCAAGTCTTCAAAATAGTGATATTTTATTTTGCATTTCCTAGCTTACTAATGAGATTATCTTTTCATATGTCTATAGGCTATTCAAATATACAGTTTATGAAACATCTGTTTTTTAGCTTTTGTGCATTATTCTACCTTTTCTTTGCTTCTTTTTATGATTAGAGCAGTTTTCAAATACATTTTAGATACTAATCCTTTGTCAGCTATAGATGATGCAAATTCTTCTCCCAGTTTGTGGCTTATTCTTCATTCCTTATGGTGTCTCTTAGTGAGAAGAACTGTAAACAAATTTAATATAGTCAAATTCATCTATCCTTTCCTTTATTTATAGCACTTTTTGAGTCTTAAGAAATCTTTTCCTCCTCTGAAATCATAAGAATATCCTCCTATATTTTCTTCCAGATATAATTTGGCTTTTCATATTCTAATTTATTTCATCTTTAAGAAAGTTATGGTTTCTATCATAGGTGTGAAATTTTTCACTAATGACTTTTCCCTCATATTTTTCTTTTTTTCCCTTCCCAGAAGAACAGTTCTTCTTAACTTCTCCCTATTACCAGTGTTTCTAGTCCTCTCTTACTACTCTCCACCTTTCTAACCCCCAGTTTAAAAAGCCCAATAGCCCACCTACAGGAGGTTGAATAAATAAATTTGGGGTATATCTATACAGTGAGGATGTCATGTGTCATGGCTTTAAAAAAACGAAATAGAGGGCTTCCCTGGTGGCGCAGTGGTTGAGAGTCCACCTGCCGATGCAGGGGACACGGGTTCGTGTCCCGGTCCGGGAAGATCCCGCATTCAGCGGAGCGGCTGGGCCCGTGAGCCACGGCCACTGAGCCTGCGCGTCCGGAGCCTGTGCTCCGCAACGGGAGAGGCCACAACAGTGAGAGGCCAGCGTACCGCAAAAAAAAAAAAAAAAAAAAAAAAAAAAAAAAGGGCAGAAGACCTAATAGATATTTTTCCAAAGAAGACATACAGATAGCTGACAGGCATATGAAAAGGTGCTCAGCATCAGTGATCATTAGATTAGATATCACCACACACCTTTCAGAATGGCTATCATCAAAAAGTCTACAAATAACAAATGTTGCTGAGTATGTGGAGAAAAGGGAACCCTTGTACACTGTTGATGAGAATGTAAATTGGTGCGGCCACTATGGAAAACAGTAAGGAGTTTCCTCAAGAAAAATAAATAGAACTACCATATGATCCAGCAGTTCCACTTTTTTTTTCTGGAAAAAAAGAAAAAACACCACTAATTCAAAATGATACATGTTCCCTAATGTTTATAGCAGCATTACTTATAATAGCCAAGATATGAAAGCAACCTGTGTCCATCAATAAATGAATGAGTAAAGTAGATGTTGTGTATGTATACAATGAAATATTACTCTGCTGTAAAGATTGATGGTGTCCTTTTATGCACACAAATTTTTAGGTGAAGTCCAATTTATCTGTTTTTATTTTGTAGCTTGTGCTTTTCATGTCATATTGAATAAAATATCACCTATCACAAAGTCATTTAGAAGCAGCCTACCACATGTAGTAAAGTTGAACCTGCACTTTCTCAATAAACCAGCTGTTTGTGTCCTCCAAAGTATGAATCCTGGAGAAATGCTTGCATCAGTGCACATCAAGAATATTCAGAGCAGCATAATCCATAGTATTAAAAAATAGGAATGAAACTTACGTTCATCAACAGTAGAAAGGATGAATAAATTTTGCTACAGTCATTCAATGAGAATGAATGAACTGTAGATACACACTTCAACATGGTATCTAAAATATTATACATTTGGTGAAAAAGCAAGAAAGCAGAATACATGCTGTTTTTATAAAGTTCATTTATAGAAAGTTCCACGTGAGGCACAATTAAACAGTATTTATTTAGGAGTAAATACATATATAGAAAAGCTATAAGAGGAGCACAGGATGAATGCAAAATCCAGAATGTTGGTTGCCTTTGGAAGAGAGAAAAGGGATATGATAAAAAGGAATGTACAGGAGGTTTCTAAGGCTTTGGTAACATTTCTTATCAGGGTAATTGGTACATAGATCATTCTTTTATTATTTTTTTAACCCATACAGTTATTATACATCCCTATATTACCTTTCTTTGAACCATTTCTGTACACTCACGTCTTAATAAAAATTAACAATTTTCTGAAATAGATAATAAAACTTTTGAAATGCTTAAGGCCTTATTGTCTAACTTCCTACTGAGCTGGAATCTTTTATTCCATAGATATTCCAGGTCTTAGTTGGAAACTTCTAGCAACAGAAATGGTGTCTAGACCCACCATTGTGGAAGCCAGTTTTACATTTCTTAAAAGGCTGACTCTTCTCAAGTCCTCAGTATGTTGAACTGAAAACTCTCTCCTAGTGACTTTTGCCACTGGTAGTAGTGCTACTCAAATAAGTCATGTACAACTTTCTAATCTCTCATTTAATTAGACCTACCCTCTAATTATCCAGAAATATCTACATGTGTTTTTCCTTTGACACTGAAGCCTTCCTTACCAAATTTCCTTGGTAAGCATGCTCAATTTCTTGAAATCCAGACCAAATGAGATATGGCTGGAGCCATTTTTGTCCTGGCTCTTTTTTTCCAAAGCCTCCTCGTTGCTTCTCAGAAAGCTCATTGTCTATTTGGGAGAAGTGAGCTGAACACAGGAAATGAATTTAACTGTCAAAGTCTGTGAACAGACAAAACATACTAAAATAATTTAGAAGATGATTCTCAGCAGAATACTCAGTTTTGCTTAAAGAAAGGGTAAAGCATTTTATTAGTTGTGTCACAGTTTAAAATTTTAATCTGACTTTGTACATTGAATAATAAGCCTGCAAACTAAAGAGAAGTACACAATTACAATTGAATATAGCTTTGATTTTTACAAAGTAAGACTTGCCCCTTAGAATGCATGAAAGGTATTAACATAATCTAAACATCAATATTAAGAAGAACATGATGGGCAAGAGATCTCTTATGTCAGCATTTAAAAATAGTGGGCCCCTCCTTTCCTCTGGGACAGGGATCTGCCCAGAATTTATTCATCATGTATGAATTGACATTTTTGGAACTCTGATGTGTTTCAATTAAATCCCATGGAGAGGGATACCCAGGCTCTTTCTTCACCACTTACTAGCTGTTGTTCTGCTCCTTGATTTCTCATTTGTAAATTGGTGATGAGAATTGTACCTACTTTGTAGGGTGGTAGTCAGGATGGGATGTGATGATGTTTTTGAAGAGCTTAGCCCTGGGCCTGGCACATGGTAAACTTTCAATGAATGTAAAGTTAGCTTTGCTGTAATTTCCCCACTACGCTCGAGGATTTCACAGCCCAGGGTCTACAGTTCCACAGCACCAGGTGTCTTCTTGCGTATTCTTGGGGCTTTCTCTTTCTTCTTGAGGACGTCCCCCCTTGCAGACCACACTCAGATATTTGAGGTGGTCCCAGCATTCCTCCATCCTGGAAATTGAAAGGGGAACATTGACTCCCAAGAACCCTATTCAGTTTGCCTGGCAAAATAATAATAATAATTTGGAAAACTTGAAAACTGGGAGACTTCACATAAAAATCTACAAATTCTAGTGTCTCTTTAAAAACTATACCCTCCACCAGCTCTGGGACTGTGCATCCTCAAGGCATCATTGGCTAGAGCTGAACAATGGCTTTCGTGACACAGAGCATGCTTTCTCCAGTTCCCCACCATCTCCAGCCTGGTCACTTCTCTCATATCCACACATTTGGTCCCTGTACTCAATGAGTTTGCAAACTTTCCTCTTCCTAACTGAAAAGGGCTTCCTTTATTGGGAACATGAGCTTGGGTTTTGCTTGTGGAAAGGGAATATTACCTGCTATTCCAGTAAACAAAGAATGTTGCCATCCATTCCATTTCTACAGGATCAAGTCATCAGCCACTGTGACTGCCTCCCCGGCTCCCTAAGGGGAATTCAGGATGGAGAAAAACAGGAAGGATTCTGTGCTTTGGATACTGGCTCTAGATAGTTAAGATGTGTATCTAAGGAATAATTTCAGTGAGCCCAGGCTCTTGCATCTCCCCATACATAGAGAACTACTAAACTCATTAACTTGAGACGTCTGCTTTTTATGGTTAGCAGTAATCTTTTGATATTCGACTACATGTTTTGTTTCAGAAAAAAAAAAAAAAATCTTATATATCCCGGTTCCTCCCATAGCTCTTCGCAGCAGTTCCTCAGTTACCCGAGAGGCTGTCTCCAGGGCTATAGTCCTCAGTGAGGTCCCCAAGTAAAACTTAATTCGAAACCTTTAGGTTATGTGCTTTTCTTCAGTCAACGACTATCATAGATTTTAGCTTTTGATTTTTTTTTAGGTGATTTTGAATTTCTTCTCGCTTTTCAGAGAAACTTTGGTTTTTTTCTGCAGCAGGTTTCTTTTTGTACTCTCCAAGAACAGCTTGCTGGCTTGCAAAAAAGAAGAAGCAGGGCTCTTTGGGGAGCTGTCAGAAAGAGCAGGTGCAGCCCCAGCACGGTGCTCCTGACCCCCGCAAGTGGCATGTAACACTTTATTTGTAAAGAGAAGGACAGAGAACTTCTCTTCTCCCCATGTTTCGATTTGCATTTTATTAGGCACCCAGTAGGATGGTTTGCAAATCACCATCTTCACTCGAGGATCTCTCTGTCAATCCCCAGCCTACCTGAGGGCAAAACACAGGGATGCAAAAAACAGAATGGTGTTAAAAGGAATCATATATACACTACCAAAAGTAAAATAGGTAGCTAGTGGGAAGCAGCTGCATGACACAGGGAGATCAGCTCGGTGCTTTGTGACCACCTAGAGGGGTGTAATAGGGAGGGTGGGAGGGAGACGCAAGAGGGAGGGGATATGGGGATATATGTATATGTATAACTGATTCACTTTGTTATACAACAGAAACTAACGCACCATTGTAAAGCAATTATACTCCAATAAAGATGTTAAAAAAAAATTTAAAAAAGAGGAATCGGAAGAATGCAGCTCACAACTGTGACATTTTATTCTTCTCCAAAAAGTGCCTTTTGTTTATGAGACTTCTGAGTGGCTTCTGCCCAGCTAAGTAGAGGTAGTACAAGGTTAAGGAGAGGAAGCCTGTTATAGGGGAGAGAGGCAGAGACTGAGGTTCTAGATTTACCACCTACACTTGCTGGTTGTGTGTTCTGGCATAAACAACTTCATGCCTAAGCCTCAGTCTCCAAATAATTTCTTTCATAGAGCTGGCCTGGATGCAGTGAAACAGTGCATGTAACTTCCCTGGCCATCTCCGCGTGGCCCTCCTCCCCTTCATCTTTTTTTTTTTCTTATCCAGCGTTTCCCATATTAAGCACTAGGAAGTAAGCTCTAGGAAGACTGTACCTTCCAAAGAAGAGCTTTGCTTTACTTCTTCACTCAGTTGTTACTATATTTTAATCATTACAGAGAAATCTTGCTGTTGAAACAAAATATGACTTTTTCCTTCAGAATTTTATTTACTGGAAAGTGGGAAACTTTTGCATGAAATTAGGAATACCTTCAACTGGGAACATGTCCTGGGGAATCTTTTGAAACATGGGAGAAAGACCAGATTGTGTTTGGTTTGGTTTATCTTAAATATACATTATGGAAAGTAGGTAATCTATGTATGGTGTATGTGATACTTCCTTTGGTGTCAGAACAACTACCTGGCCATTCTACAGGTAGTTCAGCCTGTATTCAATATAATTTGGATTTTAAAAGTAAAGCTGTCAGCCATTACTGAGGAGATTGGGAGGTAGGATCGAAGTTGCTAGAATCAATGCTAACTTCTTGTCTTTTTTTAAAAGTATAATAGAAAGACTCCATAAAGAAGTCAAATTTTCATGGTTTTATTTTCATAGGTACATGGGGGTTGGATTTGCTCTAGTTCTTTTGTTTTTCCAGGATGTTGCGAAGGGACTGGGCTGTTCAGTTGCTCTCAGTCTTTCCCAGGCTAGATGCTAAGGTTAGATCTTGCAGGTCCCTGGAAGGTTGAAGTCAGTGATCGCTCAGAGTCTTTTCCAAGCCTGTGGCTCAATGAGGTGCCACAAGATTCACCCTTTAGGTTGGCAAATTCCGCATCTCTTGTCTCTACGCATTTCTTATACCTCTTACCATGGAGCAAAGACCATCTCCTTCCTCTATTATAATCCCTTAACACCACTGAAGACATTTCACTGTAATTATCTGTTTATATGTAATTATCAGTATGTGTTGTCTGTGGATTTTCTCATGACAAATATCAGGTCTCATTCATCTTTTTATTCCTGACACTTAGCACAATGGGTAAGTATTTTGTTGGGGGGCAAACATAATACTGTGTTGAATGAAAATTGAATGAATGAATATGGCCCCTGATGCAGTCAAAAGTGTGGCCCATCTTTTTCTTGGTCACATTTACATACCCTCAACATAGGAAAAAGTTTGGCTAAATAGAGAAAGGTTCTTGGGAGAAGAAAGACCCATCCATGTTCCCACTCTTTGACTGAGATTTGCCACTGGGGAGGGGATGGTGGGAGATGGAGGTTTTATTTTAACCATGGTCCTGGTGAGAAACAGTTCCCACCCCTTACTTATCCCATTCTTTCCCAGGGTAAAGGTTATGGTGGGAGGCTTTACTTTTACTACCAATATCACTGCAGAGATGCCCATGCTTCACCCTCTTTATCCTTGACACTGCAAGGAGGCTTGTCCACATGGAGTTGTATACATGTGGAAAAAGAATGAACAAGATCTCTGGTCCCAGGTCTAGTCAGTCCTCAGGCAGAGCTAACCAACTATGGCAAAGGAGGTCCTCCCCAGAAGCTAGAGGTAAGCAAGATGGCAGAGCCTCTGAAACAGTGCTTCTGGAAGGCACTCACTGGGATGAGACTGGGAACCTTATGGGCTGCCCACCCAGCTCCCACAGTGAATGTCCCTGGTGGGTCCTCCCCTGAAATCATCTATATTTCTGCGGCCCTGATGTGCTAACCCTCTTCCTTTGGAACCCCACTAATCTCTCTTCTCTCATCTTTCTCTTTTGTCTCTCTCTTCAACACAGGGGACTCTTTTGTTGTTGGAGAATTTATGTAAGGATTATGCCTTTGGAAAACAAAAAAGGAATTCTGTGTTTTCTGCCTCTGTTTTCTTCCTGGTTTCACCTTTCCTGAGGCAATATACATGGAAATGTCCTAGCTGACTAAATGGGAATGGGGCTAGGTGATGGCCAAACATGAAAAACTGGTAGGACAAAAACGGAGTTACAGTTTGAAAAATACCATCTTACAAAATCTGTTATGCTGTGAATCCTAGAGTTCATCCTATAGGTGATGGGAAGCCATAGAGTTTTGAGCAGTGGAGCAATATGATCAAAGTTGACTTTTATGAATGGCATATCTGTTTGAAAGGCTCTTTTTAATTAATTCATACTTTTTGTGTATCTACCCTGTTTCCAGTATTGTACTAGGATTTATGGGGGGTATATGAAGTAAAAGGCACCACTCATTCTTCAAAGTGCTTTAAAAACATAGAGAATGGACTTGAGGACATGGGGTGGGAAGGGGAAGCAGGGCAAAGTGAGAGTAGCATCGACATATATACACTACCGAATGTAAAATAGTCAGCTAGTGGGAAGCAGCAGCATAGCACAGGGAGATCAGCTCGGTGCTTTGCGATGACCTAGAGACGTGGGATAGGGAGGGTGGGAGGGAGGCTCAAGAGGGAGGGGATGTGGGGACATGTGTATGCATATGGCTGACTCACTTTGGTGTACAGCAGCAACTAACACAGTATTGTAAAGCAATTATACTCCAATAAAGATCTGTTTAAAAAAAGACTTCAGGAAACAATATTTTATCCATAAATAATGGCAATTCAGTTAAGTATGTGTGTAAACCAGTAGTACTCTGGGTAATACAGTATGAACTGTTAAGTATTATAGTGGTGGTTGGAAGAAAGAGCTAATGACTTGGGGAAGATTTTCTGGGGAGGTTTTATATGAGTCGAGCCTCAAAGGATGGATGATAAGAAATTTGATTGACAAGAGGAGTGAAGGGAAAGTACAAAGTGGAGGGAGAAGTATGCTATGGTAGGTGCTTGGTAATTGCCTCTTTTAACATTCATCTCCATTTCTATCTTCTCAACAGCCCCTGACTTTTGTTTATGGACCCACATGGTTCTGGGGAAGTTCACTCCTACTTCTAGGAGTGGATCATATGACCTATATCAATCATCATTCCATCCCCCCTAACCCCTCAGCCCCAGGCCTTGGTGATTAGTCTCTCTTTCTCTGATTAGTACAGTGTGCAGATGTGAGGTACAGAACTGCTGTATGAGAGAAGCCATCTCTAGAAATATGCCAACATAGAGTAGGACATGGTCAAGGGAATCAGATAAAAATAGAGAGATCTCTGAATTAAACCATGCTACAGCCTACTTCGACTCCAAAATTCTCAGTTACATGATATAATAAATGCATCTCTGAATTGGCCTTTCTGTGCCTTATACTGAAACATATTAACTGAGAGAGCTGATTGAAGTATGCTGGTCTATGATGGGAAATAATGAGTCACTAGCTCCCCTTGGAGGAGAGGTTTGAGATTCTGGAAGGAGGGGATGAAAAGGGTCTGACATTGGCTTGTTGAGGTGATACTGAATGCTAGACTGAGGCAGATATTTGTGGACAGACATCAGTGCCCTTGCTTGATAATAGGGAAAGAATTGCTAAACGTTTTATGAAAACGAAGAATGATACTGGCCACTAAAACAGAGTCAGAAATCATATAATGAGCCTTGGGAAGTCTCTCATCTTAGTTTTCAGTTTCTCTTTTCCCCAGAAGGAAGACCCATTGGGGCCAATTAATACCTCCCCAAGCCTTTATTTTGCCAGATATCATCTTTATACCAGGCTTTTAGAACTGCTCTCATAAAGTTTAAAATTTGGTATGTATAAGTTTATATGTTTCCTTGTAAAATGCATTTGCTATATTACCTCTGCTTGAAATAAAATGTGTTTTCAAAGTTATAAATAAGAAATTTAGAAGAGAGCATATTTCTTGGTAGGAATTTATTCCCTGTGACATATTTTGGAGTTTGTTTTCCATTTTTTCTTTATCTCTGTTTCTTCAGAATGGTGTTTGTTTTTGCCATTATGCAAGATTTGCAGCCAACCTCTCTGTACTATTTGTGTATTATATTTTAATCAGATAAGAAAATCACTCTAAGCTTTATCTGGAAATTTCCATAGTAAGTATAGTTTTAAAAAACTCAAGTAACTCTATGGAAGGAACTAAACCTCAGTAGGTATGAACACTATTGTCCTTGGTAAATACAAACTATGGGCAGATAATGGATGGTACATGGTTCACATGAAATTCCAAGCTAAAAGACTATGTACTATTTACATTTTCAGGTTATATTACTTAAAAATAAGGAGTATCTTGTACTTTGTGTTTTATTTCAAAACATACTGTTTCTTTCCACTGTACATCATTGGTTTTGGGGGGAATCAGTGTGGTTTATAAGTACTTGCCACCACAGATGTTGCGTAAAAACACCTCTGCCTGCAGTACATTAGAGCAGTTCAGCTCTGGGTGCCCCATAAAGGTGCTGTTGACCTTGGGAGGACTTGGGCTGAAGATCTGAGCATTAAGTTTAGTTGACCAATTGCAGTTTAGTTTTCAGGGACAAAATCGAAGATCAAAGTTCAGTTTGCTGAGTCTTTCTGTTTTCTTGTTAATATAATTTCTTAATGTACTATCTGTGTAAGAAAACACTTTTTTTTTTTTTTTTTAAACGGGAGAAGGGAGGACCTAATGGGCCCAATGAACAGGGTTATCAATTAAAAAAAAATCTGATCAGGATGTACATATGGAAAGCGATTTCACCATTTATCCAATCATTTAGTCACTGATAACGACACACAATGAGGGCTTAGTTTGTTTCAAGAACTGAGCCATCTCTAGTAGAGCGCCAGAATCCTAAATTAGCTAGCAATCAAATTCTCAATTAGACTAGAACATGTGGATCCTCCCAAAGGGGGAAACATTAGAACAAGAAATCAACAGAGATGTTAGGTAAAATGATTCCACAGGGGATAACTTTTCCTTGTCTACAACATTATTTTCCAGCTGGTAGATCATGTAAAACAAATGTGTTAAAAAAACAAACAAACAAAAACTTTAATGGTGGGTGAGAGCCTTTCTCTTGTCCCTCCATATCATGCTAATTTTCCTTAACCTGATTTTTATTTGATTTAGCACAGCATTTCTCTAAGTATGTTTCATAGAATACTACTCCTGCCAAATGGAAAATCATAGTGTGGGAAGCTCTATGAATTTTTATAGACCCTTCTTGGAGGCATTATCTGCATACTAAAGGCTCTGAGAAGTCCTGCAGTAAAGAAACTTGTTTAAACTGGCCCAGATTTTTCCTAATTTACTTATCACAGAATAATTTTATGCCATTCATGGTAATACCTTTTCCACTCTCCCTCTATAGGAGGGTCAACACTATTGAACATTGACACAGACAGGCAGTATGCAGCATGGTGGCTCTGATGCCAAGACAGCTGACAGGGCACTAGGAGAGCAAAAATCTAATTTTTCCCAGGCCATGGCTTCTTCTGTGTCCCATGCTACCAGTTGAAGAGGCAAAGCAATGTGGATATGTAACTACATGATTTATTATCAATAATGACCCAGCCAGAGACAACAGGAAAGGCAACGAATTTGTAGTACATGAGAAGTTATCACACATAAAAGATTTACCAATTTAGAAAAAGCAAGAACTTTCCTTGCTTTGTTCCCTTCCTCTGCTCTATCAAGCTTCTTGCGCAGTACCTCTTTTGGTCCATCAACAGTGCCATCCTAAATAGTGCCACATTAGGCTACTAGCAGGGACTCGCTTAGATCAACTTACTTCTAAGCTTGATTACATACACACACACTTTTTGTTCCTTATCATCTTTTAACCTGGTACTAACAATAACAGAGCCACTATAACAGTATTCTAGTAACAGAATTATCATCTACAAGTGTTTATTACATACTTTTGTATAAACATCTTTTAACCTGGTACTAACAATAACAGAGCCACTATAAACAGTATTCTAGTAACAGAATTATCATCTACAAGTGTTTATTACATACTTCTATATAAAAGTCCTGAAAGGCACGAGTAAGTTCCTGCCCTAAAGCAATTAACAGTCTAGTTGAAGAGACAGACTGAAAAGGAAGGGACAGTCATTTGTTGGGATGTTTAGTATCCAGTCAGGTGTTGCAGACTGAGTTAATGAGGAAAAGGCTTTCAAATGGAAGTGGTACCTCAACCAAAGCTAGCAATGAGGATGGGATTCATAATGACAGAATGTCAGAGCTGGTAAGCTTCCATAATCATCATTGTAGTGATGGCTTTTCCACTCTCCCTTTCTAGGAGGGTCCCTAGACGCACAGTGCAAAAAGATCTTGATAATAAATCCTTCCATTTAAAAGGGGCATAGAGATCTGTTCTGTCTTCTCTCCAATGGTCATGGTGTAGTGGGAGAGGGAACACAGCAAATGTGAAGAGCTATGACAAGGAGAGGTAACGGATATTATGGGAGCACAGATGAGGAAACCCAGCTCAAGCTGGGAGTTAGGGCCTCAAAAAAGAAAGGAGGGGCTCAGTCTTGAAGGATGAGGAAAGCTCTATTGGCCTTCTTTGCACAGGGAACATCTGTGCAGAGGAAGAGAGGAATGAGAATTGTTCCCTTGCTAGGGGATCCAAATTAGAACATGGGATCGTGGTAGGAGATTGGAACTGGAAGGTGGGCAGGGGCCAAGTGCCAAAGCCCTTTGTATGATGTGTTAAGGGGACTAACATTCATTGGTCAGGGGGGCAGAAGTGCCAGGGTCCAATTCTGTGCTGCCAGGTGCTGGATATGTAACACTGGTCACCTCTCTTTGGGCCTCAGGTTTCCCATCTGTATGCAAAGAGGATTAGCCTCTAAGATATCTTCTAGTTTTAAGCTGTCTATGATCTTTGTGGCAGAGTGTTTAATAAATTATGGCCCTTCTCGCCTCACTCTTCTTGCTGGTCTGCTTTTGTCAGAATGCCCTTCATTGACCAGGGTTGGTTGACACTGCATTCATGGAGGGGAGTTTTCCCACTTCATCACATTACGAAAAGTCCACTGTTCCCTAGAGCCCTTGACCTTTGTGTTAGAGTAGAACAAAGAGCTGTTACAATGTCAAACTACAGTGATTAGTATTCAGACCTTTTTCCTCTTCCATGCTGTGTGGTCTTTTTCATATTCGTATGACTTTTCTGTTTTCATTGGACAAAATACGATGAATTTAATGAACTTTATTTAATTCCATTTCGTACAACTGGAAAGAATTCTGTCTCCTCTCCACTTTATGGGTTTGTACATATTACTAAATACTTGGGCTTTTAAAACACATTTTGTGGCTATTTGCTGTTTTATTATACCTTAACTTGGTATGAATATTTTTGAGAAATTAAAAAGTTGAGAAAGTAGAAAAATGTAATTAACATGTGTTTTCACCATCCAGAATTAAGTGCTATAAATATTTTTCCATATTGGCTTCAGGTTGAATTAAAAATTTTTTTCATTTTAAAACTTATTTTTGTATACAGCAGGTTCTTATTAGTTATCCATTTTATACATATTAGTGTATATATGTCAATCCCAGTCTCTCAATTCATCACACCACCACCACAACCCCCCTGCCACTTTCCCCCCTTGGTGTCCATACGTTTGTTCTCTACACCTGTGTCTCAATTTCTGCCCTGCAAACCAGTTCATCTGTACCATTTTTCTAGGTTCCACATATATGCGTTAATATACGATATTTGTTTTTCTCTTTCTGATGTAACTTCACTCTGTATGACAGTCTCTAGACCCATCCACATCTCTACAAATGACCCAATTTCATTTCTTTTTATGGCTGAATAATATTCCATTGTATATATGTGCCACATCTTCTTTATCCATTCATCTGTCAGTGGACACTTAGGTTGCTTCCATGTCCTGGTTATTGTAAATAGAGCTGCCATGAACATTGTGGTACATGACTGTTTTTGAATTATGGTTTTCTCATAGTATATGCCCGGTAGTGTGATTGCTGGGTCATATGGTAATTCTATTTTTAGTTTTTTAAGGAACTTCCATACTGTTCTCCATAGTGGCTGTATCAATTTACATTCCCACCAACAGTGCAAGAGGGTTCCCTTTTCTCCACACCCTCTCCAGCATTTGTTGTTTGTAGATTTTCTGATGATGGCCATTCTAACTGGTGTGAGGTGATACCTCATTGTAGTTTTGATTTGCATTTCTCTAATAATTAGTGATGTTGAGCGGCTTTTAATGTGCTTCTTGGCCATCTGTATGTCTTCTTTGTAGAAATGTCTGTTTAGGTCTTCTGCCCATTTTTGGATTGGGTTGTTTGTTTTTTTGATATTGAGCTGCATGAGCTGTTTATATATTTTGGAGATTAATCCTTTGTCCGTTGATTCATTTGCAAATATTTTCTCCCATTCTGAGGGTTGTCTTTTTGTCTTGTTTGTAGTTTCCTTTGATGTGCAAAAGCTTTTAAGTTTCACTAGGTCCCATTTGTTTATTTTTGTTTTTATTTCCATTATTATAGGAGGTGGATCAAAAAAATATTGCTGTGATTTATGTCAAAGAGTGTTCTTCCTATGTTTTCCTCTAAGAGTTTTATAATGTCTGGTCTTACATTTAGGTCTCTAATCCATTTTGAGTTTATTTTTCTGTATGGTGTTAGGGAGTGTTCTAATTTCATTCTTTTACATGTAGCTGTCCAGTTTTCCCAGCACCATTTATTGAAGAGACTGTCTTTTCTTCATTGTATATCGTTTCCTCCTTTGTCATAGTTTAGTTGACCACAGGTGCGTGGGTTTATTTCTGGGCTTTCTATCTTGTTGCATTGATCTATATTTCTGTTTTTGTGCCAGTACCATATTGTCTTGATTACTGTAGCTTTGTAGTATAGTCTGAAGTCAGGGAGTCTGATTCTTACAGCTCCGTTGTTTGTTCTCAAGATTGCTTTGGCTGTTCGGGGTCTTTTGTGTCTCCATACAAATTTTAAGATTTTTTGTTCTAGTTCTGTAAAAAATGCCACTGGTAATTTGATAGGGAGTGCACTGACTCTGTAGATTGCTTTGGGTGGTATAGTCATTTTCACAATATTGATTCTTGCAATCCAAGAACATGGTATATCTCTCCATCTGTTTGTATCATCTTTAATTTCTTTCATCAGTGTCTTATAGTTTTCTGCATACAGATCTTTTGTCTCCCTAGGTAGGTTTATTCCTAGGTATTTTATTCTTTTTGTTGCAGTGGTAAATGGGAGTGTTTCCTTAATTTCTCTGTGAGATTTTTCATCATTAGTGTACAGGAATGCAAGAGATTTCTGTGCATTAATTTTGTATCCTGCTACTTTACCAAATTCATTGATTAGCTCTAGTAGTTTTCTGGTGGCATCTTTAGGATTCTCTATGTGTAGTATCATGTCATCTGCAAACAGTGACAGTTTTACTTCTTCTTTTCCAATTTGTATTCCTTTTATTTCTTTTTCTTCTCTGATTGCCATGGCTAGGACTTCCAAAACTATGTTGAATAATAGTGGTGAGAGTGGACATCCTTGTCTTATTCCTGATCTTAGAGGAAATGCTTTCAGTTTTCACCATTGAGAATGATGTTTGCTGTGGGTTTGTTGTATATGGCCTTTATTATGTTGAGTTAGGTTCCCTCTTTGCCCACTTTCGGGAGAGATTTTATCATAAATGGGTGTTGAATTTTGTCAAAAGCTTTTTCTGCATCTACTGAGATGATCGTATGGTTTTTCTTCTTCAATTTGTTAATATGGTGTATCACATTGATTGATTTGCGTATATTGAAGATTCCTTGCATCCCTGGGATAAATCCCACTTGATCATGGTGTATGATCCTTTTAACGTGTTGTTGGATTCTGTTTGCTACTATTTTTTGAGGATTTTTGCATCTGTATTCATCAGTGATATTGGTCTGTAATTTTTTTTTTGTAGTATATTTGTCTGGTTTTGGTATCAGGGTGATGGTGGCCTCATAGAATGAGTTTGGGAGTGTTCCTTCTTCTGCAATTTTTTGGAAGAGTTTGAGAAGGATGGGTGTTAGCTCTTCTCTAAATGTTTGATAGAATTCACCTGTGGAGCCGTCTGGTCCTGGGCTTTTGTTTGTTGGAAGATTTTAATCACAGTTTCAATTTCATTACTTGTGATTGGTCAGTTCATATTTTCTATCTCTTCCTGGTTCAGCCTTGGCATATTATACCTTTCTAAGAATTTGTCCATTTCTTCCAGGTCGTCCGTTTTATTGGCATAGAGTTGCTTGTAGTAGTCTCTTAGGATGCTTTGTATTTCTGCGGTGTCTGTTGTATCTTCTCCTTTTTCATTTCTAATTTTATTGATTTGAGTCCTCTCCCTCCTTTTCTTGATGAGTCTGGATATTGGTTTATCAATTTTATTTATCTTCTCAAAGAGCCAGCTTTATTGATCTTTGCTATTATTTTCTTTGTTTCTGTTTCATTTATGTCTGCTCTGATCTTTATGATTTCCTTCCTTCTACTAACTTTGGGTTTTGTTTGTTCCTCTTTCTCTAGTTCCTTTAGGTGTAAGGTTAGATTGTTTATTTGGGACGCTTGTTGTTTCTTTTTTTTTTTTTTTTTGCTTGTTGTTTCTTGACGTAGGATTATATTGCTGTAAACTTCCCTCTTAGAACTGCTTTTGCTGCATCCCATAGGTTTTGTATCGTTGTGTTTTCATTGTCACCTGTCTCTAGGTATTTTTTGATTTCCTCTTTGATTTCTTCAGTAACCTCTTGGTTATTTAGTAATGTATTGTTTAGCCTCCATGTGTTTCTGTTTTTTACATTTTTTTCCCTGTAATTGATTTCTAATCTCATAGCGTTGCTATGAGATTTTCTTAAATTTACTGAGGCTTGATTTGTGACCCAAGATATGATTTATCCTGGAGAATGTTCCGTGCGCACTTGAGAAGAAAGTGTAATCTGCTGGTTTTGGATGGAATGTCCTATAAATATCAATTAAATCTATCTGGTCTGTTGTGTCATTTAAAGCTTGTGTTTCCTTATTAATTTTCTGCCTGGATGATCTGTCCATTGGTGTAAGTGAGGTGTTAAAGTCCCCCACTATTGTGTTACTGTCGATTTCCTCTTTTATAGCTTTTAGCAGTTGCCTTATATATTGAGGTGCTCCTATGTTCAGTGCATATATATTTATAATTGTTATATCTTCTTCTTGGATTGATCCCTTAATCATTATGTAGTGTCCTTCCTTGTCTCTTGTAGCATTCTTTATTTTAAAGTCTATTTTATCTGATATGAGTATTGCTACTCCAGCTTTCTTTTGATATCCATTTGCATGGAATATCTTTTTCCATCCCCTCACTTTCAGTCTGTACGTGTCCCTAGGTCTGAAGTGGGTCTCTTCTAGACAGCATATATTTGGGTCTTGTTTTTGTATCTATTCAGCGAGCCTATGTCTTTTGGTTGGAACATTTAATCCATTCATGTTTAAGGTAATTATTGATATGTATGTTCCTATTACCATTTTCTTAATTGTTTTGGGTTTGTTTTTGTAGGTCCTTTTCTTCTCTTGTGGTTCCCACTTAGAGAAGTTCCTTTAACATTTGTTGTAGAGCTGGTCTGGTGGTGCTGAATTCTCTTCGCTTTTGCTTGTCTGTAAAGGTTTCGATTTCTCCATCGAGTCTGAATGAGATCCTTGCTGGGTAGAGTAATTTTGGTTGTAGGTTCTTCCCTTTCATCAGTTTAAATATGTCATGGCACTCCCTTCTGGCTTGTAGAGTTTCTGCTGAGAAATCAGCTGTTAACCTTATGGGAGTTCCCTTGTATGTTATTTGTTGTTTTTCCCTTGCTGCTTTCAGTGATTTTTCTTTGTCTTTAATTTTTGCCAATTTGATTACTATGTGTCTCGGCATGTTTCTCCTTGGGTTCATCCTGTATGGGACTCTCTGTGCTTCCTGGACTTGGGTGGCTATTTCCTTTCCCATGTTAGGGAAGTTTTCAACTATAGTCTCTTCATATATTTTCTTTGGTCCTTTCTCTCTCTCTTCTCCTCTTGGGACCCCTATAATGTGAATGTTGGTGCATTTAATGTTGTCCCAGAGGTCTCTTAGGCTGTCTTCATTTCTTTTCATTCTTTTTTCTTTATTCTGTTCTGCAGCAGTGAATTCCACCATCTGTCTTCCAGGTCACTTATCCGTTCTTCTGCCTCAGTTATTCTGCTATTGATTCCTTCTAGTGTATTTTTCATTTCTGTTATTGTATTGCTCATCTCTGTTTGTTCTATAATTCTTCTAGGTCTTTGTTAAACGTTTCTTGCATCTTCTCGATCTTTGCCTCCATTGTTTTTCTGAGGTCCTGGATCATCTTCACTATCATTATTCTGAATTCTTTTTCTGGAAGGTTGCCTTTCACCACTTCATTTAGTTGTTTTTCTGGGTTTTTATCTTGTTCTTTCATCTGGTACGTAGCCCTCTGCCTTTTCATCTTGTCTATCTTTCTGTGAATGTTGTTTTTGTTCCACAGGCTACAGGGTGTAGTTCTTCTTGCTTCTACTGTCTGCCTTCTGTGAATTTAAAACTTCTAATAAAATAATAAAATTATTTCTGATGAATGTAAAATTTCCTTTGATCACTACCAAAAATCTGTTCTCCAACTCCTTATCATGTGTTCCATCTCCAAATATGAAATTCATCCATTTAAAAGAAAAAGAAGAAATGCATCGATTTTAACAATATTTATCCAAATTAAAAATATCCAATGGACATGTACAATAAAGTGTTTCATAAATTATATTAGTATTTTTTTGTTTTATTTTTTTAAATGTATACCAAAAATCAAATTTAGAATTAAATTCTATCAAGGGGTAACCAACTAAAAAAGGATTGAGATAATGAACTAAGGCCACCAAGGTAACAGGCAAAGGTGGGGGAATGGTCAGGTGGCCGTTGGATTGTTCTGCTGGATGTGGCTTCTGGCCCTGGGTTACTTCCAGTTGGCTGCTCCTATTCTAAATTGGATTTTGCCATGGTGCCATTTGTTTTTCCTTTATCTTTAATTCAAGGTCCAAATTGTCTTCTCATTTAGAGGGATACTGCTCAAAGGGTGAGATAGGGCTTTGCTTTCCTATGGAAATAAAGGGAAAGATTTTTTCTTGTTTCTGTCCTTGAAGAGCTAGGGGATTCAAGTGATCCCATTCAGGAGTTTGAATCTTGGGAAGACGAGGCAAAGGCTCAGGGACAGTTGAGAAATTAATCATGGTTGGGTTTGCAAGAATAATAAGGGTCAGTGATTTTTCTAATTTATTTTCCACAGTATGTGGCAGGTATTCATTGTAAGTAATTTATATGTAATATCTCATTTGATCCTCATGATAACTTTGTGTATTGAGTACTCTTATGTTATTCATTTTACATATGAAGAGGCTGAGGCTGAGATTTTAATTAACTTGTCTCAGTTTACTAGTAAGGCATGTTTCTAGATGAAACCCTAGGCATATTAGCTTTAAAAACCCAAGCATGTTTAGCAAAAGTCCAGAAGCATCATATGAATCAATCTGTTCCTATTATGTAACCTAAGTCATATTTTCTTATGTCCAGTCTCTCTTGGTTTTTTCCTCAGAGTCAGAGCTGAGCCCTCTAGCTTCCCATTGATTTATCGATCCTTTAATGAATATTTTTTTCTCCTTAAGTTAGCTGAAGTTAGATATAGTTGCTTAGAACTAAAAACCCTGTTTGTTCATAGGATCTCCTTCCAAGTTCTTAATTGTATAACACTGATCCTTATTCACTTCCAAGAAACTGCTTAAAGTACCATATTAAAGACTGAGCTTGATATTACAGGTTAGATTTACATTCGAACCTGCAAGTTATTATATCTATTCTATATACTCTCTTTGTGAGTGATGTCTAATTTTAAAAGAGAAGTCAATTTTATTTCCCTCTTATTTTGGTAAGGAACTTAATAAGTTGATGTGGTTGGTGGAATAATAACGCTCTAAGATATTTAGGTCTTAATCCCTGAAACTTGTGAATGTTAATTTATATGGCAAAAAGGACTTTGCATATGTGACTCATTTCAGGGTCTTGAGATGGGGAGATTATCCTGGATTATTTGGGTGGGCCCTACATATAATTATAAGTGTCCTTATAAGAAAGAGGTAGAGGGAGATTTGACTTAAGAAGAGGAAAAGGCGATGTGATGACAGAAACAGATTAGAGTGGTGCTTTAAAGAAAGAGGAAGGGGCCACAAACCCAAGAACCCAGGTATCCACTAGAATCTGAAAAGGCAAAGGAACAGATTCTCCCCTCAGAGTCTCCAGAAGGAACCAATCCTGTCAACACCTTGGTTTTATCACTGTAAGACTCTTTTCAGACTTCTGACCTCCATAACTACAAGAAAATAAATTTGGGGTTTTTTAAACCACTAAGCTTCTAGTAATTTGTTACAGTGGTAATAGGAAACTAGGTGTTGAAGAAATGAGATCATTTTGTAGGCTTATGCTTGGTTTAGAAAACAGTACATTTTGACTCTATTATGTTTTCGGCCTGGGGAAGATCAATGGCAGCTCACACACGTGCATTGTAAAGTGTTCAGGTAGTTAGTGGGAAAATTGTGTCATGATTTCTGTTGTGAAGAAGGCAGAGCACTTTTATGGTCAACGGATTTTTTTAAGGTGGATGATATGAAATGGCCAGTTGGCACAAAATTGATTAATTGCAGAAGTTTGTATCCAGATTATCTTATGATTTTCTTTTTCGTGAAGTGTAATTAACAATGTTCCTGCCACCAGTTTTTCTAATGTTGGGAGTCATTCAGTGTTGCTAGGAGTGGTGGCAGGAATTTAGTTTGGCTGGAGCACCAATATAATATGACCTACATCTAAAGAAAAATCCTAGAAAAATTTCTGCTGAAAATAAACCTCCTTTTTTTTTTTTTGTTCTAAGTGCCACTTACCTTTTAGAGAATGGAAGGGTAAATTAGTCACTGTGGCTAAGTCATTTGAAATATTACAAAGCTTGTATAGTTCCTGTGAAAGCTACGTCCCTTGAAGATGCCATACTCCTGATAAGGTTTTAGAAATTTAATTGAAAAAATGTTATAAAGATTTTAAGTGACCATAGGATCCTTTGTTAGAAAAAAACAGAGTCCTCTGATTCTTCTCAAAAGGATATGTGTGTGTGTTGAGGGTAGTGGGGTAGAGTGAATGAATAGAATTCCCTTGAATAATGTCTCGATATATTGCCACTGTTAATAAAATTATGGTTGGTGAGCCAAGCAGAATACATTTGAAATAAATAGCTTCTAAACCGATATTACAGAGATTTCCAATATCAACTTGTTTCTATTTCACAGTGTGTAGATAATAGGAGGGAAGACACATATAAAGGTCATTGCTTATGTTGTAGTTATATGTCTTACAATGCCAGACTGATGTTTTTAAAAGAGTGGCTGAATACTTATACCATCCAGGATGGATATTCTCTCATATGCTGACAAACATACATCTATCTAGATAATAGAACTGATTCTTTTTTTTTTCAATGTGTGTTTGTTCACATAAATACAACACGTACAGCATTCAGCTGTGACTCATGAATAAATCTTGAAGATGCATGAGAAGACACAGCATTCAAATTTGATTTTCAACTAAAAGTGAGAGGATAGGGGAGAGAGATCATTCCATGGGAAAGAATGCTATTTTATTAAATTCCTGTGGTTTCATCGGGGAAATGAAGTTGCACATTATGGAGAATTTGCATGTCTTAGATTCAAATCGTGCTCATAAAAGCCAAAACATTTTGTGGTTTTTGCTGTTATTGTTGCTCTTGTTACCATCATAGAATCTTGATCTTTGCTATCTAGCGTGATGGAAGGCCATTTTAATTTAGTTGATTTAATGAATGAATCCACATTGAGCACCTAAGGTGTGCTTAAGTTCAGTTCTGGAGGATTAAAGAAAAGTGATGGTTCTTTTCCATAAAAAAACTAGAGCGTTAGAAACGTAGAGTGAGTAAAGTATAATTCTCAGTTAGGATCAGCAAAATGTGGCACACCTACTTACTACTTCCCTCTTCAATGTTCATGGCAGACGTTGCTAATCACTCAGGCCTCTCCTTTCTTTTGAACTTGGATGTAGCTTCTTCTCTCAGCATCACACTCCAAGAAGCCAGTACCAATGGATTGAAGATGACATTTTCAGTAAAACTTACTTGCTCTCCTTGTTCTCAAACTTCTCAGTTTGAGCTGCTATAACAAAAATACCATAGACTGGGTGGCTTAAACAACAAACACTTACTTCTTGCTTCTGGAGGCTGGAAATTCCAAGATCAAGGTGCCAGCAGATTCAGTGTCTGGAGAGCACTCACGTCTTTTGTACCCTCACATGGCGTATCCTCAGTGGATAACAGATGCTAGACGGTATCCACTATCAGCGGTAGAAGTTCAAGGACTTCTGCCCACTGCATCTTGGTATTGGAGTCACCAAGGAGAAGACAAACCAGGCAAGCACTGGATAGAACAATGCTTTACTCACACAGGGAAGAGACAGAGCAAGATCTGCTTCAGTTGTGGGCATCGGTCTTCCGTGGCCAGCAGGTGTCTCTCAGCAGCATTCAGTCTGCACACACTCCTCTTGTGCTGTAGCAGACAGACCTTGTTTCTTTCCCGAAGAGGACAGATATGGTAGTGGGGTTGGTCAGGTGCCACATGTGACACACACGCTTAAACAGAACAAAGGAGTACACATTGAGTCTGAAACAGGGAAAGATATTCTCACGTAAGGTGACAAGTCCAACACAGGCTGTGAGGGCTCTTTATCTCTTGGTAAGGAAGTGTTACAGGACCAAGGTCCATTCTTCTGTGGCTAAGTGGGGGTCAAAAGACTGCGTGCAAGAGATTGCCTTTCCCAACAGACATTAATCCCATTATGTGGGCTCCACCCTCATGACCTAACTACCTCCTAAAGCCCCCACCTGCTAATACCATCCCATTGGAGCTGGGGGTTTCAGAATATGCGTTTTGGGGGGCACAAATATTCAGTTTATAATAATGAGTAATCTAATCTCATCAAGTGAGCTTATTTATTTACATGAAAAATGAGAATAAAAATATCTACCCTCAAAGGAGCTAGTCAAATAGTGTAGGTAAAAGTTCTGAGGTATGGAAAGGCCAAAGGTGGAGATGTTACCCTTCAAGTGGCTGGATGAGATTTATACATACGAGTTAACTAATATTAATATTAATATTATTTGTTGTGAATAATACTGTGATCACTAACAGCTTCTGGTAGGCCAGAAGTTAGTTTTGAAACCAGTGGGGGATTTTCTCTTTATTTTTTTCATTCATTCATTCATTCATTATTTATTTCCTTCAACAATTCAACAAGGAGCATACCTACTGTAGGCCAGCATCTGTGCTTTTTGAGGACACTTCACACTAGTCCAAGGAGAAATGTCCATGATGCACACTGTTTTGTATCTCAGAATTGTCTGCAGCTCTGGGACCAATTAGCATTTAATTTCAATAAGTGAGACAAAAAGCTCTCCATGCTAACCCAGATTTTTACAGGCCTGAGCTCACCTGCCTCACAGATCTTCCTAGAAAGAACAGAAGAAGCTGGAAATACCATAGTGTTTGATGCCCAGATGGGGCATATGTGACTTTTCAGCACAGAAAATTCAACATCTCCTTGTTAAGCCATTGCAGCCTTCATGGGGAAAAAGAATTGTCATTCAGCAGATTGGAAATACTCCTCTGTAGCGTTTTTTGGCACCTGCTAATTATGCAGATTTCTTGGTAAACGAGCATTTTGGAAATGACATGTTCAGAACCACAGTATATAGCAAATATATTAAGTATTTTTAAAAGATGCCCTGTGTGCTCATGGAGTCTTTACTGAAAGACTCAAAACGGTACTGGGATTCCTTCTGCATAGGTGAGCATGCTCATGTAGTTAGCTCTCACAACACAAATGGCAATCACATTAAAAACACTCCTGTGAAATGATGAAGATATCATTTGATATTTTCTGGTGGAAATGGAGATGAGAGACAGGAGATTAAGAAAAGGAGGGAGAAAAAAGCACATGAAAAGGACATTCATTTAAAAATGACAAAAAATTCTGTTTACTCTCTTATCAAACAAGGATAATACAACCTGTTTTGCCTTACAGAATTGTTTTGAAGTATAAATTGGGTAAGAGACTATAATTCCTTGGAGAGTTAGAAAACATGAGGTGTGTTCTGTCTTCCCTTCCAGTTCTAGCTTAAAGTAAAGAAGATAATGTGTTTGTAGTCACAGAAAGCGCAGTTGTCTTCAAGTTACCAGGAACAGTGCTCAATGGATATAGCCAAAAGGGGTAAATAGATCCATGGCTGGATGGAGGCAGTTAGTCCGGGGATGCTGCCCACCTCAAGTCTACCAGGCCACTTTGAGAGATGAGTGGGTCAGATTCTTGCCACACCCGTCAACCAGAGGTTTCTTTGTTGGGTTGCTTATGAAACTTCACTTTCGTGGGCTCCATGCAAGATCCTGCACCTAATTTTGAATCCATAGGAGTTTTTCCAAAAAATTATTTATTTATTATTTTTTCTTCAGTTTTATTGAGATATAATTGACATACAGCACTGTATAAGTTTAAGGTGTACGGCATAGTAATTTGACTTAAATTTATCATGAAATGATTATCACAGTAAGTTTAGTGAGCATCTACACATCTCATATAGCTACAAAATTAAAGGACTAAAAAAATTTTCCTTGTGATGAGAACCCTTAGGATTTACTTTTAACAACTTTCATATAAAACATACAGCAGTGATAATTATATTTATCATGTTGTACATTACATCCCTAGTAATTATTTATCTTATAACTGGAAGTTTGTACCTTTTGACTACCTTCATCCAACTTTCCCTCCCTCAAGCCCCTGCCACTGGTAACCACAAATCTTACCTCTTTTTCCATTTTTTATTTTTTTAAGTATAATTGACCTACAGCACTGTGTTATTTCCTGTTACACGACAAGTAATTCGGTGTTTCCATACATTTCATAATGAATTCAAAATGAGTAATACCCCATTATATATATATATATATATACATACACACATATATGATAATATATACCACATATATATGATATATATGATAATATATATACACATATATATATAATATATATCACATCTTTATCCATTCATCTATTGATGGACACTTAGGTTGCTTCCATATTTTGGCTATTATGAATAAGTTTGCTATGAACATAGGGGTGTATATATCTTTTCTAATTAGTGGTTTCATTTTTTTTTGGATAAATACCCAGGAGTGGAATTAGTGGATCATATGGTAGTTCTTTTTTTTACTTTTTTGAGGAATCTCCATACTGTTTTCCACAGTGACCACACCAATTTACATTCCCACCAGCAGTGCGCAAGGGTTCCCTTTTTTCCACATCCTCACCAATACTTGATATTTGTTGTGTTTTTGAGAATAGCCATTCTGATGGTAGCTCATTGTGGTTTTGATTTGCATTTCTTTTATGATTAGTGATGTTGAGCATCTTTTCATGTGTCTATTGACCACGTATATGTGTTCTTTGGGAAAATGTTTATTCAGATCCTCTGCCCATTTTTTAATTGGGTTGTTTGTTAATTCTGATGTTGAATTGTATGAGTCCTTTGAATATTTTGGATATTAGCCCCTTATCAGATACATCATTTGCAAGTATCTTCTCCCATTCTGTAGATGGCCTTTTCACTTTGTTGGTAGTTTCCTTAGCTGTGCCAAAGCTTTTTAGTTTGATGTAGCTCTATTTGTTTATTTTTGCTTTTGTTTCCCTTGCCTGAGGAAACATATCCAAGAAAATGTTACTAAGACTGATGTCAGAGAGCTTACTGCCTATGTTTTCTTCGAGAAGTTTTATGCTTTCAGGTCTTACATTTAGTCTTTCATCTAGTTTGAATTTATTTTTGTGCAGTCCAGTGTGATTCTTTTGTATGCAGCTGTCCAGTTTTCCTAACACCATTTATTGAAGAGGCTGTCTTTCCCCCATTGTATATTCTGGCCTCCTTTGTCATAGATTAATCGCTCATATAAGTATGGATTCATTCTGGGCTTTCTATTCTGTACCATTGATCTATTGTCTTTTTTTTGTGCCAGTACCTTACTATTTTGATTACTGTAGCTTTGCAGTATAGTTTGAAATCAGGGCGTGTGATACCTCCAGCTTTGTTCTTCTTCCTCAAGATTGTTTTAGCTATTCAGGGTCATTTGTGTTTTCCATACAAATTTTAGAATAATTTGTTGTAGTTCTGTGAAAAATGCCATTTGTATTTTGATAGGGATTGCATTAAATCTCCCTCACCTCCGTCACCTCACCTCCCTCATCTCACCACCCTCACCTCCCTCACCTCACCTCACCTCCCTCACATCACCTCACCTCTCTCACCTCTCTGTCACCTCCCACACCTCTCCTTACCTCCCTAACCTCACCTCACCTCCCTCACCTCACCTCCCTGACCTCCCTCACCTCCCTCACCTCACTTCCTAGATTGCCTTGGGTAGCATGATCATTTTAGCAATGTTAATTCTTCCAGTTCATGAACACTTTCCATCTGTGTCATCTTCAATTTCTTTGATCATTGTCTTATAGTTTGCCAAATACAGGTCTTTAACCTCCTTAGTTAGATTTCTTTCTAGGTATTTTATTGTTTGGTGTGATTAGAAATGGTATTTAAAAAAAATTCTCTTTCTGATGGGTTATTGTCAGTGTATAGAAGTGCAGCATATTTCTGTGTATTAATTTTGTATCCTGAGCTTTACCAAATACATTGATAAGTTCTAGTAGTTTTTTGGTGGTGTCTTTAGGATTTTCTATGAATAATATCATCTCATCTGCAAACAGTGACAATTTTACTTACTTCTTCCTTTCCAAACTGAATTCTTTTTATCTCTTTTTCTTGTCTGATTGCTGTGGCTAGGACTACCAATACCATGTTGAATAAAAGTGCTGAGAATGGACATCCTTATTGTGTTCCTGATCTTAGAGGAAATGCTTTCAGCTTTTAACCATTGAGTATGATGTTAGCTGTGGGCTTGTCGTATATGGCTTCTATTATGTTGATGTATGTTGCTTCTGTACACACTTTGTTGAAAATTTTTATCATAAATGGGTGTTGAATTTTGTCAGAAGATTTTTCTGCATCTGTTGTGATAATCATATCATTTTTATTTTTCAAATTGTCAGCATGGTATATCACATTGATTGATTCGCATATATTGAACCATCCTTACATTCCTGATATAAATCTCATTTAGTCATGGTGTATGATTTTTTTAATGTATTGTTGAATTAGGCTTGCTGATATTTTGTTGAGGATTTTTGCATCTATGTTTATCAGTGATATTGGCCTGTAATGTGTGTGTGTGTGTGTCTGGTTTTGGTATCAGGGTGATGCTGGCCTCATAGAATGAGTTCAGAAGTGTTCCTTTCTCTGCAGTTTTTTGAAATAGTTTGGAATACTTATGAAACTTATACTTCAGGAATTCTCACTTTCATGGGCTCCATCCAAAGTCCTGCACCTAATTTTGAATCCATAGTTCGTTTGTTTTTTTAAAATTTTCTTGGCCATGCTGTGTGGCATGTGGGATCTTAGTTCCCTGACCAGGGATCGAACCCACACCCCTTGCTTTGGAAGCATGGAATCTTAACCACTGGATCACTAGGGAAGTCTTGAATCCATAGTTTTTAATTCATTTTCTTTTAAAAGATTTTCCAAATTGTATAAACTTTAGGCCCCACAACACTGACTTCTACCCCTGCTCATAACTCATGCATAGCACACTTTTGGGAAGTTCCAACCTATGGTTTGTTCATACTGGGCTCTATATTAGAAGTTCACTCAGTAGCCACTAGGGGTGTCATGGATTAAAGGTGGTGAGCTTCAAAAGTTTGGCCCTTTGTCATTTAAAATAAATAAATGCATACATACTTACATTAACTAGTTTGTATGTATAACTGAGCACTAAGCATAGCTATATATAATTCTAAAACATAAAAATAATAATCCCTTTGGATCAAGGGTTAGAGAAATAGAATAATCATATATACAATCATATATACAATAGAATAATCATATATACAATTTGTGTAATAATAATAATGCATTAATTTTCAGTGCCCACTGAATAAGTCTGCTGCTTTCTACCCCTAATTAAAATAATAAATCCTGTACTTGAACTCCTCCTTACAGAGGTGATGGGAATTGAAAACAGTCTTAGGATCTATGACCTTTGTAAAGTGTTCAAGGCTTAGAGGTCTCTCTGACATCTTAGGGATCTAGACGTACCACAGCCCTCACTTGTGGGTGCCACCTGATAGGATATGGTAAGGAACTCCACAGTTTCAAGCATGTCTTCTCTCTTTTTATTCAGTTGTTCTCAAGGTAATTTTACTTTATAAAAAATACAAAGTGAGTAGAACTTGTCTTCGGTGTTATCCCACTTATCTCTAGGACCCCTCAACTCTCTAACATATCCTTTGTTCAGTTTTCTTTCAATGATTCATGGGATTGCAGAGTTAGAGAGGAACTTAGAGTTATTGTTGGTAACCCTTAACGGATTCTTAAATAATCTCTATAGCATCCTTGACAAGTAAAAGGCCACTTGGTGCTCGGACACAGCCAATAATGGAAAATCTACTGCCTGTATCACCTGCCTCCATCCATTTAACTTTGCCCTGATTGTGAGAATGATTTTTCTGACACTTGGCTCAAATCATTTTCCTTTTCTGTGTGTTCAAACAGCCTACCTTTGTTCACTGGCCTTATGGCAATTCTCTCCTTATTTTGCTAGCATTTCTACCAAGGTGCTAACTGATGATTTAAGCGTTTCTTCTATAAGGACTATTCTATCAACAGGAAATTTTAGAAAAAATAGTTTATTAAATCTTGTAAGATCCCCAAAGGATAATTAACGATGATGAAATTCCAAGCTCTAGCTTATAAAGAGGATCCTGTTCCTTACCCATCAATCACATCTTGGAGGATGCTACCTCACTCCTTTTTTGTCTCACAGTAGCACAATAGGAAGCCCTGTAGGGACCCCTGGAGTGTCCATGAGGTGTGGAGGAGCAAATACTGGACTAGAATTGACAAACTTTCCTATGAGTAGGGCCTGGATAAGACACAGCTTCCCTGATAGCACCCTATATTCTCATCTGTAGAAGGAAGAGATTCGTTTCAGTCGCGAAGGTGCCCTCAAGCAGCAAGGTAGATTTAGGGTGCCATACTGCCTAACAGTGCACTAAGTTAGATTGATGAGTACAGAATTCCAGTCATACAAATAGAACACTGATTTTATACGTTTGGATTAATCTTTGAGAACCATATGCTGTAGTACAGTGACTTGGGAAGTTGTGTTTCTTTCAAATCATGTCATCTCTTGGCAGATACTAATTTTCACTTCTGGTGAGTGCTTGCTAAACCATTTCAATCCATGTTGGCATTGGATTATTAAGTATCACAATAGATCTGTCAGAGAGTTGTATGTGAATAGAATGCATATGAATTATAGTAGTTTACTTCTAAGCAGTCTATAATATGCTCAGATAGCACTTAGAAGTCTTTTTTTTTGCACCTTAACTGTGTTAAAGTGGTAAAGGTTAGAAACTAATTTTGTATACATCATAATACCAATATTTGTAATTAATTTGATTTACAGTACACTAAATAATAAACTGGGTTAAAATTTTAACAAGTTATGTGGATAGTCATTAATGTGTTCCTTTTCTATTTCCTTATTCATTTTTAGAAGTAAATTAAATGAGTTTTGATGTTTTTAAAAGCACATTAAAGGTATGTGCAGCCCAGATAAAGCCCAGTGAATATGATTATTTAGCAGCAATGCAGATTGTTCTTATAGCTTCTCCTCAGCCCACTGTGATACTCTGTATTTCAAGAGATGAGAAGAACTCTGAAAACAATTAAATTCTGTGAATTGAATTCATCCATTAGGACAGAGACAGTCCTTGGGAGCCATGAATTGTGATGGAAAGGGAGGTTAGTGAAGGTACATCTTGGGTCATGTTCTATCCAGGAGGATACAAAGCAATGATGATATATTAATTCATACATTAGTGGACAGAGCCAAATTTGAGATGACATATTTGAGTCATACTAGTGACACTATATGGCACTTATAGAGTAATACAAAGGACACTCTAGAGTCCTTACTCCATTTCTAGAATACAGACATTTCCCCCATCCTCCCACCAATTGATCCTGACAACTCCATAATTATTGATTTGTTCCCTGGTGTTATAGAAGGATCCAGGTTATATATATCATAGTACCTAGTGAGGTGCTGGATTCATTTTAGGTGCTACACAATTAATTGTTGAATGAATTGTTAAGTTAATTAAGTAATTATGTGGTGCTATGATTATGATGTTCTAGGTAAAACCAGAATCATAGTTCTCTACAATGACTTACTTCCTATTGCTTTGCCTTAATTCATGTTTGTTCTTGTACAGACATGGACCACCTGTCTTGCATTCCTACTTAACCAAATCACAACCATTCCTTGTGGTTCAGCTCAGAGGCTTCCTTTCTATTCTAGGCTTTTTGGTTGCTCCAGAGGGAAGAATTTTTTCCTTTCTCAACCCTTGTAGCAACTTTCTGGCTGTTTGTCATATGTAATGTTGTGGCATATAGCTGATCATAGCATATGTCGGTATTTTCAGTACTGAATTCAACAATGGCTTGTGAAGAATAGTAAACAATATGTAATGGAAACTAAATTTCTGGTTCTTGCAAATATCCTGTTATAAAAATATAAAACAACCTGCACATATTTGGAAGAAAATCAACTAGTATTAGGACTATTACTAAGGAAGGCTGCTCAAGTGCCAGACAAGTTTTCCCTAGACTCCAGAACATTTCCCATAACATGAGAATGTGTTATTTTTTATTTGAGTATGCAAATATGCAGCACTTAGGGGTGGTGTGGTCAGATATTGCCCTGTAGGGCCTGCATATGAGTTGAGGAGAATCTAAGTAGTATTAAAAGAGAGAAAAAACAAGGAGGGGTTTTGATTTTATAATGAGTATGAATATTTAAATGAGTATGTAAGAACTTCTTGGGTACCTGCTTCTGTGTCGTGAGCCATGTGAGCTGTTCCAAGTTGCTTGGCCCACACCCTCTCTCTCCCTTTGCCTCACTGTGACTTATACTTATGTGACTGCAAAATGGGAGTGCTTGTCATCTGGCTGAGCTTGTAGGATCTGACAGGCAATCGCTGTGAACAAGCTGCTCTCCTATTCCTTGTGACTACCAACACAAAGGCAGACCTGCTGAGGAGCTCTGAATCTTATATGATTTATTATGTGTGTACAAATAATAACGAAAACAACAAAGAGCAATATAATGATGGCCCTTTATTGCATGCTTACTATTTTCCAGAGTTCCAGCAGATAAAACGTCACTTTAAGAAAAATACTTATTGTAGACATGAGGAAGCTGAGGTTCTCATAGCTAATTTGTGGCAGAGTCAGGAGTTGTCCTTAGATCTGTCCTAGATCCATCCTTAGATCTTTTTTTTTTTCTCTTTCTTTGCAATACGCGGGCCTCTCACCGTTGTGGCCTCTCGCATTGCAGAGCACAGGCTCCGGACGTGCAGGCTCAGCGGCCATGGCTCACGGGCCCAGCCGCTCCGCGGCATGTGGGATCTTCCCGGACCGGGGCACGAACCCATGTCCCCTGCATCAGCAGGCAGACTCTCAACCGCTGCGCCACCAGGGAAGCCCCATCCTTAGATCTTGATCTGTCCCACTCCAAGGCCTCTTCACCTCCACACTACCTTACCTGACTAGGTAGAGAATTCTTATGGGGACAGGATTCTATTTTATACATCTTGATGGCTGAACACCGGCACATGCTATAGTTGATTAAAATAATAGCCGAAGGAGTGCCCTTCTTCCCCCACCCCTTTTATTGTAAAACATTTTTAAAAAGAAAAATACAAGGATTAATGTAAGGAATATCAATCTAAAAAATAGTAGTTCTCAAACAAGGGTGATTTTGCCCCCAGGGAACAATTTGGCAATGTCTAGAGACATTTTTGGTGGTCATGATGGGGCGTGGTGGCACTGGCATCTAGTATGTAGAGGCCAGGGATGCTAAACATCTGGCTATGCATAGGAAAATCCTCCACAACAAAAAATTATCTGTTCCAAAATGTCAGTGGTGCAATGGTTGAAAAAATAAATAAATGGTTTAATAAACCAGACATTTTTGAAGCCCTTTAATATCCATCCTTGATTACTTCTTTCTTTAGAAGTAGATGTCCCTAGGCATTCTTTTATCTATCTACTATAATATATTTACTACTAATGTAAGTGTCTATAAATAATGCAATGGATTGTTTTAATATCATACAGCAATTTGATGTTTTTCACTTAAAGCTATCTTTTGAGAGATTTATCCACTTTAAATTTAAACATAGTTTATTAATTTAAACAGCAGAATAGTGTTCTATGAATATACCACAATTTATCCATTCACCTTTGAATATTATTTTAAATACAGTGATTCAGTTAATATCCTTGTACATGTACCTGTACAGCAGAGTTCCTCTAAGGTTTATACAGAGAAGTCAAATTTCTGGATTGTATCAATATGCATTTCCAGAAACAGTGAAGATGAGTTTCCATTTCCTCACATCTTCTCCAGAGTGTGATATCGTCAACTGTAATTTTTGTGAGATATTCCTTCTTTTACATTGTAAAGTCTGCTGGGAGTCCTTAATACTTAATGTTAAAGGATTTTCAGATTTCTTTAACATTTTATGTAGACAGTCATATGTCCCATTTCTATTGCCTTCTATTTATGTTTAGAAGAAAAGTAAATGAATTAAGGTAAGTGCCTTTTTTAATAGGCTATATTGACTCTTATCCAATTGCCAACTAAATATTCATTATTGAGATTGAATGTCCAAGTTCAAATAAAACACCCAGGGGTTACCATGAACTCTTCCTTTACCCTTGACCACACCTAGGCATCCCAACCTAAACCTTTTGAATTCATTCTCTTCTCTTTATCCTCACTGCTAGTCCCTTAGTCTGGATCTTCATCACTTATGGAATTTCAGGAGCAAATCCTCCTCGCCCCCAGTACTCCTCTTCTCCAATCTGTTTTCCATTCACAGTGCAGAATAATCTTTCTAAAACTCAAAACTCTTCTTCTTTAAACCCTTTACTGGCTCTTCCCAATAAAGTTCACCTTAGCATGGTCTGACACCTGCTTGCTACTCTAGCCTTGCTAACTAGTCCCTCCACAATCTATTCTACATTCCAGTCAAATGGAACTGCCAGCACTCCCTGTAAAGCCAAGCTTCCCATGTCTCTGCCCTTATACATGCTACTCTCAGTGCTGTGATGTTGTCAGTAAGCTCTTTGCCCAGCTACTCCTGTTCATCCTCCAGGTTTCTGAGTAGATGTCATTAGGATGACATTAGAAGATACTAGGATGTCTTCCCTCACCCTTCCTTCACCCCAGGCAGGGTGAAAGTCCCTCTTTGTACTGTCCTGACAGTATGTTCTACTACACTGATCACATTGCATTGTTGTTACCTCTTTCCATATCTAGTTTTTTCTTACTAGGACTTCAACTCCTTGAGGACAAGTCTGTCTCTAATATGTCTTTATTTCTCTGATCCCCAGAACAGAAGAAGTGTTCATTAAAATGGATGGGGAGTAATGGTAAAAGCCTTCTTAACTTTGAATAGTTCACATCCCTCTAAGTCATGAACCCAAACAAGAGTGGACCCTGGGTTCAAAGAGCTGACTCCCTCTTTGAAATCTCATGTGAGAGGTCAAAAGATCTCCTCTACAAGAACCAACCTTCTCCAAATGTTCTACATATTTTAGATTCACCGTATTGTGGAGTGTGTTTCTCCTAAGGTATTTCCATTAGTTTTTAAAGTCCACATGCATCTTAAAGGAAATGTAAACCACATGTTTGACATTCATTTACACTTAACTAGTTATTTTTTTCTATAAAAAAGAAAAATGTAAATCGATGTTCAGATGCCTTTGGGGCTTTTTAATAAATATAACTTTCAAGTCATTTTTTCTTTCCATGGAATTATTACAAAGGAAAATGCCTTTGAACAATGGAAGGTTATGACTCAGTCCCAAACTCTAAGTAAGTGGTATTTTAGTAGGTTCCAAACTTGGTTATAGCCCTTATCCCAGAGCCCTGAACCACAAATTCCCAGTTATATTTGCTCTCTTCAGCTGTCAGAGGTAGAAACAGAGGGTACTGACCTTTTATTTATCTTTGCGTCTTTAAAGTTAATTTGTCCAAGGAAAGCGTTCTGTACTTAGAACATCTGGGTTCTAGCCTTGACTCATGCTAGATTCAGGGGTGATATCCATATTCTACCTGCTTCATAACACTGGTGGGAGCATCGAGTGACATGAATGTGAAAGTAAAGTAGATACAGTAAAAACCACTACTCATAGTCTGTTAGTGGGAGGATGAATTGATGCAGCCTTTTTAGAGGGATGTTTGGCAATGTCTATAGGAATTTTAAGCAGTGCAGAGGATCCTTGACTAAATATATCTGACTGCTGTATATTTACCCTATGGATATACTCACAGAACTATGTCAAAATATATGCTTAAGAATATTCATTGTACTAAAGTTTTTCATTAGAAAAAATTATATAATCTAAATTAACTTTTTGGGAGCTAGTTAAATAAGTTAATGGAATACTAAACGATTGTTTAAAAATATATTTATATATATAAACATACATATATGGAAAGAGCACCAAGATATAAAACATGAAAATAAAAGCTAAGGTACGCCAGTGTATATTGGATTGTCTCATGAATGAAGAACAATATGAAGGAGGAAACAAACAAAACAAAAAACTGGAGGAGGAAATGTATGTATTTCACAAGTCACTAGAGAATACTTCTTATTGGTAGGATATATAAGAAAATTTACAAGTAGTTACCGTTGGGGAAATCTTTTAATTTTCATCTTAGGCTACTACTACACTTGTATTTTCATGTCATGTACGTGTGTAGGTAATGGGCTTGTGGTACATTTTTGCTTTCTTCTTTCATGTTCTTTTGTACACACACACACACAGACATATATATACACATTCACACACACAAGAATATTTAAATAAGTTTTAAAGAAAAACAGAAGTATACAGTCCCTTAGCCGAGCACAATCTTCAGAGCAGACAGATTTGGGTGTGAATCCTAGCTCAGCCCCCCATTCTAGTTATGTTACCTTGGGAAAATTACTTGAAGTCTCTAAACCTCAGTTTTACTACCTTTCGGGGGGAATAAACTACCTTTGAAATTGGGGGACAATAACCTACCTTTCAAGCCTATTAAGAGTTACATTTTATAGTAAATAATGCATAAAGCTGAATATAATTTGCAAAATGGTAAACCCTCATTAAGTTAGGTTTATAGTTATTATTTTTGTTATTATTATTATCACTATAAGATAGCCAACACCTTTAAACCTCTTTCTCCATTAAGAAGACTAGTTCAAGGCAATGGCATCCTCAGCCTTGATTCAGGGCTAGTTTTAGGAAAGATAAATGCAAGACTGGGCTTCCGATAAGGTCTAGCTGTTATAACCAAAAGGCTTAGACTGTTGGGGGTGGATAAACCAAGTATGTTGGAGCAGTAGATTTCACTTGAAACAAGCTCATGTGTGGCCCTTGGAATTCCCAGCTGAGACATGGCTTCTTAACCAGCTCACAGTATTTAGCTTTCCCATTTTCATAAGAAGCTCCAGTTTCAGGTTCAGACTCTAGAATCCCTGGTCTCTGGCGTAGTGTCCTTCAGTGGATCCATGGTTTAGGGCATCCCTGGAACAGACTTTTCTAGAATTTGAAAAAGTTACAAAGTATATTGCTGACCCAAAACCATTTCTTGATTCTGAAAAGAAATTGTTCCTGGAAGTGCTTCAGGGGAAAGATTTGGAGGAGCAACTTTCCATTTTGACTTGAATTGCAAACTCACATTAAAAAACATTAAGGATAATAAACTGGAAATTCAATTACCAGGCTTGAAGCCAGAACACCGCTCACTCGATTTGGATTTGCATCTTAACTTATAGCTTGTTCTTGCCAATATTACTTAGAATTCAGACCTTTGCTCATGGTATAAAAACACTTAGTGCACAGATGATTTCTCACCAAGTGCTTTTTGATGGACCTGCCCAAATGTCGATTTGGGTATGAGTTTAAATTAGGAGGAAACTTAAAACATTTCTCACTTTTATTTTTATATTTTTATTATTGCACATTGGGAATCCACAGAATTACATGACAGGGGTTTCAAATTTCCATACAATGTTGTGTCTCCTCTTGGATACCAATCAAGGTTTCTATTCGGCTTACAATCGAATTTGTTTACAAGACAGTGTGTTGAGATGTTGGACACCTGCCCTTATGAAGATGATTCCTAATATAGGGGTTGGGGAAAAATGAGGGGATATGTTATAGCCTTGCCAAAGAAAGCAGCTATAATGCTATGAATTTTTGGCTTGCCTTGATTTTTAAAAAATAATTCAGGTGTCCAGATGAGGGCTTCCATGAATCTGGATAAATGACCCTCAAGATGGATCTGTCCAATTCCCTTGAGAAGAGTGGCATGACTTAGCCATGAAGGGCATAGGCAGTACCAAGTATGTTGTTCACATTCCCTAGGTGTGAATCCATGCTCATTTATCAACCGTGTGACTATGGACAAGTTACTTAAACTTTCTGTGCCTCAGTTCTCTCATCTGTAAAACTGGGATGAAGATGACAGTACCTATCTTTTAGGATTGTGTGATGATAGAGAGTTAATGCATGTAAAGCTCTTAGAATAGTGCTTGGCAATAGTAAACAATAAATATAATTTTTATTATTATGAGGTGTGATTCATCAAAGACTTACAGGAGCAGTGGATCATTATGCTTGGTGTAGAGAAAACAGTGGTTTCTCTTTGGATGCCTCCCAGGATTTTGGCTTCTGTCTATAGAAGTGAATCCCAATCTTGGATGCACACTGTTATCACCCGGTGTCAAAGTATAATTTTTAAAAGTTGAAAGCTTGACTCTCATGTAAATATAGAATACTTGCCCCAAATTTATTTGATTCATTAATGAGAGAACCAGCAGGATAAGTTCAAACAGAATTAAAAAGGCCAAATAGCTGTTCAGTCAAGGTTGAGAACAACTGATCTTAAAAGTTTCCCTTGTTTCCTGACTACATTCTACATTTTATGCAGTGTCAAGAACATGGTGTGTGTTCAATATTATGTATTTAGTTATAAAGTTAATAAATTAGATTAAACGAGCACAGACCAATTTGGAATGGCTGGTGTTGGAATGGGCATGGGTATCTGGCCAGCCATCAGTAGAGATGGAAGCTTCCCCAAGGGATGGCCACTCCATTCTCAGTTTCAGGAAGACAGCAAAGAATACTTCAGTTAACATTCCTTCATGTCTGGTGCACTGTTCACACAACTGTACCCAGTTTACAGGTCTCTTGGATGTAACTAAACTATCTCCTTGTTCCTACCTGTTCTAGGCAAATCCTTTTTATCAAATCCATGAACTTCTTTTTCTTTCAGTCACTGGCAAAAGTCTTCTTATCATGAGATAAAAGTAATTCTTTTTGGCTTTTATTTTACTCTCACAGCCTCAGTGGCTGTTAAAACAACTCAGTTGTTTTCAACTCCAGGATTTCCATCTCTTCTCTTCAAGTTGGTACTTCCAGTGTGATGTTACTGCTGGTAGCAAGTAAGGTGGATGACTTAATGAGGTGGGCTTCTCAGCTACCATTTCCTCATTGTGATCTATTTTAAGGAGCCATCAGTCTTTGGTTTTGTTTATTTCATTCTTCCCACCCTCCGTGCTTTTGTTTGGGCATTCTGTAACGGGGATAAAAATGATCTTCAGTACTGTCACCAAAATTTTTGAGGAGGAGGAAGGCTGCTTGATGTAGAAAAATAATGTCAATCAGTGCTAGAATTCAAGATGAGGCTGAGAATACAGAAGTTGGCTGGGACTTATGCAAAATAAGATCATGGCTGAACTTCTCTACCTGAGACAAAGCAAGATATTTGTTTCTGTTCCTGAGAGGGAAGAAGAGAGACAGGACAGACAGAGACAGACAAGGTGATGGTAAAAGGCTGGGCAGCTATATGAGGTGGAGGGCCAGTGTAAAGCCTCTGGTGACAGGGAGCCTGCAAGGATGTTTAAGAACAGGCTGGCTTTGTTTGCAGCTCTTTACATTGCTGTGATATGAGCCCCACCTTTTTGCAAACCTGTTTCCCAAGTCTTCAGGAAAGTCTCTTTCACACGTGTGTGTCTAGGGCAAATATGTGTACAAATGTCAATTATAAAAAAATAGCATGGAATTTTATGATTGGATCAAGGTAACAGAGTCAACATACATAGCCAAAGCCAGAAGGAAACTGTGATTATGGAAATCTTGGAGAGGACTTTGAACATCCTAAGGTTCTAAAATGGGGTTCAGGATAATATCATGTGTCCCACAAGTAAGGTTATAGGAATTCACTCTTTCTACAATAATTTAATGGAGGGATGAAGAATGAATGGATCTCTGTACTGCGCAGGATCTCAAAATCACTCAGACGTGCCTCATCCAGGGGCTGACAATCTAGTCATAAAGATTTGAGATATGTACAAAGAGCTAGACCTTAGCACCAGGGAGAATCTAAGTGTCTTAAAAGTGCAAACATAAGAATGTTAGTTCAAAGTAAAACAGGATCTGATCTGATTAGGGAAACTATCACAGGCCTCATGGAAGCGAAGGTGTCTAAGGTAAACTTTGAGAAATGGATAGAATTTAGATACGGAGAGGACGGAATTATAATAATAATTACTGCCATTTATTAGACAACGAAGATATACCCATGCAACCACTGCTCCCATCAAGATACAATTGTGTTTATTACCTTAGAAAGTTTCCTAGTGCCTCTGTCCAAGCAACGACCTGTGACTCTTCACTGCAGGCAACCTCTGATCTGATTTCTCTCACTAGAAGTTAGGTTTGCACATTGTGCTAAGTGCACACTTGCATTATCTCAGTTGATCCTCACAAAAGTCTTTTGATGTAGGAGACTGTCACCACTGTACACATGAGGGAACCGCTCAGTTTATTAAGTAATCTGCTCCAAATCGCACAGCTAGAAAATGACACAGCTAGAACTTGAACCCAAGGATAATTCGAAAGCCCAGACTCTCATCCAGTATACAGAGGGAATAACATGATCAAGAAGAGGGCAACTGTAGGAGACGTATATGGTCAATAGTGATAGTTTGACTGTGGCTTAGGTTGTGTGAGGGAAAGAATAGGGAAGTATAGCTAGAACTCTGTGGTTTTTTTATGGATCTCGTTTCCACCCAGTAAAAGGTTGTGTATAATCCTCCAATAGTCTAGTAATTCTGACCCTTGAACCTGCAGGTTTAAATTACCTTCTAGATGATTTTTACATGTCAAAGAGTGTCTCTTTATGAGGCAGAGAATAACTCCCAGGTGGCTCTGTGAAATATTAAGTGTTGACTTCATAGTATTGCTGTTATTTATACATATGCATGTACACATTTGTACAGAAATAAATACACATTGTACACATGGGCATCTGTGCTGAAGTACGCAGCCAAGTGTCAGCACATTATCAGATTTAAATTAGCAGCCTATTAATAGCCCTGGTTTTCCAGTTTCAAAAATGAAAGATCCCAGAACAGCTGGACTGAAATCTGAAGCAGAATGGCAGAATACAACCCTGTAGGCAGTCGTAGTCTGTCTGTAACTGCTAAATAAAGTTTGTAGCTTTATAGATTTGTGGAGACGCCTATAAAAGAGCCCTTGAAATGCTAAGTGGTTTTTGAAAACAGCATAATTCCCAACCAGTGAAAGGAACTGGTTATGACTTATCAGTCATGGGATTTTGAAGACCTCTCTGACATCCCATTAAAATTTGAAAACAGAGCTGAATCCAGGATCAGACAGGGTCCACGTTGGCCACATGGTTTAGTTGAAAGGGCAACGTGAAGGCCTCCACATACCCACCACGATTTCTCTCCCATCAGTTTATCATTTCTGGGATCCCACCATTAAATGTTTGGACTTCTCAAGTGCAGTGACTTTCACAGTCCAGTCCAATATCTTTTCTAGACTTGGCTCCTGCTTTCTGCTCTGTTCCTTCCTGTACCCCTTAGTATCATGTGCTTCTCCCTCACTGCTTGCTGAACATGCAATGCACCGTGCTTTGCTCTGCTGCTTAGTTCATGCTGTTCGCTCAACCCATGTGTCCTTCCTTCCTCTACCTGGAAAAATGCCACGCACTCTTCAAAGATCATCTCAAACAACCTCTTCCATTCCCATCCAGGCAGAATGAATCATGTCCTCCCTGCTGTTCCTACAGCACTTTGTTCTTGATCTATGGTGAAAAGTATCACATCCTTGAGTGAGCTCTACCTCCTTGTGTCCTTAAAGTGTGATCCTGGGACCAGCATTGGTTTCACCTGGAAGCTTGTTAGAACATCAGGATATCAGACTCTGTCCCAGATATACTGTATCAGAAACTCATTTTAACAATATCCTGAGGTGGATTCATATAAACATTAATGTTTGAGAATGGTGGCCTAGAGGACAGAGAACATGGCTTAGTGAGCCTGCCCCATAAGTTTAGAATTCATTCTGTCTGGTCTGTTGATTGTGTTTGTATTGTTTTATCTGGCAATTTAACTATTGAACGTCTTGCTAACTTTTCAACTGGATTGTAAACTCTCAGAGCAGAAGGAAGAATCTTGTGCTTATTTGTTTTTCTGCTCTCACTTTCACATTGGCACTTAATAAGTATTTATTGATGATTGTCCAGTGTCTGCCTTGCAAGCAGGCAGAGGCTTGGTGGGTGCTTGATAAATATCTGATTTACAATAGGCCCAAAGGGGATTTAGCAAAAATCCCAAAGGGGAAGGCATTTGAATGGGGATTGTAATCTTGGCTCAGCCGTTAGCTTTGTTGATGCTGAGCTGAGCCAGTCACTTACCCTCTCTGAGCCCCAGCATTCACTTCATCTGCCAAGCATAGTCACTGGGTGACAGTCTCCCATGGAGTCTGGATCTGCAAGCTTATGATCCTTCAAGTACATGAAGAGAGATTTGAATTTAATTTTAGGGAAAATTCTGTACTCTGCTTTCCTGGAAATAGTGTTTGAAAATTAAAGTCAATATTTTGGAATAATTTAGAGGAGAGTTGCCCCCAAGGTCATTACACAAATTCTCCTTTTTTTTTTTTTTGAGTTTGTTTAAAAAGATAATTATTTAATGATTTTTCTCTAGTCTCCTATATTAGGTATAACTGATAGATAATGTTATGGTTTCTGCTCTCTCAGTTAGTATTTTCAAAGCTTTTTATTATAATCCCTTTCTGGTTAGAAGAACAAAAATTTTCTCCTTTAGTAGTCAAGAAATGTCCTAGAACCCGGGTAAATATTTAAAAAGGCATCTGATACCTACAGTAATACTTTTTCAAATGTCTGTTTGATGAGGGTCCACACAAATGGCAGGTGTTCCCACAGAGTGTCTGTGAGAGACACAAAGTCTTCTTGAGAGAGAGTTTCAGGTCTGATATTCTGTGATCTGTAAAATGGTAATAGTAACATGTTTCCCTCTACCATTGTTCATTCTGAACTTGGATAAATCTGAGGAGATGTAGCCTTAGTAATTTTAAAAGTAGCTGCTAGAAATATAATTAGACAATAACCATAACAACAAAAGAATTTAAACATACATCAGACTCAAAAGCATTACTAATACTAGGTTAACAAATAGTACTTCATGCTTAAGAGTATGGTTCTTCCAAGCTGCTCAAAGCATTTCAGATTGATTACTGGAAATGTTAATATCATCATTTTATGGTTAGGGGAACAGCAGTCCAGAGTGGGGCTAGCTGACCAAAATCCCAATATCCTAGTCAGAGCTGGGCATTGCAGCTCGACCTCATGCTCCCCAGTATGGCCTTTTCCCCACCAACAGATATGCAGAATGTTCATTTTGCTCTCCAGCCTGGCTGATAAAAGCTCTCTTCCCTCTGAAATATGCGTATATTTACTGGATTGCTGTGTATTTATGTGTCCCATACAAGAAATGTGATTTCCTGAAACCTGCAGATAAACAATGGTAATTGGAAATGGACAGTGTGCTTTGGCAGATTTGAAATGCTGTAATACTTAATATAAGTCCAAATGCTTCCCGTGATAAGCAACCTTCACTTACCCGAAATCGAGGCCCATGATTAACTGGCAGTTGGCTAGTATTAATTATGAGGCACGTCCTGTAATCTGTCTGCTGATGGGACCCCAGGCAGGTCTGAGGACAGCCTAGGTCTGCAGCATGGTTGAGCTTGGAAACACAGGCCAGAGCCTAATGTTCTTCCTCCTCAGCCACATCTGCTTCCTCGTTCCTGGCAGCCCCAACTGCATGTATTTCAAACTCCATTTCCATCTCAATGAGTTTATGTCCAATGTGATTGTACCTTCCCCTGGCAGGGCCCATCCACCAACCTTGCTCTTTTATCTCCCCCTCGGCCTCTTACATCAGAGGACTTGTAGCTGCTTATGATCTGCTGAACATTAATATTCACTAACTTGCTCCAGGGAGCTATGCTTCACTGAGCGCATTTTCACCTGAAAGGAGATGTTTATTATAAACATTTGGTTAATATTCTGTACATTTGAAAGTATTTTATCAGCATCAGTGTAGGACCAAAAGTCATTTAAATTCAGTGGGAACTGATTATGCGCCAGGAATCGGTCCTTTCCAAAAGAGTGTGTTTTTCCCCCTGCTATAATGTATACATTATAAAACTCACTTACACGGTTGATGGGAACACTTTGTGGACAAACCAACAGGCCTGCATTTCATCTGACTGAGTATTCATCAGCTCTGACGCTAGTGTTAAATGGAAGAAAATATACAATATTGCTTTAAAAACTGTCTAAATATAATTATCAACATCTTTGGAGTGATAATAATGATCATAACAAGAGCTCATCAGAGGAAACACACAGTTTGATGAGGATCCTCTGTTCCTGAGTCCTGCCCCCTTGCAGAGGGAGGATGTAATTCTTTTTTTTTTTTCCTTCCTAAAGAACCCTAGCTCTCTGAACTCTTCTTCTGGCCCCTCTACAATTTTTCTTTCCATGTGTCTCTGTGAAACTCATTATCCCAAAGAGTTGTTAGGTAGACAATATAAGCAGCTCCAAGAAAGGCTGAAACAGATGAATGGAAAATGCATTCCTAGATGCTTACTGAGGTTTGTTTGAATCACACTCCAAACTTTTGGATGAAGTCTTCACAAAAGCAAACTATTGTTACTTTCTACTTGAGGCACTTGTTGGATACTGATTTTTCTTTAAATGTTTTTCTGTTGTGAAATATAACTTACCAAGGAGGGAAATGTGTGTGTGTGTGTGTGTGTGTGTGTGTGTGTGTGTGTACATAAAACAATAAAATTCTGTGTGGCCACCATCCCGGTTAAGCACACATTATGTGCTTTCCTGACAACAACACTCCGTACCCCATAGAGTTAGCTGTGTCTTCAAGTTTAGCCTGAGTTTGTTCATTTTCAATGCTGTATAGCATTCTGAGGATAAATGGATTTACTTATCCATTCTAGTACTGACAGACATTTGGGAAATTTCCATTTAGTACTCTTCCGAGTGATGTTGCTATGAGCATTCTCATTGGAGAGAGATACGTATACACTTGTATCTCTGAAACACATACTGTAGAGTATGATTGTTGGGTCATAATATTTGCAATTCTTCAATTTTACTGGGGAATGCCTAGCTGTTTTCCAAAGTGGTGTTACCATTTTACACAGTTTACATTCCTACCAGCAACATAAGAGAGCTCTGGATGCCCCACATCTTTATCAATACTTGATAATGCCAGACTTAAATTTGAGCTAATCTGGTGTGTTTGTGGTGGTATTTTACTATAGTTTTAATTTGTATTTCTCTGATTATGAATGAGATTAAGCATGCCTTTGACTTTTTAGTTGGCTGTTCGGAATTCTTTTGTGAAGCATCTTTTCAAGTCCTTTGCCCATTTGTTTAGTGGATTGTCTGTCTTTTCCTGATTGACTTGATGCCATGCTAAATGAAGGCCCTATCATGATGTCTATTTAGAAAGTACCCAGCACCATGATCTGGTGCTTTGACATAATTTAATCATTATAAAGACAACAAATCAGTGTAGGTTGCCTAGGTTGGGGCCATATCTCTTAGTGTCAAAAGTCCTTTTTTTTTAATAGTTGGGCTGTTCTGGCTGTTTCAAGAGTCACTTTGATGGCTGCAGCAGGGATTTAATAATGTGTACCATGGAGTTCCAGGAAGAAATAAATTCCTCTATCAGTGAATAGCCAGTCTACTCGTGGAACCCTAGAAGAATACCAAAAAGTGATCTCTTGGACATTCAGAACACTCATTAGTGTCCTGACAGCGGACATAGTCAGTCCTAACTGGCAACATAATCACATACATGATTGTTGCATTGAGTCAGACAATGAAACATGAAGTTCTTTAAGGAGAAAGAGTTTGGGCAAGAATGTGACCAACTTACCCTCTGAGATGTTGCTTCAAAGGCTCCAGACACCTTCTAACTCTTAAGCCTCACTTAGGACTTATCACCTATATTAATCACTTCTCGGTTCTACCTGTGGTCCCAGAATTCACACATTCCTTCGCATGTCTTGAGGTTCAGCTCCCTAAGAGGGCATTGGTCACTCCAGTTGCCCCCCCCCAAGAACGTGTCCCCTTGTCAACTATAAATCTTTCTAGATAACCTCATAGGCCTTTTTTCAACGTGTAAGTACTTTATTTGGGTCAGGTGCTGATCAGACTGCTAGGGTAGTGGTTTGTGTGTAAGAATCCCTTGCAGATGTGTTTGCGTAGAGACCAGGGCAATGGCATATCTTTAGGGGCAGAACAGAGGCTCATAAGACAACTCAGTGCTACCTGGAATCTTGGGATAGGTGAGACTGCATGGCCCCCCTCTGCTCATTTGTCCTTTAAAATGGAATCAGTTGACTTGAAGCTGAACATATGGCAACTGCCATCACAACATAGAAACCATTCCCTCTGCCATGGCAACTGAAGAATCAATGCACACTTAGGGCTTGGACTTATTCAATAAATGCACAACATGTAGGAGGGTTTCTTCTTTTTCCTCTCTTCTCTTTTCTTCCTCCCTCCCTCTCTTTCTTCCTTTCTCTTTCTCTCTCTCTCTCTCACATTTGGAAAAGCAGCAGGGAATTAAGACTTTTTCTTCAAACATACCTCTCACATCTTTCTGTGGACAGAGGTGCTTGGAATTTCCCACATACCTTGTTCTACTTCATTTCTGCAGCAGCTTCTTAATGGGAACACATTTCATTGCCAGATTTCATCCCTGAATGCATTGGATCCAATTCAGTTTCCTCCCAAAGATCTTTGAAATTGATTCACCAATGTATTGTTCACAAGTTTAACACCTAAGGGATAGCACTGCAATTAGAAGAACTGTCCTAATGCATCTGATATCTATAGACTAAATTTGACTCAATAGTGATGAGAATATGAGGCATGCATTCTGTCTAGTATTGTAAGGATAAGTGACTTAGTTTTGGTCTAGTGTTCATCTTGGTGGTTTATTCTCTCCTTTCTCAGCCCTGGAGGGTAATTGCATCTTATTGTCTATATCAAAGCAGTTCCATCACATAAATGGTTGGAGGGGGAAGAAAAGAAACAGGATATTTTCTGTGAAAAAGCATTGCCAGGAGCTGTTTCTTCAGACTTCACATAACCTTATTCCAAGAAAACCCAAGCCAAAGAGTCAAAAGAAGCAATAACTGGGATTAGGAGGCATGAAAAGTTTGGTTTTTGCTTCTGCTTCTGTCCTCCTTTTGCTGTCTCTAGACCCTCAAATGGAGCAGGGTTGAACAGACCGCAGTTCGAAGGACCTTTCTGCATGAAATCCATGTTCCCTTCGCTCTCAGCAGTGCGCTTTCTCTGTGTTGTGCTCACCCATTAGCATTTTAATTTAGCTTCATATGGCACTCTTCTGCAGATGGGTTTGCTTTCCTGCTTTTGTTTATTGTATGAGTGACAAACATGAGGGCATTTTCATGATGTGAAAAAATGCCGTGAAGTTGTGAAAATGAGGTGACTTCTCCTTGCCAAGCCCCAAGGAATGTTATAGCAGAGATGGCTCTGACAAAGAACTGCAAATGTTCCCAGTAGTAAAATGTTCAGAAGCCTTGATCTAATCAAAATGAGAAGTTTTGGCAAAGGCCTATACACTCAGACATGACCTGCACTTCTCTCTGATAAATGGGATGTGGCTCGTCTGACTCTTCAGGAAGTCACTCAATTCTTTCTTTAATGGGGACACGTCCTTCTTGATGTGGATTTGGAACAGTACTTGGAAATCAGACACGTACTGCTTTGTGGACATAGTGGTGAGTTGGTAGGCTGTTCACTCTTATGAAACTATTTTCAGACCTTGAGGGGCTTCAATTTTATGAATCCATCACTCCTTGAGGTCTGTAAATTCTTACATCTACCTGGTACTCCCTAAGGACCCATTTATGGATTGAGTCTAAAACTAAACAACTTCTTCGTTGGAGGTTTTTAAATAGGAAAATGAAAGTTTTAGGGATGGGAAACCTAAGAAACTGTCTTTAAAGAGTTGTCTCTTCCGTCTACACCGGATGTTCCTAAGCACTTGCCGTTTGGTTGAGACTTCTTAGGGTAAAGTATACAGTTTAAGGCAGGGATGGCCAAAACCTGGTCAACATTAATCCAGAGTTCATGACAGACATCACTAATCAAGCACAGAACTCTTTCCTGCTGAACCAAGAAAAATCGTTTCAGAGTCCTTCCCAGTACAACACTACAAGCTGACTCTACCATAGAGATCAGAGTTGATCAGAATTGCAATGCAAGATGAACCTGACCTACGCTCCCTGGTCTGTGCTCAGCCAGTGATGTGATTCCTCTTCTTAGGGTGAGTGGCCAGATATAGCAGACAGCCTTCATCTGGAAACTATGAATATTCAACTCTTCCTATAACTCCCCCCTCCATCTGCCTCTGGTGAAGCCTTGTGAGTACAGGAGGGGCTCTTTTGGCAAGCAGACGTAGTTCCTTCTTCTTTTTTTTTGCGGTACGCGGGCCTCTCACTGTTGTGGCCTCTCCTGTTGCGGAGCACGGGCTCTGGAATCGCCGGCTCAGCGGCCATGGCTCACGGACTCAGCCGCTCCGCAGCATGTGGGATCTCCCCGGACCGGGGCGCTAACCTGTGTCCCCTGCATCGGCAGGCGGACTCTCAACCACTGTGCCATCAGGGAAGCCCCCGTAGTTCCTTCTTTGTCCTCACTCCAGGCCACCTCGCCCCTATGTCTTTTTGCCTTCTCCCTACATTCATCAGGGATTTGGCATGTTTTCTCATGGCGCATCGTCTAACTTCAGACTGAGTCCTGGTTCCACCCACAGTTTTGGCAGGCAGAATTCTGAGACAGCCACCAAGATTTCTGCTCCCTGGTGTTCACACCCTTTACTCTCATGATTAGGTTACATGGCATGACAAAGGTGAAGCGATTTAGCAAATGTAATAAAGATCTCAAATCAGTTGATCTTGAGTTAGTGTAAAGGGAGATCATCTTGGGTGGGTCTGATCTAATCAGGTGAGTTCTTTTTTTTTTTTTTTTTCAGGTGAGTTCTTAAAAGGTGGGTTCTTTGTGAAGGAAGAAATAGAAAATCTCCTGTTGGTCTTGAGGCATTACGTAGCCATGTTGTAAACTGCCTATGGAGCAGGCCGTGTGGCAAGACCCTGAGAGCAGCCTCTAGCTGCTAAGAGCACTCCTCGGCCAATAGCCAGCAAGAACATGGGGACCTCCCTCATACAGCATCAAGAAAATACATTCTTCCAGACACCTAAAGGGGCTTGGAGATGGACATTTCTCTGATTGAACCTTCAGATGAGGAAGTAGATGGCCAACATCTTGTTTTCAGCCTTGTGAGGACCCAGCTGAAACATGTTGGCCTCCTGACCCGTGGAACCTGTGAGATAATAAATTTAACTGTGTTAAGCTGCTAAAGTTGTGCTAATTTGTTACACAGTCAGAGAGAACTAATCTACCAGGCCAGATGTAAATCAGGGTACAGGATTATCCACTTGCCCCTTTCTGCTGCCTTTTAAAATCAGCACAGACTTCATTTTGTTTGAAAATGAGTGCAGTATGACAACAGTAACAATAAAACAGTGGTGATATCAGGAGAATTAAAGAAATTGTAAAACCTTATATGTCACAGTAGTTATTTCTAGTTCGTATAAAAACATAAAGAGGCAGAACTAGCCTTTGTTCACTTCCTCACTTCCGGTGTCAGACCCTGTATCTGTACAATGAAATGGGCAGTGTCCCTGCCTTAGGAAACATCCAGTAATAATGTCTGGTGAGGCCTAGCTTAGAAGAAACCTCAATACTTACCTTAACACTTACCAAGCCCACCTTCAAAAATTCTACTATTTGCACACCTTAAAACTATTTACCCTTCCTTTCATTTTAATCCCTGTACCTTTTTCTGTATGGATACCTCATCCCCCTCATGAAGGGAGGCTGCTGTCCTCAAGATGTTCGGTAGGAAACAAACATTATCAATCAGTTACATTTTGAAAAGTTTCAGACAAGAGTCTATGTTCTCAATATGCCATTGCTCATGGCAGGCAAATTCACCACAAAAAAACTATTTATCATAGCATTTCTTTGCAATGAATAAAATGGATCCCCTCCCTCATTTGGAATAATAATAATAATATAATTTTACTTCATAAGGATTTTGTGAAGATTAAATGAGGAAATACATGAGAAGTTCTTAGTACCATAAGGTACATAGCACATGCTTAATAAATGTTAGCCATTATTATAGTTACTATTAAAATCTATTATGTGCCCAGCAATTTGCAGGACTTTAAGTGATGAAGGAAGAATCCTTCTGTGCCACCTGCCTGTGTCACAACAGAGACTCTTAGATCAAACATCACAGTGGCTCCTGATCATTCAGGAGTGGGTGGGGATTTGGGAGCCAGAGTGTAAACTGGGCGACCTGAGCTTGCTGAAAGCAGACAACCAAGCTCCATCAGTGAAGAGACGCTTAATCCAGAAAGGTAGAGTACAAGATTGAGATCGGGGTGGGGGGTAGTTGAGAAAAATCTCTATTTTGGGCTTTTTGTTGACTGATGGTAGGAAAGAGAATTGAGTGGATGGTTATAAAATTTCTGAATCAAAGTCGTGTGTAATCTGGAAGTCGCAGTTGATTATGAAGATACTGGGATATGAGTTCTGGGTACCTAAAGAGTATGCCGAATCAGTATTGTTCCTGTCAGTTTTTCTACTTCTGGGCCCTCAGAAGAATTTAATTAAATCATTAAGTTGTCAGTTTTGTATATATACATGTGCATGTGCGCATATGTGCACGGTGTATCACTCAGTAGAGGCAGCGTAGCTGACCATAGGACCTTAATGTATGTTCCTCTGTCCTTGCTGTCTGTCCAATTATAGCTAAGCTCAACAACGGCTTCTTTATAAACCTAGGGAGTTTCAGGTTTTCTGCTGTTTGGCCTGTATGATCTTTGTGTTTTACATTTATAGCCCTTTAAAAAATGTCATTCTTTTCCCAGGGTTCTTCTGATCATTGGGTCAGAAGGATCTGAGTTCTTGTCATCAGTTGTCCTTCAGCCATGCTGGCACTAGAAGTATAAGAATATCATAATTCCAGAGTGATATAAAGATCTTTCCAAGGAAGATGAGATACCCAGAGGCTGTAAAGGAAAATTCTGAAGGATTTGACCACATTAAAATGAAAAGCCTCAGTTCAGCAAAGCACCAGAAACAAATTCAAAAGGTAAAATACACACCGGAGAAGCCCATTCTCTCCGCACATCTTGCAGTTCACAAAGAGCAACTGTTGCCCAACTTGAAAACTGAACAAAATGATAGGAAAATGGGCAATGTACACTAAGAGGCAACTATACAAGAAGAAATAGGAGTGCCCAATCAACCAGCAAAAGTCTGTTCCATCTTAATAAAGAGTGAAGATGAAAGCTTAGTTAAGATTAAAATTTATTAAAAATTAAAATGACACTTCTGCCATAGATAAAAATATTGTTGGCAAGGAAGTAGGTCATTAGGTAGCCTCCTTTGGGCATCCAGGAGGAGGGGGGTGGGCATCCAGGAAGAATAGTAAACAGCAGTGTCAGCTTAAGCAGTGCCTGAGTTTGTGGTCCACAGTCTGAGCAGGAGCCCAGGAAGGTGAAGGCTCCCCCTGTGTCATGGGCCCCACCTTTAAACTAAGTTCAAACAAAGAATGACACATTTTGGTGACACACCTCAAATATGGGGAGTTCTTTAACAGTATTCCAGTGTTTATTTGGTTAAAATTTTCCTTTGTGCCTTTTCCTGCCTAGAATTTTTTTTTTTTTTAAATGCCTACTAAGGCTTTTTTTTTTTTGCGGTACGCGGGCCTCTCACTGCTGTGGCCTCTCCCGTTGCGGAGCACAGGCTGCGGACGCGCAGGCTCAGCGGCCATGGCTCACAGGCCCAGCCGCTCCACGGCATGTGGGATCCTCCCGGACCGGGGCACGAACCCGTATCCCCTGCATTGGCAGGCGGACACTCAACCACTGCGCCACCAGGGAAGCCCTGTAATCACTTTTTATTTTGTGTCAGGGATTTTTGTCCCCCAGACAAATTTGACATTTGGCAATTGTCAAATGCTAGAGACAAGCTACTGGCATCTAATGGGTAGAGGCCAGGGATGCTGCTAAACATTCTACGATGCACAGGACAGCCGCTGTCACAACAAAGAATTATCTGGTCCAAGATTTCAATAATGAGGTTGAGAAATGCCCCGCGAGGGTCGAGGCTGGATCCTGATAGGTCTGTAATTTCAAATCAATTCAAATGATCGTGGAAAAAACCCAGAACTTATACAGAAGCAATATGTAAATTTTCTCCTGTAGATAATATTTTTGATACTAATGCTAATGTTGGGAGCCTTTGGGAGCATGTATATGAATATTTGAAGCTAAAAACAGATGTCCTTTACATCTAGCTCATAATTTTAAATAATAGATACTGTAATAAACCTTGATTAAACCTTCGTTATTTAACATGCTAAGGGATTGTACTATTTGTATGGATTACATTTCCTAGTTAATGGCTCAAAATACTTTTGTTTAAACCTTTGTTTTTCAAAAAAGATGGGATTTTCTGCTTGAGATTCTTGCAGTTGAACTTATCAAGCAAGAGGAAAACCCAGAAATTCCATATAAAAACTCTGAAATCCCATATAAATTTAGGAGGAGATAATTCTGATTATTAAGATAATTTCTCCTAGATATAAGATTAGACTAAAATGATACTGAACACAATATGTATTCTAAAAGTGATTTTTAAAAAAGTTCAGATCTAGCCATATGGAGTTCCAGTTGGTTATTCAACATCTGAAATTTTCATTGAACGCTTCAAATACATGTGTGCATTGCTCTTATCAGGATGGAGAAATTCCATGAGACTAATGAACTGATCCAGACTCACTTTATCTCTTTTTTTCCATAAATAAACATATTTGAGTGTCTGCTGTTCTAATTGTTTGCAAATTCATTTGCATTGTTTCCATCAATATTTCATAGAACTTACAAAATTAATTACTTGATCTCTGTAATAATAACCCTCCTGTCTCCTCCTTTTCTGTATTAAGGCTAATTTAAAGGGAGGAATTTAATTCAATAGAGTCTCATTGTTTACTCAAATTACACATGCATGATGAGATCTCAGTAGGCAAAGAGGCTGAATGCCACCTTTGAGAGTCAGTCAGTACCTGGGGGCAAAAATATGATAGTCTAACCATGTAGTCATTAAGACTTCCCAGATTATAGCCTTTGGATGGTCAGACCTATAGTTTCTAGGGCTCTTCTCAATTCTAAAATGCTAAAAAGCAGTTTCAGAGAAGGACGGGAAAAATCTTCAGGAGGCAGAAGTCCCCACTGTCATCGCTGCAGTGGGTTGTATAGGTTTTGTAATTTCCAAAACTCAGTGATACTTTACACTTGATAAAATCATGTGATATCTTCAGTTTATTTTCCTTTTCTATGGCAATTCCTTGATATTCCCCTAATATCCTCTCCACAAAGGGTTGAAATAAAACATTAAGAAAACTAACGCATACTATCATCTATGTGGACCGAGTTTTGGATGCCATTTTCATTTCTTTCTCTCTCCCCTTCTTTCTGCTCAGCAGTAATGTGGGATTGACCACAACAATCTTAAATGAGATTTTAAAAAATTTAACAATTACTTAGTTTTCACTTGTGGTTGTTTAATCCAGAGATTACTCAACCCATGGTCTCTTTGGAAGATGCAGCACTTTTTACTTAAGGTAACTAGACCACACCACTTTGCTTACATCTAACCATGTTCCAGAAAGAGTTTAAGTTGGCTTACAGAGGTGCAAAATTAAAATCATGCTGTGTTCATGTTTTACTGCACTATGCAATGCCTAGGGCAGTCAAAATAGCAGCTAGTGTGAAGAATCTTTTGGTCGTTATTGGATACTCTTTGTAGGTGAAGGCTGTAATCAATAAGCAATTTGTTCAGTGTCTTCTGTGGGCTCAGCATTGTGTTGGACACTGTGGAAGATGAAGAAAACATTACCTAATGGTTATAGAAAACAATACCTAGGACCATTTCCTAGGAAAGCAGTAGATAGGAACATTTCCCTTATCCAGAAAATTTATCTAGAAAACAGTCAGGAGACAGAAATTAAAGCTTTGATCAGCCCAGATAATGAGATGGTACCTTTATCCCTAACTGGAGCCCTATTCACTCATATTTTGCTTACGGATCTAACAAATATGATTCTCTGATTTCCAAGCTTGTAGCACTTTGGGAGCAGTGAATTGGAAGGTGGTAGATTTCTACTGCAGGTGTGTGGATGGCTGAAAGCCTGTGTAAGTAAGAGAGGAGAGATTTGATAAAAGTCAGAAGCCTCTAGAGTATGAGGGCATTAAGTACAGGGACACCTAGTAATAAGGCACAATGCAATAATGCATGGCAAAGGTGTAATGCGTCTTTGTATTACATCTAGTTGGTATATATTACACGTAGTAATGTAATTCATGGCAAAGATGTTTAAAAAGACAGGTATACAAGATATACCATAAATGCACTTCTGGTCAAATTTTTTACACTTCTTTTTCAAAAAAGCTTGGGCCTACAGAAGAATGCCATCAATTATCAGGAAAACCGCTACTGTGTTGGATTTATTTTCTGGAGAGCTGAGATTTTAGCGTTGCTGATGAGGCTGGACTAATAGTAAACAGCAAGTGACAGGATGTCATTAAATACTGGGTCGTCTGCCATTTCTTTGATAGATACCAAGGGAAAGTAACTGAATGTAAGCTTTAAGAGTGAAAGAATGGTTAAGATTGTGCTAGGTCTTGAATTTGGACTAGAATTCGGATAGATGCTGTGGTTTCGCACTGATTAAATATGAAATCAATTTTTTTAACTATTTTGGAGTACAGTCGATTAACAATGTTGTGATAGTTTCAGGTGTACAGCAAAGTGATTCAGTTATACATATACATATATCTATTCTTTTTCAAATTATTTTCCCAATTAGGTTGTTACAGAATACTAGCAGTGTGTACATGTCAATCTCAAACTCCCTAACTATCCCTCCCCACGCTTCCCCCCACTGGTAACCATAGGTTCGTCCTCTATGTCTGCGAGTCTGTTTCTGTTTTGTAAATAAGTTCATTTGTATCATTCTTTTCAGATTCTACACATAAGCAATATCATTCGGAATGAAATCAAGTTTTAAAAATCTTTTTTATTCCCACTTTTTCTCTGGAAAGTAGTCCAAGGAGATGGGCCACTTGGGGGTAGAGATTATAAAAGGAGCAGGTAGTGGTACCAAAGCAAAACCTTCATCTTCACCATTTTCTTAGTGCCTCCTTCCATCTCTCTGACTGTCTTCCTTCCTCCAGTCACCTTTAGTCAAGGTATTCTGTTCCAGAGGGAAGGGAAGGCAGAGCAAGGCGGTAGGAGCCATGTCCTAGGTTCAAATTCTAGAGTCTTACTAGCTGGGGTCTTACTATCTTGAGCAAGATGTTGTACCTGAGCTCCTAGAGATGACACTAGTACTCACAAAATCACAGTGATGAGTCAGCAGGACAACACAGGTGACGAGTGTTTTCCCAAACGTCAAAATTCTATGAGAAATGTTTTAAATGTTAAAACATTGAGTGATAACGATTCTTTGGGATTCCTATTTTCTCTTCACGAATCTAGGACCTCGGGGGCCTGATTATGGGAACAGACTGATCTTTAGGACTTTAAATAACTCAGTAGCAATGGTTTAAATCTCAGCACGAAGAGCAAGTACTTGAAAAACCTTCTTTCCAGCATTTGCTCTAAGGAAGTATCTAAAAACGGGTATTATTTGGTGGATCGAGTGAAATGTGCCAGGAAATTATAAAAATGTAGATGGCAGGACTGAGAGGGAATAGTAATGACTCCAAGTCAGTCTGTCTGGAGGCTTGTGGAGAGGATGATAATGACCGATGACTGCCCATTCGAGCCATTATGGCCTGTTAGCTTCAAGTGCACAGGCTGGAAATCCTTATCAATCAAATGAGGGGGGTGGTATGGCCACTTATACGACAAGCCATTCGCATCCAAACCAGCTTGGCTACCAGTCCATTTACCCAGAGCAAGGCCTGCTGTGTCTCACTCAGAACTGTACTCTGCTCGGTTTTGCTCCTAATGAGAAAGAGCTCATTGTTCTAATTGGTTTGAGAGTGAATCCCACTCCATGTCCCCTGGGGAAATCTGCAAATGCCCAGGGCTCAGCTTGTCCTCTCTCATCACCATCTAGCCTCATCCCGTTGAACCCCTCCTTACCACTGGAGCCAGAACAGTCTATTTAAAATGCAAATCTAACCACTACTCCTCTTCTTTTGTTCTCTAAGCCCTCTAGAATGAATCCTAAATTCCTTAGCATGGACAGTAAAGCCCTGTGTGATCTGGTCCCCTGGTCAGTGACACAACTTTACCTTCTGCCAGTCTCCAACTAGAAATTTATGCTCTAATAATGCCAGAGTATGTGAAATCCATGTATCCCTTGACCCTTACTATGCTACTATGTTATACCTCCATGCCTTTGCACTGTTCTTTATTGGAACACTCTTCGATACTCTTCTTACCTGGTTATTTTTTCTCGCCTTTAAAACTTAACACAAACATCTTTTCTAACAGCCTTCTGTATAACTCCAAGAGATGGGTACAAGGAGGGTTGTGCTCTGTGCTTACATCAAACTTCGTGCATGCCTCTCTGCTTATGGTGGTACATTGAAATATCTGTTTATGTGCTGTTTCCCCATTAGAATATGAGCTTTTTCAAAAGCAAGGACTGCATTTTGTTTATCGCTAAGGCACAAGCACTTAGCAAGAGACCTGGCAGTCTACACAGTGTGTGTCAAATTGAATCGTTAGTTGTATCTTGAGAGCATTCCTACAGTGAAGTCCATCTGTTGGCCTGTGAATGGAGATCTACCTTGATTACTGGACAAAGAGGAGAACTGAGGTACTTACCAGCAGATATGGATAAGCTAGTTGTTGTCTACATTTTCCACTGAGTGAGTATCCCTATGTTTCAAAAGTCATTTTAACATCTTCTCTGTTCCTTGAATCATACTAGACATTATGGCAGAGCACCTGCCCCCAACGGTTTGTTTCCTAGGGGCACAAAGCTAAATATAAGTGCTGCAAGAAAAGTCACAGCCTTGCGGTTTCAGCGAAGAGGCAGACTGCGTGCTCCTCGGAGAGTCAGACTTCATAGGGTCGGGACACATGAAATAGCCTTGGAAATGGCCAAGATTTTTAAAAGTTAGAGATTAGGAAGAGATTGAAGCGGGAGGGAGAAAGATGATGCTTTTTGCCAGAAGAAACATCAGTGGCAAAGAGATGGAAAAGCCCTGACTATATTTGGGAAACGAGAGTATACCTGATGGTTCTCAGTTTGAACCTGATGTGACTCTTTTTCCACCACTTACCCCCATCTCCGTGCTCCAGCCACCCCAGCTCCTTTCTCTAGCCCAGTGGTTCACAAACTCAAGTGAGCGTCAGAATTGTCTGGCTGGCTTATAAAACACAGATTGTTGGACCCCATTCCAGCTACTGAATTTCTGATTCAGTAAGTCAGATGATACTGATGCTGTGGTCTGGGGCCATGTTTGAAAACCACTGCAAAACTTTCCTGTGGACACCACCATGGCCAGGACCTGAAGACATTGCTTCTCCCTCCCACCCCTGCCACAGTAGGAGATGGACCTCAGAACTGGAGCCTTGGGTCCTTTTGGACTCTGAAGGAACAACTAACTGCCCCTTGAAATCACAGCCAACCACCTATTGGCAAGGCAGCCACCACCATTTAAGTTGTTGAACCAGGCAGTGTTTTCCCATCATCCTGGCAAATGAAAGACTAATTTGAGCCATCTGGTTCTGTAACACCCTCCTACACCACGGCTTAAAAGCAGCCGAACATATTTTCTCTTACGTTTTGTCAATAAAATATTGCTCCTGAGGCCGTCGGCTTGTCAGGTTTGCAGCCCATAAAGCAAAGATGGAGTGGTTAGTGGTGGTACCAGCAAGAAGAGGGCCATGGGGGCAGCTCCTCAGCATTTCCTGCTGATGCTCTGTGCACCCTTCTTCTCAGGGCAGGTTCTCTAAACGGATGCATTAAAGTATTTTTTTAAAGTGGAACCAAAATGTGTCCAGACCTTTCCTGGCCACTCTGCCCTTTCTGTCCTGTTGATTTTGCTTTGCCTTATGACAGTGAAGAATCAATGTCTAGCATTTCCAACAGCCAGGTGTAGAGTATGTACACATTTATTAAGATTAATTAAAAAGTAACAAATTCTAAAGTAATAATATTAACAACCAGTAGAAAAAGTGCAGACATTTTGACAGTCTTTTTGAATTTCATTAAAAGATGGTAGTGACAAAAACCCCAGAGACTATTTCTACTTTACTAAAGAAATAGGTCACAGATTCAATTACAGTCACTGAAGCATGGACTCAATCTATCATGGCAAATTAAGTACGTTTTAGCAACCTACTTTCCTTTAAAAATTTTATAGACACTTTCAGTGGAAGAAGAAAGACTATAGAAAAAAAAAAAGAAATTGCAAAACCAAGTCCCACCCTCACTACCCCCTCGGCTTTGAGTAAGCATTTGGCTTATTTGCTTTGGGTATAAGACAGAAAATCATTAAAAAATACTCAGCTCGTTCACAATTATTACTCTTCACTTGTTCATGGTTTAATGATGCAGATTTGGAATTGGGAGTGGGAAATGGCTCCAAATTAGAATCGCTAGTCTTCAAAGCGGGGGGGCTTTCTTCTACAGGCTGAGCCCCACCTCCTTCTTTTAAAAGACGACTATTTGTACTTTATAGCTTTTATGAAATTTTTGCCTCAGACTGTCAGAGCAGACACTCTGTGTTCATTTCTGGAAAGATAAATAAATAAATAAAAAGTGCTCATTCAGCCTGTGGATGTGGTTTAGCCAGGTGCACATATTGGGACAATGAAACATCCTTTTGCCCACAGCAAAATTGATTGTATGTTGACAACTGGGATTTATGAAGGGCCCCTTGCAACAAAGCAGCAGGGGCCATCTTTAAGACACTGCAGCAGCAACAGCAAGTGTAGAGCAGGAGAGGGTGAGACCCTCATGTTTCCCCTTTGACAAGTAAGAACCCGGGGCCGGGACACTCACAGAGTCTTAGGAATCTGTTGTTTGGCCTGGCCAGGAAGCTTCAGAAGCCTCTTAGGTCTTGTTCCTCCAAAGGCAGGGCCACCAAGGCACCCACTCAGTTCAGTGCTGGTGTTGCTTATCCTCCTTGCATTTGCTTCCAGAAGGAGTGACAGAGACGCTTCGTGCATCTCTGAAATGTCTTGCTACTGCCCAATTAAACAAGAGCCTCTCCTCAGCCAGGCAGGAGACTAAACTCACTGTAAAGGCCCAGAGAACCTCATTTCTAATTTTGACAGCAAAATTGCAACTTCCTTAGGAAGTAGGTTTAATGGTAGCTGGTCAGGTGAAGATCGCACATAGTCAATATCACCCTTCCAAATATTGCAAACCCATAAGTCTCCATAGCCTGCTTGCTGCCAACAGGTCTTACAGAAAGAGTTCCTTCAAACTAGAGTTTTAAGATAAATGTGGGCTGATGTGTCTACCCTGTGTGCTGTGAAACTGGAATCTGTATGATTTCTGCTGGAAAAGGAGAGTGATGAGTTGGAGAGTGGTCATAATTGTTGGGATGGTTCATTCAATTACATTTTGTTTTCCTAGCTTAAATAATAGGACAAAAAAGGGTATGTTTTCAGAAAAAACATCCGTCTTTGGTGGACCATTGCCAAAACAATGTAGTAAAGTGGATTTGGGACTGGAAGACCTGTACCTTTCAGCTGCCTATGAGTAGCCTTGGTCAAGTCTTTAGAACTTACTGAGTCATAGTTTTATTAAATGCAAACATGGAAATTCTCTATTTTCCTTGTATTCTTTAATAGGATTCTCATTAGATCCTAAAACAATTTTCATGTTTATATAGCACTTATTTACAGAGCATGTCTCATAAATCGTTACATTTAAGCCTCACGCTAACACTTTGAGATAGATATTATCTTCCCCAATTTACAAGTAATGAAATAGAGGCCAAGAATTTCCCAAGGCCACCAAATGGATTAAGTGGCAAGTACTTAAGGCCCCCAAGTTTAGCAGTACTTCTAATAGACCTTAAGAGCATTGATTTAGATAAATGATATAGGGGAACATGCTTAGGAGATTAAAGTGTGTCAGGTAAATGGTATATTGTATTATTATTTAGAGATTCTCTCTTTGATATTATATAAAGAGAAAGGTAGACAGAAACAACAGGCTTTAGTTACAGGAGTCAGCCACTTATCACTCATTAGCAGTGAAGTTGGTTCCAAAACAGTAACTGCATCCCTGTATCTAGTGTTGACTTAGGAGAGGCATCACGCTATTGATTCCTTTGATCATTTACCCTGCTTTCCTTTGTTGGTTTTCACTTCAGGGTGACACATAGCTGACCTATTAAACAGTCATCTTTGTCCACATGGAAATTAATTAACTGGTAATTGTCTCCAGCATATAACAGTGAATTAAAGCTCAGGAAGTAGAAGGAAGATCTCTGGAAAGTAGACTAGCCAGTGTTTCTTGGTTGAGTTCTTCCCTTCCCTCCAAGTCTCATTCTGCCTTCCTCTCCACTTGTTCCTGAGAAGCTTAACCACCTCTTGATGAGCTTGGCATAATAACCATGCACAGCTGGACTGCAATATGGCTTGAGAAGAAGTACACTCACAGCCTCTGACGCTAGATGAGCTTCAATTTGTTCAGACCACTTGCTGTGTCAGTCTGACTCCAGGCATCAGTGTGAAAAATGGGAAATTTAGTTACCTATATAGATAGTAATAGCAACAGTCATACCTTGAAATTTTGTAATATTTTTCAAGTTACTATGCACATTGACACATGTGTCAGGCAATTCTTACAATTTGGTGAGATAGACAGGATTCTTATTCTTATTATACACTGAGCAAACCTGAGACTTGGGAATTTTTTACCTGCCCTCTCCTATAGCTGGTAAGGGGCAGGCTGATGTCTTGACTAACCTGGCCTCTTTGTGTGGGCACTCATGTTTTGCCTTCCCAGGACTGCCTTTCTGGCAATAGACCCCCTTTTATTTTGGGCACTCCTATGTTCCCAACTCCAAACATCTGTTTCCAGCTACTATTTGTCATCAAACCTCATCCTCCTGGCCATACTTGACCGACATAGGGTTGGGCATCTGACCCAAATTAGGCCAATCTTTCCTGACAGTTTTTCAAATTAGAAATGGGAAATAGAGGCAAGAAGTTTCCAGTAAAGGAAACTTGGACAGGCATGATTTTTTACTGTGTTGAGAAAGATGTGTTGAGGGGAAAGAATGAAGCTGACAGAGAAGCAAGTTTCTTTATGCCTCAGTTATGTCATCTGTAAATTGGGGGATAATAATAGAGCTGCTTCCTGTGGTTATGTAGAGGTTGAAGAAGTCAGTATTGAAAAAGTGCTTAGAATGATGCTTTGGGCATAATGTATGCTACATAAGTATAAGCTATTTATTATTATTCAATGAATTTCTAGTTTTAAGCAAGGGTAAGTGAGAGAATCTTGGCAGCAGTGAAGTCACTAGTTCTAACTGTTCCTAAGACTGCATACCTTGGGAAAATGGTATTTCAAGAAATTCTCTCTTTTTTCCCTAAGTTTCTTCTGTTGAAGAAACCCTCATACTTCTAAATGAATAAAGTGTCAAAAAAGTGACTCAAGTTTTCATGTTTGTCTTTGCTCAGTAGCTGCTTATCTGACTCATTCAAACAGTTGTGGGCATTATTATATGTGATACAGAGAATTGAATAAGGTTGCTAATTAGTTAAGCAGATCGTATATATATATATATTTATTTAATAAATTAATTAATTTTAGCTGTGTCAGGTCTTAGTTGTGGCACGCAGGATCTTTCATTGTGGTGTGGGCTTCTCTCTAGTTGTGGTGCATGGGCTCCAGAGTGCATGGGCTCTCTAGTTGTGGTGCATGGTCTCAGTAGTTGTGGCGTGTGGGCTTAGTTGCCCTGTGGCATGTGGGATCTTAGTTCCCCGACCAGGGATCGAACCTGCGTCCTCTGCATTGGAAGCAGATGATATATATTTAAGATCTCACTGTAGAAATTGGATCACATACAGATAAGTGTTCCCTCCACCCCTACCAAATCATTATCATTCAAAACCATGAGGATCATTAGTTCTAACCTGGCATAAGCAAGATAATTACATTCCTGAACAGATTTTAGTGAGATCTTATTTCTCTGTTTTTGAAATCAAGGTTCCAGATCCTTAATGTCATAGCAGTATTTTTGATTGGTTTAGAACCCAGAGTGTGGAGCCAGATTGCTAGGTTAAAAACGTCACCTCTGGCATATATTCTCTAGGTAACCTTGGCAAGTTTCTTTATGCCTCAGTTATATCATCTGTAAAATGGGAGATAGTAGTAGTAGTAGTAAAATGGGAGATAATAGTAGAGCTGCTTCCTATGGTTATATAGAGGCTAAAGAAGTCAGTTCTAAAAAGTGCTTAGAATAGTGCTTTGGGCATAATAAATGCTACATAAATATAAGCTACTTATTATTATTCAATGAACATTTCTTTTTAGTACTTTTCATATGTGAAGAACTCACCGTAATTATTATAAATGAAGTTAAAATTGTGCTTTCAAATGTCGAGTAAAAGCATAACCTGTAAATAGAAGGACATTTCAACATACGTCTCAGGAGTTAAATAAAAGATACTGAAAAACATAGTTAGTGGATAATTTTAAGTGATTCTGTGTAAAGAACATTTTATTTATTTAAATTATTTTTTAAAATAAACTTATTTATTTATAATTTTGGCTGCATCGGGTCTTCATTGCTGCATGCGAGCTTTCTCTAGTTGTGGTGAGCAGGGGCTACTCTTTGTTGCGGTGCATGGGCTTCTCATTGCGGTGGCTTCTCTGGTTGCGGAGCACAGGCTGTAGGCACACAGACTTCAGTAGTTGTGGCACGCAGGCTCAGTAGCTGTGGCGCACGGGCTTAGTTGCTCCACGACATGTGGGATCTTCCCAGACTACGGCTCGAACCCATGCCCCCTGCATTGGCAGGCAGATTCTTAACCTCTGCACCACTAGGGAAGTCCCGTAAAGAGCATTTATGATGCTACTGAATAACAAATGAATGTTAGAGGAAGAGAAATTTAGATGAGAAATACCTGAAAATTCCGTATTTAAGGTAAGGATATTTTAAAGGACTAGGAATTAAGTATATGATCACAAATTTGGAGACAACTTCTTTTTAGTATGAGCTATGTTGAGAACAAGGGCTAACTAGTTGGAGCTGTGGACTAAAAACCAAGCAAAATGTCTGTAGAAAAAGAGTGGTTCTATTTCATATTAAATATGAAAACTCTTCTCTTTTGATTATACACTGCTGTCACAGAATACTAGTGGCAGAGTTCATTAGAGGAACTGAAATGATAAGAATGACATCCTAACTCTCATGCAGCTAACTAAAGATTTTCATGCCTGAAAAAAAGAAAGGGAAATTTTTCATATTGTTCCCTTTTTAAAACCCAGAAGCATTGTGAGTACACAAGTTATTTCTTATAGAACTTCAGATATTAAGAAAAGAACCAAAGTAGATTATTTTTACATGAGGAAAGAATGGAAGACTAAGTTAGCAATTACTATAGAGAGATAAAGTGAGAGAAAATGTGCCTGTGTACCAGGAATTCTATATCTTGTAAGTCTTGCTCCTTGCATAATTCTTTTGTTGATGTCCAACTCTTTTTTTTTTTTTGTCTTTAGGGGAGCTTAACTTTTCTTTTTAACGTCTTTATTGAAGTATAATTGCTTTACAATGGTGCGTTAGTTTCTACTTTATAACAAAGTGAATCAGCTATACATATACATATATCCCCATATCTCCTCCCTCTTGCGTCTCCCTCCCACCCTCCATATCCCACACCTCTGGGTGGTCACAAAGCACTGAGCTGATCTCCCTGTGCTATGTGGCTGCTTCCCACTAGCTATCTGTTTTACGTTTGGTAGTGTATATATGTCCATGCCACTCTCTCACTTCGTCCCAGCTTACCCTTCCCCCTCCCTGTGCCCTCAAGTCCATTCTCTACATCATCTGTGTCTTTATTCCTGTTCTGCCCCTAGGTTCTTCAGAACCAATTTTTTTTTTTGATTCCATATATATGTGTTAGCATACAGTATTTGATTTTCTCTTTCTGACTTACTTCACTCTGTATGACAGATTCTAGGTCCATCCACCTCACTACAAATAACTCAATTTCTTTTCTTTTTATGGCTGAGTAATATTCCATTGTATATATGTGCCACATCTTCTTTATCCATTCATCTGTCGATGGATACTTCGGTTGCTTCAATGTCCTGGCTATTGTAAACAGAGCTGCAGTGAACATTGTGGTACATGACCCTTTTAGAATTATGGTTTTCTCAGGGTATATGCCCAGTAGTGGGATTGCTGGATCGTATGGTGGTTCTGTTTTTAGTTTTTTAAGGAACCTCCATACTGTTCTCCATAGTGGCTGTATCAATTTACATTCCCACCAACAGTGCAAGAGGGTTCCCTTTTCTCCACACCCTCTCCAGCATTTATTGTTTGTAGATTTTTTGGTGATGGCCATTCTGACTGGTGTGAGATGATACCTCATTGTAGTTTTGATTTGCATTTCTCTAATGATTAGTGCTGTTGAGCATCCTTTCATGTGTTTGTTGGCAATCTGTATATCTTCTTTGGAGAAATGTCTATTTAGGTCTTCTGCCCATTTTTGGGTTGGGTTGTTTGTTTTTTTCATATTGAGCTGCATGAGCTGCTTGTAAATTTTGGAGATTAATCCTTTGTCAGTTGCTTCATTGGCACATATTTTCTCCCATTCTGAGGGTTGTCTTTTGGTCTTGTTTATGTTTTCCTTTGCTGTGAAAAAGCATTTAAGTTTCATTAGATCCCCTTTGTTTATTTTTGTTTTTATTTCCATTTCTCTAGGAGGTGGGTCAAAAAGGATCTTGCTGTGATTTATGTCATAGAGTGTTCTGCCTATATTTTCCTCTAAGAGTTTGATAGTGTCTGGCCTTACATTTAGGTCCTTAATCCATTTTAAGTTTATTTTTGTGTGTGGTGTTAGGAAGTGTTCTAATTTCATTGTTTTACATGTAGCTGTCCAGTTTTCCCAGTGCCACTTATTGAAGAGGCTGTCTTTTCTCCATTGTATATTCTTGCCTCCTTTATCAAAGATAAGGTGACCATATGTGTGTGGGTTTATCTCTGGGCTTTCTATCCTGTTCCATTGATCTATATTTCTGTTTTTGTGCCAGTACCATACTGTCTTGATTTCTGTAGCTTTGTAGTATAGTCTGAAGTCTGGGAGCCTAATTCCTCCAGTTCCGTTTTTTTTTCTCAAGATTGCTTTGGCAATTCGGGGTCCTTTGTGTTTCCATACGAATTGTGAAATTTTTTGTTATAGTTCTGTGAAAAATGCCATTGGTAGTTTGATAGGGATTGCACTGAATCTGGAGATTGCTTTGGGTAATATAGTCATTTTCACAATGTTGATTCTTCCAATCCAAGAACATGGTATATCTCTCCATCTGTTTTGCATTATCTTTAATTTCTTTCATCAGTGTCTTATAGTTTTCTGCATATAGGTCTGTCTTCTTAGGTATGTTTATTCCTAGGTATTTTTTTCTTTTTGTTGCAGTGGTAAATGGGAGTGTTTCCTTAATTTCTCTTTCACAGTTTTTCATCATTAGTGTATAGGAATGCAAGAGATTTCTGTGCATTAATTTTGTATCCTGCTACTTTACCAAATTGATTAGCTCTAGTAGTTTTCTGGTAGCATCTTTAGGATTCTCTATGTATAGTATCATGTCATCTACCAACAGTGACAGCTTTACTTCTTCTTTTCCCGTTTGTATTCCTTTTATTTCTTTTTCTTCTCTGATTGCTGTGGCTAAAACTTCCAAAACTATGTTGAATAACAGTAGTGAGAGTGGACAACCTTGTCTTGTTCCTGATCTTAGAGGAAATATGTTCTACTCATATAGTGAGTAGTTCATTGTAATTTCTATAAAACGGTATGCTTTATACAGGAAAACAGTGAATGCTTGGGCCATGAGCTGATACTCAACTAGCCACATCCAAGAAAATGTTTCTAACTCTTGTGCAGTCACTATCCCTAAGACAGAGCTACTTGACGATATCTATTGGATATCTACAAATGACATCCCAGAGGAAATCCAAGAATATTCTGAGGGTATACTTTCAAGTTTAGCTCCATTAAGCAATGGCAGGCATTGCATTTCAGAACTTTTAGCTTTTTTTTCTACAAAGTGTAGCAACATTTAAGATATTTATTTGTTAATTATTAGTAGATGTCTATGCAAGTGGGGCTAATTAGCCAGTCATGAAAACAGACATATAGACCCATATATACTGTTTAGTGTGTACCAGAAGTTCACTGTGTACTCTGTGGAGTGTATTCGGTGAACTTCTGAGTGATTGGAGATTGATGGACTGGAGCTAATGGGATGTTGGTACAAATGAGAAACATGTAGTTAACCGTCACCTATTTTGGGAAGTTCAATATAGAACTGGCTTTAGGTTTGAGAACATCTTTTAGAACCTGTGGCAGACATTTTTTCATAGCAACTTAAATAACTATAAATAAAATTTCCAGCAATATAATTCTTACATTTGTGTAGCATTCATGTTAACAAAGCCTTTTATGCTCATTTTTGCCTTTAATTCTTGTAGAACACTGTGAGATAGGTAATTCTCACTACCCCAAACACATGTACTAATGAGGAGACTATGGCTTGGAGAAATAAGTGGTTTGGTAGACAGACTCTGTTCTGAAGTTGAATTAGATAGCCCTGCTCTTTGTAGATGTTTATATAAGGGACACAGCAAGTTTTCTACGCATGTAGATTTTCTATTCTTTCATTTTTTCCTACCTGTAGCCTCTTAATACTTACCTGCTCTTGAATTCTGAATATTCCAGGGTTACTGAGCAATATCCTGCTTTCTAGGCACCAGGTATCTCTCATATAATGTCTATGAATTTGTTTTTTAAGTTTTCTGAAGCTAATACCTAAAGCTTTCTTCAGGACATTTTATAATAGATTTTCTTGTAATTATGCAGCAATCAAGATAGACCTAGAACTCTCACAAAGTCTTTTATTTGTTCAAAGAGGCAATGCTTTATAATTTATTAAATTACAGAAAAAGTAGATAAATTCTGTGATTTGGCATAATCTATTTCTTCCTTTTGGCTTTCCTTTTGGACAATGTACCACTCACTCATTCTTAGCAATGAGAGTTTAGGTGAGGTTGATGCTATTCCCAGCTTCAGTGTAGTGATTCTGATTGGATTAAGTCAGTAAGCCACACAGATCTTCCTAGCTGAGACTGGTTCAGAGATGGACTCAGTCTGAACCAATAAGAGGGTCAATCACAGGTGAGGAACTTTAAAAACTGACACTGGTTTCTTCTGAAAATGTGGTTCAGTGGGACCGTAGGAGATCTGGACCTGCTTAGATAATTCTGTTACCACAAGAAGGTAGCCTAGAACCACTGAAGTTATGGGATGAAGCTGGCAGATGAACCTAAGACCTCAAGGACTGGGCCCATGAGCACATCCTTTTTTTTTTTTTTTTTTTTTTTTTTGCGGTACGCGGGCCTCTCACTGTTGTGGCCTCTCCCGTTGCGGAGCACAGGCTCCGGACGTGCAGGCTCAGCGGCCATGGCTCACGGGCCCAGCCACTCCGCAGCATGTGGGATCTTCCCGGACCGGGGCACGAACCCGTGTCCCCTGCATCGGCAGGTGGACTCTCAACCACTGCGCCACCAGGGAAGCCCGAGCACATCCTTTGAGCAACTAGGACTTCTGGACTTTTCTAGTGTGTGAGCCAATTATTTTTCTTTATTATTTAAGCCAGCGTGGCTGGGTTTCCTAGCTTATACAATGTGTATTTGGCCCTCAAACCAAGGGTATGCTAGCTCCTTTCTAAGTTTTTTCTCCCCTTTCTCTCTACCACTCCCATCCATGGAGAATGAGAACTGGATTCTAAAGACCTGATTTCATGCTTACTCTTTAGTACTTACCTACTGTGCATATTGAATAAGACAATAACCCATATTGTATATTGGTGAAACAGTGATGATAAAAACAATATTTAACCTACAGGATTATCGGGAGGGTCAAATGAGGTGATGAAGATCAAAACACCACACAAATATTAATTATCTTTCTGAACAGTGCTAATTTAATCTAAACCTTGTTTTTGAGCCCATTTCTCCCAGGTTCTTTCCAGGGATAGATTTATAATGATATGGTAACAGATCTACAACCAGGTAGAAGCAAGAAGGATTATGTGCAAATAGGTCATAGGTAGAAAAGTAAAACTCTAGTTTTTAGTGTCATAATTATTTTACGTAGGCCCTGGCTTAATGCATTATGGAATACTTCACTGAATGAAATCATTGCAGACTTTAAGCAGCAAGCTATTAAGAGGCAGAATTTGTACATTGTGATGGATCATATTAAAATAATTTAGTTCAAAGTAAGCATCATTATATTTGACTTGGAAATTTCTCCTAATGTGAAGAAATGGTAAATTTGCTGCCGGAGACACATGCAACTCCCTGGGGCTGGAATGCTAGTTCTGGAAGCTGGGCAGTGTCACTTCGACCTCACTAAGGAGTGAGCATGTGCCCTAGACTCTCCCCTGTTGCCTGACTGTTGTCTGCCTCAGGCCTGATCTTTTCAGGAAATGTTATACAGTTGCATAAACAAGTTCAAAACGGACTCCATTTTTCTAGTCTCCCCGAATCAAACTTACAAACATGGAAAAAGCATTCACTAGCGCTTCCTGCTCTATAGCTGAATTCATTTCGATTGCCCCATCTTGTGGAAGAAAGAAAAATAGCCAGATTTTTTTTTTCCACCTTTGGGCATAAGCCCTAGAGGAACAAATTCAGCCCATCTGTTTCTCTCTATCTCTGTCTATCATCTCTTCTTTTGCACATAATATATTTCAAACAATTTATTCTGAAGAAAGGCCAGTATTCCTCATATATTTGCAACCTGACCTTCTTTCCTTACTGATAGGACCAGTGCATGTTGATTATACTCAAAAGTGCTAGACAGAAGCCTGTTGCTGCTTGGAGGATTTAAGCCCTGCTACCAGAATTTAGGCCCAAGTCAGACTGCATTTCTGCAGGTCTCTTAGCTTGCTGAATTCTCATGCTTCTGGGCACATAGCGACCATCACCTTTCCAGCTACCTGAGATATTCTCCCCTACTTCCATCCTACCTTTTATGCATTCGTTTGTGCATGGAAGTCTGTTCAGAGGAAGAATGGATGAAATCAATTCATTTATTTGTTTGTTCACCACTTCAGTTATTTATTCACTCATTCACCCATTTAACTTTTTTTTTTTTTTTTTTTTGCGGTACGCGGGCCTCTCACTGTTGTGGCCTCTCCCATTGCGGAGCACAGGCTCCGGACGCGCAGGCTCAGTGGCCCTGGCTCACGGGCCCAGCCGCTCCGCGGCATGTGGGATCTTCCCGGACCGGGGCACGAATCCGTGTCCCCTGCATTGGCAGGCAGACTCTCAACCACTGCGCCACCAGGGAAGCCCCCTAACATTTTTTTATTGAGGACCTTCTATATATCAAGCACTATACTGGGTACTAGGAAACACTAATGGGCAAAACAGCCCATCTCTACTCTGATGGAGTTTACACCTTAGTTGAAGTTGACTATATGGACATTAATCGTATAATCAGACAAATATATATTTTGCAAATTCTGATAAGCCTATGAAAGGAAGTTAAAGGGTACTCTGAGACCATAAAAGAAGAGACCTGACCCGTGGGACTTGACCTTTCCTGATGAAGGGACATTTGAGCTGAGATCTGAAGAAATGGGAGCTAAGGGCGTGGCAAGAATATTCTAAGCGGAGCCTTTGAGTCCTGAGGGAACATAGTGCTTGGAATAGAGAGAGATCAGTGGCTGGAATAAAGAGAAAAGAGGAGGGAGGTTCCTGATGAGGCTGCAGAACCCGGCAGGGGCCAGATTATGTCAGGCCTTGAGGACACACTAGGAGTTTGACCGTCTGACCACGTGGCTTGCAAACATGACACACTGTCCATTAATCAAACAGACTGACTTGGTCTCACCTTCCTCTTCTCTCACTCACAACGCCGTGACAAGGGAGTCAGACCAGTACTTACTGGATGTCTCTATCTGGTTCTGGGCCAGAAGAGTGCTGTGGGTTCCACCATCCATCCTGTGCTCATTCACTCCAGCCCTTTCCACACAGCTGGGTCGTTAGAAGGTGCTGTGGAATTTCTCAAGTTACAGTTTGCAGTGGACCTCTAAGATTTATCCAGCACCTAAGGGTGTTTGTGTTCATGCATATAAATGACTGTTATTCTGTCTCTAAGTGACAGAGACCAGCTTGCCTCCTCAAACACTCAACCTGAAAGTTGCACAACACTGACATCTGGTGCTTGTATGCGGTTTGAGATTGTATAAGGTCAGAAGGAGGCTCCCAAGACTAGTCCACACTGCAAATGTAGCAAATGCAAATGGAGCAAGACTTAAATGTTTAAAAACGTGGGCAGGTGTGTATGTGCAAACGCGCGCACGTGCGCGCAAATGCATGCACGTGCGCGCACACACAGCCTTTCTACAGTCTTTGGTTTTGAATTTCTTCTGACTTTCCAACAATGTGCATGACAGAAGGCTAACTTCAATATGGCATTTTCTTATTGTCAGTATTTTCCAATTTGGACATGTGGCTCATATGATGGAAGGTGAGGTTCTACCTGGGTTTGGGAGAAAAACAACTGACAAAAAAGTAAATCAGTGTTTACTCAGCATCTCTTAATACAAAGCATAGAATTAAGTGAAAAAGTCAGTCTCATAAAAACAATTTAATAATGGTGATTTTCTGGATGGTAAATAATATTTGCATAATAATTTATAAGCTCTAAAGCATTTTAGCATATATTTCCACATTCCCTCAGTCATTCAGCCATTTATTCATTCATCTATGAACTATTATTGAGTGTTTACTCTGTGTGAGTGATTGGTGTAAGCTGCAAGAAATCTCTTGGTCCTGGCAGGGCAATTAAGAGAGAGGATAGTGTAGTTCTTAACCCAGTATGCTTTGGATTCAGACTTAGCTGCTCTAAACATCTGAGTCCTTCCTTGTGTGTTAAATGGCCAGTGATAATAGCAGTGCCTAGCTTATTGAAATGTTGTGAAGATTAAAGAAAAAATGTAAATGTAAAGCATTTACCACAGTGTTTAGTACAAGTTACCAAAGAACCATATAAAATAATTATTTTATTGCAATTTTCAGTTTAGGAAACAAGATTTTCAGCAATGCGAAAGTTAACAAAATGATGGAAAACAAAAAATAGGTATGCAGTTCATGAGTTTATCAGTCTGGGAAGGTATAAGGATTAATGGAAATGAGTAGGTTGAAAGGTGAGAAAAAAGGCCTGGCCCTGTTGTCAAGGAATTTCAGTGTCTATGAGTTTTCACTTCATTCTGTAGGGAGAATTTGAAGGAAATTCTGTTCTCAGAGTAATGCTTTTGGAATAGAGGTTATGGGGTTGAATGATGAAAAGGGTCAGAGATGGAAAGGAGAACCATTAGGTATGAAGCTTTTCTAAGGGGCCTGGTCTGAATTAATTGGACCTTGAAGCACACCAGAGGTAATGGTGGGAATGTAAAGGAAGAGGTCGATGAAAAATATCGTAAAGGATGAATGTAGGTGAGACGTCTGTTCACTGTTTATTGGCCTTTTCATAGGAGAGCTGCATTGTCACCTATTGTAATCCCATTCCTTGGAAATACAGAAGAGAACAGTCCATTTCTTTTACTGATTTGCTGTTTGTATTTTGTGGAGATCAAATTCTCCTCCAGAAAATTCAGTGTATCCCAGCAACTTATTTACGCAGTGAGCACTTAATCAGAAAGTTCCCTGTCAGAGTACTACCTGTGGCCACCAGAACTTTCAGACATTTTTCTTTCTGAGAGATGGAACCAAGAGGGACATTGCAAATATGATATGGCTGGTCTTATGTCTGAATGCTCTGGATTTAGACCTCCCAAGAGAGTCTCTAAAAGATGCTTCTAGAAAATGAAGAGACTTGGGTCTTTAATGAAGTGAAAGTAAAGAGAATGCTAACTAAGAGATGGACACTATTAACTCATTTAGTAAATATATGTAAAATTTTATGACCTATAGCAAATACACATGCTTTTCTCGTGACAGAAACATTTGTCAATATTGATTATGTGATGATAAAGAAAACAAATTCCAAAGTATAGAGGTCTTAGGGAAACTCAAACCCAGGTTTGCAAATAATTTAGAAAAGTATGTAGCTCTGTGGATATTTCAGTTATTAAACAAGAAAGATTTAAAACATTGAAATGAATTAAATAATTAACTTAAGAAAATAAAGGTAACATCAAAACAATCCAAATAAAGGTATGAGATAATTAATGATGATGAAAACTGAGTTTAATGGATTAGAAAACAAAATGCAATTAATAAACCAAAAACCTCTTCTTTAGAGAGTCATAGTGACCCCCTTTCCCCTGAAAGTCTAGTGGAGAAGGCACTAGAAGAGAGAGAAAAACTTTGTTTTATCTAAAACAGAAATGTAACTATAGATGTTAAAACTTTAGAAGAACTAGAAGGAATATTCTGTGAACCTTATGCCAATAAATTTCAAGTCCTAGATCAAGTGGATAGCTTCCTAAGAACACGAATTATTCACAGTGGCTCAACAAAGGTAAATAGCCATACTACTTCAATAATCATAAAAGAAATATAAAGATTTGTCTAAGAGCCACCATTTTAAAAGAAGATATCAGAATTGTGAACAACTCTTAGGATAACTTCGGTGAAATGGACCAATTCCTTGAAAAACACACTACCAAAACTCATACAAGGAGGAGTAGATAAAATGAATAGGCCTATATCTACTAAAGAAATTGAATCAATAAGTAATAACCTTCCAGAAAAGAGAGCACCGGGCTCAGAAGTGCTCACTGGTGAATTCAAACAAATATTTAAGGAAAAATGATAAAAAAATCTGTTCCAGAAAATAGGAACAGAGGGAATACTTCCTAACGCATTCTATGAAACCAGCACTACCCTAATACAAAACCAGACAAAGACATTACAAGAAAAGAAAACTATAGATCAACATGTTTCACGACCATAGACATAAAAATCCTTAACAAAGTGTTAGCAAATCAAATCCAACATTGTATAAAATGTACATACAACCAAGTGGGATTTATTTCAGTTATTCAAGATTGGTTCAGCATTTAAAAATCAATGAATATAATCCATCATGTCAACAAGCTAAAGAAGAAAAATCATATGATCATACCAATAGATGCAGAAAAAGAAATTGACAGACCTGTCCACTCTTGATTAAAAAACAAAACAAAACAAACAAACAAACAGAAACTCTCAGCAAACTAGGAATAGAGGGAAACTTCTTCAGCTTGAGAAAGAACATCTACAAAAACCCAACAGCTAACATCATATTTAATGGTGAGAAACTACATGTTTCCTGCTAAGATCAGGAACAAGGCAATGATATCCACTCTCAACAACTCTTATTCAATATAGTACTGGAAGTCCTAGAAAATGCAATGAGACAAGAAAATGAAATAAAAATGTATACAGATTGAGAAGGAAGAATTAAAACTGTCTTTGTTCACAGGTGATATGATTGTCTATGTAGAAAATTCCAAAGAATGAACAAAAGAAAACCTCCTGGAACTATTAAGCAAATACAGCAAGGCTTCAGGATACAAAGTTACTCTACAAAAGTCAATTGCTTTCTTATATACCAGCAATGAACATTTGGGATTTGAAAATAAAAACACAAAACCATTTATATTAATGGGACAGAGAGAGACAGAGAGGGAGAGAGATGGAGAGGGAGAGAGAATGTACAAGATATACATAAGGAAAACAACAAAACTCTGATGAAAGTAATTAACAAAGATCTAAATAAATGGAGAAATATTTCACGTACACAGACAGGAAGGCTCAATATTGTCAAGATGTCAGTTCTTCCAAAATTGATCTAAGATTCAGTGCAATCCCAATCAGAATTCCAGCAAGTTATTTTGTGGATATCAACAAACAGATTCTAAAATAAATATGGAAAGGCAAAACTCAGAATACCCAACACAATATTGAAGGAGAAGAACAAAATTGGAAGACTTCACTACTTGACTTCAAGACTTACTCTAAAGCTACAGGAATCAAGACAGTGAGATACTGATGAAAAAATAGACAAATACATCAATAGAACAGATTAGACTGCCCAGAAATAGACCCACACCACTATATTCAGCTGATCTTTGACAAAGGAGCAAAGGCAACTTAATGGAGAAAGGATAGTATTTTCAAGAAAGGCATCCACATGCAAAAACATGAATCTAGACACAGACCTTACACCGTTCACAAAAAAAAGTTAGTTCAAAGTAGATCATAGACCTGAATGTAAACTGCAAAACTATTAGACATCTAGAGGATAACATAGGAGAGAATCTAGGTAATCTTGGCTTTGGCAATGACTTTTTTTAGTTACAACACAAAAATCACATTCCATGAAAGAGAAAGAAAAAGGCAAGTTAGACTTCATTAAAATTAAAAAGTTCTGCTGTACGAAAGACATGGTTAAGAAAGTAAAAGATAAATCACAGAAGGGAGAAGATATTTGCAAAACATATCTGATAAGGGACTGGTATCCAAAATATACAAACAGCTCTTAAAACTCAACAAGAAGAAAACATCCCAGTTAAAAAATGGGCAAAATATCTGAACAGACACCTCACCAAAGACGATGTACAAATGGCAAATATGCATAGAAGAAGATGCTGAACATCACATTTCACCACATAAATGCAAATTAAAACAATGAGATACCACTTCACACCTATTAGAATGGCTAAAATCCAAAACACTGACAATACCAAATACTGGCAAGGATGTGGAGCAAGAGGAACTCTCATTCATTCCTGGGGGGTGCAAAATGGTACAGCCACTTCAGAAGTCAGTTTGGCAGTTTCTTATAGAACTAAAAATACTCTTGCCATATGATTGCACTACTTGGAATTTACTCAAATGAAACTGAAAATTTATGTCCACACAAATGTTTATACAGCTTTATTCATAATTGTCAAAACTTGGAAGCACCCAAGATGTCCTTCGATACGTGAATGAATAAACAAATGGTGGCAAGCATATATAGTGCAATATTATTCAATAGTAAAAAGAGATGAGCTATCAAGCCACACAAAGACATGCAGGAACCTTAAGTACATATTGCTAAATGAAAGAGGTCGGTCTGCAAAGGTTATATACTATATGATTCCAACTATATGACATTCTGGAAAAGGCAAAACTATGGAGACAGTTAAAAGATCAGTGTTTGCCAGGGGCTTAGGGGAAGGGAGGGAGGATGAATAGGTGAAGCACAGGGAATTTTTAGCACAGTGAAATTATTCTGTATGACACTGAAATGGTGGATACATATCATTATTCCTTTACAAAAACCATCCAGTGTGCAACACAAATAGTGAAACCTAATACAAACTATGGACTTTAGTTAATAATAATGTATCAACATTGGCTTAGAAATTATAACAGGTTTACTACACTAATGCATTATGTTCATTATAGGGGAAACTCTGGGCGGGTGGGGTTGGGAGTGAGGGGGCCTATGTACTTTCTGCTCAATTTTTCTAGAAACGTAAAACTGCTCTAATAAAATTAATTTTTTAAAGTTATAGGATAAAAAATAAATAAAAGATACCGGGGTGAATGATTTTATAGGGCACTCTTTTTAAATTTGGGGGGACAGCTAACATTTAAATTATCCAAATAATGCTAGAATTGGGGGGGGAAAAGGCATATCTTCCTAATTCTTCTGAAAAAATAGCAAAATCAAATAAAATTTATACTGAAAAACTGTAACCTAACCACATAAATGATGATGCAAACATCTAACGCAATATTAGCAAAGAGAATACAGTCATGTAGTAAAATAAAAAAATTATAGTGTTGTAGATTTTATTCTAAAAGTTCCACTAAGGATCAATATTTAGGGACCATACTGAGGAGAATTCCGTGTCAGATCTGTTTAGGAAATACCCTCTTGGCAAGTCACCACGCGCACTGACACATCAAGAATTCTGAAATCCTACAGAAAAGAAAACTGTTTTTGGTTTAAAACACTTTTTTTTTTCAAAAATATTTGATAAAAGGACACTGTGTTACTCGTATATATCACCCATTAACATCCATAGTAATGGCATACCACAGAATACACCACACCGCTCAACACAGAGATACCTCTCTCCTTCAACTTGCATAAGGACTGTGGTAGATAGATTAATGGTCCCAAGATGCCCATGTCCTAATCCCTGCAACCTGTAAATATAATATGTTACCTTCCACAGCAAAGGGGAATTAAGGTTGCAGGTGGAATTAAGATTGCTAATCACTGACTTTCAGATAAGACAATTATCCTGGATTATCTGGAAGGGTGAAATGTCATCACAAGGGGCCTTACAAATGGAAAAAGGAGGAAGAGAGAATCAGAGAAAGAGGTGTCAAGATGGAAGCATGTCAGAGTGCTATGTTGTGAGAAGCAGTTGACCTGCCCTTGCTAGCTTTGCAGATGGAGGAAGAGGCTGTGAGTGAATGAATGTGGGCAAACTCTAGAAGATGGAAAATACAAGGAAATGGATTCTTCCCTGCAACCTCCAGAAAGGAAAGCAGCCATGCTGACACCTTGATTTTAGCCCAGTGAGACCTGTGTTGGACTTCAGAATTGTAAAATAATGAATTTGTGTTGCTTTAGCCACCAAATTTATAGTAATTTGTTACAGCAGAAATAGGAAACTAATATAGAGACTGTCTTAACACCTCTTTTAAGACCCCATTACTTATTTTTGGTCTTTTAATTTACAGTTGATCCTATGAAATAACCATAGTGAAGGGAGGTGAGTTGGAATTAGTACAGAGTCAAAATTTTAGAATATTTTGAGTATATTTGTAATGTTTTTTTTTTTTCCCTGTGGTTGTGGTATAGTAGAAAGAAAACAGTATTTGTAGTTTTAATGCTTGTGTGATTTGGGGAAAACTTTTTTCAGGCTCTGTTTGCACTTCCATAATTATATCATGGAGCTATTGTGAAGACTTAATAAGCTTCAGTGTTGCAAAGAACTTGAAAGCAGGACTATAGAGTAATCTGGTGGGTTTGAAGCCTGGCTGTGGTCCTTGCTGCCTGTGTTATCTTGAATTTCCCTCCTGCTTACCCTGCCTGCCTTCCCTACTCTCTCCATTCTTTCTTCCCTTCCTTTTTCATGCAAACTTTGCACAGCTAACACACTGGTATGTGTCAGACTCCAATCAATACATTATAAAATCTCCAGTAGTGAAATGTCTTTCTCTTAACCTTGTCCTACATCTGCCCAGTTCCCCTGCCAGACCCTCTATGCACCCATTCATAACAACTGTTCTTAGTTTCCTGTATATTTTCCAGACCTATTCTATGAAATTTGAGACAAAATAGATTGGTATTTTCCCATTTTACTTAAAAGGTGGAATTTTTATATACATTGTACTGCATTTTTCTTTTTTCCCTCAAAGATTTTTATTTTTTTAATAAATTTATTTATTTATTTTTTGGCTGCATTGGGTCTTCATTGTTGCACCTGGGCTTTCTCTGGCTGTGGTGAGCAGGGGCTACACTTCATTGTGGTCCACGAGCTTCTCATTGCAGTGGCTTCCCTTGTTGTGGAGCATGGGCTTTAAGCACCCGGGCTTCAGTAGTTGTGGCATGTGGGCTTTAGTAGTTGTGACTCACAGGCTCTAGAGCATAGGCTCAGTAGTTGTGGCACACAGGCTTAGTTGCTCTGCAGCATGTGAGATCTTTCTGGACCAGGGCTTGAACCTGTGTCCCCTGCATTGGCAGATGGATTCTTAACCACTGCACCACCAGGGAATTCCTCAAAGAGTTTTATCTTGAATACCTTTCCCCATCTGCACACAGAAGACTCCTTTATTTTTCCCAGATGTATAGTATTCCTATATGGGTGAACTATAATTTATTTAACCTACTTATGAACACAAGACTGTTTTCAGTCTTTTCTATTACAAACAGTACTGAGGTGAATGGTCTTGTACATAAATACTTTTACACATTTGCAAATATATCAGTAGGGAAAAAATCCCAGAAGTGGCATTGTTGAGTCAAAGGGTTTAAACACTTGTAATTGATAGATATGAGCAAGTTTCTGACCTTCCCTTAGCTCCAGTTTCCTTGTCTATAAAGTAAGGATAATGATAAACATGCCTCATGGAGGGGGACCTTCAAGATGGCGGACCTTCAAGACGTGGAGATCACCACTCTCCCCACAAATACATCAAAAATACATCTACACATGGAACAGCTCCTACAGAACACCTACAGAACGCTGACAGAAGACCTCAGACTTCCCAAAAGGCAAGAAACTCCCCACGTATCTGGGTAGGGCCAAAGGAAAAAGAAAAAACAGACACAGAAGAATAGGGGCGGGACCTGCACCTCTGAGAGGGCGCTGTGAAGGAGGAAAGGTTTCCACACACTAGGAAGCCCCTTCACCAGTGGAGACGGGGGGTAGCAGGGAGAAGCTTCAGAGCCACCAAGGAGAGTGCCGCAACAGGGGTGCAGAGGGCAAAGCAGAGAGATTCCTGCACAGAGGATCGGTGCCGACCGGCACTCACCAGCCCAAAAGGCTTGTCTGCTCACCTGCTGGGGCGGGCGGGTCTGGGAGCTGAGGCTCGGGCTTCGGTCGCATTCAGGGAGAGGACTGGAGTTGGCGGTGTGAACACAGCCTGAAGGGGGCTAGTGCGCCACAGCTAGCCAGGAGGGAGTCTGGGAAAAAGTCTGGACCTGCCTAAGAGGCAAGAGATCATTGTTTCGGGATGTGTGAGGAGAGGGGATTCAGAGCACTGCCTAAACGAGCTCCAGAGACGGGCGTGAGTCGCGGCTATCAGCGTGGACCCCAGAGACGGGCATGAGACGCTAAGGCTGCTGCTGCCGCCACCAAGAAGCCTGTGTGCGAGCACAGGTCACTATCCACACCTCCCCTCCCGGGAGCCTGTACAGCCCGCCACTGCCAGGGTCCTGTGGTCCAGGGACAACTTCCCTGGGAGAACACACAGCGCGCCTCAGGCTGGTGCAACATCATGCTGGCCTCTGCCGCCACAAGCTCACCCCGCATTCCGTATGCCTTCCTCCCCCAAGCCTAATTGAGCCAGAGCCCGCTAATCAGCTGCTCCTTTAACCCTGTCCTGCCTGGGCAGGAACAGATGCCAGAGGGCGACCTACATGCAGAGGCAGGGCCAAATCCAAAGCTGAACCCCGGGAGTTGTGTGAACAAAGAAGAGAAAGGGAAATCTCTCCCAGCAGCCTCAGGAGCAGTGGATTAAATCTTCACAATCAACTTGATGTGCCCTGCATCTGTGGAATACCTGAATAGACAACGAATCATCCCAATATTGAGGAGGTGGACTTTCGGAGTAACTGTAGACTTGGGGTTTGCTTTCTGCATCTAATTTGTTTCTGGCTTTATGTTTATCTTAGTTTAGTAGTTAGAGCTTATTATCCTTGGTAGATTTGTTTATTGATTTGGTTGTTCTCTTCCTTTTTATATATATATATATATATATATATATATATATATATATATGTTTTATTTTCCTTTTCCTCTTTTTGTGAGTGTGTATGTGTATGCTTCTTTGTGTGATTTTGGCTGTATAGCTTTGCTTTTACCATTTCTCCTAGGGTTCTGTCTGGCTGTTTTGTTTTGTTTTGTTTAGTATAGTCTTTAGTGCTTGTTAACATTGGTGCATTGGTGGATTTCCTTATTGGTTTGGTTGCTCTCTTCTTTCTTTCTTTTTTTATTACTTCAAAAAAATTTTAATAAGTTTTTAAATTTTTTATTTAATTTATTTATTTTCTCTTTCTTGCTTGCTTTTCTTCAGAGCTGTGTGGCTGACAGGGTCTTGGTGCTACAGCTGGGTGTCAGGCCTGAGCCTCTTAGGTAGGAGAGCTGAGTTCAGGACATTGGTCCACTGGAGACCTCCCGGCCCCACATAATATCAAACAGCGAGAGCTCTCCCAGAGATCTCCATCTCAATGCTAAGACCCAGCTCCACTCAATGACCAGCAAGCTACAGTGCTAGACACCCTATGCCAAACAACTAGCAAAACAGGAACACAACCCCACCCATTAGCAGAGAGGCTGCCTAAAATAATAATGTCACAGACACCCAAAACACACCACTGGACGCGGTCCTGCCCACCAGAAAAACAAGATCCAGCCTCATCCACCAAAATATAGACACCAGTCCCCTCCACCAGGAAGCCTACACAACCCACTGAACCAACCTAAGCCACTGGGGACAGACACCAAAAACAACAGGAACTACGAACCTGCAGCCTGCGAAAAGGAGACCCCAAACACAGTAAGTTAAGCAAAATGAGAAGACAGAGAAACACACAGCAGATGAAGGAGCAAGGTAAAAACCCACCAGACCAAACAAATGAAGAGGAAATAAGCAGTCTACCGGAAAAAGGATTCAGAGTAATGATAGTAAAGATGACCCAAAATCTTGGAAATAGAATGGAGAAAATACAAGAAACGTTGAACAAGGTCCTATAAGAACTAAAGAGCAAACAAACAATGATGACCAACACAGTAAATAAAATTAAAAATTCTCTAGAAGGAATCAATAGCAGAATAACTGAGGCAGAAGAATGGATACGTGACCTGGAAGAGAAAATAGTGAAAAAAACTACCTAAGAGCAGAATAAAGAAAAAAGAAGGAAAAGAATTGAGGACAGTCTCAGAGACCTCTGGGGCAACATTAAACGTACCAACATTCGAATTATAGGGGTTCCAGAAGAAGAAGAGAAAAAGAAAGGGACTGAGAAGATATTTGAAGACATTATAGTTGAAAACTTCCCTAATATGGGAAAGGAAATAATCAAGTCCAGGAAGTGTAGAGAGTCCCATACAGGATAAATCCAAACAGAAACATGCCAAGACACATATTAATCAAACTATCAAAAATTAAATACAAAGAAAAAATATTAAAAACAAGGGAAAAACAACAAATAACATAGAAGGGGAACCTCATAAGGTTAACAGCTGGTTTCTCAGCAGAAACTTTACAAGCCAGAAGGGTGTGGCAGGACATATTTAAAGTGATGAAAGGGAAAAACTTACAAACAAGATTACTCTATCCAGCATGGATCTCATTCAGATTCGATGGAGAAATTAAAACCTTTACAGACAAACAAAAGCTAAGAGAAATCAGCACCACCAAACCAGCTTTACAACAAATATTAAAGGAACTTTTCTAGGCAAGAGACACAAGAGAAGGAAAAGACCTACAATAACAAACCCAAAACAGTTATGAAAATGTTAATAGGAACATACATATCAATAATTACCTTAAGTGTAAATGGATTAAATGCTCCAACCAAAACACATAGACTGACTATATGGATACAAAAACAACACCCATACATATGCTTCAGACCTAGGGACACTTACAGACTGAAAGTGAGGGGATGGAATAAGATATTCCATGTAAATGGAAATCAAAGAAATCTGGAGTAGCAATTCTCATATCAGACAAAATAGACTTTAAAAGACAGACTAGTACAAGAGACAAAGAAGGACACTACATAATGATCAAGGGATCAATCCAAGAAGAAGATATAACAATTGTAAATATTTATGCCCCCAACATAGGAGCGCCTCAATACATAAGGCAAATACTAACAGCCATAAAAGGGGAAATCGACAGTAACACATTTATAGTAGGGGACTTTAACACCCCACTTTCACCAATGGACAGATCATCCAAAATGAAATTAAATAAGGAAACACAAGCTTTAAATGATACATTAAGCAAGATGGACTTAATTGATAATTATAGGACATTCCATCCAAAAACAACAGAAAATACTTTCTTCTCAAGTGCTCATGTGACATTCTCCAGGATAGATCATATCTTGGGTCACAGGTCAAGCCTTGGTAAATTTAAGAAAATTGAAATCATATCAAGTATCTTTTCTGACCACAATGCTATGAGACTAGATATCAATTACAGGGAAAAATCTGTAAAAAATACAAAAACATGGAGGCTAAACAATACACTACTAAATAACCAAGAGATCACTGAAGAAATCAAAGAGGAAATCAAAAAATACCTAGAAACAAATGACAGTGAAAGCACGACAACCCAAAACCTATGGGATGCAGCAAAAGCAGTTCTAAGAGGGAAGTTTATATCAATACAATCCTACCTTAAGAAACAGGAAACATCTCAAATAAACAACCTAACCTTGCACCTAAAGCAATTAGAGAAAGAAGAACAAAAATCCTCAAAGTTAGCAGAAGGAAAGAAATCATAAAGACCAGATCAGAAATAAATGAAAAAGAAATGAAGGAAACGATAGCAAAGATCAATAGAACTAAAAGCTGGTTCTTTGAGAAGAGAAACAAAATTGATAAACCATTAGCCAGACTCATGAATTTCAGAATTTGAAATGAAAAAGGAGAAGTAACAACCGACACTGCAGAAATACAAAGGACCATGAGAGATTACTACAAGCAACTCTATGCCAATAAAATGGACAACCTGGAAGAAATGGACAAATTCTTAGAAATGCGCAACCTTCTGAGACTGAACCAGGAAGAAATAGAAAATATGAACAGACCAGTCACAAGCACTGAAATTGAAACTGTGATTAAAAATCTTCCAACAAACAAAAGCCCAGGACCAGATGGCTTCACAGGCGAATTTCATCAAACATTTAGAGAAGAGCTAACACCTATCCTTCTCAAACTCTTCCAAAATATAGCAGAGAGAGGAACACTCCCAAACTCATTCTACGAGGCCACCATCACCCTGATACCAAAACCAGACAAGGATGTCACAAAGAAAGAAAACTACAGGCCAATATCACTGATGCACATAGATGCAAAAATCCTCAACAAAATACTAGCAAACAGAATCCAACAGCACAGTAAAAGGATCATACAGCATGATGAAGTGGGGTTTATCCTAGGAATGCAAGGATTCTTCAATATGTGCAAATCAATCAATGTGATACACCATATTAAGAAATGAAGGAGAAAAACCATATCATCATCTCAATTGATGCAGAGAAAGCTTTCAACAAAATTCAACACCCATTTATTATAAAAACCCTGCAGAAAGTAGGCATGGAGGGAACTTTCCTCAACATAATAAAGGCCATATATGACAACCCACAGCCAACATCGTCCTCAATGGTGAAAAACTGAAACCGTGTCCACTACGATCAGGAACAAGACAAGGTTGCCCACTCTCACCACTCTTATTCAACATAGTTTTGGAAGTTTTAGCACAACAATCAGAGAAGAAAGAGAAATAGAAGGAATCCAAATCAGAAAAGAAGAAGTAAAGCTGTCACTGTTGGCAGATGACATGATACTATACACACAGAGTGTCCTAAAGATGCTACCAGAAAACTACTAGAGTGAATCAATGAATTTGGTAAAGTAGCAGGATACAATATTAATGCACAGAAATCTCTAGCATTCCTGTACACTAATGCTGAAAAATTTGAAAGTGAAATTAAGAAAACACTCCCATTTACCATTGCAATAAAAAGAATAAAATATCTAGGAATAAACCTACCTAAGGAGACAAAAGACCTGTATGCAGAAAATTATAAGACACTAATGAAAGAAATTGAAGATGATGCAGATAGATGGAGAGATATACCATGTTCTTGGATTGGAAGAATCAACATTGTGAAAATGACTCTACTACCCAAAGCAATCTACAGATTCAATGCAATCCCTGTCAAACTACCACTGGCATTTTTCACAGAACTAGAAGAAAAAATTTCACAATTTGTATGGAAACGCAAAAGACCCCAAATAGACCCCGAATTGCCAAAGCAATCTTGAGAAAGAAAAACGGAGCTGGAGGAATGAGGCTCTCTGACTTCAGACTATACTACAAAGCTACAGTAATCAAGACAGTATGGTACTGGCACAAAAACAGAAAAAGATCAATGGAACAGGATGGCAAGTCCAGAGATAAACCCACAGATATATGGTCACCTTATCTTTGATAAAGGAGGCAAGAATATACAATGGAGAAAAGACAGCCTCTTCAGTAAGTGGTGCTGAGAAAGCTGGACAGGTACATGTAAAAGTATGAAATTAGAATACTCCCTAACACCATACACAAAAATAAACTCAAAATGGATTAAAGACCTAAAGGTAAGGCCAGACACTCTCAAACTCTTAGAGGAAACCATAGGCGGAACACTCTATGACATAAATCAAAGCAAGATCCTTTTTGACCCACCTCCTAGAGAAATGGAAATAAAACCAAAAATAAACAATTGGGACCTAATGAAACTTAAAAGCTTTTGCACAGCAGAGGAAAACATAAACAAGACCAAAAGACCACCCTCAGAATGGGAGAAAATATTTGCAAATGAAGCAACTGACAAAGGATTAATCTCCAAAATTTACAAGCAGCTCATGCAGCTCAATATGAAAAAAACAAACAACCCAATCCAAAAATGGGCAGAAGGCCTAAATAGACATTTCTCCAAAGAAGATATACAGATTGCCAACAGACACATGAAAGAATGCTTAACATCATTAATCTTTACAGAAATGCAAATCAAAACTACAATGAGGTATCATCTCACACTAGTCAGAACGGCCATCTTCAAAAGATCTACAAACAATAAATGCTCGAGAGGGTATGGAGAAAAGGGAACCCTCTTGCAGTGTTGGTGGGAATGTAAGTTGCTACAGCCAGTATGGAGAACATAGTGGCTTAAAAAACTAAAATTAGAACTACCATATGACCCAGCAATCCCACTACTGGGTATATACCCTGAGAAAACCATAATTCAAAAAGCGTCATGTACCAAAATGTTCATTACAGCGCTGTTTACAATAGCCAGGACATGGAAGCAACCGAAGTGTCCATCAACAGATGAATGGATAAAGAAGATGTGGCACGTATATACTATGGAATATTACTCAGCCATAAAAAGAATTGAAATTGAGTTATTTGTAGTGAGGTGGATGGACCTACAGACTGTCATATAGAGTGAAGTAAGTCAGAAAGAGAAAAACAAATACTGTATGCTAGCACACATACATGGAATCTAAAAAAAACACACCAATGGTTCTGAAGAACCTAGGGGCAGGACAGGAATAAAGATGCAGACATAGAGAATGGACCTGAGGACACGGGGAGGGAGAAGGGTAAGCTGGGATGAAGTGAGAGTGGCATGGACATATATACACTACCAAATGTAAAATAGATAGCTAGTGGGAAGCAGCCACATAGTACAGGGAGATCAACTGGGTGCTTTGTGATCACCTAGAGGGGTGGGATAGGGAGGGTGGGAGGGAGGGAGATGCAAGAGGGAGGAGATATGGGAACATATGTATACGTATAGCTGGTTCACTTTGTTATACAGCGGAAACTGACACACCGTTGTCAAACAATTATACTCCAATTAAGATGTTAAAAAAATAAATTTAAAACAACATGCCTCATGGAGTGGTTTGTGAGTATTAAATGATATACAAGTGTAAAACACTTGGCATTAAACAAATTTTACCATCAATTATTAGTACTGTTAGATGACACAGTATTATACATTGCAAAGTGCCAGTCATGGCAATTTAAATATTGACTATTAATATTGTTTTGAAATTCCATAAATGCTAACTTGGAGGTAGTAAATACAACAAGACAAAGAATTTACCTAGTGAACAGGTTGGCGTTCTTTGCAGTCAGCATTTTTACTTACGTATTCATTATGCTAATAACTTGCTTAAAATTTATTTTCTCTTATATATGTTAAACACTTTCCCAATTATCCAAATTATGACAAATTGAATAATAGTGGACTGCTCTAATGGCAAGTCGCTCCTACACTGTTAACAAAACTAAAGCATATTTGGCCAAAACAGTCCAGATTGAAAGTTTTCCAAAGGTGAAATGAGAAAGGATGTACCCCAGTATGGTTTTGGGTGATTTTCATAGTCATTAGACTGGTCAGCAGGTGTGTGCCTAATCCTAAAGAAAATGGATATTTCTAGTGGGAAAACATCCCAACTCAGAGAATTCAATTCTTCTGTTATTAAGCTTTCCATAAAATAATTCGAAAATTGCTAAAAGTTATGTAAATTGCATACTTCATACATTTTTATATATTATATAATAAGTGTCTATTGCATACCCATCATTTTTAGATTTGCTCAAAGGTTAATACTTGTCCTAATTCTATTCACTCGCAGAGTAATTTTAGAGGCCACCAGCCGGATAAAAATCACACACACAAAAATAGTAAACCTTCAGCTGTAATTAGCATCTTACAAAACTTTCAATTTGGAGTCTATTTGAACGTCACAAAAAGAAGTTATGTGGAATTTTGAAATAATGTACTAGACCAAGATTTAGGAGGTTTCTTTGATATTCAGCTTTGATTACTATTATATTGGTAGGGTACGATGGCATCTCATGGGACCCAAGGGCAAGAATTACAGTTGATTTTTATGAGGATCTGCAAATGGAATTTCTTAATTAGTAGCTCAATTTCTACAGGTTTGATGGTCCCTGTTCTCTCTTTTATAGCCTGATCAGCTATCTTTCAATATGATGGGTTTTAACTAGATTATTTTGAAACAATTGCCACTCCAAAAGGGTATCTTCCTAACTACCTGCAGATTCTTCTAGTTTCAAGAAAGATCTCTCTAAAAACTTACAATGGAGAGAATATCAGGCTAGACAGTAGTCAGCCATCCACCATGATCTTGGTATGTAAGAAAAAAATCATGTAATTACTTTGACCTTTAGTCTTGTCCTGCCACATTGAAGGGTTACTTATTTCTGAAATCTATCTCAAATATGCCTCTTCTCTCCATCCCTGTGACTGGAGCCTTAGACTTACCTTGCACATTGCAGTTACAGCCTAGTTTCTCTCTGAAGAGCTCACTGCTGGAACAATGTGGTCAACAGACTGGGAGAAGGAAGATTCAAAGGAGTTTGCATTTTTTATCTGAATAGTAATCTTATTATGACAGCTTGAATACGGATTTGTAGTGCAGAAAGAAGACAGTAGGTAGTGAGACAGATTTACTTTTCTACGTATAGAAATCACAGATGTTATGTAAAACCTAAATTGAGCTGTCTAAGGCTTAACAAGGAGGTCTCCCCTACAGGTATAGATTAGAAATCATCAGAGTGTAGGTGGTAGTAAGTCCATGGGAGTGAATGAAATACCCAGGGAGAATATTTACTAAAAGGTGAAATCCAAGCAAGTAATTTGATGGCTGTCTTGTACAATGTTCCTCCCCAAAACAGAGTTTGGGACTGTGGTTTCCATGCATTTAATTTATTTTGGCAAGTATTCTCAGGGGGCAGGAGCAAGGCACTGCTAGAGTAGGAGGAAAGGAGGAAAAGCTGATTATAGGTGGTTATCAATCTGTTCACTACTGTGGGCATCTGGGCCCGAGTTGCTCAGAAGAATGCACCTTAGAGGAGAAGTTTATCTTTCTATCATCTTTGTTATAATCTGCCTCTAAGGCTTGATTATTTCTCTCTTCACATATCATCTTTGAAGATCTGTCTCTGGATATCTCAATTCTAGCCCAGGGGTGATTGTAACAATTTTGGGGACAATGGGCATCCTTGTGCAAGACTGTGGTAACTCATTTCCTGCTCAGCACCTCAACCAAACTGCTGCAAAGCTCTAAGTGCTGATAGTATTGCTGCATTGTCCTCCAGAGATAGGCCAGCCATTGGGTACCTGAGTTGGGTTGCCAGATTTAGCAAATTAAAATACAGGTGATATTTGAAACATACTTATACTAAAGAATTACTAGTTGTTTTTCTGAAATTAACTTAACTGGGCATCCTGTATTTATCTGGCAGTTTTACACCTTAGCAGTAGCTGCTCTTCAAGATTGGCACATACCTTGTTTACCCCCTATCTCATCACTGATGGGAAAATAGAGTGACTGTGTTTTGGGATTGCAGGAGCAGTGCAACCAAGCAATGAATATTCTCTGTGCTATAGACTGAATATTTGTGTCCCTCAAAATTCATATGTTGAAACATAATCCCCAATGTGATGGTATTTGGAAGTGGGGTCTTTGGGAGGTGTAGGTAAGGAAGGTAGAGTCCTAATGAATGGGATTAGACCCAGAGAGCTCTCTCACTCCTGGCCTGTGAGGATACAACAAGAAGACAGCTATCCATGAATCAGTAAGCTTGTCTCATCAGGCACAGAATCGGTCAGCCCCTTGATCTTGGACTTTTCAAAAGCCTCTAGAACTGTGAGAAATAAATTTCTGTCATTTGTAAGCCACCCAATCTGTGATATTTTGTTATAGAAGCCTGAACAGACTAAGACGTCTATGCCTTGGGATGTGAGAAGCATGGCATGGTTTCTTATTCTCTCAGATGAACGTGATTCTCTCCAGGCAGCACAGGCCAGACGAATCTGACACTGAGAAATAGTGAGCACTGTGTGGTCTGGTGTGCTTTCTCCCTTAGCTTGAGTTGTATTTTGCCTGGGTTGATGATGTAAGTTACACTGGACATGTCCTCCCCTTTATCAGCCTCATATTCATAATGTAGTGAAATCGTATCTTACCAAGGATTAGGTTCAAGAACAGTGCAGCTTCACACCCAATAGGATGGCTACTATTTTTAAAACAGAAAATAACAAGTGTTGTGAGGATGTGGAGATACTGGAAACCTTGTGCGTTGCTGATGGGAATGTGAAATGGTACAGCTGCTGTGGAAAAAAGTATGGATGTTCCTCAGAAAATTAAACAGAACTACCATAAGATCTAACAATTCCATTTGTGGGTATATGCCCCAAAGAATTGAAAGCAGGGATTCAAACAGATATTTGTACACCATTGTTTATAGCAGCATTATTCACAATAGTCAGAAAGATGGAAACAACCCAAATGTTCATTGACAGATGGATAAAATGTGATATGTGCATACGATGGAATATTATTCAGCCTTTAAAAAGGAGTGAAATTCTGTCACATGCCACAACATGGATGATCCTTGAGGACATTATTCTAAGTGAAATAATTCAGATACAAAAGGACAAATACTGTATGAGGCCACTTATATAAGTAAAATAATGAAATTCATAGAGACAGAAAGTAGAATGATGATTGCCAGGGTCTGGGAGTCGGATCTCAGATGGCAAAAGAAGAATGCGAAGTTAGTATTTAATGTGATCAGAAGTTCACTTTAGAAAGATGAAAACATTCTGGAGATGGATGGTAGTGTTGGTTGCACAACAATGTAAAAGTACTTACTGCCACTGAACTGTCCACCTAAAAATGAAGGTGGTAAATTTTATGTTATGTATACTTTACCACATAAAAGTGATGGTTTAAAAAAAAATGATGGTTCATAAGGTGAGAATTGATCAAAGTCAAATTTTAGAAACTGTTTAAAGCCAGAATGTCTTGAACCACCTGATATTATTATTTTAAAAATTTATTTATTTTTGGCTGCGTTGGGTCTTCATTGCTGTGCATGGCTTTCTCTGGTTGCGGCGAGCGGGGGCTACTTTTCGGTGCGGTGCATGGGCTTCTCATTGTGGTGGCTTCTCTTGTGGAGCATGGGCTCTAGGCATGTGGGCTTCAGTAGTTGTGGCTCGTGGGCTCTAGAGTGCAGGCTCAGTAGCTGTGGCATACGGGCTAAGTCGTTCCGTGACATGTGGGATCTTCCCGGATCAGGGCTTGAACCTGTGTCCCCTGCATTGGCAGGCAGATTCTTAACCACTGCGCCACCAGAGAAGCCCCCTGATATTATTTTTTAAACCCTGTAGAAGAGGGGTCCCCAACCCCTGGGCCGTGGACTGGCATTGGTCCTCGGCCTGTTAGGAACCAAGCCGCACAGCAGGAGGTGAGCAGCGGGGAAGCAAGCTAAGCTTCATCTGCTGCTCCCCATCGCTTGCATTGCCGCCTGAACCAGCCCTCCTGCACCCCCGCCACAGTCTGTGGAAAAATTGTCTTCCACAAAACCTGTCCCTGGTGTCAAAATGGTTGGGGACCACTGCTGTAGAAGGTGTCTCACCGGAGACTTCCAGTGCAGCCGTTTTTCCTCTAGTGTCAGACCAGGCTGTTGAGCACAGGTGAAGTAACTGGCCATGTTGTACCAAAAGCATTATCTTCAAGCATCAGAATCCCAACCAACGTGGTGAGATGCTTACACTGTGAGGGACCTACAGGGACTGAGACCCAGTGAGGGAATGAGAGAGCTTTGTCTTTCATCTCATACTCACTCCAGGCAACATTCTTTGAGTATAATTCTGGGCTGAATGGTTGGAGCATTGAGAGGTTTTCTTATTCTCTATTTCCCTTTCTTGGATATGTATAGTTGAATTCATGCAAGTAAAATGAATATTTGGTGCGACTCCATTGGAATAACTGTTATTTCTCAACATTTTACTCTGTGCCAGGCATTGTTCTAAGTGCTTTACTTGGAATACTTCATTTACTTTTCACAGTCAAACCATGAGAAAGGACAATTTGCCGAGCTGCTGCAGCCTCTGTAAGGACATGCAGTATTAACCTCATGCCCAACCCCTAACTGTGAAAGATGTGACCACTGATGAGGTTATCTCTGCTGGTTAATTGAGCTAGAGGTAACCGTTGATGGTGGGAGGGTCTGGCGTAGTAGGGCATGTAGATTCAGGGCTAGTGACTGGTAGCCAGGTTGGGTCATTTATAAATAGGGGCTGGTGGGTGAGAGAGAGGAGACCAAGAAGCAGAGATGAGAGAGACCAACATGAGAGATGTTACTGAGAATTTTCAAATTGCCATGAAACCTGACTGCACTTACAGCCTACAGCCTGTGTGTTCCAGGTGGTTTCCTTGCATATGTTCCATTTTTCTTTTATTTGTGGTAGCTTGAGAGGGTTTCTTTCTTTCCAGCCTTGATTAGAGCCCAAGCCCGTATTATTGGAACTCCAGTTGCATTCATAAATGGTTCATATACATTATGAGGAGAAAGATTGCTTTGTCTGATGGGAATGGCCAAGAGCTGGGGATCAGGGGATGTATTCTAGTTCCAGTACTGCCATTAACTTGTGTGACCTTGGGCAAAGTATTTACCCTTTCTAGACCACAGTTTCCTGATCTATAAAATAAGGATAACATTGCTTGCCATGTCAATTTCATAGAAGGAGGATACATGAAAGTCATATATGTTCAAAGCATTTTAAAAGGTTACAAAGCAATATATAAATGCAAATAAAGATTATTACATTTGGCCAAAATAAAAGTATGTTCATCTTGTAACTTTTTATACTAGTAAAACTTCTGAGAGCTCATCAGACACTTGAATTTGAGTTAAAGTTCTCAGAAATGTTCTGACGGGAATGGAACCAAGAGATCACATGTAGTTTTCTAAATTTTTGTGCCCTTGTGCCTTATCTCTCCAACTACATTTTAAGTTTATGGGTATTTGTTTCTTCCTTAGGACCAAGCACAATGTAGATGCTTGTGAATATGTGATGAGTGGGTATCTGACTAAAAGGAAAGATGGATGGATGTTCTAGGAAACTTTACCTTCTGTGGAAATCCAGGATGAGTTTACAGTTCTCTCTAATTACTTCTCTTCTAAGAAACCAATAGGAAAAATAGGAAAAAATAGTTTGTGAGTAGGCATACACATGAGTGCAACACATTTTTCATAGATGGTTTTGCACATGCAAACAGTCTCATTGATCTTTCCAGCTGGGTGAGAGGCTGTTTTAAAGTCAGGGTTCATATATTCACTAGTGTATTTAGAATGCCCTGTATAATATTGTTCACTAGAAAAATTTTCTCATCTTCTTGGACAGAATGTGTTCACCGTGTCGAGATTTCAGTATTTGGAAATTTACCAACTTAGTGTTCTATTAGTCAAAGAAACAGAAATCTAATTTTAAAATATCCTAAACCCCCCAAATGCCCCTTGATGAAGATGGGTAACCTGTGCAGGTGTGAACTTCATGTCAGTGGAGATGTTTGAGCTGTGCCTGAATGACCATCTCTTAGGGGTAGTTTCAGGCCAATATTTTTGGAGGGAGCAGAAAATGGTCTTGTTTCCTACTGATGGTCCTTTCCAACTTGGATTCTGGAATCAGATCGCATATACTGGAGACTTACTATTGATATATGTCTCTATAATACCTATTGAGAATAATGCCCAAACTTCAAGGAGTTTATATTCTAAGACAGGAGTGAGCAAACTATGGCCACAGACCAAATATGGCCTATCACCTGATTTTGCAAATACTGTTTTATTAGAATACAGCCATGCCCATTCCTTTATTTATTTTTCTGTGGTTGCTTTTGTACTACAACAGCATTGTCGATTAGTTACTACAGAGACCGTTTGGCCTACAAAGCCTAAAATATTTACTATTTGGCCCTTTACAGAAAAAGTGTACCAGTCTCCATAAGCAGTAGACTGCAAAGTACAGCACATGCTTCTCAGAGAGTGCATCCTTACCAACTGAGATATATAAGGTATGTTAGAACTTCTATATATATTTTATCTTATTTTTAACTTTTGACTTTAATTACTAAGTCTAGGTTCCTCATCCCTAGAGTGAAGATATTAGTAAAACCCACTTCATTGGGTTGTTGTGAGGATTAAAAGTGATGATGCGTGTGAAACAGTGCACACAACTTGAATCTGAACTCCTAACCAATACACTGTATTGCACTAGAACAAAATAGAGGAGAGTGAACTAGATGAGGGTTTGGAAAGTAAAGGAAGGCTTGTTGTAAGAGGTGTGACTGGAGTTGTGTTTTTGAAGAGAGAATGAGGACTGGAGAGGTCATGGGGATACTCAGTTACAGGGAGGTTGGCTAAGCTAACCTCTAATCTTCCTAGCAAGAGTCCTACCCGCTCTCCCACACACCTCCGCCATAGTTTGAAAGTCCAGAGAGATTTTTTTGCCTGCAAGTTATTCACTTGATCCAGAGAAGTAAGTGCCTCTGTAATTTCAATCTGTGCCTTCTATCACTAAGATAAACTAGTAATGATTTGCCAATAAGATGCAATTACAGTGCCTGCCGAGGTCAATATTCAATCAGTGGTTCCATTCTGAGTGCTGCTTTGATCAGTTGGTCAAAAATTTCCTTTCTTTAGATGCTTTGTAAACCATGATTGATCAAGAGGTTTAGGGGTTTAAGACTGGGATGTGACTTCATTTTTAATCCAACTTTTGAGCAGCACTTCAAACTGGTCAGATGTGACAGGGTCTCCCTTGGGAAGCTCGAGCCCACCCAGAGACCAGACTTGACACTTCTTTGCATTGCTCATAACCATCTCCTCCCGTCCCCCAAATAACAGTCAGACTCTGTAAAGTATCATAAATAAAGTAGATCATTCTGAAGGTTTTGTGGGGAGATCAGGAAGTCACATTGCTTACTCTGTACCAAAGACTTAATGCATACTTTTCATTAAACATTTTTTTCTGTTCTTTCCTAGTGCCTGATTCCCATTTTTCTCCTTTCTCCTCCCTCACATAGCCTCTTAGCCTTTTCTCTATCAACTACAACAACCTAGGTTTTCCCGTCACTTTGGAAATATCACTAAAATTAATGAAGCCCCTCTAGGTAACCAAACAAGGCCGCTGGTTGTTCCTCAAACACACCCCTTGGGAGTACCAGCCTAGATCACCACACCAGGAGATCTTTGGCTGATTTATAGCAATAAAGAGGGACTTGCCTGAGAATAAATCAAAATGAAATTGAGAAATTTCATCCCAGAGGCCCTGGGATGTTTCATGTAACCTGAAACGTGTTTCATGTAACATGAAACATGTTTCATGTAACATGAAACGTGTTTCATGTAACCCTGAGACTTCTTTTTTTCTGGGACTTCTCAGACAAACTAACAGGTATTCCATCTGTTAGTCAAACAGTCAATCATGGAACTCTGTTGAAGGCCATTTCAGAGGAATGGGTTCTAAAACATATGCCTCAGGAAAGGCTGCTCCAGCCAGTGTCAGACTCTTTCTCCCTCCCACCCCCAACTCTAGAGACTCTTGCTTAGCTCTTGTAAGAGGTGGGATTGAAATATTGCTGTTGTTCTCCTTTGGGTGCCCAAGCTATTAATTAACTTTCGCTGTAAAGAAATGGGAATTGCCAAGTGTCCTTTGTGCTTGTGATATGGTGTTCTTTTGTCAGAAAGCGCTGAGGCCCATTGTTCTAGTCCCTGTTGTGTTCACATTGTATTTTTCATGACAAATCTTATTTATTGTCTTCCATCCAGATTTCGGATTCTGTGGGGGGGCTTTCTGGAAGTTGCCTTTCAGAAGAGGAGCAGAGCAGAATGGTTCTGCTGACAGTGCACTTGAACGAGGCTGCTAAAAGTGACCAGCTCTGTCTCTTCTTAGTCTTATGTGTTTCAGGTGGATTTTCCAGTGCCCAGGCTAACTAAGGATAGAGGAGAGACTGTTCACTGCTTGTATATGAATTTTCTCCCCATGGGAAAAAAAAGAGCTGGGAGATGGATCACTGGGTGTTTACCTAGCACAGAGATGTAGTCAGCATTCATCTATCTTCCATTCAGTCTCCCTTCAGAGAGACATTACAGTTGAGCTCCACTTTTCTAACTGCAAGTATCCCCAGTGACAGCTTTGCAAGTGGCGTTAACAGCTTGTCAGGAAACTAATCAATGCAGCTTTTCACAAAGGAATCTACTCGATCAATATCACCAAGCAAACCCAGACCTCACAACAGATCACATAAGCGTTTTCATGATCAATAGAAGTTACACACACAATAAATTATTGGCGATAGTTCAACGAACATAACGTAAGTGCTTCTTGCAGATAGCTCTTTCTCTGGGAGCCACAGTAATATGCCAAAAGTGAGAGAAGAGACAGTGTATATGTTGTTAGACCCTTAAAAATATGGTCTCAACACGGGACATTAGCTTAGGAGATGTGACTCTGGTTTTGAAGGAAAAATTGGTTTAAATATTTGACATCCTAATTTTTTCCACCAAGTGTATTGTAAATTTTTGAAGGGATGGGATTATTTTGGTATCTCAGTACCATGGGCATGATCATATAACAGGCATGTCAGTACATTTTTGCTGAGTCAATCATCATCCTCTCTACCTATCCAGGACCTAGTGCTAATACCAGGAAGTCATCCCTGTCATTTCTACATTTCTACCTTCTGATTTTTTCCCTAGACTCCTTGGGGAAGTTTCAACTTTAAATGTTGTGAGATTTCCTGACAAATAGTCTAGAAATGTGGACAGGAGATGCCGAAATACCTGGAAAAAAACTTAAGGCACAGGCATACTACAGTAATACATCAAGACATTATCCAACTTTTCTCTTCCTGGTGTTTTAAGTCTGTATCACTTACCGCCTTGTAACAAACGGCTCCACAACTTAGTGGCTTAAAATAACTACTGTTTTATTTACTTATGATTTTGTGGGTCAGCAGTTTGGGTTGGGCTCAGCATTGGGCTTTTCTGCTGGTCTTGCCTGAGGTTACTCATGTGTCTTCAGTGATTTGGGGGCTCAACTGGGGCTGAATGGTCCAGGACAGCCTCTCACCATGTCAGGCAGTTGGTGCTGGCCGTCAGCTGAGCTTCTCTCTTTAGGAAAGGTTGCCTTGACTTCTTTGCATCATGGTACTGCATTCCAAGAGGATGAAAGTGAAAGCTGCAAGGACTTCTGAGGCCTAGCCTTGAGAGTCACACAATATCACTTCCTTTATAGTCTGTTGGTCAAGACTCAGGATGAGACTCAGGGTCAACCCAGATTCAAAAGGAGGGGAAATAGGCTCCACATCTTTATGGAAGGAGCAGCAAAGTCATACTGCAAAGGGTCAGAGTAAAAGGGTGGAAAGGATTACTGAAGCCATTTTCACAAAAAGTATCTACCGCAATTTCCCTCTATCTGCCCCTGCCCCCCAACTGCCCAGATGCACATCACCTCATTCAAGAGGTTTTCTCTGCTCAAAGGGCTGCAGCAGAGGAGGGATGAAAGCATGGAAAGCAAGGGGAAAAAATGAGTCTTTCTCAGGTTTTCATGTTCTAAAGGACTAGGCACAGGGTAAAGGGGAGGCAAGGCATAGACAAGGTGTTGGGAAGAAACATCTTGAGTCAGTTTCTTCAGAGAGTAGATAGAATTTCATTGGGCTGGGCTTGGGGGTCAGGGTCAGGGAGGATGTGGAGAGGAGGATTCCGATAACTATGGGAGGGACCTGAAACAGGCTTGCATAGATGGTTATTCCCCAATGTCATGGGAGAAACAAAATAAATCCCACAGTGTCAAGCATGTCTCAGAAGTAACTGAAGAGCCACCCAACCTGAAGGAGCCATGGATCAAAAGGAAAATGGAGACCTATGTGAAACAGTGGCCAAAGATGAGAAGGGAGGTGGTGTCCCAGAAGGTTATCAGCTCCGACAGAAAACTCAGAGGATCTTGCTCTCAGTGCTGTGAAACTACTTACTTACACCCAATCCCAGAACCTTCCCTGGGGGAGGAGGAAGAGCCAAGTTGTTTGAGATTACATTCCTACTACCTTAGTGGGACAGGGACTTGATATTTACATGTCTTGGTTAATTCATGATCAGATCTCTTGAAGCTGTGCAATTGAAGGGTCTTATCAATAGGAGGCCGGTGGAATTCTGGGTAAACAGCACCAGGGAGAGCTCCTTTTTGGGGATACCTCTTGGTCTACAAGAACTGAGAATGTATGGTATGTTTATTCTATTCCATTTAATTGAAAATGGATGAGATTTTCCCAGAACCCAAACACAGATTTGCCCTATACATGATGATGAGGCATATAGTGTTTATCTTATGACATCTGATCCATCATTCCAGGTTCAAAATGTTCTCTCCACACCCATGTTCTTACATTGAATAAATATTTTTGAGCACTTACTATGTGCCAGGTGCTTTGGAAGCCACAAGGAAGAGCAAAAAGACACTTGGTCCTTGCCTTTTCGGAGTTTAGAAGGTTCAAGAAGGGCTCATCAGTGTAACCTTTACAGATTCCATTACAGGAAAAGACCACATAGTCCTAAATGCATATGAACAACTCCTGGGAGGGATGCACCGCAGAGGTATCCGAAGGGAGTTACTGGAACCAACTTGACATTAACCTTCCCTGGGATAAACCAGATCAAACTGGTTCACCTATCTGTAACCCAAAATATTTCCTATCTGTAGCCAAAAAAGAAAACAATTAATTACCACCACTTACCATGGGTCAAACACTGTGCTATAGGATTTACCTATATTATATCCCTTAATCTCCTCAACACATCTGACTGTCCAGTGTCTCCCAATTCTGTGCCCCATCTTCATGGGTCCACTTGGAAATTACCCAATGTAGTGAACATTATCTCCCTTTCATCTTAAACAAACAACATTTTGACAGTTCTGTTAGCTTTCATTCAAAACCTTATTATCTTCTAGGAGTGATAAGAGCTGATCTGGTAAACTAAGGCAGTGTGACAATGGGTAATTACGATCCAATGATGAAAACAATTAGGCTTCCGTACTTTGTAGGAATTAAGCCATGCATACCATTAAAAATAACCCAAGAACAGAAGCAGGAATACCAACAGAGCTTTGGGAACTCAGTATTGATTCATCAGTATATTTTTGATGATCCGTGTTTAACCCCACTCCAAGCATAATGAAAACTTATTTATAAGTTTCCTTCCTTTTTTAACTTTCAGAGAACCTGGCAGCCAGCTGAAGAGAAAGAATGCACTGATGTTGTGAATGAGCACACAGCCCTCTCTCATTGATCACTTCTCCTCTGAGTGTCCTTTGAGAGAAATACATATATAATTCTAGGGGCAAATATCTTTTCTCTGATAATGAACAATCTGTAGTTATATCCTGGAAAAGCCCAGTCAGACTCAAAGATTGGTTAGATGTCAGATAAGAGCTTGGAGGGCAACTTGGAATTTCTCGGGGATATAAAATAACCCTTAGATTTCAACCAAAAGAAAACAGACAGTAAAAAAAAAAAGTTATTTTAAGCCCATTAATCTGTTTGCTTGTCATCAGAAAAGCACTCTTTGAAAGTTTACAATATTTTGATTTTTCAAATAGTGAATCAAGGCTAGAAGTCCTCAAAAGTTATGGTTTAAAGATTTTCCTGCCATTAACCTGGGGGTAGGCACCTTTAGGGAATGCTCTTTGCTACTGAAGTTCTTTTGGCTTTTATTTCTGTTGGCATTGAATAGCTAAAAGCAGTCAAGGGCTAACTCTGGGGTTGACAATGAGAAAGCAATGCTCTCATGAGGTTTTAGTTTCTCCTGAAATATTCTTAAATACTTTAAAAGGTCTCAACAACTGACTACTTGTAGGACATTAAGTACCTTGAAAAATTGATAAGCAAAAAATTGATATGATGAGCTCCTACCTGCATATCATATGGAGTGATCTGTTCCAAAATCAGTCAAGCCTGGGTCTGTTGATTGAGTGAGTGGCCAGAATCAGTGCTACTGCTGAGTCCCAGCTGGGACAAGGCTCTGGAGTGACACATGTGGGGGTTCTAATCCCAACTGCACCTCTTTCCAGATGCTTGTCCTGGGACAGATCACATACCCTGTCTGATCTAGAGTTCTTGTCTGAAAAAATGAGAACGATAATGGTTCTTACCTAACAGGTTTGTTGTGGGGGTAAAAATGACTTCTGTGGCACTTAGCACTGTGTTGTACACACAGAAAGTGCCTAATAAATGATACATGTTACAATGAAACCCTGTGAGCTGCTGGGTTCCATTAAGCTGAGGGTGTGTCTATACAACCAGGGATTTTTATCCCTGTGGAGGAGGGGTTTTGTAGATAGAAGCTCAGCAGGGGAGGTGAATGAACTTGGATGGGAAAAAATAACATCTCTGCTAACTTCTACCTGAAATCTTCAATCTTGAATGTACATAACAAACCACAATAATATTAATGGCACCTGTAATTTTTCCACCAACAGAAATCCCTGGTATTTTCATATTATATTACAGTTGTCACAGGGATCTTGAAATAGTGTTTATGCACAACAGTGCTTCAAATTATAGTAGTTATTAGATCTGCCAGTAGATCTTGTTTGTTAATGTCATTGGCCCACGTGCTATGAGTGGGCAGGCTCACTCTGGTAAAAGGTGGAAAGGAAATGCAGTCTTCTTCTTGTACATCCTGTGTGCACAAAGCAAGAACATCTGGGAAGAGCCGGCTTCTGAGTCAGGACTGGCCTCCCTATCTCTCTCTTTTTTTTTTTTTTGTGGTACGCTGGCCTCTCACTGCTGTGGCCTCTCCCGTTGCGGAGCACAGGCTCCGGACGCGCAGGCTCAGCGGCCACGGCTCACGGGCCCAGCCACTCAGCGGCATGTGGGATCTTCCCAGACCGGGGCACGAACCCATGTCCCCTGCATCGGCAGGCGGACTCTCAACCACTGCGCCACCAGGGAAGCCCCCCATCTCTCTTTTTGTTTCCTTCCTCTAACTCTGACTACAGGCCACCTCAGTTTCAAGGAGAAAACGTGAAGCAAGAGCTCTCATTTAGTTTTCTATCTTGAGCAACATTGCCCAATCTCGCTTTGAACTCTACATGGAAGAGTTGAAGCAGAGCCTATAATCCCAACTAGCTACGGTTCCTTGTATTTAGAGTGCTTTGGTTGGAACTCCATAGGGAAAGAGGAGTGGAGTGCCTTATCTAGGTCTCGAACTTCTACAGCTCCCCATCAATATCCCTGTTAGATAATCCCTCTAGTAAGATATTAGCATTTAATGAGCACTTACTATGTCCCAAGGACTGCACTAAGTTCTTCACATACATTATCTCATCTAATTCTCATAATCATCTGAGATATGTCTATCAATACGCTGATTATACAGATGACAGAATTAGGGTTTATACAGCTTCAATAGCTTGCTCAAGATTACCCAGCAAGTACATGGGGAAGTGGGATTCAACACAGGCTCCTCTGTCTCTGAGTTGTGTGTTGTTTCTACTACTTCCCTCAAAGCCAAGTAGAAAAAGCAGATTTTACTTTCCAGTTTGGTTTCTTAATAAGCTATCTGATACTTTTGTCATAAAATATCATGGGGAAGAAAACTCCTCCAGCTCTACAGAAATGACATGGAAACTTTTTTTTCTAGATGTTTTTCCTTGGGCAAGGGCAAGGCAGTTCTTTTTTTGAAGCAAGTTCTTTCTTTGCTTCAATGATGAAATACTTAGAATTGTTTAAAAAATGCCTGCTCTCTCAGATGGGGTTAAACTTTTTTCTTGCTGGTGAATGAATGTCAGAATAAGTCCTTTGCTGAAAACCATTCCTGGACACTATAAACTTTTTGCTGAAACCCTGCTTTGGGCTCCTCTTTTATTAGGACCCATTTTAGTAAGTGACCCCATCCTTCATCCAGTTGGATAAGCCAGCAATCTGGGGGCCTCCCCGTCTCTCAACACCCATAGTCAGTCATTACCAACTTCTCATCAATTTTAACCTTCTAAAGAGATCTCAGCTACACTACTTCCCATCCCTGTCACCACCACCACCCTAGCAAAACTAAGATGATCTCTTGCCTGGACTATGAAACAGACTCACAACTGGTCTACCATTTCTACTCCTCTATGATGTGGCTTCTTTCCCATCTTTTCTCCATATAAAGTCAGTTTTGTTTGTTTCAGATCCTTCAGTGATTTCCCTTTGCTCTTAGGATGACATCAAATCTCCTTAACATGAGTTACAAAACTCTTTAACTATTTGACCCCTAAATATCTCTCCATCTTGCTTCACACGATGCTTTCCCTTACTCTGTCATTGTCAGTTACACTGACCTTCTTTATCAGTCAGGATATGGTAGATTAAGCTGCTGCAACAAACAACCCCTAAATCTCAGCATCTTAAAAGTGCAAAGGCTAATTTATTGTTCATACTATGCGTTCAACATGTATCAGCAATGGTGGGGTTGTGGGCACATGGGTGGTGGTGCACTGATTGGGAAAAGAAGGCATGGCAAATTACATACTGGCCCTTGAGGCTTCCACCCAGGAATGACACACACTTGTATGCTCACACTCCATTGGCAAGAGCAAGTCATGTGTCCACGCCTACCTTCAGAGAGGCAGGGAAGCCCAATCCCAGCATGTTCCCAGGATGACAACCCAAATCAGCATCAGGGCATTCTACTTGCGTCCTTCCTCCACAGGCCTTTGAACACACTCATTCCTCTGCCTGGAACACCTTTTCGTCCATTTTTTGGAGTAATTCCTGTTTATCCTTCAGCTCTAGGTTCAAACTTTGGAAAACCTTCCCTGACTGTGTCAAATACTATGCTCCACCCACCCACCCCATTGAGTCTAGATGTCTGTTACCCATTTCCCAGAGGCATGGTATGCCCCATGGTCAGGGAAGTATGCCAACCACCACCTCCATAATTCTGTCTACTGGAATCCAGGTCCTTAGAATGCAAACCCAATTTCCTCAGCTCCCTGAGAAGAAGGAAGGTGTACAGGTGTTCCTCGTCCCTCTGTATCCACTGGGGATTTGTTCCAGGATCCCCGTAGATACTAAATCCACAGTTGCTCAAATCCCTTATGTGCAATGACATAGTATTTGCATATAGCCTGTGTGCATCCTCTTGTATACTTTAAATCATCTCTAGATTACTTACAATGCCTAGTACAATGTAAGTGCTTTGTAATTAGTTGTAAATACAATGTAGATGCTATATAAATAGTTGATGGGTATGGGCAAATTCAAGTTTTGCTTTTTGGAACTTTCTGGAATTGTTTTGGAATTTTTCTGGATTTATTTTTATCTGCAGTTGGTTGAATCCTAGGATGTGGAACCTGCAGATATGGAGGACCAGCTGTATAATAGGTTTTGGCCAAGCAGAAATGCTCTGGACAAAGGGCTGGATCAGGTGGATATGGTGTGTGGAAGGAGAATCCCTTTGAACATGAGATTTACTCATTTTCTCCCCAAGGAGGAAAGGGCACTGATAGGTAGTTCATTAGAGGCCCTTTGAGCCCTGAGAATTACACAGATGAGGGAGAATTGTGCCTTGTGGTAACTGAGCATCCTTTGCCCAAATGGGAAGTGACTGAACCAGAGCTTGGTAAGATGAGTGAAAAGCGGAAGTGGGTCCCGAGGCCTCTTGGAGATCCAGATAGAACAGGGAAGTCGTAGGGAGGCTAGGCTCCCTCTCTTAAGCCTCATCCTCTTGATGTTATCCTTCCAAAGTGCCCTTTGTTCCTTCAATTTTCTATCTTTGTAAGAATACAGGCTTCTCTGACCCCCCACCCAGCCTGGAAATCCAATGCAGATGGGTCATTTCTGCAGGAATAAGGACAAGAGGGAGTGAGAGAGGGATGTGTGGTTTGGGGCTGGAGAGTAGTCTCCAACTCATACTGCACCCCCCAGCCCCCCCGCCCCCCCCCCAGGGAGTCTGATTCTGTGTCTCATTCTTGGCACCAGAATGGACCCATAGGTTAGAGAGGGTGAGGCAGCATCTATATCCTGGTTGCTGGATCATTAATAGATGTGGTGCCTCTTCTGAAGCAAAATATTGCAGGCTTTGTTGCGGTTAACCTCGTACCTGATCTGGAATCCAGGGCCGTTGTCTCTGGACATACACTCTAGGACATGTATCCTGTTTCCATCTTCATTGCTCTCTGCCTAGTACTTATCAACTTAGCATCCATCCTCCCATCCTCCCCTTCCATATTCTTTCCTTTAATCAATTAACACTTGTTTTATGCGTGTGTGTCAGATACTGTGCTCTATGTTTTAGGGGACACAGAGAGAAGTGACTCAGCCAGATGGATTCAGGGTCTGTCTGCATAGTGATTGTGAACGGTCTGTGTAAGAGCTTTCATCCCTCATGGAGAAGGCATTAAATTATTCTTATTCTGTCACCCATACTGCCAAGCTTGATGACTGAGTCTGATCTGCCCTATAATCAGCCTAACCGGGAAGGAAGGGCACAGTGGCTGTAGGAAAATCACCCACCTCCCTCTCCTACCCCCATCCCAGCAGAGGAATGCCCCTTTCCCAGAATGCCTCTGGGCCTCATTTCTGCTTTGCTGTGCCCAAGTTTTAGCTGAAGACATTCCCCTCTGGAAAGAGCTGGGTCTTCTGTTTCAGGAAATTATAGCAGAATAGGACAATAGAGAGGTATCAGCTCCCTATGAGGGCAGGGATTAAGTTATCAGTTTCTATGACTCAAGCAACAGCTTCAGCTAGGACATGGTTAAATGGAACCGCATGCACATGTTCTTTCTTTGTTGTGATTGGACAATGCCAATTTGAAGTATAATCTTTCAGTTAGGTCATCCAGAATCTGGTACAGAACTGGGAGAACAACATGCCTTTTTAAAAATAATTAATTAATTAATTTATTTTTTGGGTGCATTGGGTCTTCGTTTCTGTGCGAGGGCTTTCTCTAGTTGCGGCGAGAGGGGACCACTGTTCATCGCGGTGCGCGGGCCTCTCACTGTCGTGGTCTCTCTTGTTGCAGAGCACAGGCTCCAGACGCGCAGGCTCAGTAGTCTGTGGGTCACGGGCCTAGTTGCTCCGCGGCATGTGGGATCTTCCCAGACCAGGGCTCGGACCTGTGTCCCCTGCATTGGCGGCAGATTCTCAACCACTGCGCCACCAGGGAAGCCCAAGAACAACATGCTTTGAGACTGCAAAATGATTTCATAGCCATACTATGAAGAGTTTCTCTATAGGCCTGTGAGATAGGCGGGGCAAGAGGCCATCATCTCCAGCACTTGAGGAAGAATAATATCTGAACACTTCCTGTGCGTCTGGTCCTATGCTAAACACTTCCCATGCACCAACCTCACTGGACACCTAAAACAGCCTCAGACTGCTAGTTTAAAGGTAAGTAAAATAAGGCCCAGAGAGGATAAGCCATTTTCCCCAAGTCACAGGTAAGAGAATGGTACAGCCAAGTTTCAAACCCAAGACTTCTAGACCTCAGGTTTATACTCTTAAAGACCCTGAGCTATATATTATCTTAAGGGCACACAGCCACCAGTGGTGGGCCTGGGAGGGGAGCCCAGGTGCTTGACACCCAGTCTAGTATTTTTCCAATGCTTCAGTTTTCCAGTATGGTCTCCACCCACTTGAATTCCAACTTAGCAGATTGGAATCTAGAGAAGATGTGCTGGCTACTGCTCCAATGGGGCTGTGTGGTGGGCATGGACTCCCAGTTACCCCTTGCCACCCTAGAAGGGAACTGTTGCTGGCAAAAGCCTTAAATCCATGGGGTAAGAGCTTTTTAATTCATTTGAATGCCCTGAGCTCATCTAGATTGGAATACCTGGAATAAGGAGATTCATTTGGCAAAGGTAAAAAACTGAAAAGCGTAGGTTCATCCATAACCAGAGAGAGTTAGCTAGTAGAGACTGGTGGGTTCCTTTCCTGCATACTGGACAGGAAGAGCCACAAATACTGAGGACTTGCAAAGTAGATAGGTAGGTATTCTTATCTCCACCTAAAAGTTAAAGAAACTGAGATTCAGAGAGGGCAGCTAGTATGCCCCAGGTCACACAGCTGATAAGGCCAGCTGAGCTTTGAACTCCGATCTGTGTGGCTCCCAGGATCCAGTCCCCATTAGGCACCCTCAGCCGGACTGCTTACCAGAGTCAGAACAGGAGCCTCAAAATGGTGGTCACAATTGTGAGCAAGCAGGAAGAGAGGAAAGGCAGGGCAGATATGGGATGGAATTCAGGCCAACTCTAGCTAGTTAATGCCTACCAGGGTCTCTGATTTTTTTTCACCTTAACCCAGAAATACAAAGTAATACCTGGGAGAGAGGCACAGTCTTCTCTCTGGCAGGACAGGCCAACATATAGAGTTCCTTCTTTGTCAATGAGACATTTCACATTCCACTTCTTTCTTGAAATTTACAGGTTGAAAATTTACATTTTCTTGAAATTTGCCCTACGTACGGATTTAAACAGATATAAGCATTTACATATTTGTAAAATTTTTTACTGGTGCCATGTGGAATCTCCAATTCTGTCTGCTGATTGCCAGAGTGCCTCCTCTCTACTAGAGGATCAATAATAATAATGATGAAAGGCCTAAAAACGCATAAGCATTTTCTGTTCCCAGCTTCTATTTTACGAATAAAACATTGATGCTCTTTTTAAGTTGGCCATCACTCATCTGGTAGGTTTTGCAGACAATAACAGTTCATTACTAATATCTAGTGGGGAAGATGTATGATGCTGTAAATATTTAAAATCAAATTTGAAAAAGAAGACAGAGATGAATGCATGGGACGGGGTGGGGGTATGAGCATGGTGCTCAGGGCTATGGTTTTCACAGTAACTTCCACTCTGGCCCTGCCATTGTTTTCCCTTCCAAGACCTATGAAAGGGGACTTAGCCATGGGCGGAACCCAGCAGGGTCCAAAATGGCAGACATGAAATTTAATGGGTGATTTATCCTGTGGTCCTTCTAAAAGTCTCCCCCTAGACAAGGATTTAGCTACAAGTTACATTTGGGGAGGATGATTCCAGGAAGAATCATGGTGAGAGAGTGAGGACACATGACAGGGAAGGGGAAAAGGCCAATCAAAATCATGTTAAAGGGGGAGTTTTCTGTGGATCAATAGGCTCAATCCCACTGGGGACCCTCTGAGAAACCTCTTTGAGGGGACCCTCGGGGGCCAGGAAACTGAGTGCATCCTCCACCAGCTCTTTCTCCTCATTGATTAGAGTGTTGTTCCCAAGAAGGCCCTTTGGGATCTGTAGGTGGCAGGTGTGTTTGGAAACTGTCTGTGTGTCAGCTCCTGGGTAGGTCCCTGGGAATGGGCAGGCCCCTGACAGCTCAGCTGCATTGGCTGGGAGTGGAGCCCAGTGTTTGCTGAGGTAGAAGGGACAGCTAATAAAGAGTGTCCAGCTAGGGAAACTGAGACCCAGAAAGAACAACTGGAGTGAACACAAGCCACAGTGGCACCCTGTGATGGAACTCAGCCAGAGGAGAAATGATCATTGGAGAAGCTGCCCATGGCTGTTGGGAGGCAGCCCAGAAAAGCCCTTGGCAATGCCACTTTTTCTATCCCATTGCTCTCAGGCACATCTGGAGGGATCTGACCCTTGCTGGGACTGACTGGCCAATGCCCTCCCTTTGAGCCTTACCTCTCAGATCTGTCCCTTCCATTCTGCCTTTTAAATACTTCCCTGAATATGTTTTATTTCTTCGAATCCCTGTTTTCTACCCAAAGAACTAACCTGTACTCCAATGTTAATAACTGAGATTGAATTTTAAAAATACCTGTTTTTCAATGAGGGATTCCTTGAGTTAAAATGTTGTAGCCAGGGGCTTCCCTGGTGGCGCAGTGGTTGAGAGTCCACCTGCTGATGCAGGGGACGGCTTCGTGCCCCAGTCCGGAAAGATCCCACATGCCGTGGAGCAGCTGGGCCCGTGAGCCATGGCCGCTGAGCCTGCGCGTCCGGAGCCTGTGCTCCGCAACGGGAGAGGCCACAACAGTGAGAGGCCCGCGTACCGCAAAACAAAACAAAAAAAATGTTTTAGCCAAAGTATTTCTAAGCTCTCCTCCAGCTCTGATTCATATGCATTGATAAAATTGTGACATGTCAGATCAGGGAGGACCTCAGGCCCATCTAATTCAATGTCCTCAGTTCACAGAGTTCCAAACCAGGGCTCAGAGATAAGAGACTTCCTTGAGGTCATGACTCTATGACATTGTGACAGGCTGGTAAAAGCAGTATGTCATATATCCTTCAAAGATCTCAGAGCTGGGATAGAACCTGGGAGAAATCAGCTGTGATCTGGGGAACACAGGAGGTGGGGGAAAGCTGACAGAACAGGGTCTGAGGGCACATTTTCAGCACATCGGCTTTTTCAGGAATGTGCTTAGGATCCAGTGTAAAACTTTTACCAGACCCTCTGGAAAGGGTAGAAGAAAGTTATTTAACTTTTATAACATTGAATATATAACATAATATTTTATATATATATAATATATATAATAACTGGGAAGGTTATTTAACTTCTGCACATGTACTTTTGTTAATTCAGCCTAAAGTTGTAGTTTTGTGTTTGTTTTTAGCAATATCATAGTAACACATTTTACCTTAAACTCAATGGGAAACTTTCGGCTTTTTCTATTTGTTTTGCTATCAATTACTAACCACCCCCTCCTCCATTCTGTACTTGGGTAATCTGTATCTGGGCTCTGAGAACAGAGTTTCATTTTTGGCAAGCCTAACCACCTGTGTTATTTGCTGGCTGGATTATTGTATAATAACATATTTACTATGTGTAATGATGATTGAGGAATAGGCTTTGTTATGACATTACATAATCAATCTGTGAAATAAACAGGCTTAGTAGAAGAGTTACTTTAGCCGAAGAGAGTTCTCCTGAACACACTATTTTTATTGTAATAGAGGATTCTGCATAGACAGGTGATGGGGGTGGAGTGAATGAGAACCAGTATTTCTACTGTCTTGATGGAAATCAGGTAGCCATGTGCTTGGTTAAAAGGTCTCAATGGAGGGCTTCATACCAGGTAAGTGACTGTTGAGCAGAGGTCCAAAAATATGACATGGGGAATTCTAGACCTAGAGATACTCCATGGAGAGAGGGTTCAGGTGGAGAACCTGAAATGCTGCATGTTAACTTCCTCTCTTGGAGGGTATAAGCATATTAAAGGTATTGAGAAATCTTGCAATGGAGAAACACAAATAACTTCAGTTAATCATGGTTTCCCAAGCCTTATTTGATGACCAAAACCTTTTCTTTTACAAAAAACTCCAACTACATTTAGTAAAAAGACTGCTTTATACAGACCATGTCTCTCTCTGCTTCAGTTTTCTCATGCGAAGTTTACCAGCTTCTGAGTTTGCTCTTTACAAGAGGCTCTACTTGGAGGTCATATTTAAACTTGCAAATATTTACTAACCTTGCAAATATTTAATATTACTAACCTGGCCCATTTCAAGTCATGGGTTGTAAGAATTGAGACCAATCCAGTGAAATGACAAATAAAGGATATCTTTTCTTGAGATTCCAACACCTGACTGTTTCCTATGTAGAAACAAAGCATTTGCCCAAGGATTTATTATTGGATTAATAAGAAAGGGAAAGTGGACCTTGTTTTTCTTCTTCCAAGTGGAGATTTTTCTGTTATTATTGACTCTGGATTAAAGCCCCAAGTATTTGCTGAGCTCAGTCTATACACTCAGGATTATTCTATGGATATGGAAGGAAAATGATGAACCGTCATTACTTCCAAGGCACTTAACAGTCCAACAAAACAATACTGATGAAGGAAAGGGTAAATGCCCCAAACGATGTTGCTCAGAATACGGCACTTGCAGGAATTAAGCAAAAGAAGAAATCAGTGGGTTGGAGTAGATGTAGGGAAGATTTCATGGAGTTAGTGGGACTTAAATATGGCTGGGAAGACTGGGAAGAATTTTTAAAAGATAAGAAGATAAATGGAATTCCAGGCAATAAAACACTCAACTCTTGACAGGAGGCTCTGGGAAAATTCCTTTTCCTAGGGCCTGGGCTACTCCGGGAAAATGTCACTGTGTAATGAGAGTGTCTTTGTTCATTGAAAGTAGTTGAGACCTGTAAGCTTTAAATATAAAGCTGGTTGATGCGACAGGATTTTATGTCAGGAATTTGAATTTAGATAGCAACATGTAAATTCAATATTTACTGTTTGAAAAGTAAGAAGGTAATTGGCTTTTATTCTTCTGTATTTTTTATAAAGACTGGTGAGTTACTTGAATAGGGACAACTCAGTCCCGGAATGTGTAACTATTTTTAACAGTAGTTGGGACAACACTCAGCTTACTTAATAATCTGATAGCCTGCTCTCTGGGGCAGTAGGACAACAGGGCAGGGGGTCATTCCTAATTGCCAAGATTTTATGGTAGATATGCTTTTCCTCCCCCTGCCTAAGCAGAAAAGCAGGCCCCAGTCTCCTTGGGACCCTGTGGGCTCTTGGGCTGTCTCTGTTCCAATTTCTTTATAATCAACACGAGCAGCTTCTTGTTTAAAAAGCTGGAGAACTATAACATGAACTGTCCTCTGAACAGAGACATGCCCCTCATTCCACACTAGAGATTGGGAAGCTAGCAGATGGTTATTGGGCGGGTGGGGTGCGGGGCGTGATAATTCTTTTCTTTATTTTTAAAACTTTTATACAATTTTTAAAGGTTACACTCCATTTATAGTTATTACAATACATTGGCTATATCCCAGTGTTGTACAATGCATCCTTATAGCCTGTCTTACACCCAATAATTGGTACTACCCACTCCCCCATCTCTATATTGCCCTCCACCACTGGTAGCCACTAGTTTGTTCTCTACATTTATGAGTCTGCTTCTTTATTTTATGTTCACTAGATTGTTGTACTTTTTAGACTCCACGTATAAGTGATATCATACAGTATTTGTCTTTCTCTGTCTGACTTATTTCACTTAGCATAATGTCCTCCAAATGGCAAATGGCAAAATTTCATTGTTTTTTATGGCTGAGTAGTATCGCATTGTGTATGTATGTGTGCGTCTGTGTGTGTGTGTGTGTGTGTGTATATATATATACACACACACACACACACACACACACACAGACGCATACATATACATATATCACATCTTCTTTATCCATACATCTGTTGATGGACACTTAGGTTGCTTCTGTATCTTGGTGCTTGGCAGTTGTAAATAATGCTGCTATGAACATTGGGGTGCATGTATCTTTTCAAATTAGTGTTTTTGTTTTTTTCAGATAGATACCCAGGAGTGGAATTGTTGGGTCATATGGTAGTTCTATTTTTAGTTTTCTGAGAAACTTCCATACTCTTTTCCACAGTAGCTGCACCAATTTACATTCCCACCAACAGTGTAGGAGGGTTCCCTTTTCTCCACATACTTGCCAACATTTGTTATTTGTGGTCTTTTCAATGATAGCCATTCTGACAGGTGTAAGGTGATATCTCATTGTGGTTTTGATTTGCATTTCCCTGGTGATTAGTGATGTTGAGCATCTTTTCATGTGCCTGTTGGCCATCTGCATTTCCTTTTGGGAAAGATGTCTACTCAGTTCTTCTGCTCAGCTTTTTTTTTTTTTTTTTTTTTTTTGCGGTACGCTAGCCTCTCACTGTTGTGGCCTCTCCCGTTGCGGAGCACAGGCTCCGGGCATGCAGGCTTGCGGCCGTGGCTCACGGGCCCAGCCGCTCCGTGGCATGTGGGATCTTCCCGGACCGGGGCACGAACCCGTGTCCCCTGCATCGGCAGGCGGACTGTCAACCACTGTGCCACCAGGGAAGCCCTCTGCTCAGCTTTTAATTGGGTTGTTTGGTTTTTTGATGTTGAGTTTTATGAGCTGTTTATATATGTTGGATAGTAATCCTTTATCAGTCATATCATTTGCAAATATTTTCTTCCACATAGTTTCTTTTCATTTTGTTGATGCTTTCCTTTGCTGCACTACCTAAGGAGGCAAAAGACCTGTACTCAGAAAACTATAAGATGCTGATGAAAGAAATTGAGGATGACACAAATAGATGGAGAGTTATACCATGTTCTTTGATTGGAAGAATCAATGTCGTCAGAATGACCATACTACCCAAGGCAATCTACAGATTCAATGAAATCCCTATCAAAATACCAATGGCATTTTTCACAGCACTAGAAAAAAATAATTTTAAAATTTGTATGGAAACACAAAAGACCCTGAATAGCCAAAACAATGTTGAGAAGGAAGAACAGAGTGGAAGGAATCATGCTCCTTGACTTCAGACTATATGATAAAGCTACAGTAATCAAAACAGTATGGTACTGGCACAAAAACAGACACATAGATCAATGGAACAGGATAGAGAGCCCAGAAAGAAACTCACACACTTATGGTCAATTAATCTATGACTAAAGAAGCAAGAATATACAATGGAGAAAAGACAGTCTCTTCAATAAGTGGTGCTGGAAAAACCGGACAGCTACATGTAAAAGAATGAAATTAGAACATTCTCTAGCACCATATACAAAAAAACTAAAAAATGGATTAAAGACCTAAATGTAAGACCAAATACTATAAAACTCCTAAAGGAAAACATAGGCAGAACACTCTGACGTAAATCACAGCAATATTTTTTTTGGATCCCTCGCCTAAAGTAAAGGAAATAAAAGCAAAAATAAACACATTGGACCTAATTTAACTTAAAAGCAGACGGTTTTAAAGTGTGTTCACATTTCACCTATATTTGTTTGCTTGTGTCTAGGTAAAATCCTGCTCATTTAAAAAGAAAAAGATTCTGCTTCTCAACTTCACCCTTGAATCTAGAAGGTTAAGGTTAGTGTTAGAGAAAGAAATGAATTATCTCCAAGTCCCCATTCACTAGGTGTCTTCCCTCCTTCCTCTCTTCTCTGCTCCTTGGACCAAAATTTGGCAAGAGAAAATGAGCAAACCAAGATTGGTAGGTATAATCAAAGACTGATCCATGGTCCAGTGAATCACTGTTGCATGGGTGAGCTCTCCAGAATGCCAAGAATCACCTGCCAGTTTGTAGTCACCATCCACCCACACAGGACCATCTACACTTGAGATTATTTTCAACATAGTCAGAAGAGTGGGATGAGGACCAGAAATAAGGTATACAAAACCACCGACACAATGCCTAGAATACAGTTGGAGTTCATTAAATGCTTCATCTTCTTCTTGCTATTATTATTATTAGAATCCTGGAAATTGTGTTGACCCACCTGAGAACAGTGCTGGCTCCAGAATGACAACCTCCATTAATTTCCTAATACAAAATAAAATATCAGAATGATGTAATTTGAGAACAAACTGTAGTCCTTTAGTATTATGCAGCAGTTAAGAAAGGATGAGGTAGGTGTGTGTGCATTAATGAGAAATGAATTTAAAAAGGCAAGTAGTAGAACAACATGAATAATGTGATCACATTTTTGCTTTTAAAAACCAAAGCCCCATATTATACCTAGTTCCCATTTAATGAGTTATTACTGTTTATCTAGCACTGCGCTAAGTGCTTTTAAAACCCTTACCTCCTTTCAAGCTCACAATTGTGGAAGAGTGGTATTGTTATCAATGCCATTTTGCTAATGCAGAAATTGAGGCTTAGGGAGGTGAAATAACTTTCCCAGTGGACACATCCAAGTGGTCTGATTCCAGAGTCTGTTCTAGTAAAGTCATTATGAAATTTAACTGTTCATGATTAGAAAAGCTAGACTGGAGGGATAAACTAGACTGTCGTCAGTGATTACATATGGGGAGTAAAAATGTGGAGAGGGGCAAGGCAAGTTTGGGACATTTACATTTTATTATAAATTCATATATTGCGACAAATATATATCTATTTTATTGTTAAAAAGATTTTTTTTGCACAAAAGGACAAACATTGTATGATTTCATTTATATAAAATATCTAGAATAGGTAAATTCATAGAGCCTGAAAGTAGATTAGAGATTACCAGAGGCTAGAGAGAGGGAGAAATAGAGAGTTATTGCTTAATGGGTACAGAGTTTCTGTTTGGAGGTGATGTAAACTTTTGGATATAGATAGTAGTGGTGGTTGTACAGCATTGCAAATATAATTAATGCCACTGAACTGTACACTTAAAAATGGTTAAAATGGGGCTTCCCTGGTGGCGCAGTGGTTGAGAGTCCGCCTGCCAATGCAGGGGACATGGGTTCGTGCCCCAGTCCGGGAAGATCCCACATGCCGCGGAGCGGCTGGGCCCATGAGCCATGGCTGCTGAGCCTGCGCGTCCGGAGTATGTGCTCCGCAACGGGAGAGGCCACAACAGTGAGAGGCCCGCGTACCACAAAAAAAAAAAAAAAAGAAAGAAAAAGAGGTTAAAATGGTAAATTTTATGTGTGTTTCACCACAATTTAAAAAAAAAGAAGAAAAAGAGTTCTTTGAATTTAAGTCATTTGGTTTTTGGAAAACTCAGTCTATTACCCTTATTTTTCTCATTTTGCCTGTACTGTACTGTGTCTCGCAGAGGTATGGTATCCCCCAATGGCTCACAGTGAGATATAACTGCAGCCTTACTAGTTAGACAGGTGTTTGCATCACTATCTGTGAGTTGGGGAGAGTGCCAAAAGAGTGCACCAGCTCTTTTGCTTTCCTGTGCTGCCTGAAGATATATAACTGTGATCAGCTCAGTGTCAGGCAAAGAGACCCCTTTGCCTTGTTAGGGTACCTGGAAATGCTCTATAAGATCTGAGAGAGACCCAGCACGGTAATGGGAAGCATCTTACATTCTGCATTTGCAAAAGATGAGGTTGGGTTGGACTCCAGAGGTTTTATTTACATGAACTAGGCTTGCGAATGGAGGATTAGAGAACTAGGCAATTACTCATCTATCCATCCATCCATTCACCCACTGCACCATCTGTGCATCCATTGTTAAGTCCATTCTGCTAACAGAACTTTAAGCTAGACCCTTGGCCAAATCCTGAGTATTAAGAGTCACATTTCTCATAATAGTCAATCAGCATAGTGTTATATCAAAGAAATGAGAATAGGCATTGCGGATCATGGCTTCTTCTCCTATCATTTTTACTCACTTGCTGTGTGACTTTGGGCAAATTTCTTCTCTTTTCTGAGCCTTCAAATGATTTAGAATTTGCCCTTCAGTTCTCAAATTTGCAGAATCTGCTCATGTAGTTAGTATCAGGCTGTCCACAAACATTTTCTGATACGTTTGCTAGTCTGATTGTGAGCAAGACATACATAAATTGAAAGGATATGTTTTTATGCTTTTGCATCGATAGAAACTGGTAAGAGCTGTTGTTATTATGCCAGTCAGCACTTGAGTGCTTAATGTTGGTAACGATGATAATAACAGGGAAAGTATGAGCACTTGCACATATAGAAGGAATATGTGATTATGCTTTATAGAACTGAGCTAAAGAATAGTTGTTCAACTGTGGAAAGATTTTATAAACACCAAATGTAAAAGCATGTTCAGCTTTCCTATAGACGGCATGAAAGAATGCTCAGTAACGGGTAAATATGCTTTCTGGTGGCATGTGTGTGTCTTTAACAAATATTGACCTGTGCTTTACTGTTGTATTTCAAAACGTGAGTAAATCAAAATAAGGTGTGTTTTATGGGATTCTCTTGTTTTATTATGTGTCATTTAATTTTTAATACCTAAGTGACACCTGATATATTACCTAATCAAAAGAGGAGAATCATACATTGCATATAATCAGTTATTTTTGCCATATCACTGAAATTAGACTAACAGATGAGGAAAATAAATAAGATGAACTTTAAAAATGAAAATGCTTAGCCTTTGGAATTTTAGTTGACAGCTTTTGAAAATTAAATTATAAGTCAAGTCCTGATAGGTTTGATATCTTCTTTGCAGCTTTGCCAATGATGTATTGCAGCTTTAATGGAATATCATTTATCATCTGATAATAACAAATGTAGTATTTCTGAGCTTGTCATCTCTTCTGTGATGACAAATAGTCCAACTTGTAGCGGTGATAATGGAATTTTATAATGATCTGTCCTAAACTGACTCAACTGCAGTCTGAGCTATTTTTCTTAAATCTCATAATGCCTATTACATGTAGATTACAACAGTCAGTGTTTCCCATCTAAGCCCGGGAGCCGATCAGTGAATCCAGATTTTAGGCAAACAGCCCCAAAGTATCAAATAATATTGTTTATCAAAATTATCCCTCTTAGGCTAATAAGAAAGCTTGTCAGAAACTGTCGGAAATGAGAAACTATAAAACCTAGAGGATAAAAAAAGGTGCTGAAAACTCTGTTTATCTCTTAAACAGTAGGCAGCATATTTAGTTTGCAGTTCTACCCCTCCAATCCATCATTTCGTAGAGATTTATTTAATGAAGGCCTAGTGCTGAGAACAGGAGTTGGAGAGCCCAGGCGCCCTTCCTCTTTATCTTGAAGCAGGATTTATTTTATGTCTTAACTCTTGGCTTGTCTGATATCATAGCCTTAGTTGATAACATAGTTGCACCCGTACATTCTGTAGTCAAAATCTCTTGCCCTCTTGCTTCTCTTCTAAAACTTCCAATCAGCCTGAGACATCGCAGAAAGCCTAGGTATGAAGGATATGAACTCCTTAAAATATTCCGTCGATATGTGGATGTGACTATAGCAGCCATGATGCTCTGAAGGCCACCTCACAGAAGGAGACATAGGCAATATAATCAGGGGAGGCATCTCAGTGGACACCGGAGGGTGCAACATTTCTCATTGCAGATCTGATTTTTACCCTTGTCTGAGAAGATCTGATTTTCTGTCTGTGGTCACAGCAGACCAGCATATGGCAAAGGGACAGGCCCATGTGAAAGTCTCAGTTTTGACACTGAGGGAGCTGACTGGAATAAAGGGCAGAGAGCACTGTTGGTGGCACAGACTGATACGCAGATCAATGCCTAACAGGTGTAAGTGTTCACCTGGTGGGGACAGACGAAGGCAAGGTGAGGTGTGTATTTCAGATGGACTCTGATGACAGGGCCAGTGGGGACATTTCATAGCTACTCAGTCTTTGACCATGTGTTTCAGTGTCATCATGGATGCAGTCTTTCTTTTTCTTCTTCAGTGGAGTTTCACTCCAGCTCCAACTAAAGTATCTGATTCATTCCATGTTCTGGACTTTCTGCAGTATTTCTTTGTGGTGTGAGTGGGACTATGATGGGGCCCATTGTCTCTAAGCTGCAGAGGGACTGGCCCTCATGCTGCTGTAAAGCCCATGTTCTTTACCTTTCTTGGTTTTTTTCACTTGCTTTTGCTTTTCCTTTTCCCATTCTCTCTTTTCCTCTCTCTTCCCTTCTCTTTTGCTTTCTTTTCTCTCTCTGCTCTTTTTCTCCCTTCCATTTTCTTTACACAAAGAATCACAAAGTAAGAAGCCTGTAGGGGCATGTAAATAAGATAATGGGGTAAAGGGGGGGAATTAGTAACTGTCTGTCTCATTTAAAGAACATCCCAAGTCCAGTCAATTGTTGCCAGGTGGAAAGAGCAGCCACAGATGGCTGGATCGAAAAGCTTTTCAAGAGAAGCTGGAAATCTGGTTTTTCTGTTAAGACTGTATTTTGAAATATTGAAAACTACTTCAATGTAAAATAAATTATTATGGGGGCTGAAAAAAATAGAATTCAGGACAAGGGCCACCTCTGTGTGAGCTATGGTTTAGAGACTCTGCTTGGGTGACCTTTTCTACTCCATTAACATCAAGCACCTATTACTCAGAAACCAGTCTCCCCAAGTATGTGGGATCAGCTTCCCACTCTCTCGTGTTGTATCTATATTTCCCAGTGTCTGCCAAATGCTTCACAGAAATTTGAAGAATATTGAGATAGAGAGTCTTCGTTTAAATGGAGGGCTTCCGAAAGAGTGGGAAATAAGATCAAGTAGATGGGGGGGTGGGGTTTAGGGAACTTGCATGACAAGAAGGGAATTTCAACTTGTTAACCAGTTGGGAGCCATTGTAAATCCATGAGTAGGAAAGTGACACAAGAGGGACAATTTAGGAAGGTGAGTCTAGGACTGTATATGGGATAAAAAAAGAAAAAAAAAACAGGGAGAAATGAAGTATGAGCAATGAGGAACTGGATCACAACTTAGCACTAAAGATGGAGATGTGGATGTGAAATGAGAGAAATTCAGAAGACAGAGATGACTGGATTTGACACATTTAACATGGAGAGTTAAAAATCTGGCAGAGACTGATGATAAATCTTGTGGAAATGCAGCAGCTGGGCAATGGAGCCCTCTGGTAGGAGAGAGAAAATGATGTCCTGACTGGGTTGACAACTTTTCCCTTCATCTGGATTGTTCCTGGAGTGTTTGGTGTTGATCTGAGTCAGTTATACTGTAGGCCTTAGAAAGGCAGGAAACACCATTATATCCAATATTTTAATTGTGGAGAAACTCCTCAGAGCCAGGAACTGTTGTAGGGGCAGAGACTCAGAGATGAGCAAGGTAAGATCCCTGCCCATGAGAAGCTGGGAGCCCATAAAGAAGATGAATGGTGTAGATTTCAGTGGAGAGAGAACTGGAGTAAAATAAGGAGATGGTCGGTGACCTTGGGGGAGTTATGCAACTTTACTTCATTTTCTTTATCTGTTAAATGGGCATAAGCCCTTCCCTCACTAACTCATTGAGTTGCTATGCTACAGTGACCAACTGTCCTGCTTTGCACAGGACTAAAGGGTTTCCCGGGTCACAAGACGTTCAGTGCCAAAACTGGTACTGTCCTTGGCAAACCAGGACCTTGGTCACCTTACATAAGGCATGAACATTGTAACACATGTGGAAGTCCTTTAGAAAATACAAAGACCTACAAAAATAGGAGGTAGTGCAGCTTGCTAGGAATGCCTTCTAGATGTGCTGGAGCAGGATGGGAAAATTCAAATCTGAAAACAGATGATTAAAATCCAGTCACAGAGGGCTTCCCTGGTGGCGCAGTGGTTGAGAGTCCGACTGCCGATGCAGGGGACACGGGTTCGTGCCCCGGTCCAGGAAGATCCCACATGCCGTGGAGCGGCTGGGCCCGTGAGCCATGGCTGCTGAGCCTGCGCGTCCGGAGCCTGTGCTCTGCAACGGGAGAGGCCACAACAGTGAGAGGCCTGCGTACTGCAAAAAAAAAAAAATCCAGTCACAGAGGGTGGCTTTTCCAATGATATCTCTCATCAGTATATGTAATTTTACCTTTTTCTCTAAATTTCAAATAATAGGGTGCTTGGTATTTGATTAGTACTCCTGAGTTTTGCCTGAAAGGTATTTATGAAGATTTAGGTCAATTATAAAGCCTTGCCACTTTTTCCAAAAATGTACAGGGTAAATAAAGACAATATCTTCAATCAAAGGTGAAGATTTTTCCTGTTGCCTGGAAAACAATCCATTTTCCAGATAAACCAGAGTAAGATAAAAACTTTCAGTATCTGTGGTTTTTTAATTTGTTTTATGATGACTTTGAAGTCCTATTGCTATGGCCTTTGTGTTTAAGAAACTGTGAACTTGTCAGCAAAATCTACAGAAGTGGTGATAGAAAAAAGAAAAGAAGAAACTTAGAAATCTTGGGCAGTGACATCATAGTTATATTTAAAAGGAAGTTGTGATCTTAAGAATTAATGAATGAACAATCTCTATATTCTTTTGATGATAAAACCAAGATGTTACCATCAAGAGGGAGGTTGAAGCCCACAGCATTGTCTCTTATACCCAGCAGTGGTGACACAGTGTAGAAGCATAACATGGCAGCCTTGGATAACACGAAATATTTGGAGAGCTTCCTAATTAAGCCCACAGCCAAGATCACTATCTGTATTTTATCAAAGAGGAGATAACACTTCAGTAATTACCTGGAAAGAAAAGGAAGATGTTTTGAGTTCCATTACCACTGAGATCTCTCCAGAGAATCTTGTGGTGAATTCTGGCTTTTCCACTTACAATCACCCAGTTGTGATTGGCTTAGACATAGCAGATTCTATCCCCAAAACATCCAGCCCAGCTTCTGTTTGACAGGCCTTCTAAAACTATTCTGTCGATAAATTTGTATGGAGAATGTGTATTAGATTAGGTGCAGTGGGAGATGGCACAAAAAATATAGCCTGGATATTGTCCCAGGAGCTTGCTATCTAAGTGGAAAATAGATCTGTACCTGTGGGAAATTAAGTAATCTGAGGTTAAGTGCCAGATAATCTGTACAGGCAAATAAGTGCTGTAGTAGTTCAGGGAGTGGGGGGCACGGAAGGCTTGCAAGAGGGGTAGGATCCGAAAAGAGGAGCTCTAGATAGTCCCTTGGCCAGGGAGAAGCCACGTGCTTGCCTTTCCCCCCTCTTAAAGCAAGGGAGGGACAGCTCAGATCTCTCTCTCTTTCTCAGGTGCAGCCCTAGCTGCATGTGAATCAGCCCTAGCTGCATGTGAATCAAGACTTTAATTCAGATTGTCACAGGCTGGGAATGACATCCCTCACTTGGTAACTTATGAACCAGTATCATGATTTTGGCATCCCTGTAACCTTGTTCTGTAATTTACTTAACATTTCTTTTAAAATGGATAAGTTGACACATCTTTTTCTTTATCTCTTGATGTAGTTTTGGGTACCCACTAGAAACCCCAGAGTTAATATGAAGATTATTTTAAAGTGATGACATTTGAGATTCGACAGATGCAGAAAGAAGCCTTCTTGGAGCTTCCCTTATCTGACTAAAAGCAACTTCTGGCACATAAATCTGCCATAAAAACCATCTTTGGGGTGGATCCATCCCAAAACGGAGAATACAAATAAAACCTACCCCAAATCTCTTCTCTGCGCGAGTTTTGTGGCCCTAAAGGAGACAGACCGCTCATACCTATAAAGACAAACATTGTCAGAAACTTTCTTCCTTTTTATCGAGATATAACGGTGCTTAACATTATATTGCTTTCAAGTGTATAACATAATGATTATATGTATGTATGTGTATATATATATATACACATACATATATTGCAAGATGATTTCCACAATAAGTCTAGTTAACATCCATCACCATATATAGTTAAAATTTTTTTCTTGTGATGAGAATTTTCAATACCTACTCTCTTAGCAGCTTTAAAATATACAATACAGTGTTGTTAACTGTAGTCCCCATGCTATACATCACATCCCCATGACATTTTATAGCTGGAAGTTTGTACTCTTTAATCCTCTTCCCCCATGTTCACCACCCCCACCTCCACCCCCCTGCCCCCGCCTCTGACAACCACCAATCTGTTCTCTGTATGAATGAGCTCATTTTTTGTTTCTTTGGTTTTTGTCTTTTGTTTTGATTTTAGATTCCATATGTAAATGAGATCATACGATATTTGTCTTTGTCTGACGTATTTTACTTAGCATAATGCCCTCTGGGTCCAGCCATATTGTCACAAACGGCAAAAGTTATGGCTGAATAATATTTCATTATATATATCATGTGTGGTGTATATGTATATATATCACATTTTCTTTATCCATTCATCCATTGATGAACACTTAGGTTGCTTCCATATCTTAGCTATTGTAAGTAATGCTGCAGTAAACATGGGAGTGTATATATCTTTACGGGTTAGTGTTTTTGTTTTCTTTGGATAAATACCCAGAAATGGAATTCCTGGATCATATGGTGGTACTATTTTTAAGCCCATACAGACTTTCTTATATCTTGTTTGTTTTCCTAAAAACCCATTTCTTTCCTGAAGAAACCTGTCTGCTCTTCCCATAGGAGCCTTTTCTTTCTGCTTCCTATCCCCTACTAAGTTAGGTAAAAATCTCCAAATTTTATCCACCTCTTTGAGTTATTCATCACTGAGCACTTCTGTGTGTATACATGTTGCATGTGTAAATTAACTTTTTTCTCCTTTTTTTTTTTTTGGATTTCCATGTTTCTGAATTCTATTTTATTTTATTTTTTTTAAACATCTTTATTGGAGTATAATCGCTTTACAGTGGTGTGTTAGTTTCTGCTTTATAACAAAGTGATTCAGTTATATATATACATATGTCCCCATATCTCTTCTCTCTTGCATCTCCCTCCCTATCCCACCCCTCTAGGTGGTCACAAAGCACCGAGCTGATCTCCCTGTGCTATGTGGCTGCTTCCCACTAGCTATCTATTTGACGTTTGTTAGTGCATATATGTCCATGCCACTCTCTCACTTTGTCCCAGCTTACCCTTCCCCCTCCCCGTATCCTCAAGTCCATTCTCTAGTAGGTCTGTGTCTTTATTCCCATCTTGCCCCTATGTTCTTCATGACCATATTTTTTTTTTTAGATTCCATATATATATGTTAGCATACAGGATTTGTTTTTCTCTTTCTGACTTACTTCATTCTGTATGACAGATTCTAGGTCCATCCACCTCAGAACAAATAACTCAATTTCATTTCTTTTTATGGTTGAGTAATATTCCATTGTATATATGTGCCACAACTTCTTTATCCATTCATCTGTTGATGGACACTTGGGTTGCTTCCATGTCCTGCCTATTGTAAACAGAGCTGCAATGAACATTTTGGTACATGACTCTTTTTGAATTATGGTTTTCTCAGGGTATATGCCCAGTAGTGGGATTGCTAGATCATATGGTAGTTCTATTTTTAGTTTTTTAAGGAACCTCCATACTGTTCTCCATAGTGGCTGTATCAATTTACATTCCCACCAACAGTGCAAGAGGGTTCCCTTTTCTCCACACCCTCTCCAGCATTTATTGTTTGTATATTTTTTGATGATGGTCATTCTGACCGGTGTGAGACGATACCTCATTGTAGTTTTGATTTGCATTTCTCTAATGATTAATGACGTTGAGCATTCTTTCATGTGTTTGTTGGCAATCTGTATATATTCTTTGGAGAAATGTCTGTTTAGGTCTTCTGCCCATTTTTGGGTTGGGTTGTTTGTTTTTTTGATATTGAACTGCATGAACTGCTTGTAAATTTTGGAGATTAATCCTTTGTCAGTTGCATCATTTGCAAATATTTTCTCCCATTCTGAGGGTTGTCTCTTCATCTTGTTTATGTTTTCCTTTGCTGTGCAAAGGCTTTTAAGTTTCATTAAGTCCCATTTGTTTATTTTTGTTTTGATTTCCATTTCTCTAGGAGGTGGATCAAAAAGGATCTTGCTGTGATTTATGTCATAGAGTGTTCTGCCTATGCTTTCCTCTCAGAGTTCGATAGTTTCTGGCCTTACATTTAGGTTTTTATTCCATTTTGAGTTTATTTTTGTGTATGATGTTAGGGAGTATTCTAATTTCCTTCTTTTACATGTAGCTGTCCAGTTTTCCCAGCACCACTTATTCAAGAGGCTGTCTTTTCTCCATTGTATATTCTTGCATCCTTTATCAAAGATGAGGTGACCATATGTGTGTGGGTTTATCTCTGGGCTTTCTATCCTGTTCCATTGATCTGTATTTCTGTTTTTGTGCCAGTACCATACTGTCTTGATTACTGTAGCTTTGTAGCATAGTCTGAAGTCAGGTAGCCTGATTCCTCCAGCTCTGTTTTTCTTTCTCAAGCTATTTGGGGTCTTTTGTGTTTCCATACAAATTGTGAAATTTTTTGTTCTAGTTCTGTGATTTTTTTTCTCCTATTAGTCTGTCTTTTATCAGTTTAATTCACAGGCCTCTAGAATAAGAAACTAAGAGGGTAGAGGAAAAGTTGTTTCTCCTCCCCAACATAGTAATTTTCCTCCCTGATAGTTACTTTTTTCTTTTTTTTCCCTAAATGCGAATTGAAGTATGTAACAATTAAAATAAAACACATGATACTTTGGCAAACAGTGTGCTGGAAAGTCATCATATGGGGGAAAAGGATAATAAATACCCCTCTAGCTATAGAGTGTTTGGTAGCATAATCTCAATGACGTTCACAACAGTCTAGGGCAAATTCCCTAGTCAGGGAGGCAGGGATCACATGTAGTAATATGTATATATTCACTGTCCCCTCCCCCCCCCACCCCCGCTCCTTGGCCTTCTGAGAAGAGGTCTCTTAGCTTGCCCAGTGCCTGACCCTTCTTGTGATGTTTGTGGTTATAGGTAAGGCAGAGAACTGAAGAAGTAAGCCAGTCTGGGTTCTTATACTAGATACTGTGTATGGGGTGGGAAGAGAGAAGTGTAAGAGGAAGGGAGGGAGGGAGGGAGGGAGGGAGGGAGGGAGAGAAGAACAGAGGGAAGGAAGGAGGAGGGGGAATGAGAGAAGTGGAGAGGAGAGTTGGGGGTAGGAGAAAGGCGGAGATAGAGGTGAGTTTTGAGAGAGTTGGGATTTTGGAGGGAGAAAGATGAGATTGAGGGCAGTTGCTCTTTTGTGAGAGATTGCGAAAGAACTTTGTAAGTTTTATAAATATATGAATGTAATTCTTTGTTATCTCTTAATGAGACTTCAGTAAAGAATGAAGTTGCCTTCCAGTATATTTATGCTGTTAGACTGATACTTTTTAAAAACCTGATATCATGTTCAGACTGACCATGAGGCAACTTAACTTGAATTGATAAAGGAGATGTGGTGTATATGTATACAGTGGAATATTATTCAGCCATAAAAAGGCTGGAAATCTTGCCATTTGCGACAACATGGATGGACTTCGAGGGCATTATGCTAAGTGAAATAAGTCAATCAGAAAAAAGTAAGTACCTGATGATCTCACTTATATGTGGAATTACACACACACACACACACACACACACACACACACACACACACACACACACACACAACTGAGCTCATGGATATAAAGAAAAGATCGGTGGTTGCCTAGTGTGGAGAATGGACAAAATGGGTGAAGGGGGTCAAAGGTACAAATTTCCAGTTATAACATGAATAAGTCATGGGATGTAATGTACATCATCTTGACTATAGTTAGTAATACTGTATTGCATATTTGAAAGTAGCTAGCAGAGTGGATCTTGAAAGTTCTCATCAAGAGAAAAAAAAATTTGTATGGCGATAGATGTTAACTGGACTTACTGTTGTGATCATTTTGCAATATATACAAATATAGAATCACTACATTGAACAGCTGAAATGAATATAACCTTATGTCAGTTATACCTCAATTTTAAAGAAGCAAAAGCAAAAAGAAGAAACAGACAAAGCTGCGTTCTAGTTCTGACTGCATCATTTATTAGCTGTCTGACTTGAGGAAGTTACTGAAATTCTCTGAGCTCAGTCTCCTCCTCTGTAAAATGGGGCTAATGATAGCACCTCTTGGGGTGTTAGGGGAATTAAATGAAGGGAGTCATGTAAAGGTGCTTATCACAGCAGCTGTCACATAATAAGCGCTCAATAAATACACTTAAGCGTGGGTGCACCGTCCTCCCCTCCCCCACTACCCCATCGGTCTATTATTGTTGTTGTTGCTGCTGTTAACTTTGTCCCTCCCTCCTCTTCCCACCACTCCCATCTGACTTGGGCTTCCTAAACGATGAGAATCTGCTCCTTCTTCATCAGACTGGTAACTTAAAGGGCAGGCAGTCCACCCTGCTCCAGGGCAGAGTCTGCTTTGTGCGGCCTCGGTGCTCTCCCTCACCACCCAGGGCTAGCCTCTAGCACAGCAGGACCTCCCATCAGCCTGCCTTTGCAGGAAATCATTGGTCCCCCAGACTGGCCAGGGGTTAATGTCCCTTCCTGATCAGCCTTGGTATCGTCATATTACCACGATCCAACGCCTGCCAGCAGATACCCTGGCTCCCGGCAGACTCCTGTCCGTCACTGCTCAGAGCCCTGCCTTGCCCCTGACCCCAGCAGGCAGCCAGAGCAGGGCCAGAGGTGCCCTTTTGGCCTCTGAGTACTGCTTTGCTGTTATCAGAGAGTAGACGTTAGGAGTAATTTGGAGTGTTTTGGCCTCCTGTCCGTACCCAGGACACGCAGTGAACTTCTTTCCCCTGAGTGCCAACGCTGCTCTAAGATGCCAGGAGAGGCTCAGAGGAAGACCTCTCTAACCTGTTCCCACAGCCCTAAAATCCTTAGAGATGAGCAAGCAGGCCTTTGCCTTTAGGGGCCCAATTGCTTTGGGACACCGTGTTGGAAATTTTCTAAGTACTCCACCTGTGCCTGGGACCCTTCTGGCAGGGTAGCAGAGCCAGATGGGGATTCCCATGGGCCCAGTCCGGGTTCCTCTGTTTCGGGGCACTGTCTGACCCTCTATTTGCTGAGCACCACATGTGGGGTCAATCAGATGTCCTTGCTTCTAGGAAGGTGGCCTGGAAGCTGATTGCTCCCACCGCTGGCTCAGTATTTGTTTTCATAGGATCTTGTGAGATCCTGCATCCACAATGATGCTGACATCCTGGTTTTGAATGACTCACATCAGGTATATGACAGATCTGGGCTACCAACAGTCCACGGCAGACCTGTGGGCTTAGCCACACATGTAGGCCATGTACACATTCTCTACTATCCATGTTCCCACTGCAGTGCCCCCTCGGGTCCATAGCCCCTGAAGGTGGCAGCCCCAAACCTGACACCCAAGTTGGTCACTCCATCCCTTCCACAGGCTTCCCATTAAGTACTGGGGTAGCCACACCTATCTCCTCCGCCTCCTCCCATGTCTTCTTTTGCTTCAGATGGATGTGGCAAAGTCATGCCCTTCCAGGTCATTCTCAAGCGACGCCAGACAAGAGATGGAACACTTTTGTTTGCATTTCTTAAGAATAAGCTATGTCACAGGGAATGAGTGAGAGAATGTAGGTGCTGGGACATCAGATGGAGAATTAAACCAGAAACTGAGGCGTTGGAGCCAAATGTGGACCATTTTAGTAATATATATTCCAAATCTTTCCATTTTTGTATGTATGATAGATTGCTTAGGTATTGTAACTATTAGATTATGTATTTGAAACTATGACTAAAACTTTTATGAATATGTTTTCATTAGCTATTATAACTTAGGGTTCCCCTAGACATTGGTCCTTCAAATATCATCTTTATTATTCTTGCTATGTTTGTAAACCCCTGTGTTATTGTGAGTGTAAGTCTTTTAATTTTGCTTCCTGAATGCTAATTCCTATCTTTAAAATACCAAAGTTGATTATGAAAAGTAATAATAAAAAAAGATACACGTTTATGTAATTGAAGACATGGGTTGGGTAATAACTATATTCAAAGTGGCTTTAAATCAAATCCCTGTTTAGGACTTAGCTTTGACCTAAGCAATAATATCTACAGATTCTTGGGTTTGGTGCACATTGCCTCTAGATCGTAACTTTGATGCATGTTTTGTAATGCATTAAAAATAAGTATATCATTTAAACTTTAAAGAGTGTAGTTATCTGACATCTGAAATCATCTTGAGTGGCATTACGGGTATATATACCATACCTAGAAAACACTGTTTCAGTTGTCCCTGTGGATGATTCTGCTCTTCAGAGAGATGATATCTGTCCTTTTTTCAAGTTTGTGCACATAGGAGAATGCGCTAGTGATGGTCGGGGCGGGAAGGGCCAAGAGCTTAAGAAACTTGAGCTGTATTTCTAGCTCTGGCAAAAAATGTCTTTGTGACGTTGGCAAAGTCCCTTCCCCTCTCTGGGCCTCAGTTTCTTCATCTGCTTAGTGAAGAGGGGATAGCGCCCTCCAAGCCCTTCCATCTGTGACCCTCTAGATTGCTTGATTCCTCTGCAGTTAAGTCAAGTGTGTTTAAGTAAGCAAGCCACCTCCTGCTTGCCTCATTCGGCCTCTTATCTTCATAAGTAATGAGCGTGCCAAGGGCTGACAATGACATATTTTGAAAATAGTTATAATGCATGGCTGGCAGAGGACCTGTTGGGCATTGACAAATTACACAAACAGAGATGATGAGAAGTGCATCAAATATTAATGGCCCAGGGCCCAGACGGTAATGGAGAACTTACCTGTATCTTACATAGGCCTACTCATGTTCGGCTGAAGGGAACATTTCTTTTCAGCCTCTTCAGGCAAGTGTAGGGCTGGCTCTCAGGAAAATGGAGAAGAAGCCAAAGTTGGTTTTTCAGACCCTTAACTGTGGTTTAATATGTTCCTAGAGGCTACTTGAGAGTCAAACTCTTTTAAGTATATCCTGTTATTCCCTGTGTAAATGTCATAAATTGGATTTCTGTTCCTGGATGCTGATTCCTATTTTAAAAGTACAAAATTAACTAGGAAAAGTATTGAAAACGAATGATAAGATTACAAGATTACATACTTAAAAACATGTACTGAGAACGTATCCCTGATATTTTAATCTAAAAGCAAGAATGCTTTGTTCGTATTGGGGGATTATTCAACATAGGCATCTTCTTAAACATTAGTACGATAAAATTTAAACCTTTTTTCCAGTAATTATTTAAACTGGTCTTTTCACTCCAAGTGCCTTTGAACTGAGTTTAAATTCAAAGTCATGGTGTCCAAAATATTTGATTTGAAGGGGCTGGAATTCTCCATGGTAGATTTTTCATCAGTATCTCTTGCTCTTCTCCATCAGTAAGATCTTGATAGGTCTTTACTATGAGCAAATAACCATATTCTAGCCCAGGTAGGATTATCAGGTTTGCAAATAAAAATACAGAATTCCCAGTTAATGCTGAATCTCAGATGAACAAAGAATATGTTTTAGTATGCATGTTCCAAGCAATATTTGAGACATACTAAAAATCATTTGTCATTTGTCTGACATAAAAATTTAACTGGGCATTCTATATTTTATCTGGCTACCCTAAACCCAAGGGCTGGCAAACTTCTTCTATAAAGGACCAGTTAGTAAATATTTTAGGCTTTGTGGGCCTATCAAACTACTTAACTCTCACAGCCACAGAAAATAAGTGTGTAAATGAATGGGCATGGCTGTGTTTAAATAAAATTGTATTTATGGACACTAAAATTTAAATTTCGTCAAATTTTCATGTGTCATGAAATATTATTATCCTTTTGATTTTTTCTCAATCGTTTAAAAATGTAAAAGCCACTGTGGCCTTGCAGGCTGTACAAAAACTCTCAGCAGGCCAGATTTGGCCTACGAGCCTAATTTACCACCCCCTGTAAAACCCTTAAAGATGCAGCTACTGTCTTAGTTTGGGCTGCTATAACAAAGTACCATAGACTGGGTGGCTTATTAACAGCAGATATTTATCTCTTACTATTCTGGAGGCTGGAAACCTAAGATCACAAATGCCAACTTGTTCAGGTTCTGAAAGAGCTCTCTTCCCAGTTTGCAGTTGCTCATCTTCTTGCTGTGTCCTCACATGATGGAAAGAGGGTGGCTAACTAGCTCTCTGGCCTCTTCTTATAAAGAGACAAATCACATTCATGAGGGCTCCATTCTCATGACCTAATTACCTCCCAAAGGCCCCACCTCCAAATACCATCACATTGGGATTAGGGTTTCAAAATAATGAATATTGGGGGCACACAAATATTTGGTCCATTGCAGCCACCATCTAAGTTTTTCGAGTCATCACTGACTTCACGGTTAAGGTTGCTCAAAATGGATTGAAGACCTAAATGCAAGACCTGAAACTATAAAACTGCTAAAAGAGCACATAGGCAAAACACTCTTTGACATAAATAGTAGCAGTATGTTTTTGGATCTGTCTCCTAAGACAAAAGAAATCAAAGCAAAAATAAGCAAATGGGACCTAACGAAACATAAAAGCATTTGCACAGAAAAGGAAATCATTGACAAAATTAAAAGACAACCTACTGAATGGGAGAAAATATTTGCAAGTGAAATGACTGAAAAGGGTTAATGTCCAAAACATATAAACAGCTCATACAACTCAATATATATATATAAAAAAACAATTATAAATGGGCCGGAGACCTGAATAGACATTTATCTAAAGAAGGCATACAGATGGCTAATGGGTACATGAAAAGATGCTCAACATCACTAATTATTATAGAATTGCAAATCAAAACAATGAGGTATCACCTCACACCTGTCAGAATGGCTATCATCAAAAAGTCTACAAATAAGAAATGTTGGCAAGGATGTGGAGAAAGGGGAACCTTTGTACACTGTTGGTGGCTATGTAAAGGTGCAGCCATTATGGAAAATAGTATGGAGTTTCCTCAAAAAAACTAAAAATAAAACTACAATATGATTCAGCAATTCCACTCTTGGGTGTACATCCAGAAAAAAAAGAAAACACTATTTTGAAAAGATATATGCACTCTATTATTCATAGCAGCATTATTTACAATAGCCAAGCTATGGAAGCAACTCAAGTGTCCATTAACAGACAAATGGATAAGATGTGAGATGTGAGATCTATATCTATGTCTGTCTATCTATCATTTATCTATCTATAATGGAATATTGCTCAACTGTAAAAAAGAATGAAGTTCTGCCATTTTCAGCAATGTGGATGGACCTAGAGAATATTATGCTCAGTGAAATAAGTCACACAGAGAAAGACAAATACTACGTGATTTTAATTATATATGAAATCTAAAAAATAAAACAAATGAATGTATACAGCAAAACAGACACAGGGTCACAGATATAGAAAGCAAACTAGTGGTTACCAGTGGGGAGAAAGAAGGGGCAAAGGGCAAGATAGGGGTATAAGACTAAGAGATACAAACTACTGTGTATAAAATAGATAAGCAACAAGGATAAGCACAGCACAGGGAAATATAGCCATTATTTTGTGATAACTTTTAATGGAATATAATCTATAAAAATACTGATACACACACACACACGCACACACACACAGATATACAATGGAGTACCATTTAACCATAAGAAAGAAGGAAATACTGCCACTTGTGACAACGTGGATGGACCTTGAGGGCATTATGCTAAATGAATAAGCCAGACACAGACAAATACTGCATGGTAACACTTATATGTGGAATCTAAATAAAAAGCCAGACCCATAGAAACAGAGAGTAGAAAGTGGTTCCCAGGGTCTGGGAGTGGAGGGAAAAGGGAGAGATCGGTAAAAGGGAACAGACTTTCAGCTATAAGGTGAATAAGGCTCTATACTTAACATTATCTACATATCTAATATATAATGTGGTGCCTTTAGTTGATAACACTGTATTGTGTAATTGAAATAAGCTAAGAGAGTAGAACTTAAATGTTCTCAACCAACAAAAAAAATGTTAAATATGTGAGGTGATGGATGTGTTAATTAACTAGATGGTGGGACTCCTTTCACAATGTATATGTATATCAAATCTCCATGATGTATGCTATAATACCTTACAATTTTATTTGTCAGTTATAGCTCAGTAAAGCTAAAAAAAGGAAATAAAAGAGTCCCCTCAACATTTTTTTTAAAAGTTAGGGAATCCTTCAATGAGAAAGTCACTGTTGAGTTGAAATCTGAAAGAGAAGTAGTTGTGAACTGAAGGGTGGAAGGAAAGGGAAGGAGCATTTCAGATAGACGGAGGTGATGGTCACAGGAGGGAGTTTGGTGGTTTGAGAATTAGGAGGCCATAAACTGGAGCATGGGGATGAGGGCTCAGTGAGGGATGGAGCTAGTGAGGTAGCCAGGAACCAGATCGCCACAGTCTCTTTCTCTTTCTCTCATAGTATTTGCATTTCAAAAGCCTCTTTGATAAGTGTCTTTCGCCCTGGGTAAGCTGGGCTGCAGCAAGGCTGCCACCTGGGTCACAACTCAAACTAATAAAATCCCCTGATGGCAGTCCATGACTGAGTTCTCGGTTGATGGTAGGGTGAAGGCAACAGGTGCCAAGGAATTGCATTAGCATTTCCCAGAGTTCCCTGAAATCTCAACCCTGACTGTTTGTTTTGTGCAGCACTCCCAGCAGAGTGGTTTTGGACTCACAGCTGAGATCGCCATCATCCTGAGAGGGAAAGAAAATAGAATGTTGACGTGGGAATAAGGTATGTTAGCCCCAAAATAGCAAATGTGAAAATTGAAACTGATCTTACCTTCAGTAAATGGAATTACCTACTCTAGAAGTTGAAAGTCTTGAAAAATTGTAGGTTGTGTGTGTCAGAACCAAAATCTTACTCTTGATGTTTCAGCCCAAGGGAGGTAGAATTTCAGGCAGTAGCTTGACCACATCACACTCTTCCCCCTCCTACATGCACACATGTGCACACACACCTTATGATGCTCCACCCTTTACCATTAGAGATTTATATTATGCCATGACCGAAGTGGATCATTCCATGAGTTCTCTGCTTTTCATTTCTATTTTGATAAAAAGTTTGCAGGGAGCAAATAGAATTTTGACTCATGTTTCATAATTTATGTGGCTGACTTCTTGTGAAATCGTGTTTCATGTCCTGTCACATCACATCTCCCTTATATTTACCCTGCTCTGGGCAGCTTGGACATTGGTCATGACGTGTGGCTGGAGGGTGGGGCTCTGGCACCTCAGCAGGGCAGGTGGGGAGGCGTTTAGGGGAAGGGGCTCTATTGGCTTGTACCCTCTAGGCAGCTGCCTCGTCCAGCAAGGCATGGAGCCAGGCTGGGCCAGGTGATGCAAGTGTGCTGAGATGTGAAATCCTTCTGTAGCTCGGATGACGTGCTACAGAGGTGTGTGACATGATAGATACATGAAGGAGAAGGGAGGTAGGGAAGGAGAGAGGTAGGAGGACACCTCCTTTCCATCCAGCCCCATCTTGGAGGTTCGGGGATAGGCCTCTTTCACAGGCACCCTCCACTGCCACCTTGCATTCCCTTCAGTTGAGCTGAGATATGCCTCTTGTAGCTTAAGAAATGGAAGCATAGGAGCCCCTTTTATGCCCTTGGGAATTTGAGATAATTCATCCCAGAGCAGTTTTCCCCAGTAGGATGGGGATGATGGAAGAAGTTCCCCCTGGAGGGATGCATCTGCGGAGCTCCTCCCGGAGAACGGCTGGAGCTTGTTGTCCCCAAACTCCTGTCCAGTTCCTGTGCCAGAGTGACACGTTCCAGCTCCGACCTTGGGGGCCGGGAGGACAGGGACAAGGGCTTGTGCCGTCCCTCTCCTCAGAATGCTCGTCACAGTCCTTGATTAGGTCGGAGCAGCTTTCTTTGTTCCATTTGACCTTTACCAAAGCTGAGTGACTGGGTGGTCGCCTGACCTCAGCTGAGCCAATCAGCCTCCCTCAAAAATCTGAGTGGCAGGGAGAACACAGCTGGGGGATACCGCCCTTGGAACGATAAGGCCGTGTGGAGCTAGGATCACAAGGAGGAACATCTGAATAAAACTTACAGAGGTTTGGAGAAGCAGAAAAAAGGGTCTCAAAAAGGAAGAGCCTACAGGGAGAATGGAATGGGCTTGCAAAGAGAAGCAGAAATGAGAGGTCAAGTTGTTCCCAAAATAAGGAGGAAAAAAAGAAGAGCTGGCTGGTAAGTTTCCACTTCCCATAAGGACCAGCTGTATTTCCACAGATAGGTTTCACAAAACTTTCTTGCATCCTGCTAATAAATTCCTTATTGCCAAAGCCAGCTTGAGTGAGTATCTGTTTCTAGAAATAAAGTGATCCTTCAGACTGGGCTGTAAAATTTGATGTCATAGGGGAAAAGATAACCCCACTGGTTTGTGTCCTAGAGTCATTGCCAGTCTTCAGCATATGGTTTAAGGAGGGAGGGGGATCTCTAGGTCCAAATTCTCTCCCCTTCTGGCATGCCGTCTTGCTGTAAATCACAGCATTAGAGAACCATTCCTTTGGGATTGGGATTTGTCTCTCAAGGAACTTGGCTCAGGGTTACTCAATAAACTAAAATGAGCCACTCAGGGATGATTAACTTGGAGGGTCTTTTTCTCGGGATAGGGTGGTGACAGGTGAGTAAGACAGGTGAGTGTATAGCCCTGCAAAAATGAGACTCCAGACGGCAAGCTCAGAGACATTCTGTATCACCCCACCCTCTTCAGCTAACATCAGCCTCACTTTTATTGAAATCATTCCAACAAAAGGAATCTTCATATATCTATAAACTCATAAACTCAGAGCATTTCCTCTGAAGGCCGTGGGGACTTATGACCTCCTTTTCAAGATGTCAAAGCAAGCACCAGCTCTCCTCAGCGAGCAGAGATTGCCAGGGTTATACTCTGTGATTCGTTTTTTTCCTGAGTAGTTTGGTTTATTTATCTGGTGAAAGGAAGATTGCAGGGGAAGAAGGTCTGTGGGTGCCCTCTCTAAGGCAGGGTGGCCCTCTCAAATGCCTTTGGGTGAGTAATATAAAGGAGCAGAGTGGGCCGGGTAGGAATGGGGGCAAACTGGGGGAGGTAAGAAGTGCTTAAAGAATTTCAAATTAGAAATTAAAAAAGAAAGAAGGAATGAAAGCGCAGACCAAGGAAACTACCTCAGAAGGGCTGAATTTGTCTTATGCGTTGTCTGTCAGTTTATGACCTTTGTCCTGTGATTTCTTCTGGTGCTGAAAGTTTAATGCTTCAAAGTTTGTCTTTGGGTGTGAGGAGAAGCTAAGATGAACCAGTGAGTGAAGACTGAAAATTCTTACTGAGAATGGGGAGTTATTTGGAATTCCTATTGGGAATTGATAGTAATGCCGATTGTGGGGGAGAAGTCTGGGTATAGAAGTCATTTTTCCCTCTCCCTTTCCGTTTTCCTTCCCATCCTATGCTTCCATTCCTTTTCCTACCTGCTCCATGGGGCCTTCTGTGATTTTTCTTGGGCAGGGCCAACAATTTCTGTTCAGTGACCCCTGTTCTACATGGAGACTTGGTGGAGGCCCAGAGAAACGGCATGTGAATAATGCCATGGCTTTGTGCCAAGTACAGTTGCATCTGTCATTGAGGATTTCCCATGGCCTGGACCACGTGTTCCTATGGCGCTCAGAGAAGCTCAGTAATGAGCTGATGTTCTTGGCGTGCAGGTGGGCTGAGATCATGCGTCCCAGATACTAGATCTGATGGCCTTGTTAGTGGTCCTTCTCATTTGCTCAATGTGGGGCATCTCTCCAAATAATGCCCTGGGCCAGGCATCCTTCTAGAGCCTCCACGTGAGTTCCAGAGCCTGCCACAGCCCAGGCTGTGATGCCTAACTTAATAATCATTCTTGTTGCATTCTCCTTCTGAGTGTCACCAAAAATCTTCCCCTAGGATGATATTAGAGATTTGGATAAGGCTTTGGTTTTTCTTTTTTTTTTTGCGGTATGCGGGCCTCCCACTGCTGTGGCCTCTCCCGTTGCGGAGCACAGGCTCCGGACGCTCAGGCTCAGCGGCCGTGGCTCACGGGCCCAGCCGCTCCGCGGCATGTGGGATCTTCCCGGACCGGGGCACGAACCCGCGTCCCCTGCATCGGCAGGCGGACTCTCGAGCACTGCGCCACCAGGGAAGCCCTATTTTTTAAATAGTGGAAATGGCAAATACATTGAGAAATCTGGCACCAGCTGAGTTTAAAATTTTCACATAAATTGTGCCACAAGATGGTTTTACGTTACCATATTCTGCATTCTGTTTTGCCTCCTCTGCCTTTCTGTTGTCCAACAGGACAAGCCTAGGCCTAAGCCTATACAAACTAATTTCATTCTGACCCTGATTAAAATTTCCTTCCAGCAAACCTGAGAAACAGCTGTTTCTCAGTGAATGGCCCCCAGCACACCCCAGCCATCCTGTCATCCCCAGAGGCCATTCCTCAGAAGCCAGCTGTTGTGAGTGAGAAGATGAAAGGTGTCAGTCCCATTCGTAATGCTGGTTATTTAGGGGAGGCAACAAGATTCTTTGTTTTATCCTTTCAAGTCGCTATGTTTGGGGGAAGAGTCATCATTTCCGTTCCTGCTGGTTGGGGAGAAAGGATCCATCAATCTCTTTAGTTAGAAGAGAACGTTCTTGTTCCTGATATGCAGGGTTGGTTTATTTTGGAATGCCAGCTTTTCTTTGTTCCCCTCTGTTTTTGTTGTCCTGGCATTACAGTCGTTGCCATTTAACACGTTAAATGATGGAGGGAGCTGGAGTTTCAGGTATCAACCTGAGGTCCTGAAAGAGTTTCACTGAGCCTCCAAATTAAAGTTGACTAAGAAGAAGACAAGAAAATTCCTGGTGATCTAGTTATAGGAGAAACGGTGCTTTGGCTTATAAATGGGAATTTGGAGCCTTTCATTACCTTAGTTTCTGACCTGCCTTGCAGGGTATATTCTTTTAGTTCATGCAGGTGGGTGTAATTTAAGGAGAAGGCTCCAGACACTCTGTTTCATGCTATACTTTTTATCCACCTGTCATCATCCATTCTCCTCCTTCTTAATAATAACTAATATGTGTGGACTGAAGTACCATTTGTGAAACATCCATTAGTTCATTTTGAGGAACTGGGGGCTAAGGGAGTTTGACTGACTTGGCCAGCATTCTCTGTCAGTAGATGGTAAAGACAGACCCAGATCCCACAGCACAGTGTTCTACATGGCATACAAGTCCAAATCGAAACACAATTTTAGGAGAAAAGTCTCAGGAATACATCATTTTTAAAAAAGCAAAAGTTTTAGGAACTGAAGATTTAAATAAATACGTAGCATATATGTGATATATAGTGTATATATATATCCCCACGTGTGTGTGCATGTATATGTGTGTGTATATTCATATAGATGTATATAGTAAGGGAAGCATAATCCTGAGCTAAGTAACTAGTTTATACTAAAGTATAAATGACTGGGAATACTTTTCCTCCCAGAGAAGTTTCTTCAAGCACACCTGTTTAAAGATGACTAGAAGGGCAGTGTTTAGCCTGAGGGAAGGCATAGCAAATGCTATAATTTCATAATTAATATAATTATATTATTAATATAAAATAGTAATATACAGTCTATATATATACATAGATATATATATATTCTTGGTAGTATGATGCAGTATCAGGTTATTGAGAAAGATCATTTGTCTCAGGCAAAAGATGGTTACCTTTCCTAAATTACAGTCTTCAAATCACATGAAGGTTACATTTTTTGTTTTGTTTTCGAAGGTTACATTTTTTTTTTAATGGAAATGCATTTCTTTTATTTATTTTATTTTACTTTTGGCTGTGTTGGGTCTTCGTTTCTGTGCGAGGGCTTTCTCTAGTTGTGGCAAGCGGGGGGCCACTCTTCATCGTGGTGTGCGGGCCTCTCACTGTCACGGCATCTCTTGTTATGGAGCACAGGCTCCAGACGCGCAGGCTCAGTAGTTGTGGCTCGTGGGCCTAGTTGCTCCGCGGCATGTGGGACCTTCCCAGACCAGGGCTCGAACCCGTGTCCCCTGCATTAGCAGGCAGATTCTCAACCACTGTGCCACCAGGGAAGCCTATGAAGGTTACATTTTAAGATGCACATCGGACAGCAAATTGTTCTTTGTTTTTATGTTATGATTAATTGGAACTATCGCATTCATTCATTTACTTAATAGTTGAGCACTTAAGCAGGCGATGTTCTAGGAACTGAAAGTATGAAGATCACTAAACCAAGCATTGCTTCCAAAGGAATATGACATGAAAGGGCCTAGGGAAATTTCTGAGTTAGTGGAATCCAAGATGGGACACACTTATTCTAGATCAAGTGTGAAGCTGTCATAGGGAAGGGAACATCTGAGTGAGATTTGAAGCATGAATTCCACCAGGTGGAGGAGGAAGGGAAGGGTATTCAAGGCAGAGGAAATAACTTGTGGGAAGAGCCATCAATTATACTAATTCACGTTACACAAGGTTGTCAGAATAACTTGTTACACACTTAGCAAACGTACTGAGCATCTGCAAGTGTACCTGGCACACTGTCAGGCACTGGGGGTACAAAAATCACTCATATAGAAGCCCTGCCATCTGGAGACTTAGAATCACAGAATGCTAGGACTTTGAGGGATCTCAGCAATGATTTATTCCAGTGCTTCTTCAGATTCTGTGTTGCTGAATTCTAGGAGTTAGGCTTCTAGGCTCCTAGTGAGGCAAGAAGATGTGAGTGTATTTGTCAGCTTAGGCCAAGTTGTGCTGCAGTAACAAATGACCCCCAAATCTTAATGGCTTACAACAGTAAAGGTGTATTTTTCACTCATGTGACATGATCATCATGGATCAACTCTGGTTTTACTTCATATTTTCTTCATTCTAGAACCTGCTGAAGGAGAAGCTCTTATTTAAGACATGCTTGGCCCATTTCAGAGGGAAAAGAGAGGTGGACCATGGCTTCTATAGCTTTTGCTTGGCAATAGTACCTGTCACTTCTGCCTATACTCACTGGCCAAAAGCAAGTAATATGGCCAAGCCTGACATCCGTGCAACAAGGAAGGATATTCTTTCTCCAGGAACAGGGGAAATGTTTTGAGTAGTGATACAGTCTTCATCATGGAGTTTAGGAATTCTATATTCTGGCTTCAACTAGTGCAACTCCATGTCTAACTGTTTTATATATTGGACTCATATGCAACATTTTGCTTGAAGCTAGCAAAGAATAATACTAGATGTCCACTAAAACAGTTATCCACTTTCACAGTGTAGTCACCACTCACTTTGCATCCACGTGTGGCTCTGTGACTAGTTCTCACCAACAGAATATATGTACACATGATATGTACTGATTTCAGGCCATAACTTTTAAGAAACAGCTATACACTTTCTCCATAATACCTCTTCCCTTAGCACAGCAAGATGCAGACAATAGCAAAGCTAGGAAATGGCCCACACACAAGGGGGACAGTCTCTGAATCACAGTATGGAAGAAAGCTGCCAGCTGTCCCACCCTGGATTGTAGGGTGAGTGAGAAAGAAACTTCTATTTTTTTTTAGCCATGTACATTTTAGGGTCTATTTGTTATAGCTGTTTAAACTCTAAAGATTGTGTATATAAGAACAAATTTGGTCTCATCTAATTCTCTCCTTGTTCCAAGAAGAAAGCAAAAGATGAGGGAGGGATGGCAACTTGCCCACATTTACACAGAGTTATTTTAGGATGAAGCCTTCATTGCAGATCTCTGGACTTACAGGCCAGGGTTTCTGGGCTCTACCCAGAAGTGAGGGAACATATGATTAAAATTCTGGTTCCAGATTGCTGGTGTATGCCCTGAATCTGGTCCAAAGATGTGTCCCCTATTTCCTGCATAAAGTTTTAAAATAGTATGAATTAATTGCAAATATTTAAATATCAGGATATTTCACAAGAGTTAGGTTCCAACTTCTCTTGAAAAATCATAAGGTTTGGCATCGCTATGTCTATATTCCCATGAAGGGAACATTGACTTTAGCTCCTCTCTCTTTAGATGGGGCACGTGCTCTCCAATTCATCAGGTCCCCTCCACACCCTATTGTTTTCCTGCCTCTGAGGCATAGAACAAGTTGCCATTTATTGTGATGCTTATTCAGGCTAATAGTAAAGAGGAAAGTACATTTTTATTTTTCCCTTGTTCCTATAAAAGGCAGAATAATAATGAAGCAACAAGAGAGAAGAAGTAAAGAAATATAAACAGCTCGCTTCACCTGTTTATGTTATCTGAGCCCCTATCAGTATTTGCATTATATACCTGGACTAGGGATTAATGTGGGGAGATGACATCTCTTTCCCCAAGGCCATTGATGAGTCAAGACAAGAGTTCTTTTCTGAGCCAGGACTGCTATACAGATGATCACCTACATTGATGTGGTGCAGTCACTTCCTTCAGCCTCATGGTGGGTGCTTGCTGAGGGCAAAAGGTGCCAAGCCAGAGGCCTGGGCTGGTGAGAGGGCGAGGGATCTGCAGTGACTGGGACGGGGGTCTCTGCCCTCCAGAGGCTGGGAATAAACCTCAAGGAGGGCTCTAGGACCACGGTATCAGCCTTACTTTCCCCACCTTAGCACACATGACAGACGACTTGCTCACAAGGGACATCCCTCCCAAAGCCCACCCAGGATGTATGTGTACCATCATAATATTTTGGAATATTAGCTGTTTTTCTGCTGTACCTCGTATGAGCCCCTGTAACCTATCATTTAAGAATTTTGCTTTCATGGCTCCTAAAATGGCCAACACACAAATGGATGGTGTTTTGTTTTTGCTATTTGGAAAAATAGGTGGTCAGCTCTAGCAGAGATTCTAGACTCCAGGATTAGGAAATGTGTCCCTGTTTGGACATTTATGCAAACCTCTGCTCAACACACCCTTCCTTGTGAAGACTTCTGCTCTCCCCCCCAATCTGCAATCACATCCCTCCTCATTGCCCCTCATCCCTCTCCCCACTCACCCCCGAGATCATTTTGTGTGCATTTTACTTGTTTAATGGCGTCATTGTCTCTTGGTTTTGAGCCCTATGGGCAGACACCTGGTCAGCCTTGTTCACTGGGGTATCCTCAGTTCAACAGAGACTGACTGAATTAATGAATGAGGTAAATTGGCTGCTCGTGGGTCTTTGATCAACAACCCTGTTCTTTGTCACATAGAGCAGGTCCTGGGATAAGTGGGGTGTAGGGTAGGGGTGGTGACAGTGGAAACGCCACATGGATTAGGAGATCTGAGAGCAAAAGAGAGCTGTGCTCCTTTGCAGGTACAGACTGGGGAGGCTGAAGTGTACAGAGTGCGCATAACTGCATGAAATGTCTGGGCAGACACATCAGTCTGTGGTAGGGAAGCAGGAGAATGCTTCCCGGACACTCAGAGTCCTCTGGGTTTAAGCTCAGGGAGCTGACGGAACTGGCAGGCCTTGGGACTGTGAACGGAGCCCCAGACTGGGGTGAGGAAGTCTCATTGGGTACTGGCTTGAATAAAGGACAACGCTGAGGAGGACCAGGGCTGTGTCCCACCCCTTCCTGCTGCTACCTTCTCTCCAGGTAAGTTGAGAGGGCACAGCAGCCCAGTCTCAACTGAAGTGAAGTTTACACCACTTGGTGAAATAGGGTCTGTTCAGAAACAGTTAAAAAAATAAACTTACATTTCTCGCTCGTTTGGGTTTATGGACTGAGATTTGTTTTCCTAACACAGACAGTTCTTCACAGCTGTATCTCCACCACTTTCTACCACGCATGGATTGCAAGTAAGAGTGATTTTGTTATAGGAATAAATGTAGATCCACTCTAATTTATTTCTAAAAAGTAATGAATTCACACATTTCCATAATTTGGCTCTCAGTTGTCAGGTTACTCATTGTGTCCATTGCAACTGATTATGAAAATGTGTTCAAGACCTGCTGCTATTATAGTGGGAAAAAAAGTGCCAGGGAGAGCCCTGGGCTGTGGATCACAGAGACCTGGGTTCTGGTTACAGCTTTGCCAGCTAGTAGCTGTGGACTCCTGGCAAGTTCTCTGTCTTCTCTGGGCTTCTGCCTTCTCATCAGGTGATTATGGGAATAAAATGGCTTGTCAATTATATATGATTATCATAACTGCCTACCAAGTGCACTTTTATTTATGTAGTGATTTTCCTTTAATTCGGCTAAGACTTTGAATATTGCTTTTATGTTGCTTGAGGTCATCCAGTGTGAGAAGCATTAGGGTGGGTGAACTTTTTTTTTTAGTTTTTATTGTATTAAAAAAAATTTTTTACACGATTTTAAGCATTACTTTCCATTTACAGTTATTACAAAATATTGACTACGTTCCCCGTGTTGTACAGTACATCCTTGAGCCTGTCCTACACCCAGTAGTTTGTACCTCCCACTCCCCCATCCTGATATTGCCCCTCCCCTCTGCACTGGTAAACATTAGTTTGTTCTGTATATCTGTGAGTCTGCTTCTTTTTTTGTTATATTCACTAGTTTGTTGTGTTTTTTAGATTCCACATAAAAGTGATATCATACGGTACTTGTCTTTCTCTGTCTGACCTAAGGGTTGGTGAACTTTAAATGTCTTTTCTCTCTCTGACCTTCTGGTCTGTGCCCTGTGACTCTAGGAGAGAGAGACTGAGCCACTTCTAAACCTCCTGAGGGCAGATAGTCTATTCAGCCCATCACTTGAGCATGGGAGAGCTGCCATCTTTTGTCCCTAAGGTATGGCTGTAGCCACAGGTGACTGTTTTTAAATGGATAGGTTCTTAGAAAATATTTGACAGCCTCACCTTTGTTAAGTGTTCCTCCAAGGGGTTTCAGTCGGGTTCCTGTTTTCCTGTTTATATTTTACCACTTCTAAAGTGCCACTTACCTTCATGGTGAGTTGCAAATAGGAGTGCCTGACATTGCGTGCATGCTTCGGTTGAAATAAATACATCAAACTGAGCGCGAGGATTTACCAGCTGTCCACTAGAGGGCAGCAGAGTAGTGAGAATCGGGGTGCTCAGAGGCTTTGTACACTGAAGTGTTGACATGTGACTTGGCAATTGAATAATTTTTGATACTGTCCTGACACATAAACACCTAGAAGCAGGTTTTCCGAGGTTATTTGTGCACTAAAAGAGGAATTAACAAAACGAACTTGCATGCCAAAAGTAATTTTCAATATTCTACAAAGAACTGTGGCCTCATTATGAGATAGCTTTTAGAGGATATTCAGCTATCGTTAACTGGATGTGTTAAACTTAACTGGCAAACACACATTCAAAATAAATCAGGCTGAATGGATCTAAAAAAGTACATCTGGTGACTAATAAAAACTTCTACTGGGATTTGGGGGCTGGCCAACTCACCCAAAAGGAGAAATTTTGTTTTAAGTGACTTTTGTGTGTCTCCCAGCCCTTGGTGCTCCCAGATTTGTGGTGCTAACATGGTTAAACAGTTATACACATACTACACAGTTACGTGTGTTATTGTGGGTAATATATTTTTAAGCTATCACTCTACTTTCAGCATAAAAAGTCAGCAAATTATCAGAGTTTATTCCATTGACATTCTCACACCTTGAGAAATAGCCCATTTGTATTATCACAGTTTGATATATTTCCCATTTACTGAGCTTCTATGGCAAGTTGGCATTTTAATTTAATTATACTTTTTGCTAATGGTCTTTATTTTTCAGTGTCTGTGTGTAAAACGCCTGTAGGTTTGATTATCTACCCCCCTCTTCCCAGTGCCAAGCTGTAGTGCAAATTTATAAACCGACAAAATTCAGCGTAAAATTCAGGGAGGTGAAATGCAGGAATTTGTAAAGAAATACTGCTTGAACCACGAGGCATTTTCTTCACTTGCAGAGTGTGGCCCTGTCTTGCATACATTTAGTTCCTGGCCTTGTTGTCACTAACAGGAACTGCAGCACAAAAGAAGGTGGGGCAAGTGCTTACTCAGGTCCTCCGAGATGGGTAGGGGCCGCCGAGGGTTTGAACTCCCCGCTCCTCTCTGCTGTGCCTCTGGGGATCTAGCAACAGCAGCAATAGTTCCGTTCCTTGACTTCTTGGCAATGCTTAGAGCTTGTAGGGACTTTTTCCTTAAGAATAAGTAATTGATCGTGGAGGCATGTAGCTCTCCTTGAAGACTGCAGGCTGCCTAGTGGAGTCTGGGTGAGGCTGTCCCAGGACTTCAGGGCTGCAGTGGTGTGCATTTCACAGCAAAGAGGAGCTAACGAATGGATAAACCCAGAGAGGCGAGTATACTCCATCCTCACATTTTCGTGAGTGTGTACACCCTATTTCCTTGGTGCTAAAATGCCCCTGACTGTAAGACACACCATTGATTCAACACTGGCCTTGCAAGAAAAAAAAGGAAGAAAGAAACACTGCCAGATTAAATATACACATCAATTGTGGATACATTCCAATTTCAGAAATGCTAAAAGTGGGAAAACAAAGGCTGATTTTAAAATCTTGGAAATTTAGTATGTATAATTTTGATAGATATATTTAAGGCTTTCAAAATATGTCCCAGAATACAGCTCAGCATCTGAGTACCTGTCAAGTACATTGTCAAGTTTACATGTCTTAACTCCTAAATGGGAGAGCAATTCTTGTTCTAATACATGGGGATGTAGGAATAAAAATGGTGTGTGTTTGTGGAAGTGCTCTGTAAACTGCTTTGTTGTTTTTTGTTATTGTATTTCATTGGATATGTGTTATGTTTTATTTAGGGGTTTTTTTGGACTCAGTTTAATTTTTACACAAGAGTCTCACTCTCACCTGTTTGCATCACCCCCTTACACTCTCACGCATCCCTTCAGCTTGGATGGTTTGCCATATAGAAGTGTGTGGAAAAGAACCAACAATTTATTCGCCTGTTCTTGAAAAGACATACATCCTCTCCTGCTGAGAATACAGAGGAAAAACAGGAGAGTTTTAATAGTAGAGGTTTTTCCATTAAAACAGAGGGGATGGGGGCTGGAGGAGGGACCTATGAGTGTATCAGGCAAGATATTGGTGACATCAGTCAAGGGCCCAAGAACCGTCCATTACACACCTCGAAAAGAGTGGAGACATGCTCCCAGCCACAGGAAAGATGCTGCCTGCTTCAGAGCCAGGAGGAAGGAAAAAGGGAGACACAACTGAAGAACAGAGTGTGTTAATTACCTTACTCGGGGGATCTTATACAACATGCTGTATATGTAAATTGATACAATGAATATGATTACTGCAGGATTTAGTTTTCATACGGAGGAGCGGAGGAGCGAGGGGAAGGAGGCCGGGGCTTGGGTGCCACTTTGATCTCTGCTCTTTTCTACAAATGGGAGTCCTGCTCTTCGTTAGCTTTTCCACTGGCCAGCCTCCTGAAATAATGCGGTCTGTCCCGGGTCTCTCCACTTGCTGCTCAGTTGCTTGCTTGAAGGAATGAAATCCTTTTGTACCATAAGAGTTAGGACAAAAAGTCAGAGACGTACTGGGAGTCCAGTCATGGAACAGTGGGAGCTCTGGAAGGACTTTGAATCTCTCTGGCTACTCCCTGGTGTAGAGAACTGAAAGTCATAGTGGGGCCACAGGGGAGGTAGGTAGACCAGTTATCCCGAGATGAGCACAGTTGGGGAAAGAATTTGATGCCAAGGAAGTGGGGGAGGAGAGAAGTCCTCAGATTCTGATATATTTTTAAAGCATGGGAACTGATGTGGGTGTGACAAAAACACAAAAGAGGAGAGAAGGATGGTGCTAAGGCTTCGGCCTGAGCAAATGGAAGGATGGCATTGTCATTTTTTGATGTGGGGAAAATATTTATTTAAAAAAATGTGAAGTGTAAACTCTGTAACAGTTGAAAGAGGAAGCAAGTGCTGTTGGGGATGGAGTGAAGTTGACTGGCGGAGAGCAAATAATTCAAGAAAAGATGCAGGAGAGAGAAAGGCTAAGAGAAAACAAATATAAGAACAGATTCAAAGTCTTTGACAAATACTCAGCTGCACACTGGGCTGGTTCTGCTCGACCTGGGAGGACATCTGTATGTAATTATTGTCTGATTATTTTTGTGCATGTGTTATGCCTTCATTCATGCAACCATAAGTTCTTTGATAGTGGGATCCTCTCTGATTCTTTGACACACAGTAGTCACTCAGGTAACACTTCCTAACTGTCTGGCTGGGGCAGCCATGATAGCCCGAATCTGACGCATCTTCTTATGCTAACTGGACAAACCTAACTAGGAGGGTGGACCAGCATGGGAGAAAGCATTTGTCTTACTTTTACAGGGTGGGACCTTCAGATCTTAAAGTTCTCCTTTGTGCCCTTTTGCCTGCAGAACAGCAGGTCTCTCTTGTTCCCACACTTAGAAGATGTTGCGTGGAATGCTATGGCATCCTTGTTGCCTTCTTTGTCTAGTCTAAGGGTGTAAGAGATGGAACAGTCCTGACATAGTTTTCCTAGTAAAAACTTTGACCTCAGAGTGCTGAAACCTTAAAGAAAAGAAGCAATAAGCTGCAATTAAGTGCAATCAGCCCTTTTTGTTTGTTTGTTTTTAGCACTTCGGGCACCCATATTCAGTGACTGTTGGGTGGCAGATGGGATGGTTAGAAGTTTGGTGCTTTGGGAGATACTTGGATATTTTACAAACCAAAGAAAATCTGTGTCACCTCCTCTGTGTACTTTCATTGCAAAGGAGATGTGGCAGCTGAATGGATATAGTGATCAGAACCGGTGGTATCTACTGAGAAAGAAGAAAGATTCGAGTTCCTTTTTAAGTCATGATTTTATTGTTCAATTATTTTAAAAAAATAGATGTATCATTGGCCCTGGTGTGCTTGTCTCACTTTAAGGGGCATAGTGGAGGAAACAAACACACACACTCTCCTTGTGTTTCACTTCTTTGTTGGTCAGGGTTAGCTCCTTATCACCAACTGCCAGGAGCCCTTTATACACAACATTTGGTCCAAGTGGTGTTTGTGAATGAGGAAGAGAGTCCTAACCAGCTTCATGAGCCAGAGCATCACTAGGGCCTTCGCTTGCTGAGGAAATTGGGAGGCTCAGGAGGCAGCTTTCCTGAGATGTTGGAGACTGTCTGGTCCACAGGGTCCTTGCAGTTTGAGCCTGGTAACTGTTGGCTGAGAGGGAGAGGGAGGGAGATCCAAAAAAGCCAGTCTCCTTTGCTGATGGAGAAATCTCCCTCTAAAATTGTGATGCAAGAGCATCACATGCCCAATTTTTTCTGGAGTAGAGATAAAGGATCAAGCAGATGAGACAGTAAGTCTGTTTTCTCTGGAGCTGCAGCCTTTTACACCTTTATACCTAAAAGGTATTCAGCTCACAAATGTCTTTACAGTTCCCTTTACAGTTGCAGTTACTGATATGGATTGAATTATATCCCTTCAAAATGATACATTGAAGTCTTAAGCCCCAGTACCTCAGAATGTGAGCTTTTTGGAGATGGGGTCTTTACAAAGGTAATCAAGTTAAAATGAGGACATTAAGGGGGCCCTAATCCAATATGACTGGCCTCCTTATAAAAAGAGGAAATTTGGGCACAGAGACAGACAAACACAAAGGGAAGGCAACGTAAAGAGACACAGAGAGAAGATGACCACCTACAAGCCAAGGAGAGAGACCTAGAACAGATTAGGCCCTCTCGACCCTCACAAGGAACCAATCCTGCCAACACCTTGATTTTGGACTTCTAGCCTCCAGAACTATGAGACAATACATTTCTGTTGTTTAAGCCACCCAGTTTGTGGTAATTTGTAATGGCAGCCCTAGCAAACTAATGTAGTTACCTATGGAATGTGTTACATCTTGGGTTGTTCCATTGACTCCTTCCAATATAGATCCATTAATTAGTTAACATTGTCTTTAGCTATGTGGTGATATCAGGGTCACCTCCAAAGACAAATGAAATCGACTACATAGTATGGTTTGCAATGGTGATTCTGTGGATCAGCAATTTGAGTTGGGCTCAGTTGAGTGTTTTTCCGTCAGTCTTGTCTAGGGTAACTCGTATGGCTTTAGCCACAGTAGCTCAACTTCAGCTGGTACATCGAAGATGACTGCACTCGTGAGTCTGGTGGTTGGTACTGCACTCGTGAGTCTGGTGGTTGGTACTGGCTGGAACTGCTAGGCTGGCTGTGACGGCTGGATGACCATATGACTTTCCATCCTGAAGGAGGTTACTTAGCCTGGGCTTCTTTGTATCCAACTGTAGGGTTCCAAGAGCTGTATCCACACTCTTAATGATTTCCTTAAGACGGTTTCCCAGAAGTGAAATTGGTAGGTCAAAGGGCATGTATAGTTTCAAGGATTTACCTGCGTCTTACCAAAACTGCATGTTCTTTTAACAGATACTATGACTGAGTCTTATCTGTATAGTAATTTTCCTGTTGTCAGTGTTTTCTATGACTCACATTCATGTGCAGGGGGAAAAAAGCCACACTCTCTACCTGACTGCATTCAATTAATTCCTAAATGAAGTAGTGCAAGTGGAAATGTAATTCAGTACATATATCCCCGAGGAGAAAGTGGACTACAGATTTGTTAAGTGGGTTTCATTCCCTATTATTAACCATATCCTAATTTTTCTAGCTGGAGAAGGGAAAGGGACAAGCATTTTTACTTTAATTAAATCATTGTACTATTAAACCAAACAACTTGTCTACAGTTTCCTTTGTTCAGGAAAACCACACACTTCTGTAACTTCTATATATGCCTCAAATATAACTGCAACCCTTATTTAAAATCCAGTAGAGGCAGGCTTATTTAAAAACTTGGCTGCCATCTTGTTTTAAGAGCTCTACCAGAATATTATTCAACCTTAACATCTATATAGGTATTTTCCATTAATGTGACAGAGTAGCAAGCTTCAGAGACAACGTTTTTTTTAACATCTGAGTGCTTCATAAATAACCATGCCTGTATGCTTGTAGTACAGACACTTAAAGGGGAAGGACAAACACAAAGTCAATAGAGTTACACAGCGACTCCTGGTATCCTCGCCAGATGGCCAACTTCTCCCAACATTATCTTTCAAGAGAGACAGAACGACATAGGCTAAATATTAAGTAGTTACATTCGATATCATTTATCTGTCAAAAGAGGAATAAAAAAAGTCAAACCTCTAAAAAGTATTCTGAAATCCAAATCTTTTGATACAAGTTCTGAAAACTATCCTGAACAATGTTTTCACCCCGCTGGCAGGTATGATAGTAAAGTTTGGGAGACAGGGATGTGTTTCTTTGGTTTCTGGATGATTGCTTCCCAAGGCATATATTCTAAGCTATATTTTGAGCTCAACATCTTTTATGTGTTTCTCATAGAATTGAATACATTGTTTCCTCACTGGTAGGCAAAGTTTAAAACAAACCACAGTCAGAGTATACCACACTTCCTCCTAAAACCTTTAATAAGTTCATCTTTAAAAATCAACTGGCATCTTTAATTGGTATAAGGCTTTGAACTAGTCTAGGCATTGTAGTCAAAGAGATGTTAAGTCCAGTCCAAACTCAGTCACATACCAGAAATGTGACAGGCAAGTCACTCTCTGAGCCTCAGGTGTACTCATCTGTAGGAATAAGAAACTAACCTTCTATTTTAAGTGGCTGTTATGGTGTAGATTAATTGCAGTTGCATATAAGGCAGGTGACACCAAACCAGGCACACAGTAGGCTTGAATAATAATCCCTATTAGTACATTATTTTTTTATACTGTATCTTTTATATAGTTAGTTTAGATATTTTTATTCCCACTTTAGGGACAATAAGAACAGAGAGGGGAAGACATCTGCTAGGTTCAGGCTTCCAGTTCCAGAAAGCCAGAGAGGGTCTGACCCCGCACAACAGCACTAGCCATGAGCCTCCCATGGTTGACTGGGCAAGTGAGGCTTAAATGATCAAGACTTCCTTGGGCTCGAACACAACACAGTATTTTTTTAGATTTGTAATAGAAATAAGAAAGACACTGAGCATCTGAATTTAATAAAGCATCCCTGTCCCACGACTATTGATACTGGCTGTAAGATTCAAAACCAGTTTCAGGACACTGGCCTCCACCATCCCACAAGATCACCTTTGTCTGCTTTGGTTCGTTTTGAACAGTCACCCTGATGTGCAGCCCTCAACAGACCAGACGCAACATTTTTACCCACTTCATGTTTGTAGCCTGGTGCAGGTTCCTCTCAGCTAGAATGGCTTATGTGGTAAATCTGTCCATGAGAGTATGGTGATTAAAATTTCGGATCCTTGGTGAAAATGATGGTTTGTTGTTGGGTTAGGGTGGTGACTATTCTTAGGAATATTTGTCCCTAATTCAAACACAGGTACTTTTCCTTTGCAAAATCGGAACAATCTGCAAAAACAGACTACTGGTTCCATTCCCAAACGCACTACACAGTTTGGTATGTTTTGTCCTCTTATTGCACGTGGGTCTTCAACATAGCGATGCTTTCCTGTTGACTCTTGGTAGTAAGTCCTCTTCCAAACCTTCAAAACCACTCTCTATCCAGGAGATGTGAATCTGTCCTTTTGTTTATGGCGTAGCGCACTCAGGAGCCGAGGCCAGTGAGGAGAGAGAGAGAGAGGAGCTGAACTGGTGGAAGGCAGTAGGGGGGTGGGATGATGAGAGGAAAAAATCAAGTTTGACCTTGGGAGGTGACTTTTTATCCCCATAGACATGCTTTTCCAACTGTAAGACATGGCACATTTCAATCAAAAGCCAAAGTAGGATCCTAGTTTATTATGAGTTGGAAATGAAATCTTAAAAATGTATGTGTGTATTAGGGGGCATCATGTTGGAGGGGCATAGAATTCAGGCAGGAGAAAGGTGGAGTAGTTGATCAAAATGTGTATGTTGGGACAGAGGAGGAATGAGGGCTTTTAGACAAGGCAGTGGCTAGGCAGAGGGCTTTTAGTGATTTTTCTTTGCTAAGATCCTATATACTAGTTCCGCATATTACTGAAAAAGACATTGTTTGTTACCTAGCCCCCATCTTCCTTATAAAAAATACTGTGGCACTTTTTCCAGGCCCTCAGTTTGTCCCATGACAATTATTTACTATATCAGACCCCTGGCCACTTGAGGTGGGCACATGACTCAGTCATGACCAATGAAATGTAAACCAAGAAGTTTGGTTGGGAAAGGGAAAGCTTTTTCTTTCCTGATATCAATACCATCATTCTAGTTTCCCCTTTCTTCTTCTTCTTCCTGCCTAGGATAGTATGGAGATAGAGGTGTGGTGATACAGCAGCCATCTTGTGACCATGAGGTGATGTGCATATGGGCAAATGACTACTAAGAGGGAGCAGAGTATCTAAAAAGAAGGCTTCTGGGTCACCATCCTAAGCCACATCCCAGTCCTAGCCTATGGCCCTCATACTCCTAACTATGAGGAGCATTGTTTTGTTATTTGAACTAAATATATTAATAGTTGTAACTGAGATAATTGATAATATCAAGCAATAACTGCACTGGTTTGGGTAAGAATAGCTGCTTTAAACCATGACCGCCAAAATCAGCACAGTTTGTAGTAAAAATTTATTTCTTACTCACATAAAGTACCAAAGTGATATTCTTGATCAGCTGAGAACTCTTCTCTATAAATGATTCAGGAGTGCTGTTTTTTTCTATCTGGTGTCTCTGCCATCTTCAACACATGGTTTTCAAAGTCACCCTGTGTGTGGACTTCCAGCTGGCAGAGTGGGAAGAGAGAGTATATTGTGGGGTGAGGCGGGGACACTGGGAGGGTATGTACCAGTTCCGGAAGTGGTACATATCACTTCTCCCCTCTTTCCATTGAGCAGAATCAGCCTTCAGTCAGAACCAACTGCATGTGAGGCTGATAATGCAGTCTGGCTGTGTGCTGAGGAGGAAGAGAAGATGACTTTTGTGAAAAGCTAGCAGGCATCTGTGGCAACCACCAAAACCATCTGTAGTGTGTCATTGCTTCATCCTTGGGCTGTGGCCTTAGAGTCCTGAGGGATGAGTTGGCACCTCATTTTACTGTCATACCATTCTTTTTCTGTAATTTGGATGATGGGGTATGAGTGTAGATAAGCAACCAGGTCTGTGGTTGCTTCCTCATCGACTGCTGAAGAAGATGAAAAAGTAGGGGAGGGTGGCAGGGTCTGGATGTAGATATTAATTTCCTTGTTTGACTTGAGGTGAGCAGGATATGGGGGAAGAGAGGAATAAAAACTTAAATTTCTGAACCTTCAAAACCACAAACTGTATCTCATAAAATTACAAATAGGATATAAATAGCAAGGATTTGTTTGGCCAAGGTTCTTTACTAACCTTGTTGCTGGAAAGGAATGGAGTGTAGTGGTTAGAAACTCACACCTGGGCTTTGAATCCTGGCTCTACCACTTAGTGGTCCTGTGATTTGGAGCAAATTCCTTAGTTGCTCTAAGTCTTGGTTTCTTTATCTATAAAAAGGAGATAATAAAAAGGATTGCCTAATAGGAATGTTGAGAGCATTGAATGAGATGAAAAATATAAAGCCCTCAGTATAGGGTCTGACCTATAGTGGGCATTGAATAAATGTTAGATGATTATGATGATAATGATGGTGATGATGATGAAGGTTTTGAATAAGACTATTTAGTTCAAGAAGAACTTAAGTGCCAAAAGTCAACATAGCACTTTCTTTTTTAAAATTTTATTTTATTGTGGTAAGAACACTTACCATGTGATCTACCCTCTTAACTATTTTCTGTGTGTATATTATTGTTAATTATAGGTACAATGTGTACAGCAAATCTCTAGAGCTGATTCATCCTGCTTGACTGAAACTTTATGCCCATCGATTAGCAACTCCGCATTTATCCCTCCCCCCAGCCCTTGGTGACCATCATCCCACTCTTTGATTCTATGAACTTGACTATTTTAGATACCTCATGTAAGACAAATCATGCAGTATTTGTTTTTCTGTGATTGCTTATTTCCCTCAGCATGATATGAGCAATATGTTGTTACATATTGCAGAATTTCCTTCTTTTTTAAGCTTGCATAGTATTCCATTATATGGATATACTGTATTTCCCTTATTCATTCATCTGTTGATGAACATTAGACTGTGTCCTCATAATGACTATTGTGAACAGTGCTGCAATGAACATGAGAGTGCTAATATCACTTCGAGATCTTGATTTCAACTCTTTTGAATAAATACCCAGAATTGGGGTTGCAATTAAAAAGCTTCTGCAGAGCAGAGGAAACCATCAACAGAGTAAAAAAAAAAACCTACAGAATGGGAGAATATATTTGCAAACCATATGTCTGATAATTAATCTCCAAAAAATATAAAGAACTCCTCAACTCAAAATCAAAAACAAGAAAAAAAACCCAAAAACTAAGACCTAGGTTAAAAAATTAGCTAAGGATTAGAGTAGACATTTCTCTAAAGAAGACATACAAAGGGCCAACAAATATATGAAAAAATCTTCAAAGTCACTAATCATCAGGGGAATGCAAATTAAAACCACAGCGAAGTATATTACCTCACACTTGTCAGGATGGCTATTATCGAAACAAAACAAAACAAAACATAGCACAATAAGTATTGGTGAATGTGGAGAAATTGACACCCTTGAGTATTGCTGGTGGGAATGCAAAGTGGTGCAGTCACCATGGGAAACAGAATGGAGGTTCTTCAAAAAATTAGAAATTGAACTACCATATGATCCAGCAACCCACTTCTGGATATTTATCCCAGAGAATGATTATTATTCAAGAATTATGATTCATCAGCTTGGAGTATCCAGAGAAATCCTCTAGATGGTGCTGAAGCAGAGAATCAGCTTGGCATCCAATCTGAGAAGCTCACACATAGTTGCTTATCATTTATCCCAAGCCAGGAACATCACAAGTCAAAACTGTAGCTGTGTTGGATGAAGTAATCTGGAAAGCGCCCCTCCCCTTTACCCCTGCGAGTCTGTGTGCCTTTGGGGTGGGAACTGTTGGCCATTCTTTGGTGGCTCCCTAACACAATATCAACCTCCCATCTAATTTACATCTCATGAGACGGCATATGTTAAGTACACACAGTATTGCTTAATGCACATTAAATGCTCAGTTAATGCAATTTCCCTTTTTTCTCAAACAGGCAGTGAGTATTTCCCTCTATTTCTTTCCTCATCAGCATGGTCACTGGGCAGCAATCTTTATATTAAAGGCTGTTGGATGTAGAGACTTCCAGTCTGGGCTCTGGACTCAGACAGGCTTGGGCATAAAACCCAGCCCAGCCAAGAGCTGTGTGATTGAGAACATGTTATTTACTACCATTTGTAAAATAGGGATGACGACCCATCAGTTATCTGAGGGAATGAATGCAAATTGCCTAACGCATGTAGGCGTCCTATCCATGTTATTTCCCTTCCCCTTATTAAAAAAAAATCTAGTTAGCCCCCAGTTCACCCCTGCATTGCACTTTTCACCATGGCTCTTCCCTAATGCCCTGACCATGGGGGAGGGGTGGCATCCTTAGGACACTTGCCTTCCGTCAAAACCAACCTCCCCTGCTCCTTTTTTCTCAAGACCCTGTCTTCTCTTCTACTTGTGATGAGTTAGTTGGATGAACTAAACACAGTGAGGGGGAGGCTAGCCAGCTGGTTCCCTAAGGCAGTTAGTGGTGGTGGAAGGATAATCTGAGTGTGAGTCCTTTCTGACCAGCTGAATTGTCTGGGACAAGCCATGACTCATCTCTCAGTGTCAGCTCCCCATCTACCCCATAAAGAACGCACAAAATCAGCTCCACTGGTCCCTCTTGCCCTTTGTCTATGCTCTTTATGAGTGCAAAGGTGGCTACTGTGGGCAGCAAGAGAGGCCAGGAGACCATGCATCTCTCCTAGAGGTGGGAGTGGGTCTTGGTTACCCACCTACTTAGGTATTTGACTATTTTCTCCGACTTCATGGGGAGCTGGTTTGGTCGATTGGATGAGAACAGAGATCCTCTGAATCACAAAGTCAGTCCTGAAGGGCGGTGTGGGACTAAGAACCATGGATGCCTTGGGCAAGTTGCTAATTTGGTGCCTCTTTAAACATGTTCCTGACATGCTTGTATATGCAGGGCATATGGGAGAACTTAATATATCTAAGAATGAAAATGAATTACAAGTACAGAATCCACATACCTCTGCCTTTACGTTCAAATGAGAGGCTTATTAAGGCCCTGAAAAAAGATGTTTCTTTAAAATATTTGTTCATTAGAAATACAGATAAATATAAAGAAAAACACAAAAATTATTCAAAACTTACCACCCACATAAATTCTGATGATCCCCCAAATTAAAGTATGTGCCTACAATTAGAATATGTAAACAGGTTGGAAAGGAAGATGATGCAGAGAAATTCCTTCTCCAGTCCCTTTTCACTACTGTGTTTTCTGTGGTTCTTACAGAAACATTTTACATATTTGTCAGTACGTATGTGCCTGAGTGAGCACGCGCACACACACATTAATTGCAGAAAAGGAATTTAATAAATGCATTACTTCCATTGAATATAATCTTCCATTTCAACTTTTCATCTCACAATTTTTCTATTACTCAAAGCAGTGTAATGTTGGTCCCTTATAGTCACCAGCATAGAGGTAGTTTAGGCAGATACACTGTTTTGTTCAAGCCATCTCTGAAGTTTCTTTATCTGGCCTTTACAGTGCTGACATTTTTTAGTAACCCTTGTCCTCTCCTAAATTCTCTTTTGCAATTTTCCAAATCAGACGTCTTCTTGAGAGGCATATTAAAAGGGTTTAAAATTTGGATAATAAAATAAATTGCTCATTTCCTGTAAACAGCATTCCAGTATGCATTATTCAGTTTCAGAATTATCCTGATTACAACTACTGACTTCAGGCAGCTATGGTCTCTCTGTTCTTGGGTGGGTGACATAGTAGTTATATTTTGAAAAAAAATCAGGGAAATTTTCAGAGAGAGGATTTTCATTTGTTTTGTTTTATTTTGTTTTAAGCTCCAATTATGGGAACTGTCTACTTTTGTGGGACCCATTTATGTTTCTCCAATTCTGTAAGGAGTTGCATGTGGAACCCTGAATTAACTGGAAACATGTTGGCAATCAGTATACATGGTGCTTTCCTGCCCCTTGCAGAAAGCTAGCAATGGCAACTGCATTGCAGGCCCAACCTTAATCAGAGTCTCCTTAAGAGCAGGGGCAACTGAAGCAGTTTTCCTCAATTCTATAAGGAGGGGTGAGTAGGATTGAGAACTTCTTGGAAGCATCCAGATTTCTCTGGGGAGTGAGCGTAGAACAGAATAGAAGAGGAGGATGTACTTGTTCTCCACTTGGGAAGCGAGTTTAGCAGGGCCTGCACCCAGCTCATCTCAAATAACACAATTGATGCTGACTCCACTCTCAGCGCAATGATAACGGTTCTCACAGTTGTCACCTTTGGACCATCTCTGTGATAACCCTGAGAGGTGTCCTCTTAAGAGTGGGATGGGGGAGAAAAGTCATTTTAACTTTGAAGAACACTAAAAACTCAAACTGCGTCACATAAAATTCCAAATCAGTTCATAAAAGTGTAATAACTGACCTGCACAATGTGCATTTCCTGAAAGGGGCACTCAGATTGGGCGCAAGTAACAGGTAATGAAGGGACTTTACAGAGATGATTAACGAGGGCCTCCACTTTTTATTAGACTCATTTTGCTAATCCCTAAAATTAAGGAATTCCAGGTGTATGGAGCCAAGTATGCAAATGATTTCCTTCCGCCTATAGCTGCTGATTTCATAAAAGGTCCTCAAGCAGAGAAATAAAACACACAGAATGGGAAAGCTTTATGGCACAGTCGAGAATATTTTGCCTTTAAATAGTTCAGACAAGCAGTGTGTGCTGTAAATTTGCCACAGAGACAAATGTGTGCAAAGCTATAAAAAGAGCAAGAGTGAGGCTTAAAGAAGGCTGTGGTGGGCGGTGAGGGGCAGCAGGGAAAACTCTCAAGACCTCAGTGGCCAAGGCAGTGTTGATTCAGCGGAGGCTGCTGCTGCCCCGGGAGCGCTGCTGGGGAGAACGCTGTCCAGCACAGCGGCTCATTCGACACAGAAACAGATGGAGAAAGAAAACTGCAGACATTTTTATCCAACAGGGGCTGGAAGCATCGCATTTTCCTGGTGCTCTAGTTATAGGGCTTGGCAAACTATAAGCCCGGGTGCCAAAACCCAACCAACCACCTGTTTTCCTATAGCCCAAGAGCTAAAAACAGTGTTTGCATTTTCAAGCAGTTGAAAAAACAAACAAAAAAGAATACTATTTTGTGACATGTGAAATTATAGGAGATTCAAACTTCAGGGTCTATAAATAAAGTTTCATTGGAATGCAGAATGTATGATCTATGGTTTCTTTATGTGACAATGATAAAGTTGAGTAGTTGCAGCAGAAACTGTATGGCTTGCAAAGCCTAACATATTTCAGAAAAAGTTTGGGCACCCCTGTTCTAGAGCAGTGGTTCTCGAAGTGGGGTCCCCAGGGCAGCAGCCTTAGTATCACCCGGGAACCTGCTAGAAATGCAGAGTGTCAGGTAATACTCAGATCTGTTGAATCAGAAACTCTAGGGGTGGGACCCAGAAATCTATGTTTTAATAAGCCTCCCCCTCCGAAGGTAATTCTGATGCACCCTCAAGTTTGAGAACCAGTTCTGCAGAGTAACTCCACAGCTAGGGCTTAACGGGACACTGGATATTCAGTCCTCGCAAGAGTTGCCATAGGGTCTTTATGAATGTGAGGAGTCCTCTGCAGGGACATTTACAGCCACAGTGGGTACCCTGGGCTGCCATGTGGCTGGCCGGCCCTTAAGGACTCTGCTTAAGTAAAGTGAGAGGACCAAATATTGTTGGGAAGCCGGCCACTCCACACAGAAGCAGCGGGTACTATCGCTGTTACGCTTTGGATAGATGGGGCAGTAGATAACTTGCCCAAAGCCACACAAGTGGAAGAAACAGCCTTCAAGTATGGGTCTGTGTGGCCTCAACATTTGAGTTCCTTCCACTGTCCCATGATACCCTTGAACGAAACATCCTGACACATTCCATAAGGACTCATCTCATTTCAGGCTCCAAGAAATTACTGGGAGCTAGTGACTTGGATTTTTGGAGCTCACACCCTGCTCAGCCTGGCATCTGCTCTCAGAGCTAGCATTATGAGAGAATCATTTTGCAAAATGAAGGGAAATCAGAGATCTCTTTGGGAAAATGTCTGGTTATTCACAGTATTTATATGTGTAGAGCACAGAATATTCTATTGTGAAAATATTGAGATAACAACTGCTTGGGGAGCATTTTCAGTGAAATATTTACTTGGGAGAATGGGAAACATGTCTAACGATAAAAAAAAATTGTAGGTATATCTGGGTGAACATTATTTAGCTGCAAGTGTTTGCTTAGATATTTTTAATATACATTTATGTACTTTAAATTTATTTTATTGGGTGAAATAAGGACTTTGGGGAGAAGAGCTGGGGCATAGATTTTTAAATGTTCTGGGCAAATGAATACAGCCTCTGGTACAAGATGATGCTCCCAGCTGCTTTTGTTTGACGGATTATCCTGATGTCGTTCGTTTTATTGTAGTGTAAAGTAATGGGTCTGCCTGGAACAGTTTGCTGACAGATGAGAGCCTTGGTCTGTCACTGAAATCCCAAGAATTTAAAGGGAAATACATAGCAATTCACCGGGGCTCCCACTTATTACCTGCGGTAAAGGTGGGGGGGGGCGGGGGGCGGGGCACGGCGCACGTGGGGATTGACTGGCTTTTATTTTAACTTTCAAAGAAGAGATTTCATCTATGTTTCTGCAGAGACCGAAGGTGCAGACAGGCAGTTGAATGTCTGCAGCTGCCTCACCAGCACATTAATCAGATTTCCTGCTTTCCCAGCAAAAGATCACTTTACTTAGACAACTTCTCTTGCAGCTCGTGTGTGGGACATTTGTAGAGAAGATGTGAGGCAAAGGACCTGGGTAGAAAAATCTTCTGCTATTTCCTTTTAACTTTTTTTCTGAAATGATTATAGACCTACTAGAAGTTGCAAAAACAGTGCAGAAAATCCCCGTGTACCATTCATCCAGCTCCCCCCAGTGTTAACATCTTACATAACTATAATACCTTGTTAAAACCTGGACACTGTTATTGGTACAATACTGGTAACTAGAATACTGGATTTACTGGGAATCACCAGTTTTTATATGCACTTATTCTGTGGTGTGTGTGTGTGTGTGTGTGTGTGTGTGTGTGTGTGTATGATTCTGTAAAATGTTATCACATAAACAAATTACCTGCTATGTTTTCAATCATTAAATAATAGCAACTATCACGATATTGTTTCTACCTTTTGGATAATTGTAATAATAAAATACAAAACATTTCGCATCTTTTATCCCTTCTCTAAACCACTCTTTCATTGGGGTGTGCCTGTACTCTGATATCATGAGTGCTTGAGGCTTCTCTCCCACTCTTCACTCCCCAGGAGTAGACGAAATGTGATCAAGAAGAAATATACAATTGAGCCACTATGGTAGATATTGTAAGTGGTAACCAGTGAATCTTGTTCTCCTCCATGTTTGGGCGCATGGAAGGTTACACCTCCCTCCCTCTTGAGGTTAGCCATGGCCATGTGATGTGCTTTGGCCAGTGTCATGAGAGTGGAAGACTTCCCCAGGTTCCTCCTCCTGCGTCACAGAGATCGTGGAGGTCTGCGTGAAGGCGCCACGAGACCAGAGCCGCCTGGAATGCTGAACAAGTGCGTGAAAGATAAGCCAATCCAAGAGCATAACTCAGCCAGCAATAGACCTGCCTAGATTGAAAAATAAAGTTTGTTGTGTTAAGCCACTGATAGCCTTTCCTGACTGGTGCAGTGCTACGGCGTGGTACCATCTTGGGAGAAGAGAGGCTCCTGGCTACTCTTCCTCGTGGCATGGCCTTGCTAAGATTACTTCTGCTCTGGGAGAAACTTCTCCCCAATGGCTGATGGGCAGAAATGGTCCTGGTGTTCCTGCCTGCCTAGGAAGTATCTTCCTCCATCTCCCTTTGTCCTACCTTAGAAAGCCAAGCAAAACCAAGGTGAGGCCCACTCCTCCCCCTGAATCAGAAACTCTGGGAGTTGGGTCCAGGAATCTGTGTTAAGAAGCCTCCCGGTGGTTCTAATGCACATTCAAGTTTCAGATCCACTGGCCTAGATGCTCCTTCACTACCCTTTCTGTGGCTTATTTGCTGTTTTATGAATCCTTGAAAGCCTGGAAGTACTGGGGCTCTGGCTCTCCATCAGTCTCATGGAATCTAGGAATGTTTTTAAAAGAATAGACAAGGCATGTTCTGCTCTGCCCTGGTTTAAGGGGTGGGATTTTTATAACCCTGACTGATTTTAGGTGAAGGAAAAGATCTCTTCCAACCTGAATGGGGCCTGAAGGCTTCTCTCCCATTACTCAGAAGTTATTCTCTGGTTGTTTTCTCTTTTTCACCATCACATGCTTCAGCTCAGATGCAATGGTTAAGGTTCATGGTTAACTGCCTTGCTGAGACTTTCCAGCTTAATTCTTCCACACTCATTGACACGTAATTATAATTGTACTTTAAAAGGGGAAAGTGATGCTTATCTCAATGGGGAGAAGTTCTAGTGGTACAAGCGTCAGGGAGAGATTATTATTTTTACATGAAGCTCTCGTGTCTCCTGGGTGAAGACCCTTTTGGTGTGCGCATGGCCAGCTTTGGCTATGGTGTTACACTTCATTCGTGACACTGCATTCCTGTGCGTGTGTCACCACACTTGGATACCTGAACTGCACATTAAGCCTACCTTAGGTACAGAAGGGGGATGCTCCACAGTGCTGTCATGGGTTTATCCATAGGCAGCAAAGAAAACCTCTCTGAGCTGAACTGGCCACACCAGGCATTGCCCCAGCCAAAGCAAGAATCTTATTATCTGGCCCAATGTGTAGACCAAAACCTTTCAGGGGAAAATCTAGCTGGGAAGCTCACTTCTGGGTTCCAGACAGGAGGGGTGGCAGGGATGCCCTGTGCAAAGGTGGAGAAGAAGGGCAGGTTTTGTGAAATGGAACATGACGGTACCTAGAGTGACTGGGATTTTTACTTTATTGTAGGAGGTGGAAGGCAAAATGCCATGAACTGAACTGCAGACCTGGTAGTGTCACGTTTTGCTCCTGTTAGAAAGGAAGGATTCCAAATGAGTAGTGGTGACAGTGGGCTGGCTTCTCCTCTTTGAGTGGCCCTTACACTTGGAAGTATTGCATTTCAAGGGCGTTATATTGACAGATCTTGAGGACTCTTTACAGTAAGGCAGCCAAGCAACATGGGGGCACAGTAGAAGGAAAGGTCGTGTTTCACTTTTAGGTTTTATTTTTTACTTGTTATAAAAATAGTAAGCACACAGCACAGAAAAATTAAAAGATAAAAACGTATGTAAAAAGCACCTAGAAGTTGCCCATAATGGCGAAACAAAGGGTAACTTTTATTAACACGTTGGTATGTGTACTATCAAAGTTATATATAAAATATAATAAAATTGTAATCATACTAAATATACATTATGGTGTTATATTTCTGCTTAAACAGTACAGAGTAAGCTATTTACACACAGTGGTAAGGAGAGATGACCCTCAGGGCACCCACTTCTCTCTTGTCCCGGTTGGGAATCACACAGACACTCGGGTGCCTCCTGTTTCCCACCCAAGGTGCTGTAGGCAAGGGTGGCTCATGACCCCTGTACTTTGAGCCCCTGTACTTTGGATTTTCCAGGATTTAACTTGCTGCACATAAATTGGAAACTGCTGCTTTGACCGCCTGTGGGGCGAGGCCTGATGTCTGTATGGTTTCGATCGATGACAAGGTGAGTGTAATAAGCAGACTGGCTCTCCTCCTGAGGGAACTCGCTGATTCATGGCGCTGCATCCCAGGCTTCCTTCCAGTTCAGTGCTGCTTGCCAGGCCTGGCCATTTATCTTTGACAGAATCTCTACCTGAAGCTTTCCCCCAAATCCAGAGCATCCCATGAGTCCCAGACACATGACTGGGGCAGGCTCACAGGAGCAAATGAAGGGGTCTGCGTTTAGAAAATGCCAGCCTTTACGGCGTGAAAACAGGACGTACCTTGGGGTGTGTTTGGTGCCACAACAAAGGATTTGTTGAAATCCACGTCCATGAAATAATTTGTTTTTTCAGTGAACTTCACTATTGGTGCTCTATATGCTCTTTGAGCTTGGGCTCATTCTCTGCCGTTTGGTTGGCAAAATTGCTTAGTATCCTGTACTTTCAAGTAAGTTGTTCCAAAATCTAATACCTGGTTTGATTCTTGGGAATTCAGAATGCATTTTCTTTGCGGGGGGATCCATAAGTATCATGTGAAAAATAGTGGATAGGTTTTCATGGAGGCACCTCAAAACCAGTTTATCGTGTGATGTAGCCAAAGGTAGCATCAAGTGTACAATTACGACGTTTCCCTTCTGGGAACGAGGCAGGAGGGAGTCTTTGCTCTCCATCCTAGTACGAGTCTAGTCTAGCCCCGAAAGGAACTTTTAAATAAGGTGAGTTTGCTTTTGACTCTTCTTCTGCCTTTCTTACTGAGCTCTTCTCCCACTTTTGAGCACCCACTCACTGTCAGAAACTCAGTAGAGGACCTCAACCCCACTTGCGTGCTCCACAGTAAAGCCTCCCTTTCCTCAGGCATCTTCCTCATCTAGAACTTAAAAGCGCTAAAGCGTAAATGGCTGATGTCTCGTGGTCCTGCCACAGATGCTTACAGGACTTTTTGGAAACTGCTATTTGGTGGATTTCCACGTGGGCCAGCATAGCAACGCAACATGATTCAGGTGGGAATTGTGAAGAGACGAGCTTTGGTTGGAGAGGCCTTTGTGTAGACTGCCATCCAGAGGAGTCTGCCCTCACCCCTACCTCTTAGTGTCTTCTTCTCTTTCCTTACTTCTCAACCAGCTGCCTCCTTGAACTTGAGTGATCAGTGGGCTCTAAAGGGTGAGGGAGTTGGGGTAGAGCCAAGGTCACATGGCACTGCTGCTCGTAGCTCATTAGTCACATGGCGACATGTATCTGCAGGGTAGGCTAGGAAATGCAGTCCCCTAGGTGGCCAGGCACTCAGCCACTTACTTACATAAGGAAGGGAAAATGAATATTGGAGAGTGTGTCAGTTTGCTCAGGCTACCACAACAAAGTACCACAGTCCTGGTGACTTAAACAGCAGACACTTATTTTCTTACAGTTCTAGAGGCTGGAAGTCCAAGATCAAGGTGTTAAGTAAAGTCGATTTTTTCTGAGACCTCTCTCCTTCGCTTATAGATGTCTGTGTTCTCCCTGTCCTTCACATGGTCTTTCCTCTGTGTCCTAAACACCTCTTCTTCTGAGGATGCCAGTCATATTGGATTAGGGCTCACCCCTGTGACCTCATTTAACTTTCATGGTCACTCTAAAAGTCACATTCTGAGATCCTAGGGGTTAGGACTCCAACATATGAATCTGGGGGTTCACAGTTCAGTCCACAACAGAGAGGAAGCAAGAATCTCTGCCGAAAGCTGCTGCATCTCTGCCCACATGTATGGCAAGTCTGCTTGTTCCTGTTACCAGTTAGATCGAAGGCTCCCTGACAGCAGAGGTGATGACTTTTGGTCTTCATTTTCCTCTATAGCAGTTGGTGCACTGCTGCACATACTTGTGTGGGTGTTCGATAAGTGCAGTTGATTGAGCACCAGTGGTGGTGATGATAACAGAAAACATTGCGGTGATACAAAATAGGGCAGTTATAGATAAGTATAATTATGTATATTGGATAAAGCAAAAGTAGATTGAAAACGATTGAAATAAAGGAGCAGAAAATAGTGTTCATTCATTCTTTCATGTGCTTTGTCAAACAACTGTTCATTGTGTACCTATCATGGACCATCTTTGTCACCAGTATTGAGGATACCGTGGTTGTCCTCACAGAACTTTACATGCCGGACAGAGTGACAATTGAATTAACTAACAAGATGAAACGAGGTGGTGATAATGGCTGTTTAAGGTAAAAGCAAAATTCATGTGATACTTAGTTTGAGAAGGGCATCTAGCTGTTCAGGAAGTGTTCTCTATGGAGACAGTGCCAGAGGTGAGACCTACGGTTGAGAAGGAACCAGCACAGGAAGGGCTGAGGGAAGAGCAGTAGGCAGGAAGAACAGCAAGGGCCAGGGCCCTGAGCTGGGAACCATGATGTGTGTTTGAGGAGCCAGCCGGAAGGAGGCCAGGCGGCTGTGGCAGGGTGAAGGAGCGGGGGGCAGGTGGGAGAGAGCGAGCTGGAGGTTGGTGGGCAGGGCTGGAACATGTGGGCCTTAGACGTCAAAGAAAAGGTGTGGATTTACTTTAAGGAAAATGGAAGGAAAGAAGTGATGTCATCTGATTAAGATCATGAATTTACTACTGACGGTAGCTTAACGTTTTATGTTGCAGCACACAAAGTGCTTCTAAGGCTATCATTATCTTCAGTGATTTTAGTGGATTGAATATTTTGATTCCCTGTCTTGTAGAAAGGACATAATGGGTTACAAGTTCCAGAAAACTTCCAGATACAGTCAAATGCTTGCAGTGCCAAAACCAGGCTGAGTACAGTTAACGTCTGATGTTTGCAAAGGCCTATTGAGATCTGTCTGGGCCTCAGAATTATGATCATTACAAACCCCAACTCTTGTCCAGCTAGAGACTGAGTTGGATGTGCAAAGGTCCTGAGACAGATCTTAAAAACTGCTTTCAAAAAATATACACACTGCTAAAATTATAAAATATTTATTATTTTATATATTCATATATACTTACAAAATTATCCTTAAAATTATTTCCTGACATGACTTTCTTGCCTTGGTCAGTTAAGCCCTTTCTTGTAAAAGTGCTGAAAAGAGTTCTTGTAAACTGAGCACTCTAAGTGTTTGGATGCTGGTGACTGAGAATCCACTGGGCTGTAATTAGAGAACTGGCCACCTTGATTGGCTGCAGAGAATTATGGGAACACCAAATAACATTGCAACAATTATGCCCCGGCAATTAGCAACCAATAAAGCAGCAGACCTCATTGATATAGCTGTCCTACTTAGTAAAAATATTGGAAAACAAATACCCTGCAAAACAAATAACATGTAACTAGCTCTGGCAGAAGAGCAAAAGTGAACTTGGCTACAGTGGGAAATCTACCAACAGTCAGGCCTGGGCTGAGAGAGGGCAGTTCCTGAGTACAGGATGTCATCCTTTACCAAAAGCAGCTGATTCTCGTGTTTAGTATGTGGGAAGTAGCATTCTCAGAGTTTAACAGGTATGGTAGCATTTCATCCTCAGAGCAAGCCACTGAGGGACGTACCTGATTAGCTCCATTTTACAAATGAGGAAGCTGAGGCCCGGAGAGATTACACCATCGTGGGTGGCAGAGCCTTGAGTTAAAGCGGAATTTAAGTTAAACTTACAGTCTGTGTGCCGACACCTAGGGTATCCAGCTTGCCTGGGCTGGAGCCTCAGTGAGGCTTCCTAAGGACTTTTCCCCCCAAAACCGATTGCTGTTCAGACTTTGGGTAGTAGAACCTTTTGTAAAGTTAAGTCCTCTTCGATAGCCATAAACCATTTAAAGAATGCTTGAAAGTGTTTGCTCACCACTTGTATCTTGCTATTCAGTTTCAGCGAGCTATACTTGGTGATATAACTTTAGGCTGCAGATATAGAAACCGAGACACACCAAGATCATTGGACTTGGCCACGATTTCTGTGGATTGGAAACATTCCATCTGCCTTGGACACTTTAAAGGGACTCACTGCCCACTCACTACCGGGTGGCTTCCACTGGTTCCCCAGCTCCTTGGGGAAAGGGAGTTCATCCAAACCCCTCCCTCTTCACGGCCATGCTTATCCTCCTCTGCTACTGGTCCCTTAACACCCTGCCCTCACCCCAGTTTGGCACTGTCCTTCCCCTAAAGATCTCCAGGTTAGAGGAACTGCTTTGTCTTCCTTGTTCGGGTCAAAACTCAGAATCCCCTCGTCAGCATACCCTACATCCATTCAGAAAGCGGAGCAATGTGGAGCTTACAAACTTGGGTTTGCATCCACCTCTGTGACCCTGGGTGAAATAGTTAACCACTCTGAGCCTCGCAGTCCTCATCTGCAAAATGTAAGTGTCAGTAATATCATCTCATCTCGGCTGGTGAGCCTGTGATGGAATCTTGTTCAGTACTGTACTTCCCTAGCAGGTGCCCCCGTATGCTTGTGACGTGATGGAACTGTGCCTGGCACGTTGAGGATGCTCAGTACGTAATGGCTATAGCCATTAATATTTTGTATTGTCACAGGTCTTAGAGTATCCACTTCTTTGCAACCTATGGATATTTGGACATTATATCTTTAAAAATTTTGCCAGAATAAAAAATACATTAAATTATGAAGAAAAATAAAAAATATCTATCCTCCCTGCCCTGGTCAGTGATGTGGAGCCACTGTCCACCTAGGGATTGAATGGGAAGAGAGTTAGTTGTGTGAGAATGAATATCACGCTTGTATTGTTTCTTTTGTATTCTCAGCATCTAGCATAGCTCTTGGAAAATTACAATAATAACCAGAAGAAAAATAGCACACATTTATTGAGCACATACTAATTGCTAGGTGCTATATTAAACAATTTATCTGTGATATGTAATCCTCACGAGGATTCTCTGGGATAAGTCCTTTTATTTTTCCCGTTTTATAGAATGAGAACGCTGAACTTCAGAGGGGTGAAGTACTTTGCCTTTGACTCACACAGTCAGTGGCAGCAAAACCAGAATTCAAAGTGAGAATGGTTTGACTGTAAACCTTGGGCTTTAACCACAGAGTATGCTGCTTTAGGAAATAGTGAAGGAAGGAGGTGGGGAGGGAGGGAGGTAGGAAGAAAAAACAAAGCAAGGGAGGGAGGGAGAGAGAGAGGAAAAGAGGAAGGAAGGGATGCTCTCTGGAGTCCCAGCCCAGCATAAGTACTATTTCTTAAACTTCACTGCACACTGGAATCATTTGGCCAACTTAAAAAAAAAAAAAAAATACTGATGCCTGGGTCCCACCTGCAGGGATTCTAGTTTAATTGGTCTGGTCTGCAGCCTGGCCATCGGGACTGTGAACGCTCCTAGGGGATTCTGGAGGGCAGCCAAGGTTGAGACCCACTGCCTTAGCTGTAACCCATCCCCCCATGTCCTCCAAGGTGGCCAGGGGCCACTTTTCATTAGTACATGTGGGTGGCACCTGAGTCCTCCAAATGGTGCGCTGGGCTCTGACGGAGCCAGGGGACACGGAGGGCCCGGTGGCATGGTTGATGTAGAGCCCAGAGGGGCTTGGAGCTCAGGAAGTGGGGTTTATTACAGTCTAGATGACAAAACCTTCTGTGCCGTGTTGCATGCCGACAGTGCTCAGATTGCAGGAGGGGATTGCCCGCCGTCCCTTCTGGTGAGTGTCCCCCTCACTATGGGGACAGGGCGCCTTGTGTCTGGGATTTCCTCCACAGTGACTTTTCCAGACTGCCCTAGGCTGGTGCCCTGAGCTGCCTCAAGGCCTGGCTCTCGGGGCCGAGCAGCTTGTCATGGGTTGGGCTGGGGATTCCTGGCCAGGTTGAGCTAACCCTGGGGCTTGCTATGAGGAGGGGAAGAAGGAACATCCGTTTGTTGGGCAGGGTATCTGAATCACACTGGGAGCTGCTGAGATTATTTGGGTTGTGTGGCCAAGGGATATAGCATTTCCTTTGATTCGGGGAGGAAGGGGACCTTTTTAAAATATGAGTTGGTGAGTATTCCCGAGGTTCATTGCCAAGCCCGGAACTGGAAGCCGGTCTGCACAGTCCCACGGAGAGCTGTGGAGTGTGAAGTTGGGGAACTGTGCAGGCGGTCTGCTCCCCATCTCTTGGCTGCCACAAGACCATCAGCACATGGGAGATCTGTCCTCTGCAAAAAGAAACAAATAATCAGACAAAAATAGCAATTCTCCATGCTGGGCCCAGCCATCAACTCAAAGTGTTCTTGAAGCACATAACAAAAGCGGCCATTATGTTGCTTGTATCCCAGATCTTGTGGTGGGTGCTTTACATTGTTAGCTCATCTAATCCACACTTGCTCTCAACTGGTAAATAACATCCCCATTTTATAGAAAAGCAACTTGAGGTTCAGAGAGGTTAAAATAAGTTGCCCAAGGTCAAAGAGCTCATGACCAGCCATCGCGGGATCTGGACTGAGATCCGAAATTTTTGTTCTCAGTGTCGTCACTACACTGTCTCCATAGGAGTATAGACTCTATTTTATCTATTTTTGAGTTTCTGGCCCCTTGTACAGTCTGCTGCCTAGAAGACCCCCAATAATGTTTGCGGAGTGGCTGGATGAATGAAGGAATGCATGAATGAATGAACAAACGAAGCCATTACATGACTCTAATCTCAATTCTTCAATTGCCAAATGGAGGTTGTAAGGGCAAGAGAAGTGATGTCTGTGACAAAGCTTTAGAGTATGGGAACCTCCTACACAGGTAAGACTTGCCAACACTACTCCAGACACTCAGAAAATTACGTTGAAAGTATAAAATTTCTCACTGCAGCAATTTAAAATGTGTCTACTTATTTATTTTACTGATCAACCACAAAAAATAACGGTGACAAGATGTCAGATACAAAGAATCTAGAAAGTTTTCCAGACAATAGAGGGACACTTTAAGAGGAGATTCTATTTCAGAGCATTCTTTTGGCTCATGTAATTCAGTGCTCATGGGGGATGGAGAGTTTGGAGCTGGAAAGGAATTCGGAGACTATGCATGAAATGCCCTGTGCTAGAGATTAGGAAACTCAACGGAGTTTAGCCAGTTAACCAAAGTCACAGAGAAAGAGTGGCAGAGCTGCAAGGAGGATCCGAGGTTTGCAGGCACACTCACACCTGGCTCTCCTGCCTGGAGCTGGGCTGAGCGTAGCTCCTTCCTGCCAAAGAGTGGCCTGTGAGTTGCACGCCCGCAGCCGGGCCGGCAGACCAACAGCAAACGGCCGTGATTAATGGTTCCTCTGCTTTTGTCATTTATTTGCCTTGTTTTTTTCCTTCCCCCGACAGAGCTGATAAGGAAGGTTTTGCTAGAAAATCATGTATCTCTTCTTTTTCTTTCCTCTGACCAGTGAGATGCAGTTCTCATTACTCTGGCCACTTTTCAAGGGGAAGCAGTTTTACATTATTTAGCACCTAGACTGGGTCTTGAAAGAGACTCAGCAGAGGCCTCTCTTACTGTTGTCTGGGTCCCCAGGAATAGCCCACCTATTCAGACCAGCATTTCCGTGTGATCTGATTGTTTCTTTGCTCGACACTGGCCAAACTGTGGAACTTAACAGTTCATTTGCACACTGCTTTTCAGGCAGTGTGATGTGGTACAACAACAATATGTAGTGGGACAGTCAGATTGTGAGTCCAGGTTCTGTATGTACCGGGCTGGGTGGGGTCCAGCAAGTTACTTCACTTCCCTGAGCTTTGTTTCTACATCTGTGAACCTGAGATGTGGGCAGGGACTAGGTTGAAGCAAGAGAGACATCCAGGGTAAAACATTTACAGATTACAGCACTGATTACAATTTACAGATTACAGCACTGATTTGTGACCCTGAAAGTGAGTGCCCCTTCAACACTGCACCCCAGAAGACTGCCTCACCTTGGTCGGAGCCCTGCTAGCACTAAGCATTTACTATACACCTGTCACCGTCTCAAGGGCTCTGTGTGCATTACAGCCCTACGGTAGGTGTTACTGTTGTCCTCATTTTGATAGACAGGGAACCTGAGCCAGAGTTTGTTACCCACCCACAATCAGGAATTTGTAAGTGGTAGAGCCAAGAATAAATAAATAAATTTAACCAAGGACTTGAAAGACCTGCACACTTTCTACTCAGCAGTCTGACACTTAGTAGGTGCTTAAATAGACGCTCGGCGGTTTTTCGTGTTGCGGTTGTTATTCAGGTGTGAATCAGTAGCCACATTCCTCCCTCCCCTGCAGCGGCCAGAATTTTGTTCAGGACCTCAAGTGGCGCCTGACCACCTCGACCAGTCTTGGAGATGACAGATCCGTTTACAGAGCTGCCAGATGGAGTCATATTAAGTTCTCCATCTCTGCCAAATGCTATTCATTGTGAGATCTGCCCCGTAATGAAGCATGATGGATTGCTTCTTTTGGCCAGAGAATAACTTAACCTCTGACTCGAGATGGAGGTATGTTTTCCATGAAAAGGTGGTTAACAGCCTCTTCCACTTGTCAGAAACACTGGCCAAGGCTGTGTGAAAGTGCCAAAAACTGTATTACATCCTCAAAGTCTGTGAAAATAAATTCCTCTCGATATATTATGTATTTAGTTCCCCATCTGGGTTTCCAGGAATTACGGCTGTAATTATTTATTATTCAAAAGAAATGTCTCCCCCCGCCCCGCTTCTCTTCTTCTTTTCCCTCCTCCTCGTTATGTGTGCATTCTGCAGCGGATTTAATTGAGTTTTCCCCACAAGGATTCCATTGCCACTCCAGGGCTTGAATATCCTGATAGTCAATGATGCTTAAAAAAAGAGAGCTTTTGCAGCCGTGACTGTGTTCACATGGAATCCCTCATTTCCATGGAGAAGTACAATTATGTCCAAGTGAGGCGGTTTTATATTAACTTTGGGGCAGGAGGCGGAATCAGAGAATCTGAGAGTGCGCTCACTGTCTTGTGGCAGTTCATGCAGGGAGCTGGCTGGCTGCTGGTCAGGGGCTGAGCCTGGGCAGAGAACCTGGGTCTGGGAGCCCCACCCCACTGATCTTGTCTGCTCCCTCCTTTTCTATCTGTCTGTCCTCCAGCTCAGGGGAGTAGTCACTCCATATCAGACAGACATTAACTGAAGAAACCTCAGCTGAGGCCGCTTTGCACACTAACCCTTCCTTTCCTGCCTCTTGAGGTGGGTGTGTTTGGGGAGGAGAAGGATGTGGGGCTTGGATCTGAAGTCATGCACTTCTCGGCCCTTTCACCCCACTCCTTTGGAACTGTTCTTCTACATACTGATCTGAATCTTCCTTAATTTTTTCCTCTCTTTGACATGGGATACTCACCCATGTCAAATACTCACCCCTGAAAGTGATTTATAACCTAAGAGGCACATACAAAATAAATAAAAATCAAGTTAAATTTTAGAAGATTTGTAAATGTTCTAAGGGAGTATTGGTATAACGCATGACAGTGCTTCAGCGCTAATGCACTGCGTGGCAACTCTTTCTCCTCTTAGCTGGGTGATCTTAGATCGGTATCTTGACCCCTTGGATTCTCAGTTTCCTCATCTCTGAAATAAGACTTACTACCATGTTTATCTCAGAGATTGTTGTGAATATTTAATGAGGTGTAATATTCGAAGACCTTTACTTAGTGCTGGCCATTAACCCTCCATATTTGTTGGCAATGCTGATCAGGGGACAGGTGGCTATTACGGTTTATTGCTGTAATTATTATCATCTCTCTCTTAAAGCTGAGTCCCTCCCTTACTCCGGCGTGTTTCATTTAAAGGCATGCCCGTTTTAGAGTGGAAAGTGGTTCCTGTTACTTCCCTTGCCTTTCAGCAGCACCAGGAACTGGTTCCTTGAACTACTGTTCCTTGGACAAATGCACATGTGGTCTCTAGTGAATGCTGGGTAAGGAGCAAGGGTGGAAAATTCCAGGTCTGGCTGCTGCTTGGGTAGCTGACCCTATTAACCATTAACAGTTTATCTTAAATCTGATTCTGATTACATCCAATTTGTTCTCTCACCACCCCCCCTCCTTGCCCGGTTTCCTTCTAGAATTTACATTAGAAAATAAACAGCCAGTGTATCCCACTTGTGAGCGTTGGAGTCACTGGCCCTCTTCTCATGTCAGCTCACCTAGGCACTCTCTTGGTTTTACTCACTCATTATGTCATCCTGGCTGGAGGAGAGTGGAACTTTTCTCTGGGCCTCTTTTTCCATCTGTGAAATAAGACGACTAACCATCAACCGTCCTACACTGTCTTGCTCTTGTCAGGAATTCAGAGGCAATGGCTTTTCCCAAACACAATGGCACTTCAAAAACAGTGGGATATAGGATATACCTGTAGGTAGAGGTTAGCTGGGTGCCAAAGATGGGTGAGAATTGTGAATGGTCAAAATTACCCCCGGAACTGCTGTAAATTTCCCAATAAGGAAGCACAGAAATCAAGGTGTTGTGATACAACCCTGTAGTAATATGGATGTGTCAATGTAAAGTGTATACACACTACCATAACCTATAGAATATAACAGAGCAAGCTTTTGAATGACTGAATATAAAGAGAGAGCACATGTAGTTGGGCTTTAGTTGTTAAATACATAGCTTGATTCTGCTCCTCTCTCTCAGAACTGGATTCTTTTGCTTTTCTGTGAAAGAAATTCTGTGAAAAGAAACTGTGTTTTAAGATTCAGAATTTAGTTTCTCAACTATCACGTAAGAAGGGGAGATCACCTGTAAGGTGGTCCCACAGAAATAATGGAGAAGCCACCACCAAGCAAAACTCTGGCCACATTTTATTATAAATAGGGTAAAAATAAAAATACTCTCAACTGGATCACACCCAATACACCCTCAGACAAGTGACTGTCTCATGACTAGATTCATGTAGATCTTTAAGTCTACAACCACATTTACTCAGGGCCAGTGACCCAGGGAGGATACTGTACTCTCAGTACTGACAATAACAGCAGCAAAAGCCAATGTTTACTGACTGCTTTCTGTGTTCCAGGTTCTATACTGAGCCCTTTATATTTGCCGTTTCGTTTGAGCTAGATACTGTTACTATTCCCATTTTGCTGACAAAAAAAATAAGGCATGGAGGTTTTAAGTACCAATGACTTAAAAGCCCATGGTCACAGAACTAGGGAACATAGGACCCAGGATAATAATGCTAGCAGTCTGATTCCAGAGCTCATGCTCTCTGCTGTGGTCTGAATGTTTGTGTCTGCTCAAAATTCATATGTTGAAATCTTAACCCTGCAAAGGTGATGGTATTAGTAGGTAGGGCCTTTGAGAAGTGATTAGGTCATGTGAGTGGAACCCTCATTCATGGGATTAGTGCCCTTATAAAAGAGACCCCACGGAGTTCCTTAGCCCCTTATATCATGTTAGGACACAGCAAGAAAGTGCAATCTGTGAACCAGGAAGAGGGCCCTCACCAGAATGCGACCGCATTAGGACCATGCTGGAACCTTCATCTCAGGGTTCCAGCCTCCAGAACCGTCAGAAATAAATTGCTGTTGTTTATAAGCCACTCAGTCTGTGGGATTTTGTTATAGCAGCCCGAACGGACTAAGACACTCCGTCTTTCACCCTTGGCCCCTCCCCTACATCCTTGGGAAAGATGTTTTATCTCTCCAGATCTCACTTTCCTCAACTATGAACTCAGGACAACGATGTCTGAGTGGGAGCCTTGTGCAAAGGCCATGAAACAATGTGAGGGGGAATCGCTGTGCAACTTTACAGTGATAGAAGTTTATAGGGTGGTGCTAATTTAAAAATAAAGATGGGGTGGGTAGTTGGACCACAGCCTTCTAGTGCTGCCCCAGTGACAGCTGGTCAAGGAGACCCGTCGATACCTTCTTGTTCCCTAAGCTCTGGCACTGGCCCTTCATCAGAAGCTGTAGGCTGATGGGGGAAGGGGAGATAGAGTAGAATGGACACATCCCTCTAATCCTAGAATTCCTTTTTCAGTCAGGGGTGGTTCTGACTTTTCTTCTAATCTGAGAAGTTTTCAAGGAGTGCCCCAACCTACTCTTCAGAAAGGGCTGAATCAGTACCGATTAAGGAAATGACCACTGAATCTGTTGGTTTAAAAAAAAAAAGTGAGTCTCTGCCTATTAGACTAATTGCTTAGATACCGATTCATCTGTGATAAATTGCCTTAATACGTCCCATTGAGCAGAGGAACTATGAGAATGAAGCAGGGTTAAGAATAGGGGGCATTCTTCTCCAGGGAGATGAGACAATACGATATACAGTGTCCTGGGATTGTTCTAATGCACTTATTGAAATGATGCTGATGCTGGAAAGCCTGTGAAAGAAGGCAGGGCACTTTTCTATGTGTTGGTCACATGGTGACCAACAAGCTCAGCTTGTTCATTCCTCAGAGCCACATTTTGACGCACATGTAAGGGGCAAAGAGGGGGCCCTGGGGTCTGGCTGTGATTAACACCCACCTAATGAGGTATCTGGGAGGGGGTGCTGGAAGTTGAGTAGGACTTAATTATGGCGGCCTTACATGATGATGTTTGAGGGAAGCCACCAGCGTTGTGGGGTCCAGAGCTCTGAGTGGGGGTCCAGACTCCTTGTTGGCTGTGTGACTTTGACTTAATCTCTTAGTGCCTCAATTTCCAAGCACTTCATTGGGCTGCTGGGGACACAGATCAGATTTGTGATGGGACCTTATTAACTGTTAGGAACTGCTCATAAGTGAAAAACAGCCCTCTATTTGATCAGTGTTTATCAAGCACCGATTCTGTGCAAGAAACTGTCCTTTACTCTTGGGGGATGGCACTGACCAAAGTCATACCATCCTTTTATCATAGAATTTGATTCCAGGTGGTGGAGACAAACAATACCAAATAAATGTATAATATGAGAATGGGGGAGGAGCTTCAAGATGGTGGAAGAGTAAGACGCGGAGATCACCTTCCTCTCCACAAATACATCAGAAATACATCTACATGTGGAACAGCTCCTACAAAACACCTACTGAACGCTGGCAGAAAACCTCAGACTTCCCAAAAGGCAAGAAATTCCCCATGTACCTGGGTAGGGCAAAAGAAAAAAAGAAAAAACAGAGACAAAAGAATAGGGACAGGACCTACACCAGTGGGAGGGAGCTGTGAAAGAGGAAAGGTTTCCACACACTAGGAAGCCCCTTCATGGGTGGAGACTGCGGGTGGCGGAGGGGCTAAGCTTTGGAGCTGTGGAGGAGAGCACAGCAACAGGGGTGCGGAGGGCAAAGCGGGGAGATTCCCACATGGAGGATCGGTGCCGACCAGCGCTCACCAGCCCGACAGGCTTGTCTACTCACCCGCCGGGGCAGGCGGGGCTGGGAGCTGAGGCTTGGGCTTTGGAGGTTGGATCCCAGGGAGATGACTGGGGTTGGCAGTGTGAACGCAGCCTGAAGGGGGCTAGCGCGCCACAGCTAGCCGGGAGGGAGCCTGGGAAAAAGTCTGGAGCTGCCTAAGAGGCAAGAGACTTTTTCTTGCCTCTTTGTTTCCTGGTGCGCGAGGAGAGGGGATAAAGAGCGCCTCTTAAAGGAGCTCCAGAGACGGGCACAAGCCGCGGCTATCAGTACGGACCCCAGAGATGGGCATGAGACGCTAAGGCTGCTGCTGCCGCCACCAAGAAGCCTGTGTGCGAGCACAGGTCACTATCCACACCCCCTTCCGGGGAGCCTGTGCAGCCCGCCACTGCCAGGGTCCCGTGATCCAGGGACAACTTACCCGGGAGAAAGCACAGCGCGCTTCAGGCTGGTGCAACATCATGCCGGCCTCTGCCGCCGCAGGCTCACCCCGCATCCGTACCCCTCCCTCCCCCTGGCCTGAATGAGCCAGAGCTCCCAAATTAGCTGCTCCTTTAACTCCGTCCTGTCTGAGCGAAGAACAGATGCCCTCAGGCAACCTACACGTAGAGATGGGGCCAAATCCAAATCTGAACCCTGAGAGCTGTGCGAACAAAGAAGAGAAGGGAAATCTCTCCCAGCAGCCTCAGGAGCAGCGGATTAAAGCTCCACAATCAACTTGATGTACCTGTATCTGTGGAATACCTGAATAGACAACAAATCATCCCAAGTTGAGGAGGTAGACTTTGGGAGCAAAGATATATATATATATATATTTTCCCGTTTTTCTCTTTTTGTGAGTGTGACTATGTATGATTCTCTGTGTGACTGTCTGTATAGCTTTGCTTTTACCATTTGTCCTAGGGTTCTGTTTTGTTCTTTTCTTTTGTTAGGTTTTTTTCTTTTGTTTTTTTTACTTTTAAAAATTTTTTCTTAAAAATTATTTTTTATTTTCTTTTACTTTATTTTCTTTTATCTTTTTTCTTTCTGTGTACCTACTTTTTCTCCCTTTTATTCTGAGCGGTGTAGATGAAGGGCTCTTGGTGCTCCAGCCAGGAGTCAGGGCTGTGCCTCTGAGGTGGGAGAGCCAAGTTCAGGACACTGGTCCACAAGAGACCTCCCAGCTCCACATAATATCAAACGGTGAAAATCTACCAGAGATCTCCATCTCAGTGCCAACACCCAGCTTCATTCAACGACCGGCAAGCTACAGTGCTGGACACCGTATGCCAAACAACTAGCAAGACAGGAACACAACCCCATCCATTAGCAAAGAGGCTGCCTAAAATCATAATAAGGCCACAGACACCCCAAAACACACCACCAGATGTGGACCTGCCCACCAGAAAGACAAGATCCAGCCTCATCCACCAGAACACAAGCAGTAGTCCCCTCCACCAGGAAGCCTACACAACCCACTGAACCAACCTTAGCCACTGTGGACAGGCACCAAAAACAATGGGGACTACGAACCTGCAGCCTGCAAAAAGGAGACCCCAAACTCAGTAAGTTAAGCAAAATGAGAAGACAGAAAAAAACACAGCAGATGAAGGAGCAAGGTAAAACCCCACAAGACCTAACAAATGAAGAGGAAATAGGAAGTCTACCTGAAAAAGAATTCAGAATAATGATAGTAAAGATGATCCAAAACCTTGGAAATAGAATGGAGAAAATACAAGAAATGTTTAACAAGGACCTAGAAGAACTAAAGAGCAAACAAACAGAGATGAACAGCACAATACATGAAATTAAAAATTCTCTAGAAGGGATCAATAGCAGGATAACTGAGGCAGAAGAACAGATAAATGACCTGGAAGATAAAATAGTGGAAATAACTACTGCAGAGCAGAATAAAGAAAAAAGAATGAAAAGAATTGAGGACACTCTCAGAGACCTCTGGGACAACATTAAACACACCAACATTCGAATTATAGGGGTCCCAGAAGAAGAAGAGAAAAAGAAAGGGACTGAGAAAATATTTGAAGAGATTATAGTTGAAAACTTCCCTAATATGGGAAAGGAAATAGCCAATCAAGTGCAGGAAGCACAGAGAGTCCCATACAGGATAAATCCAAGGAGAAACACGCCAAGACACATATTAATCAAACTGTCAAAAATTAAATACAAAGAAAACATATTAAAAGCAGCAAGGGAAAAAAAATAACACACAAGGGAATCCCCATAGGGTTAACAGCTGATCTTTCAGGAGAAACTCTTCAAGTCAGAAGGGAGTGGCAGGACATATTTAAAGTGATGAAGGAGAAAAACCTGCAACCAAGATTACTCTACCCAGCAAGGATCTCATTCAGATTTGATGGAGAAATTAAAACCTTTACAGACAAGCAAAAGCTGAGAGAGTTCAGCACCACCAAACCAGCTTTACAACAAATGCTAAAGGATCTTCTCTAGGCAAGAAACACAAGAGAAGGAAAAGACCTACAAAACAAACCCAAAACAATTAAGAAAATGGCAATAGGGACACAGATATTCATAATTACCTTAAATGTAAATGGATTAAGTGCTCCAACCAAAAGACATAGACTGGCTGAATGGATACAAAACCAAGACCCATATATATGCTGTCTACAAGAGACCCACTTCAGACCTAGGGACACATACAGATTAAAAGTGAGGGGATGGAATAAGATATTCCATGCAAATGGAAATCAAAAGAAAGCCGGAGTAGCAATTCTCATATCAGCCAAAATAGACTTTAAAATAAAGACTATTACAAGGGACAAAGAAGGACACTAAATAATGATCAAGGGATCGACCCAAGAAGAACAAATAACAATTATAAATATTTATGCACCCAACGTAGGAGCACCTCAATACATAAGGCAAATACTAACAGCCATAAAAGGGGAAATCGACGGTAACACAATCATAGTAGGGGACTTTAACACCCCACTTTCATCAATGGACAGATCATCCAAAATGAAAATAAATAAGGAAACACAAGCCTTAAATGATACATTAAACAATATGGACGTACTTGATATTTATAGGACATTCCATCCAAAAACAGCAGAATACACATTCTTCCATAATGCTCATGGAACATTATCCAGGATAGATCATATCTTGGGGCACAGGTCAAGCCTTGCTAAATTTAAGAAAGTTGAAATTGTATCAAGTATCTTTTCCGACCACAGTACTATGAGACTAGATATCAATTACAGGAAAAAAATCTGTATAAAATACAAAAACATGGAGGCTAAACAATACACTAGTTAATAATCAAGAGATCACTGAAGAAATCAAAGAGGAAATCAAAAAATACCTAGAAACAAATGACAATGAAAACTCGATGACCCAAAACCTATGGGATGCAGCAAAAGCAGTTCTAAGAGGGAAGTTTATAGCAATACAATCCTACCTTAAGAAACAAGAAACATGTCAAATAAACAACCTATCCTTACACCTAAAGCAATTAGAGAAAGAAGAACAAAAAAAACCCCAAGGTTAGCAGAAGGAAAGAAATCATAAAGATCAGATCAGACATAAATGAAAAAGAAATGAAGGAAATGATAGCAAAGATCAATAAAACAAAAAGCTGGTTCTTTGAGAAGATAAACAAAATTGATAAACCATTAGCCAGACTCATCAAGAAAAAAAGGGAGAAGATTCAAATCAATGGAATTAGAAATGAAAAAGGAGCAGTAACAACTGACACTGCAGAAATACAGAGGATCATGAGAGATTACTACAAGGAACTCTATGCCAATAAAATGGACAACCTGGAAGAAATGGACAAATTCTTAGAAATGCACAACCTTCCGAGACTGAACCAGGAAGAAATAGAAAATATAAACAGACCAATCACAAGCCCTGAAATTGAAACTGTGATTAAAAATCTTCCAACAAACAAAAGCCCAGGACCAGATGGCTTCACAGGTGAATTCTATAAAACATTTGAGAAGAGCTAACACCTATCCTTCTCAAACTCTTCCAAAATATATCAGAGAGAGGAACCCTCCCAAACTCATTCTACAAGGTCAATATCACCCTGATACTAAAACCAGACAAAGATGTCACAAAAAGAGAAACTACAGGCCAATATCACTGATGAACATAGATGCAAAAATCCTCAACAAAATACTAGCAAACAGAATCCAACAGCACCTTAAAAGGATCATACACCATGATCAAGTGGGGTTTATCCCAGGAATGCAAGGATTCTTCAATATACGCAAATCAGTCAATGTGATACACCATATTAGCAAATTGAAGGAGAAAAACCATATGATCATCTTAATCGATGCAGACAAAGCTTTTGACAAAATTCAACACCCATTTATGATAAAAACCCTACAGAGAGTAGTCATAGAGGGAACTTTCCTCAACATAATAAAGGCTGTACATGACAAACTCACAGCCAACATCGTCCTCAATGGTGAAAAACTGAAACCATTTCCACTAAGATCAGGAACAAGACAAGGTTGCCCACTCTCACCACTCTTATTCAACATAGTTTTGGAAGTTTTAGCCACAGTAATCAGAGAAGAAAAAGAAATAAAAGCAATCAAAACGGAAAAGAAGAAGTAAAGCTGTCAGTGTTTGCAGATGACATGATACTATACACAGAGCGTCCTAAAGATGCTACCAGAAAACTACGAGAGCTAACCAATGAATTTGGTAAAGTAGCAGGATACAAAATTAATGCACAGAAATTTCTAGCATTCCTATACACTAATGCTGAAAAATCTGAAAGTGAAATTAAGAAAACACTCCCATTTACCATTGCAACAAAAAGAATAAAATATCTAGGAATAAACCTACCTAAGGAGATAAAAGACCTGTATGCAGAAAATTTTAAGACACTGATGAAAGAAATTAAAGGTGATACAAAAAGATGGAGAGATATGCCATGTCCTTGGATTGGAAGACTCAACATTGTGAAAATGACTCTACTACCCAAAGCAATCTCCAGATTCAATGCAATCCCTATCAAAGTACCAACTGACATTTTTCACAGAACTAGAACAAAAAATTTCACAATTTGTATGGAAACGCAAAAGACCCCGAATAGCCAAAGCAATCTTGAGAAAGAAAAACGGAGCTGGAGGAATCAGGCTCGCAGACTTCAGACTATGCTACAAAGCTACAGTAATCAAGACAGTATGGTACTGGCACCAAAACAGAGAGATAGATCAATGGAACAGGAGAGAAAGCCCAGAGATAAACCCACGCACATATGGTCACCTTATCTTTGATAAAGGAGGCAAGAGTATACAATGGAGAAAAGACAACCTCTTCAATAAGTGATGCTGGGAAAACTGGAAAGCTACATGTAAAAGAATGAAATCAGAACACTCCCTGACACCATGCACAAAAATAAGCTCAAAATGGATTAAAGACCTAAATGTAAGGCCAGACACTATCAAAGTCTTAGAGGAAAGCATAGGCAGGACACTCTATGACATAAATCACAGCAAGATCCTTTTTGACCCACCTCCTAGAGAAATGGAAATAAAAACAAACATAAACAAACGGGACCTAATGAAACTTCAAAGCTTTTGCACAGCAAAGGAAACCATAAACAAGACCAAAAGATAACCCTCAGAATGGGAGAAAATTTTGCAAATGAAGCAACTGACAGAGGATTAACCTCCAAAATATACAAGCAGCTCAATATCAAAAAAACAAACAACCCAATCCAAAAGTGGGCGGAAGACCTAAATAGACATTTCTCCAAAGAAGATATACAGATTGTCAACAAACACATGAAAGAATGCTCAACATCATTAATCATTAGAGAAATGCAAGTCAAAACTACAATGAGATAGCATCTCACATCAATCAGAACGGCCATCATCAAAAAATCTACAAACAATAAATGCTGGAGAGGGTGTGGAGAAAGGGAACCCTCTTGCACTGTTGGTGGGAATGTAAATTGATACAGCCACTATGGAGAACAGTATGGAGGTTCCTTAAAAAAGTACAAATAGAACTACCATATGACCCAGCAATCCCACTACTGGGCATATAGCCTGAGAAAACCATAATTCAAAAAGAGTCATGTACCAAAATGTTCATTGCAGCTCTGTTTAAAATAGCCAGGACATGGAAGCAACCTAAATGTTCATCAACAGATGAATGGATAAAGAAGATGTGGCAAATATATACCGTGGAATATTACTCAGCCATAATAGCTGAAATTGAGTCATTTGTAGTGAGGTGGATGGACCTAGAGTCTGTCATACAGAGTGAAGTAAGTCAGAAAGAGAAAAACAAATACCATATGCTAACACATATATATGGAATCTAAGAAAAAGAAAGAAAAAAATGTCATGGAGAACCTAGGGTCAAGACGGGAATAAACCTACTACACCTACTAGAGAATGGACTTGAGGATATGGGGAGGGGGAAGGGTAAGTTGTGACAAAGCGAGAGAGTGGCATGGACGTATATACACTACCAAACGTAAGGTAGATAGCTAGTGGGAAGCAGCCGCATAGCACAGGGAGATCAGCTCGGTGCTGTGTGACCACCTAGAGGGGTGGGATAGGGAGGGTGGGAGGGAGGGAGGCGCAAGAGGGAAGAGATATGGGGACATATGTACATGTATAACTGATTCACTTTGTTATAAAGCAGAAACTAACACACCATTGTAAAGCAATTATACTCCAATAAAGATGTTGAAAAAAAAAATGAGAATGGGGAGATTTGAACAGGGAAGTGGTAGCAGCTGATCTGAGTTTCAGAAGGATAGAAAATTGAAGAATAATCAAATACTTGCTTCCTAGTTTTATTCTAAGGGGGTAACTCAGGAGCCCTCATTAAGAATGTCTTTTTCAATGCACCATAATGTATAGACATGGCCTCTTGCAAAAGGATTTCAACCCTAAAATTTCACATAAATATCAATTCATAGCAAATTTCAGATGCGATCCTATATTCAGTTTAAAACACTTCTGTAGGCATATAATTTATATAACTTCATTATGAAGCTATTTTCAAAGTTCTTCTTAAACCTTGAATTTGTTAGGTCCAGAGGACTAGTTAATGGCAAGTTACTGACTGACTATCCTTCCATCTATCCACCCATCTGTATATTTATTAACAGACTTTTACAGAGTTCTGTGGGTATTGTGCTGAGCCCCCATGTTGACCAAGATACGGCCCTGCTTTCATGGTGGCTAAAGCCATCAGTTCTCTCAGGGTTAGTGAGCTCCAGAAGGCAGTCTGAGGTTTTCTATGATGGGAGGGCTTTGTAACCAGCTCTGAATTCCTTATGCTTTTCTGGTTTGCTGAGGCTGGGGCTATCTGAGTCCTGGGTGAGGAAGCTGAGCCGGCCTAGTGCGGATAGAGAGTGGCTGGGTTCAAGGAGAGGAACTTCTGATGTCAGAACAATTGCATCTCCAAGCCAGGAGGGCCCGCACGGGCCAGCTTGCTGCTGCTGTCTGTGCTGCCTTCCGATGTAAACTCTGTCGAGCAGACCCCAGGAACGCGCTATGTGTCTCTTCTCCTTCTGGAGAAACATTTATCTCTTTTCTCAGTATTTATTCAAATTTCCTTTGTATCCTGGACAGTTTTTTTTTTTTTAATTTTTCAGTTTGAACTAATTTTAAATTTACAGAAAAGTTGCAAAAATAGAGAGGTTCTGTATACCCATCATGCAGTTTCCCTCAATGTTAACATCTTACATAATCATACTTAAATTATCAAAACCAAGACATTAACTTGGGTACAGTACTATTAACTAAATGGCAGGCCCTACGTGAATCTCACCAGTCTATCCCCAGTGTTCTTTTTCTCTTCCAGGATCCAGTCCAGGATCCCACATTACATTTTGTTGTTATTTTTCTTTAGTCTCTTCCAGTCTGTGACTATTCCTTAGTCTTTCCTTGTTCATGATGATCCTGGAGAGCAGAAAGCCCCTAGAGCCATTTAAGGCTTACAGAGTTTTGCTGCTGGATGGACATTCTCAGTAGTGAGGTTCCCATCATCAGGATCATTCAAGGAAACTTGAAATGTTTTGGCTGTATAACAGATGTTACAAAGGGAATATGTGTAGACACAGGAAAGGGGCTAGGTGATGTGGAAGCTACACTCTAGCCCTAACAGTGAGGATGAGAAACGATGGCTCTCACTGTAGCATTCTGATTTGAATCTGGGCAAATAATTTCATTTTTCTGGGCCTCAGTTTCCTACTCTGTAATGTGGGGATAACAGCACAAATCTCAGGGTAGTTATGAGGAATAAAGGGAATAAAACATGCAGAATATTCGATGCCAAACCTGAACATGGAAAATGTTCAATATACATTAATTACTATTACTATTCTATTATTAATATGATTATTCATCACCATGTACATACTATTTGCCAGATACTGTGCCAAGCACTTTGCCAACATATCTCACTTTGTTCTCACAGCTCTCCTGTAGATAGTTGTTATTTTCATTTTCAAGGTAAGAACCTGAGGCACATAAATACCTTCAGACCTATTTTTCTCCACTCTGGAGCCCACGTTCTTTGAAATGCTGCCCTATTGCTTCACCCATAGTAATGGAGTGATTTCATGTATGTGGCTTTTTAGAGCTCTTTCTCAGTTATGGGTCTCACTTTATCTTCAGAACATTCTTTGGGAGTTGGGACAATGACATCTCACTTGATGGGCAGGGAAAGTGAAGGACAGTTTTAGAAGGAAGTGAGATACTTCTTCTCATCCATGTACATATTCTTTCTGACAAGATGCTATTAGAATCTCAACAGGGCCCTTCCAAGCTCTTGATAAACATGCACTAACTTTCACAAAGCATTTCGAGTTGTCTTGTTCGCTTATCACTGTGAGGCCTCCAACCCATCCCATACAGAGGATGCCTCCAGGGGTTGCGTTGCAAAGACTCCATGGCCAGCTTAGTGTCAGGACCTCTAGCTTCTCCCTAAACCCCAGGAGATCTTTGGCTAAGATAACTTAAAATCATCCTGAGTTTGCCAAATGATGCTGTAATTTAGGATTTGTCTTCTCTCCCAGAGAAGATATCCCCCCAAACTAGAAACCGAGACCAACCACCACAAAGACCAGATCCCTTGTGGCTTTGTTCGGATTTTTTGGTTTGAAAATCCTTGCATTTAAGACCAGACATTGGCCATGCATGATTCTAATGTTTGGGGAAAGGCACTAGAGACACTAAGATAATATTAAAGTAAGCACTGACATCTTTAATCCTCCTTGAAAGGGTGCCCAAATGGTAGGTTAGGTAAGGCAAACATCCTTCTGGTTTTAAACATATTCTCTGAACCCTGTGAATACTGGGGACCATGCACAAATGAGAGTTGGTCCCTGGAGTATGGGAATGATCACAGATGACACTATGTGCTAGGTGATATATGTGTTTTCAGCCTTATTTTATTTCTTCATAAATAACTCTATAATGTAATAATTATTTTATTTTATGGAGATCCAGAGAGATTGAATAAGCAACCGAAGATTACACAGCAAGTAAGTACTGACCCAAGATTTGAACTCAGGTCCTACTGATCTCAAAGGCTCTGCTCATTATGTATAGCCACATGGCCCTTAGAGAACACACAGACCAGCATGCAAGACACACAAGCAATTTTATCCTTGTGATGTGGTAGTTGAGCTACCAATTGGGTTTCCCCTTGTAATCCTGTGAGAAAACACCATAGGGAGGTTCCCAAATCTGTTTTAGGATATGCTTCCAGGGGTCTTCCCAAGCTCCATGTAGACCCCGTCCCTCTTCTCCATTGCTTCAGGTGGGTGTATATACACATGGTTTCATATTTTTTTAATATATTTTTTAACATCTTTACTGGAGTATAATTGCTTTACATTGTTGTGTTAGTTTCTCCTGTATAACAAAGTGAATCAGCTATATGTATACACATATACCCATATCCCCTCCCTCTTGCGTCTCTCTCCCACCCTCCCTATCCCACCCCTCTAGGTGGTCACAAAGCACCGAGCTGATCTCCCTGTGCTATGCGGCTGCTTCCAACTAGCTATCTATTTTACATTTCGTAATGTATATATTTCCATGCCACCTTCTCACTTCGTCCCAGATTACCTCCCAGCTTAATCTTCCCCCTCCCCCTGTCCTCAAGTCCATTCTCTACGTCTGCATCTTTATTCCTGTCCTGCCCCTAGGTTCTTCATAACCATTTTTTTGTTTGTTTTTAGATTCCATATAAATGTGTTAGAATACGGTATTTGTTTTTCTCTTTCTGACTTACTTCACTCTGTATGACAGACTCTAGGTCCATCCCCCTCACTACAAATAACTCAATTTCGTTTCTTTTTGTGGCTGAGTAATATTCCTTTGTATATATATGCCACATCTTCTTTATCCATTCATCTGTTGATGGACGCTTAGCTTGCTTCCATGTCCTGGCTATTGTAAATAGTGCTGCAGTGAACATTGTGGTACATGACCCTTTTTGAATTATGGTTTTCTCAGGGTATATGCCCAGTAGTGGGATTGCTGGGTCATATGGTAGTTCTATTTTTAGTTCTTTAAGGAGCCTCCATACTGTTCTCCATAGTGGCTGAACCAATTCACATTCCCACCAGCAGTGCAAGAGAGTTCCCTTTTCTCCATACCCTCTCCAGCATTTATTGTTTGTAGAGTTTTTGATGATGGCCGTTTTTACTGGTGTGAAATGATACCTCATTGTAGTTTTGATTTGTATTTCTCTAATGATTAGTGATGTTGAGCATCCTTTCATGTGTTTGCTGGAATCTGTATATCTTCTTTGGAGAAATGTCTATTCAGGTCTTCTGCCCATTTTTGGATTGGGTTGTTTGTTTTTTTGATATTGAGCTGCTTGTATATTTTGGAGGTTAATCCTCTGTCAGTTGCTTCATTTGCAAAATTTTCTCCCATTCTGAGGGTTGTCTTTTGGTCTTGTTTATGGTTTCCTTTGCTGTGCAAAAGCTTTGAAGTTTCATTACGTACTATTTATTTATTTTTGTTTTTATTTCCATTTCTCTAGGAGGTGGGTCAAAAAGGATCTTGCTGTGATTTATGTCATAGAGTGTTCTGCTTATAGTTCTGTTTATAGTTTCTGGCCTTACATTTAGGTCTTTAATCCATTTTGAGTTTATTTTTGTGCATGGTGTCAGGGAGTGTTCTGATTTCATTCTTTTACATGTAGCTGTCCAGTTTTCCCAGTACCACTAATTGAAGAGGCTGTCATTTCTACATTGTATACTCTTGCCACCTTTATCAAAGATAAGGTGACCATATGTGCATGAGTTTATCTCTGGGCTTTCTATCCTGTTCCATTTCCATTGATCTATAGTTCTGTTTTTGTGCCAATACCATACTGTCTTGATTACTGTAGCTTTGTAGTATAGTCTGAAGTCCACAAGCCTGATTCCTCCAGCTCTGTTTTTCTTTCTCAAGATTGCTTTGGCTATTAAGGGTCTTTTGTGTTTCCATACAAATTGTGAAATTTTTTGTTCTAGTTCTGTGAAAAATGCCAGTGGTAGTTTGATAGGGACCGCATTGAATCTGGAGATTGCTTTGGGTAGTAGAGTCATTTTCACAATGTTGATTCTTCCAATCCAAGAACATGGTATATCTCTCCATCTGTTTGCATCATCTCTAATTTCTTTCATCAGTGTCTTATAGTTTTCTGCACACAGGCCTTTTGTCTCGTTAGGTAGGTTTTTTCCTAGGTATTTTATTTTCTTTGTTGCAGTGGTAAATGGGAGTGTTTCCTTAATTTCTCTTTCAGAGTTTTCATCATTAGTGTATAGGAATGCAGGAGATTTCTGTGCATTAATTTTGTATCCTGCTACTTTTCCAGATTCACTGATTAGCTCTAGTAGTTTTCTGGTAGCATCTTTAGGACTCTCTGTGTATAGTATCATGTCATCTGCAAACAGTGACATCTTTACTTCTTCTTTTCCGATTTGGATTCTTTTATTTCTTTTTCTTCTCTGATTGCTGTGGCTAAAACTTCCAAAACTATGTTGAATAAGAGTGATGAGAGTGGGCAACCTTGTCTTGTTCCTGATCTTAGTGGAAATGGTTTCAGTTTTTCACCATTGAGAACGATGTTGGCTGTGGGTTTGTCATATATGGCCTTTATTATATTGAGGTAAGTTCCCTCTGTGCCTGCTTTCTGGAGAGTTTTTGTCATAAATGGGTGTTGAATTCTGTTGAAAGCTGTTTCTGCATTGATTGAGATGATCATACGGTTTTTAACCTCCAATTTGTTAATGTGGTGTATCACATTGATTGATATGCGTATATTGAAGAATCCTTGCATTCCTGGGATAAACCCTACTTGATCATGGCGTATGATCCTTTTAATGTGCTGTTGGATTCTGTTTGCTAGTATTTTGTTGAAGATTTTTGCATCTGTGTTCATCAGTGATATTGGCCTGTAGTTTCTCTTTTTGTGACATCTTTGTCTGGTTTTGGTATCAGGCTGGTGGTGGCCTCGTAGAATGAATTTGGGAGTGTTCCTCCCTCTGCTATATTTTGTAAGAGTTTGAGAAGGATAGGTGTTCGCTCTTCTCTAAATGTTTGATAGAATTCACCTGTGGAGCCGTCTGGTCCTGGGCTTTTGTTTGTTGGAAGATTTTTAATCACATTTTCAATTTCAGGGCTTGTCATTTTTCTGTTTATATTTTCTATTTCTTCCTGGTTCAGTCACGGAAGCTTGTGCTTTTCTAAGAATTTGTCCACCTTTTCCAGGTTGTTCATTTTATTGGCATATAGTTGCATGTAGTAATCTCTCATGATCCTTTGTATTTCTACAGTGTCAGTTGTTACTTCTCCTTTTTCATTTCTAATTCTGTTGATTTGAGTCTTCTCCCTTTTTTTCTTGGTGAGTCTGGCTAATGGTTTATCAATTTTGTTTATCTTCTTAAAGAACCAGCTTTTTGTTTTATTGATCTTTGCTATCGTTTCCTTCATTTCTTTTTCCTTTATTTCTGATCTGATCTTTATGATTTCTTTCCTTCTGATAACTTTGGGGTTTTTTTTGTCCTTCTTTCTCAAATTGCTTTAGGTGTAAGGTTAGGTTGTTTATTTGATATGTTTCTTGTTTCTTGAGGTAGGATCGCATTGCTATAAACTTCCCTCTTAGAACTGCCTTTGCTGCATCCCACAGGTTTTGGGTGTAGGTGTTTTCATTGTCATTTGTTTCTAGGTATTTTTTGATTTCCTCTTTGATTTCTTCAGTGATCACTTGGTTATTTCGTAGCATATTGTTTAGGCACCATGTGTTTGTATTTTTTAGTTTTTTTCCTGTAATTGATATCTAGTCTCATAGTGTTGTGGTCAGAAAAGATACTTGATATGATTTCAATTTTCTTGAATTTACCAAGGCTTGATTTGTGACCCAAGATATGATCTATCCTGGAGAATGTCACATGAGCACTTGAGAAGAATGTGTATTCTGTTGTTTTTGGATGGAATGTCCTATAAATATCAGTTAAGTCCATCTTGTCTAATGTGTTAAAGTGTGTTTCTTTATTTATTTTCATTTTGGTTGATCTGTCCATTGGTGAAAGTGGGGTGTTAAAGTCCCCTACTATGATTGTGTTACTGTCAATTTCCCTTTTTATGGCTGTTGGCATTTGCCTTATATATTGAGGTGCTCCTATGTTGGGTGCATAAATATTTACAGTTGTTACATCTTCTGCTTGGATCGATCCCTTGATCATTATGTAGTGTCCTTCTTTGTCTCTTGTACTAGTCTTTATTTTAAAGTCTATTGTCTGATATGAGAATTGCTACTCCAGCTTTCTTTTGATTTCCATTTGCATGGAATATCCTATTCTGTCCCCTCATTTTCAATCTGTATGTGTCCCTAGGTCTGAAGTGGCTCTCTTGTAGACAGCATATGTACGGGTCTTGTTTTTGTATCCATTCAGCCAGTCTATGTCTTTTGGTGGGAGCATTTAATCAATTTACATTTAAGGTAATTTTGGATATGTATGTTCCTATTGCCATTTTCTTAATTGTTTTGGGTTTGTTTTTGTAGGTCTTTTCCTTCTCTTGTGTTTCCTGCCTAGAAAAGTTCCTTTAGCATTTGTTGTAAAACTGGTTTGGTGGCGCTGAGTTCTCTTAGCTTTTGCTTGTCTGTAAAGCTTTTAATTTCCTTGTCGAATCTGAATGAGATCCTTGCTGTGTAGCGTAATCTTGGTTGTAGTTTTTTCCCTTTCATCACTTTAAATATGTCCTGCCACTCGTTTTGGCTTGCAGAGTTTCTGCTGAAAGATCAGCTGTTAACCTTATGGGGATTCCCTTGTATGTTATTTGTTGCTTTTCCCTTGCTGCTTTTAATATATTTTCTCTGTATTTAATTTCTAATTAAATTAGATGGGTGGGTTTGTGTTCCTGTCTTGCTCGTTGTTTGGCCTGGGGAATCCAGCACTGTAGCTTGCTGGTCGTTGAGTGGAGCTGGATCTTAGCATTGTGATGGAGATCCCTGGGAGAGCCCTTGCCAATTGATATTACGTGGGCCTGGGACGTCTCTGGTGGTCCAGTGTCCTGAACTTGGCTCTCCCACCTCAGAGGCTCAGGCCTGACACCCAGCTGGAGCACCAAGACCCTGTCAGCCACACAGCTCAGAAGAAAAGACAGGAAAAAAAGAGAGAAATAATAAAATAAAATAAAGTTATTAAGATAAAAAAATTAAAAATATATTATAAAAATAAAGTGTTGACACAAAAGAGAAGAGAGCAAACAAACTAATAAATAAATCCTCCAATGATAACAAGCCCTAAAAACTAAACTAAGATAAACATAAAAATCAGTGACTAGTCAAGTCGCCTACAGCAAACCCCATGTCCATAGTTGCTACCAAAGTCCACTGCCTCAAATTTGGGATGATTCGTTGACTGTTCAGGTCTTCCACAGATGCAGGGCACATCAAGTTGACTGTGGAGATTTAATCCGCTGCTCCTGAGGCTGCTGGGAGAGATTTCCCTTTCTCTTCTTTGTTCGCACAGCTCCTGGGGTTCTGCTTTGGATTTGGCCCCCTAGTGCATGTAGGTCTCCCTCTGGCATCTGTTTTTCGCCCAGACAAGAGCGGGTTAAAGGAGCGGCTGATTAGCGGGCTCTGGCTCACTCAGGCCGGTGGAGGGTGGGGCGGCGGGAGGGGTACAGAATACAGGGCGAGCCTGTGGGCAGCAGAGGCTGGCGTGATATTGCAGCAGCCTGAGGCGCGCTGTGTGTTCTCCCAGGGAAGTTGTCCCTGGATCACGGGACCCTGGCAGTGGCGGGCTGCACAGGCTTCTGGGAGGGGAGGTGTGGAGAGTGATCTGTGCTCGCACACAGGCTTCTTGCTGGCTGCACCAGCAGCCTTAGCGTCTCATCCCCGTCTCTGGAGTCTGTGCTGATAGCCGCGGCTCACGCCCATCTCTGGAGCTCGTTTAGGTTCGTGCTCTGAATCCCCTCTTCTCGCGCTCCCGGAAACAATGGTCTCTTGCCTCTTAGGCAGGTCCAGACTTTTTCCTGGACTCCCTCCCGGCTAGCTGTGACGCACTAGCCCCCTTCAGGCTGTGTTCACGCAACCAACCCCAGTCCTCTCCCTGGGGTCTGACCTTCGAAGCCCAAGCCTCAGCCCCCAGGCCCCACCCACCCTGGCAGGTGAGCAGACAAGCCTCTCGGGCTGGGGAGTGCTGGTCGGCACTGATCCTCTGTGTGGGAATCTCTCCACTTTGCCCTCTGCACCCCTGTGGCTGTGCTCTCCTCCGTGGCTCCGAAGCTTCCCCCCCTGCCCCGCCCATCCTCATCTCTGCCAGTGAAGGGGCTTCCTAGTGTGTGGAAACTTTTCCTCTTTCACAGCTCCCTCCCAGAGGTGCAGGTCCCATCCCTATTCTTTTGTCTCTGTTTTTTCTTTTTTCTTCTGCCCTACCCACGTACGTGGGGAGTTTCTTGCCTTTTGGGAGGTCTGAGGTCTTCTGCCAGCATTCGGTAGGTGTTCTGTAGGAGCTGTTCCACACATAGTTGTATTTTTGATGTATTTGTGGGGAGGAAGGTGATCTCCACGTCTTAACTCCTCCACCATTGAAGGTCCTCCGGTTTCTTATTTTGCAAAGCTAGAATGGAGACAATGGAGAAGGGAAGGAATAAAATATCTGCCTAGCAATGAACTTGTGTTAAAACCAGATAAATTCAATTCATCATTAAAAATAGTTGAACAGTTAGGAGTCTGGCTCACAGTGGGCATTTGATATATGGGAGTTGAATGAATTAATGGGTGAATGAATGAATTTTGAGACCCAAAGCGGTTAATAGAGTGAATGCCTTTTGCACAATATGGGCCTGGTGAGTTGGCTCTAGTTCTGTCCCTTTTTGCATAAATGTGGAAGATGAGATGTACAGCGTTATCCTGAAATCGGCGTCTCCCTTATGTCAAAGGACATGGAATGAGTTAATACCAACATGTACACATGGAATTGTCCTTTTGCTTATTACGAAAGACTGTTTAGCAGAAAAGAGAAATTTCAATCACTACACACCTGTTAGAATGGCCAAAATCCGGAAGACTAACAATGATGTGGAGCAATAGGAATTCCCATTCATAACTGTTGGGAATGTAAAATGCACAGACACTTTGGAAGACAGTTTGATGGTTTCTTACAAAACTTACCATACTCTTACCATATGATCCAGCGGTCACATTCCTTAGTATTTACCCAAAGAACTGAAAATTTATGTCCACACAAAAACCTGCACAAGAATATTTACAGCAGCTTGGTTCATAATTGCCAAAACTTGGAAGCAACTAAGATGTCCTTTAGTAGATGAATGGATAAATAAACTGTGGTACATCCAGACAATGGAATATTATTTAGTGCTAAAAAGAAACGCATTATCAAGCCATGAAAATACATGCAGGAAACTTAAATGCAAATCAGTAAGTGCAAAGAGCCAATTTGAAAAGGCTGCATATTGTGTGCTTCCAGCTATGATATTCTGGAAAAGGTAAAACTATGGAGACAGTAAAAAGATCAGTGGTTGCCAGGGATAGGGAGGTGGGAAGGGATGAATAGACAGAACACAGGGGACTTTAAGGGCAGTAAAAGTTTTCTATTTGATACTATAATGATGGATACAAGTCATCTTACATTTGCCCAAACCCAGAGAATGTACAACACCATGAGTGAACCCTAATGCAAACTGTGGACTTTGGGAGCTAATGATGTGTCAGTGTAGGTCCATCGATTGTAACAAAGGTACCACTCTGGTGACAGGATGTTGATAGTGGGGGAGGTACGCATATGTAGAGGCAGGGGGTATATAGGGAATGTTGGTACCTTCCCCTCAATTTTACTGTGAACTTGAAATTACTCTTAAAAAAGTTTTAAAAACTGAAAGCAAAAACAAACAAAAAACCCTACTGAAGTCCTGATAGAAGGGAATTTCCTCAATTTCATAAATAATATCTCCAAAAGCCTACAGTTGCTAACATACTCAGTGATGAGAAACTCAGAACTTTGCCATTATGATCAGGAGCAAGGCAAGGATATTCCCTCTCACAGCTACTTGAAAGGACGGAAAAGAGGGAGGGGGGGAGGGAGGGGGAGGGAGGGGGAGGGAGGGAGGAAAAATTTTAAAGCTTTGAAAAAAAGATTAGAGAGGAAAGCTTGGGAATCTTAACTATTAAGACTTATTCTACCTACTGTTGTCCAGTTCATCTGAGGAGATTTGCTTTCCTCATGTCTTTTTCTAGGCTGTGATTCTGGGAGATGTAACCCAGTCCCTGCCTGGCTCTAGACAACTGATTACAATCCCGGCTCAAGCTTGTTTAGTGATAAACCATGAACTATTTCATACTTTCACCAAAAAAATTTAGCAAATGGGGTAATGGACATGAACATCTTGTTTCTCTTAGGATTACTGTGTAATTAATTCCTGTTAGTAAGAAAAACCACATTTAGGGGCTGCCATATGTGACTGTTTTATTCTTCATTTGTCTGTGAGAATAATGATCTTTGTATTATTTATCATCTGAAGGCCAATGAAAAAGTATTTGCCTTGTGTGGTTAAAGCTGCCTTGTTTTTCAGGGATTTCTAGTTCCACCTGGAAAGAAGGTGAGATCAAGAATCATTTGTTCCCAGCTGACAAGCTCCCCTGACTGATGACTTTAGACTATGTCCACAGAGGTCATGGCCACAGTGAGGTGGCTGGGCCTTGGTGGTATTCAGTTCCCAGCAATGATTAATGATTGCCACGTCGTCATGCAGCCTGGGATTGTCAGATCTTCCAAATTTTTAGGGGAACCTAGGAATCTGGCTCTGTAGGTAACACATGCATATATTTAACTTTTGTCAGTTGTTGCTACATGAAAATTATTGTTTTAAATTGTGAGATCCAAACAAAACATGAACATAGGCTGGTTTCTGGCGTCTAAGTGAAGGATGGCATTGGCCTGACTTTGGCTCGGGGAGCAGTCTCCTGTCTGCTGCTCCCCTTACTTGCAGTTGCCCTAAAGGTGGCAGGGAGGCATGTAAGCCAAGCCCGCAGTTCATCTACAGAAATTTGCTCTTTTGTGGTCTTTGGAGGACTTTGAGGTGCTGCGTGAGAAAAAAAAATCGAGGCAATGAATGCGAAGTAGCAGGTCCTAATACCTGAAGGCAAGTACTACAAATGGAGGCCTGCACTCTCCCTGGCCAGGGTCTCTTTTGGTCTACAAGGTGTGCCTGTCATTCCCTTGCCTTCCGCTTGCTCATCCCTTGTATCGTTCAGCTGGCCAGCTGCACACTGTGGTGTTAGCTGCTGGATCCTTAGAGGCATTTGAGTTGCAAACCCTCCTGTCAGCTGCTAGCTACGAGCATCTCGGGAAAAGGAACACGTGCAGTTGGCTTTAAGACTTCTTTGGACTTGAACAAAGAGTAAGGTAGGCCCTGAGCCAGAATGGAGGACTAATTCTTTTACTTTCCAGCTCAGGATTCTGCAAAGGTTCTCCATCCCAGAGATCCCAACATCTTCTGCACATTCTGTCACCTCGTCAAGTCCTACTTACTCCTTAGGCCACAAACTCTGGGTCTCTGAGCAGGATTTATTTGTTCCACGTCGTGCTCCTGTTGTGGCCTTGGACTAGCTCAACGCCTTGATGACATTCTTCGAAAGTTTTCAGTTGAGATAGTACAGCCGAGAGCTGCTAGGGCTTGAGGGCGTTTGTATTCTCCTTGGTCTCCTCTGGGCCTAGGATATTTTCTGGCACGCGGTAGGGGCTTAAAAAGATTTGCCGATTAGGAAATGGCAAAGATTCAGGTTGTCTTCAAAGCGGATGCGTGGGTTCCATTGGAAGTCTGATTTTGCAGTGTTGCCGTGGGCCTTCCCCACTGAACACTGTAAGAAGGCTGTGGGTACCTTACTCCCGTTGTCTTCTTTTTTCTCATTGGAGAAGCGGGAGGATGGAGGCAAGAGATAGTGTGGCTCTGAGACTTTTCTCCTTTACATTATCCATGCTATTGACGGGGCATTAAAACCCAACCTCCTCTACAGCGGCATGTTCAGCAAGCCCCCGACTGCTGGAATCCAGTTCGTCAACTGAGTATCAGAGCAGCAGATCTGTATACTGTGTTCCCTTCAGCTGACCACCACTGGCTGCATGGGAGACAGGGCTGGGGGAGGCGGGGTGGTCAGGCTAAGAGAGAGCTGGAGTGGGGGAGGGGAGGCGGCGGGTGTGTGTGTGTGTGTGTGTGTGTGTGTGTGTGTGTGTGAGAGCTCTCCATGTGAACTTCCCCCCCACCCCCCTTCCAAATCGTAAATTAACAACAGGGGACCTTGTTAAGTGCAGCTTCACAAATTAATATGAAATATAGTGCTTTTTCATAAGCTTGAGAACCAGATTTAAAAGCATATTGGTGTTTGTACACAGCAGGCCGTAATGATCCATTATCCTGCAGACAGAGGAGCTTGCAGCAACACATAAAGAAGACGCAATTGGGCCATCTGCTTTGATTTCTGCAGCGTCCCCAGAGATCCAGGGGAGGAGCTGACAGTCCTCTCCATCTGCCCTTACATTATCAATTACAGTTGAATTATGCCGTGTGCTGCAGGGCTGGCAGATACGGATGGGAGATTGTGGCACCTGAAAAATATAGAAGAAAATCCATATGTTGGGAGCCAGCTGTTTATTTACAAGTCCTTGACATATTTCCTCACTTTCTCGGCTGTTGCCTTTTTTAAGGTTCCTAGAGACATTGCAGTTTAGTGCGAACTTGAGAAGAAATTAGGTGTAACAACATAGCACCACATGAATAATATTTCAGGTTCCTTTTTTACAGCTGAAATGCACACGGAGCAAAAAACATCAGGTCGAACAGATTTTAAATTATGAAAAAAAATAAGTTGTGAACACATCTGGGGTGGCTGCTACAGCTTGTGATGTTTATAAAACATGTCGGAACAGGCGAGGACGTGCACACTATACATTTTTGGCAGCTTAGAAATCATGTGCAAAACTGTAAGTTTTATGAAATGGTAAGTGTTTATGAAAGCTTAGGGAGTTAGGGGGTAAAAGTGCAGTGGCCCAAGGAACTTCTAGGAAGGCGGCTTTAAGAATGCAGTGTTTTGTCTTGAATTGATTTGTAGTTTTTTGCTTTTTCAACAGGGGCTTAACTTGTTCCTGGTTCAGTTGGTTCTAGACTGGTGAGGTGGAGGGCCACCACATTCATTCGGTTGGGCTGGGGTTTTACGGTATGGGATGCCGTCCAGCCGTGTGGAACTTTACATTTTGTTCTCATTTCACGCCATGTCCTCTCCCCACATCCACTCAGCCAGAGAGTCTGTGTGCTCGTGTTTGCTCAGCTGAGGGTTCCAGCTCAGTGCATCTACAGCTTTGGGGAAGAGTTGCCGCGACTTAGTACTTGCAGATGGTCGGGAACAAGAGGACTCACACTGGCTATGAGGAGAGGCTATTTTTTGAGATGCCCCTGGAAGCAGAGATGCTGGCAGGGTGAATGAAGAGACCGAGAGTAGAAGTCGAGCCCCAATTTTCCACCATTCACTTGCCACTCAGGGCCAATTTAGAGGGCCTCGTGGTCTCTAGGCTAACTCCACGATGCCAGCACTTAACTCTTACTTGCTTTATACTTTGGGCATGTGTTATACTTCTGAGGGCGTTAACTGAGAGCTTCCTGAAAGAAGAGATGAACTTATTTATTTTTACTTCTTTCTTAGGACCAGCACGGCACTTGGCATTCCTGAGAGTTCATAAAATGTTGGCTGCATCAGTGAATGGATGAATGAATGATGTCTTCAGAATTTTCTGTATGTTAAATAATAGGCTTAGCGGCAGCAAGTGCAAAATTTAGGAACTCCAGAATTCTGGCGTTCCGTGATATGGCCATTGGGACACCAGCTTTCTGCTACCAACGACGTCTCCTCTAACCTGACCAGTGTAGGCAGCATGAGCATATCTTCCTCTTTGTGACCACGGGGCAGCTCCCTGGAGAAGAGGGACCACCGTGGGGTTGTGTTCACAGGCTATGCTGACTATTCCTCTTCTTTGTTCCACAGCCTCTTAGCCACCGGAGTCTACTGACTTTCTTCCCATCCCCTCCCGGGTCCTTACTGTCTGTGCTTATTCATCGTCTTTGGAAATGGGCTCACGTGTGTGCAATGATCTCCATCACGTTTCATAGTAAAAGCTCAGCTCATAAGGGCTTTCATACTACACCATTAGGACCGCGTGTAATACTGTGTGAGGCCCAGTGCAGAATGATCCAAAATTAAGGATTTCAAGACGGTGACACGAGAGCATTAACCAAGCACAGAGCCCTTCTAAGTGTGAGGCCTTGTGCACCTGCACAGGCCACATGCCCACGAAGCTGGCCCTGTTGGTGCCACAGCTGCTACATCCACTGGTGCTCGGTCCACCACGACTGATTTTATCGCTCCTTCTCGATCTCTTTTCCCCTTTTCCCCTTCATCTTCCTCCTCTTCTGTCTTCTTCCTCCTTCTCCTCAAGACATTATGCAAAAATCTCTTACCTGCTTCCGGGCTTCATCTTTCCCTTTGCCCTCATTTTTTCGCTCAGATACAGAATGGCATCTCCTTTAAAGGTGGTCTCATCATTTTTCTTTCCTACCTCTGACTTCTGTTCTGATTGACTTGAAATGTCTCAGTCAAGTTTTTGGTTCCTCTCTCAAGAGACCTAACCTAATTGTGCTTACTTTACAGGGTTGCCTTGTTGCTTCAATAATAACCCAAATGAATAGAAATATAGGCATCATTTTGCACGTTCCTTGGAACATGGTACGTGCTCAGAATATCCGCCGTCCTCCTCTTCCCCTTCAATCTTCTCCTCGTCATTGTTATAATTGACTCCATCATCTACCCAGCAGGAATCCTTGGGTCTAGGCAAAATTTTTATTTTGTTCTTTCATGTGTCATGATAATTTTTCTCCCCCATTCATTAGTTTTGTTTTTTCGTTTGGTCATTCTGTCATTTGTTTATTCAGCGTCATTTATTGGTTCCCAGAATGCACAAAGATGGAAAAAAGGCCAGGATATCCTCTATTATTTTTTTAAAATATTTTTGATTCTTTTTCTGTTCTCTCTTTCATGTCTATAATCTCCTTTAATCCTCATATCATACTTATGAGAAAGGGTATAGCAATAAGGTTGCTCAGGGTGGTGAACTGAATTGGCTAAGATTACATGGAAGGTTAGTGGCTGTTAAGGACTGAACTGTATCTTCCTGCCCCCACCAAATTCATACACTGGAGCCCTAACGCCATCGTGACTACACTTGGAAATATGGCCTTTAGGGAAGCAGTTAACGTTAAATGAAATCACAAGGATAGGGCCCTAATCCAATAGGATTGGTGTCTTTATAATAAGAGGAAGAGACACCAGACATATCTGTCTCTCACCATGCATGCACAGAGGAAAGGCCCTGTGAGAACACAGCGAGAAAGCCCCGTCTGCAAGCCAGGAAGAGCGCTGTCATCAGAAACCAAATTTGCCACACCCTGATCCTGGACTTCTAGCCTTCAGAACTGTGAGAAAATAAACTTTTTGTTGTTTAAGCTACCTAGTTTGTGATGTTTTGTTATAGCGTCCTGAGCAGGCTGATACAGTGGCAAAGCCAGGTTTGGAACCCCGCATCTGTGTGCTCCTAAGGTAATGCTCCTTCACCACTGAGCGGTGGCTTCTGAGCTAGCCTATAAATTCCTTGCATATGGTGACCCAGACTTTTACTTCTTTTGCATCATCCATTGACTCCAGCTGAGCATATGCAGAAGAGTCAAAATGAAAAGGAATGGAGGGAATCCCCTGGTGGTCCAGTGGTTAGGACTCTGTGCTTTCACTGCCATGGACCTGGGTTCAATCCCTGGTCAGGGAACTAAGATCCCACAAGTTGTGGAGCACGGTCAGGAAAGATAGATAGATAGATAGAAAGGAAGGAAGGAAGAAGGAAGGAAAGAAAGGAAGAAGGAAAGGGAGGAAGGGAGGAAGAAAGAGAAAAAGAAAGAGAAAGAAAGAAAGAAAGAAAGAAGGAAAGAAGAAAGAAAAAGAAAATGAATGGATGCCTGAGGGAGAGAAGAAAATCATTAATGTTCCATCAGCTGGTATCCTTGATATCTTCTGTTTGGGTTGTCTGTTGCTACTTAACAAATCACCACGTGATTCACTGGCTTAAAACAGCAACAACTATGCCCTTGCGCAAGATTCTGCAATTGAGGTAGTGCTCAAAAAGGAGAGCTCACCTCTGCTCCATGCGGCCTCAGTGGGGATGGCTCCCATGTGGCTGGAGGATCCATTTCTGATTTGGCAAGTTGGAATGCTGGCTGCCAGCTAGGAGCTCACCTGGGACTGTTGGCCATGTCTTGTTTCTCCTCCATGGGCCCTCTTCCTGGCTTGGCCGGGCTTCTGATAACATGAAGGATGGGACCCCAGAGGGAGCACCCCAAGACCAAGTGCTTTCCGAGGACAAGTCCCAGCATCCAAGACTGCACTGCCCAGTACAGTAGCCACTAGCTGCATGTGGCTATAGAGCGCTTGAAATATGTTTAGTCTGAATCGAGATATGCCTTAAGTACGAAATACACACCAGAGTTTGAAAGCTGCATCTGAAAAACAAAAGGTAAAACATCTCTAGTACCTTTTAAAAATATTGACCCCATTTTGGAATGACGATATGTTGCACATGGGCAAAATAAGATATACTATATTGAAATTAACTTCATTACTTTTTAAAATGTGGCTGCTGGAAATTTGAAAATGTCTGTTGTGCTGCTCCCAGAGTTTATCAGGCCTCTGCTTGCATCACACGTGTCACTTACCAGGAGCCAAAGCTAATCACATGACCAAGCTGGAGTCATGCTGGGAAGAAGCTACACAAAGGTGTGACCACCCAAGTAACAATCTACCACAACTTCCAAGGTTTTCATTTTGTCAATTAAAAAAACATTATACTGCAATTTTGTAAAATGCAAAAAGCTCTATAAAAAGTGTTTCCAGAGAAAACACTTCCAGCTTCAGTACTTAATAAGATACAGTACTTTAGGTATTTCAGCAGTGGTTATACAAATATTAGCCGCCTGTTATATGCGAAGCTCCAGCTACTGAAGCAGAGGAGTTAAGGGCTCTCATGTGACTTAAGACTTGAGAAATTTAAAATTAATTTCTGGAATGGAAGAATGAACAATATAAAACGCGGCCATACTAAGACCTAGTTGCATGTTAGAGAATAAGTGCCACACGGGCTACTTGCTTACCCTTGGTATCTCCAGTTATGTCATCTTTTTATTTTTGGGATGTGTCTTTTCCTCATCTGGGTTCCTGAGATTCTGATTCATGAGATCAGAGGTAGAACCAACATAGGAATGTTTGACACGTATAATTTAATTAGATAATTTTTATGTGCATCTCTGGTTGAGAACCATAGGAGGGTATGTTTCATGGGTGTTCATGGGATGTGAAGATAGAAGAGGAATGAAGTCCAGGGTGTTTCTGGAATAAGGGGTCCTTAGATGTGGGATGGGTTTCAGCCCCTGATAAGAGTTCAGAAGATGCTAAAACTTCCACAGTATTACATAAATCAGCAGACAACAGTTCTGAGATTGCTTCACCCTCGGGCATCTTGGGCATGGGGGGTGGCAGTGAGGTGAATTTCAAATTTTTGCTCTCAGTACCAGGGACTTGGCTGGTATGATGTTCACACAGGGATGGAACATGGCTGCAGTAGTTTGCTAGGGCTGCCATAACAAAGTTCCACAGACTTGGTAGCTTAAATGACAGAAGTTTATATTCTCACAGTTCTGGAGGCTGGAAGTCCAAGATCAAGGTGTTGGGAGGGTTGCTGTCTTCTGAGGCCTCTCTCCTTGGCTTGTAGATGCTATCTTCTCCCTGTGGGCTCAGTAGTTGTGGCTCGCGGGCCCTAGAGCGCAGGCCTTCCCTCCATTGTGTCTGTGTCCTAATCTCCTCCTCATGGAAGGACACCAGTCAGATTGGATCAGGGCTAACCCTAACACCCTCATTTTAAATTAATCACCTCTTTAAAGACCCTATCTCTAAGTCTAATCACATTTTGAGGTTCTGGGGCTTAGGATTTTGACATACGTTTTTGAGGAATAGCATTCAACCAACAACAGATGATTTCTAAGATGGGCACTCTCTCTGACAGAATGGTTTCTATGTTCAAAAGCATGAAAATTTGTTTGAAAAACAGAAATAGATATAATATTTCAGATGCATTACAAAGTTGTCTATTTCTTACTTTCTGAGGCCATCTTTCCATGGTGAAATGAGACCAAAAAACATAGTTGCAAAATCAAAAAGAGTAAAACTAAGAGTTTCGGGTATTTGCTGTTGATACATACACACACATCATTTGGAGGGCACTTTCTGAAGCTTCTCTTTCCCCTTGCTTGCGTCAGAAGTAGGGCCTTAATAAAACAAAAATATAACCCTGGGTCTTCGGACAGAATAACCTTCTCTGAGAACCCATGATGGCACTGGGCTGTAGGCCCGAGTCCCAGATCACACAGCCAGTGAAGTCTGGGTTCAAGTCACAAGCACAGGAGAACTCTCTCTCTAGGTCTCTGTTTGGTGCCTGGTGTTTTTCATACAATAGATGATGAATATTTGTTGTGTAGTCACTGCTAAAACACCTGAAGTACTATACCCTATCATGTACTAAAGTTGGAAGTTTTTTCTATGACTTTTTATAGAGCTTTTGGTATCAGGTCATTTTACAAAGTTACATTCAGTTGTGCTTTTTTGTTTTTTTTTTAAATAAATTTATTTATTTATATTTTTGGTTGTGTTGGGTCCTCATTGCTGCACGCAGGCTTTCTCTAGTTGCAGCGAGCGGGGGCTACTCTTTGTTGCGGTGCGCGGGCTTCTCATTGCGGTGGCTTCTCTCGTTGCGGAGCACGGGCTCTAGGTGTGCGGGCTTCAGTAGTTGTGGCACATGGGCTCAGTAGTTGTGGCTCGCGGGCCCTAGAGCGCAGGCTCAGTAGTTGTGGCATATGGGCTTAGCTGCTCTGCGGCATGTGAGATATTCCTGGACCAGAGCTCCAACCCATGTCCTCTGCATCGGCAGGCGGATTCTTAACCACTGCGCCACCAGGAGAGTCCCTCCATTGTTTTTTAAATTGAGCAAAATGAAAACACTGGAGGATGTAGTTATAATATTAAGGATGCATTCATTCAGTTAAGACAGGGCAAAGCATTCCAGAAAGAATGAATAGCATATGCAAAATCTGGGAGGGAACAGGATGAATTCAAGAGATTGAAAGGTGCCCAGTTTGATCTCAGTGGCCAGTGAGGGGATCATGCAATGAGAGGTGTGGTCTGGGACTTTAAGGGTGTGTCATTTGAGGATGAGTAGGGTCCTGGAAGCTTCCATCTCCGTATTGGAAGGCTTTCTAAGTGGAATGAAGTGTTTTCATACACTGCATTGTTTTTCATGCCTGCCACCCTGCGTCAGACCTTTCCAAGAAGGATTCAGCTTAAGTGAGTAGTACTTTCATGTGTCAGAAGTCATCAAGAGTCAAGTCTTTCCTCCTTAACCTCCAGTCCCCACAGTACTGAAACTTTCTAGTAGATGGTTAGAAAAAGAATTTTCTCCTGGACTACCGTGTCTTACCGTAACTTCCTATTATACATTTTCTGGGCCCTCCCCCGGTGCTCCCATGAGGGGTGCCTCCCATGTCCTCTGAAAACATCCAGTCTGAAGCTACAATTCCACTTGATAACTGCTATTTTTTTTCTCTGGCTCCACTTTCCAGAAATCTTACCTGTGAGGCTACCTGAAGGTGTCCTAGAGTGGTTCCTGCTGATAATACCCAGGGAGGTCCCACTTTTGTCTCTGCCAAGGGTCTGAACCTCAGGGAATGACATGCCATCCTTCAAATCCTCAGGCAAGAAAATATGGCATCAACTGTAACTCACTCATGAATTCTAACAATTCTTTGTCAGTTTTGTACTTGCCCTTTCTTCTGCCTGGGAAGCTCCTTTCCCAGATATCTTTATGGCTCCTCCCCTCACTTCCTTCAGGTCTCTACTCAAACATCATCAGAGAGGGCTTCCCTGGCCACCCTAGAATAAAAGGATCCCTCCCTGTTTATCTTCCTTACCCTAACTTCTTCATATTTTTCTTTAGCCTGCTCTAGCAGGTTCCCTAAAAGTTAATGTCCCCTGATGCTGCTGAAGTCATAACTCACCGATCCTCCATTCATTCATTGCACCAAGGCTTTTTGAGCACCTACTATATGGAGGGGACCATGCTAAGTTATAGAGATAAAGAGAAGAGCAAAAGACACAACTAGCAAAGAAGTGAATAAATGCATTTGGTCATCTTACGATGGAAACAGGGAGGCCTGTTAGGGGCTTACCTGAACTTGAGTGGCCAAGAAAGGCTTTGTGAGGAAAGCATCCGTAGGAGCAGGTTGCACCAGCCTCTGTTCCGTCACTTTCTAGCTCTCACCCCTCTCATGCCGTGGGCTCAAATCCAGGCCCAGGAGCTGGGCAGGGAGCAGACGCTGTGTCATCCCCTCCATCAGTCTGTCTCCCTCCCTTTCCTACTTTCACCTTCTGCCAGTTACAAGACGCTTCTGTGCGTGAATATGGATGGGTACAAATAGATGATCCAGGGATGGGGTTGGGAGGTGGCCGGGAAGAAGACAAGCTCATGCTCTTTGACAGTGTCGAAGCCCTGGTTGAGTCAAGTGCTATGACATTTCATAATGTCTCACCCCACGCTACCTAAGCCTGATTTTCTGGCCTTTTTGATCTCAGGAAACTCAAAATCTTCTCAAGATACATAACAGTGATCTTTTCAAAATGCAAATCTGGTCACACCACTCCCCTACCCTAGCTTAAAACCTTGCAGCGGGGTCCCACTGCTCTGCCCTTGGGATAAAAGCTACTTCCGGCTCGGGGACCTTGTATGGTGTCTCTAGCCTCTCCAGCCCAGTCTGCAGTCACCACCCCCCTCACTGTCCCCTGTGGTCACACTGGGGAACTTTGAATCCTTTGGATTCACCCTGCTTCCTCCCAGCTTTAGCACATGCCATTCCTTCTTTCTAGAATGCTTTTCGCTCTGTCTTAACCAGGTTAACTCATTCTTAATATTTAACTCAAATATTATTTCTTTGAGGACGCCTCCCATGGTCACTTTATAGCATGCGGCAGGGTTATGATTTCACATAAATCTGTTTGATTGATTCATGTCATCTCCCCCATTAGAGAGTAAGCTCTGTGGATTGTGACCATTTCTGCTGACCACTGCATGCCCAGCCTTAACCTAGGGCCTGCAATGTAGGAAGTACTTGCTAATATTTGTTGAATGAGTAAACAATCGAATCAATCAATAAAAATCTCTTTCTTTGTACTCCCCTTCAGGCATAAACAAGAAGTAGTTGCTGGAGAAAAGGCAGTCCTGGCCAGGCACACAGTCCACTGCATGGAAAATATGGGGTCACTGTTCCTAAGAGGCAACTCCCTTCTTCTTTTTTTTTTTTTTTGCGGTACGCGGGCCTCTCACTGTTGTGGCCTCTCCCGTCGCGGAGCACAGGCTCCGGACGCGCAGGCTCAGCGGCCATGGCTCACAGGCCCAGCCGCTCTGCGGCACGTGGGATCCTCCCAGACCGGGGCACGAACCCGCATCCCCTGCATCGGCAGGTGGACTCCCAACCACTGCACCACCAGGGAAGCCCAACTCCCTTTTTGCACATTGCTTATTCATTGGTTTTACTAGAAAGAGTCCAGCCTTGTAGACAGCGATGTTTGTGGTGAGGGTGGGGTGGGAAGGGTGTCTGACGAAGAACACTCGAAGTGGCCTGACCTCTACTTCTGTGTGTGACTGTTCCTGTGACTCGGTGTACAGAGAGAGATGACGTCTACATTTATTTTCCCACCTTATTTTTTCTACTGTTCCTTCCTTCTCAGTCCAAGTTACAGCTTTTCCCAAAGGTTCTCAGTGTAATGGAATAAAATTGCTTGGGATCATAAATAAGGTTCAAGAAGAGTAACCAGCAGAGGTTTGGGGGACGATGGCTTCTCCTTCCTCCTCTATAATTTATTGTTTTTCCGCCGTAGGAAGCCAAATGATATTTCTCTAATTAACAGACACAGGCAACTATAGTATAAATCAACATCACAGCCTTTTTAGTGATGCAATCACTTTATGATCAGGGGATATAAATGAAACATCACAAATGCATCTCAAGCAGCAAAACATAATGGAATAAGCGAGAGGGGTTGTCTGTCTCTGGGGACTGTGGGCACTGAGGGGGATCTTCGCTCTGGAAGCTGCTGATTTTGCCCTAGCATAACCTGAGGAGTGTATCCTGCCCATGGTTAGGGGCACTGAACAGTCATGTACTTTCTGTCTCATGTTGCCTGTAGGTATGAGTTTGGTGTCTGTACCCTGGAGAGACCAGGATCTGGGTGGTAACCTCAGCCTTGGAACTTATTCCCTGCATGACCTTTGGGAAGTCACTTGCCTCCATGAGCTCTGTTTTTTCATTGCACATCGGTTATAATAATGGTACTTTACTTCATAGCATGATTGTGGGCATTAATGCATTAATGCATGCAAGGAACTTAGGGTAGTATCTGACATGTAAAGAGAAATTTAATTCAGTTAAGCTCTTATGATTGTGATTTTCATTATTATTATCCCCAGCCTCATGTCTCTCCATTTTAGCATGCATAATCACTTAAAATGCTGATTTCTGGGTGACAGGCCCCACAGTCTGATTCCACAATCTGGGGGAGAGCCCAGGACTCTGCATTTTAACAACCTTATTGATGCTTCTGGTATTGGCAGTCTGTGAATTAATTTGGAAAGCACTGCTTTATGGCATGCATGGCAAGTTGAGGCATTTGCTGAATACCTACCTGCTAGGGAAACATCCAGGGAGCAGATTTAAACTATATTTATATTTCGTTCTAGGAAGTGGACTGTGGATGGGCTTTGCCGGGGGCACCATACCTTCCCTATTTTCCTAACGCAGAGCTAGATTCCAAAGCACAGAGGATGGCTGGGAGATGAGGCTGCATCTGGAGATAAGGGTGGAGGAGATGAACCACAATAAATCCTTTCTGTTCACACAGCTTAGATCTTTTCTTCCTCCCTGGTCCCCTTTCTCTTTCCCAAATTTGGTAATTATTTATTAGTTCCTCCCAACCTAAAACCTGAGGGAGGGGATAATATGTTACAGTTTATAAAACATTTATCTGTTCATGATCTCATGTAAAATTCCCAATCCTGTGAGACCAGCAGGAAAGAGAAGTGATTATCTCTATTTAACAGTTGAGAAAACTGAGGTTCAGAAAGAAAAGAGAATTTTTGTGAGGTCACGCAGTTCTTAAGGGATAAGTGAGTCTTGATTCCAGGATTTTTAATCCTGAATCTAATATTTTTCTCACTGTGACATAGAGCCTTTGGTCATTTCCCTTTCTTATAAACAAATAACTGGTGTATGACAACCGTGTGTAGACAATGATTATATTTTGAGTGTGTGTGTGTCAGTGTGTCTGTGTTTGTGTGTGCTGGAGGTGTGGGTGTGGAGCCACCTAGTAGAGCTCCTGTCCCCTTGTTCCAACATCTTGTGATTCCCCCAGTACTATCCCACCCACCCCAACCTCAGGGTCCCAGTTAAGTTTTCCATTTTTTAACTAAAGAAACACTGTGTTGAAACTGTTCCTGACATTTTAAGCAAGTTCAGTAGCCATTGTCCCTAGAAGTCTTGGAGCATTTTATAGAATGCTGTGACATTTTAAAAGTTGAAAGAATTATGTGTTTGAGGACACATGGGCATTTCCTTCTCCCCTTTGCCCCTTCTCCCATTCAGTCACCTAGGCATTCTGTGTTCACTGCTCAAGGGAAGGATGACCGAACCACAATGAAAGGAGGAGTCCTCGATGGGTAACTGCATTTCCAAAGCCCAGGCTGTAGGTTGAGGGGAAGACCCACGAGCATAACTTGAGCATAGATCTGGGCAAAGCCTAATAAGCAAGGAATAAACAAAAGTCCTGGACTTTGGGAAGGGAGAGGATGGCAGAGGTAAAGAGGGAGAGCGGTTAGTGGGCTTATGAAGCTGGCCGTGAGTGGAGGGAGCAAGTGGGCAGAGCAGAGGCCGCATCCAGAGACTCCTCAACCTCTGCCTCAGCATCCTCTCAAAAAGGCCTTGTCAGTGGTGTACACTTAGAAGATGAAGGGGGACCTCTTCTGTATCTTCAGAGGGCCCAGCCATCCCTCCCCTCGGTTGAATATAGCATAGAGCCTGCCCTGGGGACCTACAGTGGCTGCCCTTCCCGTTGGTCGAGCCCCTTTCACCCACCCCATGTGGGCAACCCTCATTTCAATACCATGGGACACTTATATATACCTGAGGCCAAGGGCGTGTGTCCTGGGCACCCAGAGGGTGTTGTGGTGTGTTTTTTATTAAGTTTTATTTTTTTATTTTAAGTTTTATTTTTTTAAGCTTTATGTATTTTTTATCTTTATTTTTTAACTTAATTTTGTTAGAGCAGGTTTAGGTTCACAGCAACATTAAGGAAGTGCAGAGATTTCCCATGTGGCCCCCGCCCCCATGTAGGCGTGGCCTCCCCAGTATCAACACCCCCACCGGAGGGGGACATTTGTTACAATTGATGAACCTACTGATACACTGACACATCCTTATCAGCCAGAGTTTATAGCTTACACTGTGGTTTACTGTTGATGTTGTACATTCTGTGGGTTTAGGCAAATGTATAATGGCACGTATCCATCATTATAGTATCATACAGAGTACTTCTGCCATAAAAATCCTCTGTGCTCTGCCTGTTCATCCCTCCCCACCCCGCAAGCCTGGTAACTGACTTTTTACTGTCTCCATAGTTTTGCCTTTTCCAGAAGGCAAAGAAGTTGGGATAATACAGTATGTAGCCATTTCAGATTGGCTTTTTACACTTCACAGTATGCATTCAAGCTTCCTGCATGTCTTTCCCTGCATAGCTTGATAACTCATTTCTTTTTAGCACTGAGAGATATTCCATTATCTGGATTTACCACGGTCGATTTATCCATTCATCTACCAAAGGACATCTTAGTTGCTCCCAAGTTTTGGCAGTTATGAATCAAGCTGCTGTAAATGTTCCTGTGCAGGTTTTTGTGTGGACATAAGTTTTCAGCTCCTTTGGGTAAATGCCAAGGAGCATGACTGCTGGATCATACCATAAGAGTATGTTTAGTTTTATAAGAAACTGCTAAACTGTCTTCCAAAGTGGCTGTACCGTTTTCCATTCCCACCAGCAATGAGTGCTAGTGAATGAGTGTTTCTACTGTGCTGCATCTAAGCCAGCATTTGACGTTGTCAGGGTTCTGGACTTCCGTCTTTCCTATAGGTGTGTAATGGTATCTTGTAGTGACGGTGGTATTTTAAAGAAAGCCCTCAGCATCAGTACTGGAGTAGGACCAGTGGGCCATCTCAAACACCTCTTCTATCCTCAGAGCCAAGACAGTGGTTAGTGTACCTGTGCTGCACATATATACACACGGGAAATCAGGCCCCATGGAATTTTGTGCTACATCAGGTAGAATTTTATATTATATTTGAATATAAATGTGAATACAAGTGCTACTAATTTAAAAACAATGATGGAAGGAAACACTTGATATGAGAATACCTATCAATTCTTGTTCATGTATGCATTTATGGATTGGTTGGTCCATTGGCTGCAAAGCTGAAAAGGAAAATCACTACTTAATTGCAGTGACAAGATGCGTGAACCAGCTCGTGTAGCATGAGTTTCCAGGTGGTTGTGCTCTAAGAATCCCTGCACTTCCCCTCTGGAGTAACAGCCAGTTTGCTTCCAGACATTCCTGATGCCTGATACCGGGCCTTCCGAGGGTCTGTGGGCCACAACAGTGTAGTGTCTTTTCCACAATAGCTACCTTACTTTTTCTTTTTTTTTAACTTTTATTGCGGTATAGTTGATTTACAATGTTGAGTCAGTTTCAGGTGTACAGCAAAGTGAATCAGTTATACATATATCCACTCTTTTTCAGATTCTTTTTCCATATAGGCCATTACAGAGTATTGAGTAGAGTTCCCTGTGCTATACAGTGGGTCCTTATTAGTTATCTGTTTTATATATAGTAGTGTGTAATGTCAATCCCAATCTCCCAATTTATCCCTCCCCACCTTTCTCCCCAGTATGTGACTCTATTTCAGAGGAAATATACCATATCTTAATTACATTGTTTTTCTTAAATGGGAGCCACTCCATGAGGCTAAACTATCATTTTGCTGCTGCCATCTGATTCAGCCCAAGTCCAAAGCTATTAAAATCTTCGTGAGGAGTCTGGAGATAACATGGCTGCCAAACTTCTGCTTTAACAACCAAGTCTTTTGTCCCCGCTGCTATTGTGAATTCTGAATTCCACCCTGTGTCAGCAGTCTTCCTGTTAAGGCTCTATTGATCTAGAGACGGATGAACTCATTTTTCTTTTCAAGGTATGGAAGTGGATGTGGTCCTGGCACTTAACTAGATGGTGGGAGGAGGTTGGCTTCTAGCCCCCACCTTGGCCCACCATGTCTAATTAAAATGGAGTCTGCCTTCTTTGATGAGTTCATAAGTGTTTCACAGACAGGCGGGGTGTAGCAACTTTGCAAGACACTGTTTAAAGATCTTCAACATCTGAGAAAGCCACAAAATCCAATAATCCTACTTTCAGAACTCCAGGGTGCCCACGAGATCAATCTCATATCTAAATATCACATAAAGAGAGTGCATTGCATTATAGACTGGTTTCTATTGAACACCACCTAAGAAACAGCATTAGACAGTTTTGAAAAAGAATGGAGACTATACCAAAGGGAATGGAAAAGGTTGTCAAATTCTAGAGAATTTTCCCCTTGATTAAAGCTGCACTTTCAAAATTGTTACATTATTAACAAAAGTCAGCTTAGCTCCAATTTATCTTTTGGACAGTTTCTTGATGGATTAGATGTTGGGAATAAACGGGAAGAGCTTTTATGTTCCTTTTTGGGCACAGACAAAGCTGCTATTAATTCTTCTCTTGGTACCTGCAGTAATAGCTGCATGAGGTCCTTCTGAGTAGGTTAATGAGTGTTGAGGTGGTGTTATTTTTAATGGGAGGAGCACCTAGACCCGTGCCCATCCTGGCATGTGCCCCCCAATGCAAGGTGTGTGTGTCTGGTATTTGTTAGCAGATGGGACCCAAGCACAGAAAAGAGAGCATTTGATTCAAATATGCTGAGGCTGGAGGGGGTTCCTTTAGCTTCTTCTTTCTTGACAAATAATAGCATTGAGGGATGCTTTCCATTTTTCTTTAGAATAAAAAATAGATTTACTTGGCTTGACATATTTTATTTCAGCTTTTCAGTATTTTTATTATTGTTAATATTTCTAAAGCTGTGCTTTATGGAACACTAAATCCGTGCATATGGGAAGCAAATATCCCTGCACTTAATTCAACTTGAAAAATGCTGGTGGAACAGATTTGAAAAGTTTTCTTTACTGCAGGACTTTTCAGAGCCTTTAATATGCCAAGCTGCCCTGTGAATTTTCAAAGGGCTAGAAAGGGAAGCTAATATTGAATTTCCTAAACGTATTTGATCATGAAATTCTTTATCAACAAACCTCTCTTGACAACTTCTTGGGAATATGCTTTGGAAAATGCTTGATGCTCCGGGTACACATTACATTTCATTAGCACCTTACAGTGTAGTCTAAGATGGAGAGATTCAAATGAAAGGGACAGTCAGGCTGGTTAGTTCCCTTAATATACACCCCCGCATCTCCTATGAGCTCTCCCAAGACTGGGTTTTCAAAACTGCAACAATTGCCTAAGTCTCTAATTCAAAAGCAGTGGTTGGTCCTTTGGTTGGATCTGAGCTGTCATAGATACAAACAATAGCTTGAAATTTAATTATATTTCTTTGAGTAGCCTCAATTTCCTCATGTTTGTCTGTTCCTATACACCTGAGAAGCTCCGAGACAAGAAGTCTTGTCTATTTCATGCTCAACATCTAGATGAAAAGCAAAAATATCATCCCAGAGGCTCAGCTATTTTTTATACTAAATAGTTCAAATCCACCCCCCCTTTTTAGTGATCTTAAAACTTATTCTCATCTTTCTCTAAATATCTTCTGATAGCCCCTTTTAGCCAATGAAAGTCCAGTGTAGACCCTAACTTTGCTTTCCAGTGTTTTAATGTTTTAGTCCATAGTATGTTTACTAGTATAACATTACTTGACCTAACTCCCCAAAGCCCCACCTTCCTCTCTCTCTCTCTTTCTCTCCCTCTCTCTGTCATAAGGGTTTTACTCTTGAATTTTTGGTTTGTTAGATAGGGACCAGTGTCCTTGGGACATGCACAGATGCAGGATTTTGGACAAAGCCAGATTAGAAGAGAGCTAAAATAAGAAAACCCCAACACGAGAACCCTAATATGTCCTCACACTACTGTCTGTGACCTCTCTTTATTTTGTACTAGTTCCAACTTAAGTAAATTCCATGGCATTTAGTTGGTGAGACACTAACTCTTTTATGGCAAAATGAATTAGTGTGTTATTTATATATTTTAAACTTAGTTAGACACTCCCTTAAGCCTCACAGCCAAGTCAATACAGTTATGTTTGAAGATGGAGCTTGAAGTTCTATTTTCATTCATTTTAATGGTTTACAAGTAAATTGCATTTTCTACTTCATTCTGTGACGTAAGTCAATAGGTATCCAATGTAAATGTAGTTCATTTATATCTGAATTGATGTTCTGTCCGCCATTACCTTATGTTTCTAATGCATTCTGATACATTAGTAAATAGGCTTGTCTGATTAATCATTAGCACATGAAAAGAATTAGCTGCTGCCTGCCAAATGGACTTATTGACACTGATAAGAGGACCGATGATGGTATCACCTGGAAGTGGGGTGTGCAAGTAATTCAAGAAAAAATGCCTCAGTAAATATGGAGAGTTCTGAAAGTATTTCGTCAATTCTTCATATGATAGACATCCTATACTTTTATTTAAAAAATAAAAACAATTTTCTAACACTCAAACTTGATGGACAAAATGTCTTGATCTACTTTGTAAACTTCGTTGCCTAAAATCTAAATACATTTTTAGTCTAGGAAGGTAACTTCCTGACCACTGCTGATGGAGAATAACAGAAGTTTTAGAACCTTCAAGAAGAAAACAGAGCACAGTGAAAGCCCTTAGAAGCTGTGATTCACAGCCTGAAGTTTAGTCCCGTTTAGCCTGAATACCTATGTTCCAGGTAGCCTGTCATCCCAGTTTTGGCCAGAGATGTTTATGGAGGCCAGAGAAATTTACATGCATGTGCACCCAAACACACACACACACGGGCACACACACGCACGCACGAACATGCACCCACACAGGTGCGGATTTATATGCTCCTTGGAGAAAACTCATGCTGTACATACTGTCCATTTACTGACTTCTGTGTGGTGGTTCCACAAAGGGGGACAGAGCTGAAGTGTATGTGATGTACTACAACTCCAGCACGTCCCTGGGATAAGGCAGCATGATGTACCTAAAAGGGTCACAGCCCCATCATTTTGAAAATGCTCATGTAACTCTGCTTTGTTATTGTCTGACCCATTAGATTTAAAAGCTCTTCTGTGTGATTGCCAAGTACATTAATGTGAACCAATGATAAAAGTCTCGCTGCCTGAGCTGCCAGAACTTGTGCAACATCTTCAGGCAGCGCTGCAGTGTGGCGGCATGTTGCAGAGTCTCTATTGCTGGGATTTGTTTTATTCTGGGGTTTAGAGCAGCACATAGGATGGGGGCAAGAGAAGTGCTATTGTGGGTGCCTTTGCTCCGATCTGACCTGAAGCCGAGGTGCTAGGCGCTTCAGAAATATGGCTAATGAAGGGCTGTATTCCCTTGGGAGATTCCTTATTGAGCAAGGATTCTGATGAAACATGAATGAGGAGCCTAACGTCTAGCATGTGTTTAGTGATTCACATTCTCTTCTCTTTCCTCAGTTTCCCCACGTATCCAGTGGTGAAAATAATTGCTGCCCTTCCTACCTCCCAGAGCGTTTGAGTTTCAAACAAAATGATGCTCATGAAGACATTAAGGAAGGGCTTACCAAATGCAAGATGGCAGAGGTCCTGTTTTTATTGTAGTATGTCTTCTGTCTTTAAAATTGAAAGCTACTTGAAGACCTGTGCAGTGGGTTCCCAGGCAGCATGAAGTGAACAAATATTTATTTGATTTAACTCAAATGAAAAGCTGTATATTTCATTTTCTCATTTCAATTTTGGGGCAGAACCTTCTCTCACTTTTAACGTGACCTTCAGACCCGTTCTTTTCCTTCATAGACTACATACTGGATAGCGCATGGATTGCTTTTGAGCTTTGTGTTATCTCAGAAGTAGGAGGACCAGAGGCCTCGTGTGAGTCCTCAGTCGCATATACGTTCTTTGATCTTGGCTATAGGGGGAGGCTTTCTCTATTGTCCTGATAGGAAGAGTTTTCCAGGGCTTCGCAAACAGCGTGGACCACCATGCAGGGAGAGGAAAATGCATGACTCACTGTGGATTGATCTGTCCTGCATGTCGTAGAGAATGAATGGCTATGAAGTGGGCTCAGGAACTGAATTGCCTGTGTTCTCATCTTGGGCTTCTCACTTATAAGTTGTGTGACTTGGGGCAAAGTTATTGTTAACATATCTCTTTCTTAGTTTCCTCATTTATGAAATGGGGATAATAATACCACCTAACTCATTGGATTGCTGTGAAGAGTAAAGGTGTGAAGCACATACAGCATTGAGTTTAATGTCTGGCCTGTAGTCAAAAAACCTTACTGTCGTGTTTATTGCTAAAGATGATGATGGTCGTGATGGTGATGGAGATGGTGCAGGATTAGTGGGAGGTGGATTCGGCCGCCCGCCAGATAGGATGTGAAAAGCCTTGAACACCATTCTTAGATTTCCCTGAGTGTTAACAAAGTGATTGGGTCCTCAGAGTGACTCATACCTGGGATGCTTAAATATCTTTTTCCCCGAACTATGTTTGCCTCTTTCATTTTTTTTTTTTTTATAGGACTTGTCTGTCTGGTTCACAGCCATATCACCCATGCCAAGAATAGTGCCTGGAGTCTGGTCGGCACTCAATAAATATTTGTTAAATGGATGAATGACTCTTCTACTCCTGAAAGGGAATCCTTTGCGTTTTGTATTTAGTTTGAGACACATTTGCCAGATTCATTGCAACTGAGTTCCTTTTCCTTACACCTAAAATAAGAGTAATAGAGGACTATTTTTCTCTTAATAAAATAGACAGAGTTTGTTTGAGCATGTCAACACCTGGAGCTATAAACACCAGTCTCCGTCTCTACCGTACTACACATTTGGGGATCCACTGGAGTCACCCTTTGACGAAGCTGTCACTGAGAAAGCACCCAATTGAACACAAGGACCTTCTTATGCTTTCCTTCCTAAGCTGGATCCTCATGTAACATCGCTTCATTTCCTACAACAGCACCCGGAAAGGTGGCAGCAAGCCCTTCTCTGGGCAGGGGCAAGGAAGTCAGGAAGTGTGATATTTTATTAATTATTACGAAAATAAACTGTGGGGCTGAGACTTGCTACCACAAAGTGCAAGTGTGAAAATCCCACTTCCCTGGTGAAGAAAAAACTCCTCGTTAACTACACAGTTCTTCCCTCAGCATCACATAAAGCAGGAGGAAAGAGTGCAGACATTATCAGCATTTTAAACAAATGACAAGTTTACCTCTGAAAGGTGATGCCGTAAATCATATTTCCTTCCATGGTAGCAGTATATTCTTCAGTCTTGTATATTTTCCTTTCAAATATTTTTTTCCCCCAAAAGAATCTAGGAGACAGGTTGTCCATTGATTCATGTCTTGCAATATGTTAGCTATTAATAATATTCTCATTTCATAATTTTTCCCTCTTTTGAATGCGTTCCAGATGTTCACCTTGCACATGTGAATTTTAAATGCTCACTGTTTCAATCATCTTGTGTCCCAGGAACTTTAAACCGGTTTGTAGCCTTCTTTCCAGAACCCGAAAGAGACCGTGAAAAGATGAGGATGGGGGAGAGAGAGCACATGCCTGTGATAGAACACGGGTATGGACATACAAAGGGATGCATAATTGTGACTTCTTGGAAGTTTGTGACTGTTATGTCTATATATATATATATATATATATATATATATATATATATATATATATATTTTTTTTTTTTTTTTCGGTACACAGGCCTCTCACTGTTGTGGCCTCTCCCGTTGCGGAGCACAGGCTCTGGACGCGCAGGCTCAGTGGCCATGGCTTACGGGCCCAGCCGCTCCGCAGCATGTGGGATCTTCCCGGACCGGGGCACGAACCCGTGTCCCCTGCATTGGCAGGCGGACTCTCAACCACTGTGCCACCAGGGAAGCCCTATGACTTCATATATTTTTAAGAAATTGACTTTATGCTTTTATTTTTAATAAATAATATTTTAAAAATGGATTGACAAAATAAATTTATTACAGAGTAACATTAGGATAAATAAAACTTGGGTTCAGTTTGTGATTCAGACTTCTATTTTGAGAAAAAATGAAGACTGATGAAATTCTTAAGTCAGCCTGCCCACAAGATGGCTTCAAGTTGCCTAATGGCCTTTACTACAAGGTGGCGTGAAAACAGTGGTTAAAAGTGGAGATTATCAGAACAAAATATACTTCTTAAACAAATAGGACATACTGCCTATTGCATGCTTGTTAGGTCAAACCCGGAATAGAATTCTTGATCAAGAAGTGATCGTAGGTTCCTGTGATTTGATTCATGAGAGTTACTTTCTCTTTGAGCAAAGTCTATGTTTTATAGTATTGTTTATGAATTTCTGGTCCATTTGTGGGATGCTTAAGGTGTGTAATAGAGGACTATTTTTGAGTGCCCTACATCAATTTTCTGTATTAATTAGGGTCAGCTTTTGCTACTGTAATAGAGAGACCCAACACCCAAGATGCATAAAGAACAAAGGAGTTTATTTCTCCCTCATGTACCCATGTGAGGGCCCCATGTGAGTGGTCTGGTTTGGTAGGACAGCCCTGCTCCGCATGGACCCTGGTTCCTGCCAAATCATTGTTCCTTTACACCCCGGGGCATTGTCATCATCTCATGGTTGAAGCTGGGTTGCTATCATATTCAGGTTCCAACCAGTAGGAAGAAGAAAGTGTAGAGGAAGCATATCTAATATCACCAGAACCAGACACATGACTTCCTGTCACATTCCACAGGTGAGACTCTAAGGGGTCTGGCTGAGCAGAGGGGAGCCTTGTTGCATTTCTAATCCTATGAAGGGAGAAGAGGGCAGATTGGATGGACTTCCAGCATTCTCCACCACAGCCAGCACCCTGCCCCTGCCACACACAAAACTTCTGGCCTGTGTACCCATGGGCCATCCCCCACCCCAGTGCACAGGGTTGTAGAAAATTTCCAAGCCCTGGGCCTCAATTTGGTAGCCCTTAATTTCCCCCTCACTTGGACTCTGCCCCCAGTCTCCACGGGAATATAATCTCGAGGTTTTTACATCAACTTTCCTTATCTTTCCCCAGCCTGCAGGGCAAAAAACCAACCAACATTCACCATACCAGCCCGACAGTATCCATTTACCTTTTTCCTTCCAGTTTAATCCAAAGTTTCTCTTTTCCAGCCTTTTCTAGTACACAAAACCAGGAGATTGTCTGGAAATAAATAAACTTAAGCAAAATAATTGCTAAGTAGAAGTACTATGTCTTTTTTTTTTTCTGTTACCTTTCTAGGTGACATTTAGTCTTCGGTCCTTGTGGTTTAATTTGCAGTACCAGTATGGACTGTGTGAAAACATCTAGTGCTCTTCTTTACCACGTCAGCTTCTAAAATCAATGTGAGTGTGCTCTCCTGTGGGAGCCAGTGTCGTGTAAAGAGTATGGACTTTGGGGTTAGACTGGACTGGGTGTGAGACTCATTTGCTGGGTGGCTGTGTCTACATTCCTCCTTCAATTCAGTTCAGACTTAGTTTACTCACGCTTACTTTGAGGATAATAAAAGTTCTCTCATGTGGTCGCTGTGGGCATTGAAGGAGTTAACATCATAGGGCATATCGTAGGGGGCCAGTAGGAGTAGCTCAGAATATTATAAAAGCAGTGGGATCAGTAACCTGAGTTCCTGAGTCTCCTTTGCTGTTGACTTGTAATTCTCATTTAGATGAGCCATCTAATCCCTCTGGGCTCCAGCCTCCTCACCTATAAATCAGGAATTATACTTGCCTTGCTTATGAAATGGTGCTGATGAAAATAATGATTAAGACAATGGATGTAAAGGCACTTAAGGGGAAAAAATGCAACAGACCATAAAATGCGCTGTACAAATATGAATCATTATTTCTTATCAATGTCCCAAATTTGAGATGCTGACTACTTTGGTTTCAAACTGAGGGATGGTATCCTTCCGAATATACAGCTGGATCCAGTGCGCCCTATAGTATTCACTGAATATGAAAGATACCACAGACAATTATTATTCCATCAGTTTAATCCCAAGCCTTGTCACCTGAAGAAATAAGTAAAAATAATTTGTGCTCTAGTTGGGGTCAGACTCGTCTAATATTTTCAGCTCTTTGTCTTCCCCCTTGGAAACACCCTCCGTGAAACAGACTTGCTGGAGAGAGTTGCGGGAAATTAACAGAATGTTGACGGTAGCTCAACACAGTTAAAAACTATTGCAAACTTGTCCTCTGGTATCCTGTTGTGACACGATCTTATAGTCAATTGGGAGTATTATGGGCAAGAATGTGGCTATTCCTCACTATGATGTGGTTTCTGTGCTATTGCTGTAGTTGATTTTATAGCCTAAGGTTGGCCTTGGCAACTGGATGTGGACAAGTCGGTTTAGATATATATTTTAAATGGGTGATATTTGTTTGGTTTTGGTCTGGGATTATAAAAGTGTTAATTACAGAAATTTTGGGAAATATAGACAGTCACAAATGAGAGTTTTTAGAATACCAGTAACTCTCAATAAATTAGTTTATTTTTTTCAAAACCTGTGGATTTCATAATTAAGGATGTGAGATGAAATGGCAGAAGCAGGGAGGAAGGGCATTAAGGGTTTGAGGTCAGAGAAGTATTTTTGGATTCTCAGTTTGCGGGGACAGGGATTGGGGTGGCTATTTGTATGGTTGCTGTGGCCAAAGTGAAGGAAGTAGAGGGACAGAAGCAAATTGTAAAACATGTGTGTATGTGTGTGTGTTGGTTCTCTTGTCTTTCATTTTCTAGCCAACCGTAAGCCTTTGGCCAGCCCTGCCCTTGCACTACTCCACAGCCTCTACACTGAGGCAGAATTCTAGAACTAACCCACTGTATTCAGTTATGAGTATGAATGAATTCCCAGATTCATCCTGCATGTCTCCTTTCAGTAGGTTTTCCATCCTCCTACTATTATGCCTGTTCTCACATTCTTATTCTACTTCTTCCCTCAGCGTGTCCTTCTGATTTGAGCAGTCATGTCGGCAGGACTAATGGGGTGCATCACCTAGCATGGTCTAGGGCCCCAAATCTCAGTGGTTTAACACAATAAAGGCTCATTTTTTTTATCAGTACGAGCCCACCACAGGTTAGCAGTAGGACTCTTGCTTGTCGTAGTGACTCAGGGGCTTAGGCAGACAGAGGTTTCATATGCTTCTATGACAAAGTAAGAATCATGCTCTGATTCTTTAAGCCTCCACCGGACATGACAAGAATATCTTCAGCTTACATTTTATCACCCAAAGGAAGTTACATGGTCACATCTAGTTTCATGTGCCCAAGAGAAGAGAACCGGGATGTTTGTAAAAATCCTAATGGCATCTTCACTGGGCAATGTGAGTACTGCATGCCCTCCAGGGAGTTTCTGCCACACAGCCAAGCTTCCTTCAGTTATGGGCAAGAGGTGTACCTCATTTGAGTACTGCTTCCATGAGTCCTAAACCCTTGTCAGTATGATTGTCACACTAGAAAGTACTAGAAAACAGGGCCTGTCTGCTCATTTTTCTTTATTAAGCCTTCAACTCAGATCTGCCGAAGGCAATAAGCAGTGTCTTGACCAGAATCTATTACTTTTTAATAGAATTACCTTGGAATAATATTGACCATGGTTGTTTGTTTTTCTTCTGTATACAAGTTGTTTTGTGTTGTTTTTTTTTGGGTTAAGGCAACCTGCTTTCATTTCACAGCTTCACATTTGGGGATCATACATTCTTTCCAACACATACATATTAAGCACTTACTATGCGGCCAGCACTGTGCTCTGCCCTGGTGATGCAGTGATGAGAAGGAAGAGAAAAGATGAAGTCCTTGTCCTTACAGAGCTCGTGTGTTAGGAGAGACACACACTAAGGAAATAATGACAACATGAATGTAAAATTCCAACTGTGGTAAAATGCTGCAGAGGGGACGTTGACCTTGCGTTGACCAACGTTGACGTTGATCTTGGTGGGGAGTAGATGTTAATTAGGTCCCATGGTGTGAGTAGGAAGGGCATGGTAGGCAGAAGGCACAGCACGGACAAAGGCTCAGTAGCAGAAGAAAAGGAGGCATTCTGGAGTCTGGAAGAAGACCTGGTTGGGTGAACAGAGAGCAGTGTAGCTGGCATACAGGATCTGGTAGGCCTGGTTAAGGATGACTGTCTTCATCTGCAGAGCAGGAAAACTAGATTTGCATTTCAAAACCAGTGCTCTGGAAGCAATGTAGAAAATGGAAAGCTGCAAGGATGCATGCTGAGGGCAATAAAAGGACAATCACTTTGTAAAACATGAGCTTAGACAAGGATGTGATGACAGCAGAAAAGCAGTCAGGGGCAGTAGGGGTTGGGAGAGATACTCAACAGACTTCTCAAAAACCTTACTCTACACGTGAAAAGAAAGCTAAGAACATAATATAGAGAATGTCTCCGTACCAGCCACTGTGTCACAGGAAGAAGGCTGCCATGATGAATGGACAAATGGACAGTTTTCACATTGATTCCCATTTCAGGGGTAGAACCGTGGGGTAGTAGTGGGTACAAAAGTATCAAGTATCCACCTATTAGGGAAGATTGCTTCTTCCTCTTGTCCAAATATTCTTGGAGGTATCAATAAGAGAACAGAGTCAATACCACACTTTGGTCTTCTAAATATTTTTTCCAATAATGGAGAATTGATTTCACTGTTTAGGCAGCTCCTGAAAGGTGCTTTCTGAGTAGAGACACAGGAGCGTCCCGACCATTGTCCGGCACCCCATGGCCTCACCACTGTTGTTATTTGACTGTTCTCCCTGGCTTAGTGGAGAAGTTTTGATTGCTCTTTTTGATATAGAACCAAACCCCCAGATGGAACTCTGGCAATAGACATCTGGCCCATACTCTTAAGCAGACCATATGCTTAAAATAAAAATAAAAATTTCTGCATGCTTTATGAGATAAGGTCACAAGACGTAGTCAGTGGGTGACCGGATGTTAACTCTTCACTGATCCCCTCCTGAATAGCAAAAATTTGCTTCCAAGTGACTCTAGCCCTGTCTATATTTTCTTTACTTCCATAGTTCATTATGCACACTGCAGTAATTTGTTGACAGTACAAGGCAAATCCACGATAAAACCAGATAGCTTCTCCAAAGTAAATATTTGGTGCTACAAAATAAGGGCTTTTTGCACATTAATCCAATAATAAAATATAGCCTGCGGGAGGAACAAGGAGCGTTTGCTAATTTCCTAAATTGCTGCAGGTCACAGAAGCTTCTAATTGATTTGAAAAATATTTTCTTTATGGAGAAGTAATATTTCCAGTCAGGAGGTCCAACTCCTTAATGCTGTGGGCAGCTGAGGAGGCCCCCAGATGCCACGCACCAGTGGGGTGAGGGGACGAAATAGGGAATTGGCCTGCTCCAGTCCACGTCTTGTTTCTGAAAGCTATATAGGAGGCACTGCTAAGAGAACACATGTGAATGGGCTATGAGAAGATAAAACTCTGTCCAGTGTGTGAGTCTGGAGCAGCAAGAGACCCTTCCACTTCATTGAGAGCTTACTGTTCCCATCCATGTCTACATTATAGCATTTCTAGAACCTGACTTTGCCCTGGAAACAGCTCAGGGGGTGGGATATTCAAAAGCAAGAGATGGATGGGTGGATGAGCTCAGTGTCAAGGAGGGAAGATGTGCATATACACTAATAATTGCAAGAGGGTGAAAAGCTCCCCTTGGAGAGTGTTGGGATGGCAAAGCACATATGCATAATATGCCTGCTCTGTCGTGGAGACCCAGAGGAACTGAGGAACTCAGGAAGGTAGGGGAATGCAAGGAGAGCTTCTCAGAAAGGGCAGCACTTTGAGTTTGCAAGCAGGAGTAGGAATTTGCTAAAAGAAAATCGTTTTATAAAACAGTGAACTTGATAAATAAACTATGGAAGCAAGCGTACAGCTACAACTCTATCATAGCTAATGCACAGAAGGAGATAGGATTAAAAATGGTAGATATTATTTTGTCAACACTGTGTGCCAGGCACTATGCCAAATGCTTCCTACACATCGTTTCAGTTAGACAGTCCCTGGTGTTGATGAAAAAACTGAGGCTTAGGGAGGCTAAACAATTCCCCTAATCAACACAGCTTGGTAGAAAATTTGAACTCAGGCTCCCTATATGTAGAGTTTTATGTTTTAACCCAAATACTTCACTGCTTCTCAAGCCAATCACTAAAGCATCATGAGGCCGGGGATAAAGGAAGTTTCATGGGTTTCCAAACTGAAAAAGTTTTTAAAAACGAGGTATCATAAAAAACAAAATAAACACTGGAGAACAGGAAGTCTGTGACTCTTGGTGATGGCCTCCATAAAGCTGCCGTGTTGATGTAGAAGCTCTGTGATTCTGTGGCAGGTTCTATAACCCCTGGATTCACAAAGGCAGTTTGAAAACTACTGATCGAGGAGGATAGTTCCAAGGGGCTCATTTGTAATGAGTTGAAGGTATATTTGGGTCAGATCTCACTCATGTTAATGGCATATATTTTCTTACATCTTGTGACTTCCTGCTTAGTTCTATATAGTACCACCTCCGTGGACACCTCAGTGGGGGGAAAATCCATTAACCCGCTTGACTAGCATCATGCTGACACAGGCAAAATAGACCTGGGTTTTCTCAATAGCTTTAGGAGACTCACAGAGCCCAGATTTGAAATGTAGACAAATAAAACTCAGGCCGTTTAGCTCTGATGGGAACTCTGGGTCACCCTTCCTTCTAATTCCTAGGCTTTCTTTTTCAGAGAGTTTTAGTGAAGTCTCTTACCGGCATTGCTAGAGCCCCTTTGTATCAGGAGAAAATGATCTGTAAGAAAAATTGAGGTTTGACAATAGAAGGCCAGATGCCACACTTTGTAAATAAATTTTTTAAAAAGCATGCAACACAGCCAGCTGCACCATATAAACTCAGGTTTTTATACCACACTGGTGTGTTCTGTGTATCCTCATTTGGTTCCAACATCTGTTCATCCCTGTCCATTCCTCCCATATATTAGTTATAATTACATACACAGGGGCTTGTTTATGAGGCTGAGGAACTGACCCAACAGCAGTGCTTTGGTGGTTGTCTCGCATACTTTGATAAAGATGCTGATGATTCTTTATAGGAATTAAGCTTAGGCTGATTTGCTCTGGAGTGCAAGGCCAGACTCAGATTGGTTTGTCATCCTCCTGAAATGAAGAAGTGCATCTTTAATTTCTTCCTCATTTCCCAAAGCAACCTGCTCTCTCTTGGACTCCCTACCTTTACCTAGTTCATTCCTTTTTGATGTTCTATCACAATGTTATTCACTTCCACTCTCTTCCTAGCTCGCCAGCCAGAAGAGATCTTTTTATTCTCCAAATTTCCATTGAACTTCATACCTGTGATCGTCTACTGAGTGCTTAGTTATTTTTCTCTTGAATTATATTAAGTCATGACTTATTGGTGAATTCCAAAAGGTAACAAACTGTTAATTATATATTTCCTGTTAAACCCAGCTCAGATTTTTATGAATAATAACTGCTTAAAAATAGTCTTTGAATAAGTTCAAATGTGGATGTAGTCTAGTAAATAACAGATTTTCAAAAAAATAAAAATTGAAAGAGCTTGTCAACTATTTATGGTTAGATGTAATCTGGAGATAAATTGCTAGGTCCAGGTTGAAAACCTTTTTTAAAGTTGACAATATTTAAAATACAGAAGATTATACATAAATGTCTACATTTCCAGCTTCAACTCTTAAGTCCAATGATGGATAATACACAGCACTTCCCTAGTTAGTCAGGGTATGTATGTGGTTTGCACTTTGACATCCTTACCTGGCACACTTTCCCCATTTATTTTACCTGCCCAATCTCTGTAGAAATTTGAGTGTTCAATACTTGCAATAAGATTAGAGGTTTTTATGATATATGATTATTATTATTACCAACTTCCCTTCAGACTAGCTTGTATCACATCCAGCCACCCATGGAGAACAGTTTTAGAGTTCCATTTGAAGGCATTGGAAAGCTATTGAGGCAACCAGGGTAAATAAGAGTGGTCCTGGAGGAAAGGGGAATGCATTAAGTTAAACTTCGAAGTCTTCAGCACTTTTCTGCGTGAGGCACTTGCTGATTCATGAGCAGCAAGAGGTAAGAGAATGTAAACTAAGAAAACATCAGCTACGAGAAGAATCTGAGCAAAATTTTTTGCTTAGGGAGATAAAAATTGGAATTTAGAATTTTCAAGGAAGCTCATAAGAGGGCAGAATCCTAGAGAGGAAAGTGTAGAAAAATCAATTGAGAATTCCACATGACCTTTTCAATTGAGGCATCTGACAATTCGTAATCAGCAGCCCAGAGGCTAAGATACTGGGCAGAGCTTTTGACAGCCTCCTGGTGCCAGGGAGACAAAATTAGAGTTTGGAATCCTCCAGGGAGAGAAGGACTTTTGGCAAACATCTCTGGATTTCAATGGGTACCACTGAATGGCCACATCCTGGGGATAAGGGCAATTCAGAAATGTCTCAGTTTAAATGTGCTTCATTCTACACTGGACTAAGGTGATATACCTCTATTCTAACTACCTGATAAAGCAAAGCAGAACCTCTTTGGCTGTAGATAACATCATCCAGAGCCTCTACAGATTTCATACACAGTAAGTGGCACTTAATAAAATATTAATAGGCTGCAAGGACACCGAACTACATATGAAAATTCAAAAAAAAAAAAGCTACAATAACACAGATCCATAGACAATCCAGATATTGGTGTATTAAGACACAGACTTTAAAATTATGGTGATTAATATGTTTGATAAAGTACACAAGATGAAGAATATCATCACAGAATTGGAATCTATAAAAAGGAAGAATCAAGTGGAACTTCTGTTACTGAAAAATTATTGAAATTAAGAACTAATAGATTGATTGAATGGCAGATAAAACATACTGGAAAGAGAATTAGTGAAACAGAAAACAAGTCAATAGAAAATATTCACACTGAAGCATGGAGAGCAATAAAAATGGGTAACACATACAAAGTCTAATAAACGTGTAATCAGAGCTTTAGTGAATAGGAGAGAAAGAATGGAACAAAAGCAATATTTAAAAAGATAATGACCAAGAATTTTCCCAAACTGAAGAAAACATCATGCTACAGATTATTTAAACCCAGACAGGAAAAGTATAAAATTAAAAATAAATAAAAACGGAACAAGCCTAGGCTCATAGTAGCAAAATTGCTGAAAGCCAAAAACAAAGAGAAATATAAAAGCAGCTGGGAGAGGGGCAGAATTCTGCAAAGAAGCAACCACAAGACTGACAGCAAATTTTCAGCAAAAATAATGGAAGTTTGGGCTTCCCTGGTGGCGCAGTGGTTGAGAGTCCGCCTGCCGATGCAGGGGACGAAGGGTTTGTGCCCCAGTCCGGGAGGATCCCACATGCCGCGGAGTGGCTGGGCCCGTGAGCCATGGCCACTGGGCCTGCGCGTCTGGAGCCTGTGCTCCGCAACGGGAGAGGCCACAACGGTGAGAGGCCTGCATACCGCAAAAAAAAAAAATAATAATAATAGTAATGGAAATCAGAACACAAAAGAAGACATTTCCAAAGTGCTAAAAGAAAAAATTGTCAAGTTAGAATTCTATATTAAGTGAAAATATCCTCCAAAAATGAGAATGGAATAAAGACATTTCCAGACAAACAAAATCTAAAATAATTAGCCAGCAGCAGACTTCTAATAAAAGAAATAGTAAGGTGGTAATGGTTGACAGAAGGAGTTATATTTTCAGTCAGATAGAAACATAAAAATGAAGGAAAGCATGAAAAACAAAAAAACCCACAAATATGTGGGTAGTCTAAATTAATAATATCAATATCTTGTGGGGTTAAAAATGTAGGTAGAATTAAAAGTGCAGGGCTTCCCTGGTGGCGCAGTGGTTGAGAGTCCGCCTGCCGGTGCGGGGGACACGGGTTCGTGCCCCGGTCCGGGAAGATCCCACATGCCGCGGAGCGGCTGCGCCCGTGAGCCATGGCCGCTGAGCCTGCGCTCCACAGCGGGAGAGGCCACAGCAGTGAGAGGCCCGTGTACCGCAAAAAAAAAAAAAAAAGTGCATAGTGATTATATAAAAGTCATGAGATAGAAGATGCAGTTAAAATTTGCTAAGATCTGTGTGTTAATCAGAAGTTGGTATCAATACTAGTTATTCTCTATCAAATCAAGAATCCATTTTATAATATCTAGTTTAACTAATGAAAGAACTATGAAATTATATATAACCAACAATTAATGGAGTGAAAATGGAATAGTCCAAACTACTTTATTTATCCAAATGAAACAAGAAAGAAGATAAAAAGGAACATAAAATCTGTGGAACATATAGAAAACAAAAACTAAGATGATAGTTATAAACACATATGTCAGTAATTACATTAAATTTATTCAGACTAAATGTCCCAGTTAAAAAACAAACATTGTAAGGTTGAATAAAAATTTAAAACCTCATTATATGCAGCTTCAAGACAAAACTTAAATGTAAGTTTATAGAGTGAAACAGTATACCATTAAAGACATACCATTCAAACACTACCAAAAAAAAAAAAAAAGCTGGTGTGGTGTAGATAGACTAATATCAGAAAAGTAGATTTTAAGCAAAGATGAATAATAAAGAGGGATAGTTCATAATATTAGATGAGGAAGATAGAATAATTCCAAATTTGTATGTACCTAAGACATAGCCTCTGAATATATAAAGCAAATATCAACGTAACTAAAAGTAGAAATTAAAAAAAAAACCCAGAAGCATAGTTGGAGATATTAATATACCTCTCTCAATCACTGAGAAAATGAGCCTTAAAAATTACATCATGGGAGACCTGAGCTACACGATTAGCTTATTTCTCCTAATTGACATTATAGAACATTGCACCCACAGCTGTAGAACCGTAAAAATACATATTCTTTTTAAGGTGGACATAGAATATTTACCCATGTTACACCATAAAGTGAATATCAATAAATTTCAAAGGATTGATAGTATCTATAGTATGTTCTTTTACCACAGTGAAATTAGCCTAGATATTAATTTTTTAATTATTAGAAAATTCTCAAATGTTTGGCTGTTAAGCAGCACATTTATAAATAATACATGTATCAAAGATAATGTGTAGATAAATACTGTGTGTGTGTTCTGACTGCTCAACCAACTGTCTGTTCCCCTGGTCTCTCTCCCTCTCCTCAAGCTTCCCTACTCCCTGAGACACAATAATATTGAAATTATGCCAACTAATAACCCTACAATGACCTCTAAGTATTCAAGTGAAAGAATTGCACATCTCTGACTTTAAATCAAAAGCTAAAACTGATTAAGCTTAGTGAGGAAAGCATGTTGAAAGCAGAGATAGGCCTGAAGCTAGTCCCCTTCTACCTAACAGTTAGCCACATCATGAATTCAAAGGAAAAGTTCGTGAAGGAAATTGAAAGTGTTACTCCAGTGAACACATAAGTGATAAGAAAGCAAAACAGCCTTATTGCTGCTATGAAGAAAGTTGTAGTGATTTGGATAGAAGATCAAACCAGCCACAACGTTCTCTTAAGCCAAAGCCTAATCCAGTGCAAGACCCTAACTCTCTTCAATTCTATGAAGGCTAAGAGAGGTGAGGAAGCTGCAGAAGAAAGTTTGAAGGTAGCAGAGGTTGGTTCATGAGGTTTAAGGAAAGAAGTTAACTCCATAACATAAAAGGACAAGATGGAGCAGCAAGTACTGATGTAGAAGCTACAGCAAGTTACCCAGAAGATTTAGCTAAGATCATTAGTGAAGGTGGCTACACTAAACAACAGATTTCCGACGTAGATGAAACAGCCTTATATTGGAAGAAGATGCCGTCTAGGACTTTCATAGCTAGAGAGGAGAAGTCATTGTCTGGCTTCAAAGCTTTAAAGGACAGGCTGACTCTCTTGTGAGGGGCTAATGCAGTGGGTGACTTTAAGTTGAAGCCAGTGCTCATTTACGATTCCTAAAATCCTAGGGCCCTTAAGAATTATACTGAATCTCCTCTGCCTGTGATCTATAAATGGAAAAGTGTAGTCTTGAGAAGCCACAAAACACACACACACACACACACACACACCACAAATCACTGATATCAGGAATAAAAGGATAACAAGAAGTTATTCTGACAATTTAAAATACACCGAATTTAATATAACATGAAAAAAAGGTGAATAGGCACCTTATGAAAGAGGAAATTCAAATGGCCAATAAGCATATTAAAAACTATCAGCCTCCTTAGTCATTAGAGAAATGCAACTTAAAACCACCATGAGATATATCTACATACACCAGAATGGCTAAAATTAGGAGGCCTAAAAATGCTAAATGTTGATGAAAATGTGGAGTAATGGACATTTTCCTACATTGGGGTGGGTGTGTATGTTGATGCAGTCACTTTTGAAAACTGGTGATCTCTACTAAAGTTGAATACACATTTAACTTAGGATTTAGAAATTCCTCTGTTGGGTATATACCTAACAGAGACACATACACATGTGCACAAGGCATGGACAGGAATGTCCATAACAGCATCCTTAGTAGCTAGAAATTGGAAACAAACTTACACCAACAGTAAAATGGAAAAATAAATTGTAGTATATTCATACAATGAGATATTTTGCATCAGTGAAAAGTGAACTAATTCTTGCTACATTTAAAAACATGGATGACAACTGTGGATGAAACACAATTTTGAATGAGAAAAAGCCAGACACACACACACACAAATACCTATTATGTGATTCCCTTTATATATGTTAAAAACAGATTAAATAAATCTGTGTTGTAAGAAGTCAAGAAAATGGTTGCTTTTGGTGAGTTTTGACTTGGAGGAGTATACAGGGGACTTCTGGGGTTCTGACCATGATTCATTTATTGATCTGAATAGTGGTCACACAGGTGTGCTCCTTTTGAGAATAGTTATTGAGCTGTACATGTATGATTTATGTATTATTTTCTCTGTTATACTTCAATAAAAAGTTTATTAAAAAGAAAAAAATGTTGAGTATGGATAAAGGTTAGCAATTTAAGTCCCCATGGTTCAGGTTTCCTTAGAGCTTGATGGAAAAATGGCATTTCTTCCTTATGGGGAACGCTGAGAACCAATTGCTGTTGGAAGAGCAGACAGAAGGAGCACAAAGCTTAGAGACCACCTTCCATCATCAGGGCCATCTAAGTCTTACCTCCAAAAATATCTCTTTCATGTTAATGTTTTGACCAGGATGATACAGGTTGCAGTTTAAAAAGCAAAAACAAAACAACTTTGCCCATATTTTTCCCTTGAAATGAGAGTAAGCTAAGCCAAGGATGTAACCATTCGTATTTTCTTTCCAGTCATTGAGAAACCCAATGGTGAACACTAGAAGATGGTGCTGAAGGCAATAGATTATACATTGGCACTTGGAGTAGTTATGGGCGATGAATCAACCATAATTGAATAAACTAACCACTAACAAAAGAAAAATTTCCATTTGAGGGAATTCCTGGAAGAGACAATTCATTAGCTTTTGCTAGTCAGATCCCTGCTGGGATCATTGTATACTATTTACCCCAGTACTTCAGCTTTTCTGTGGTTTGTGGGAACTACCACATGGTCTACCAATTATTTCCCTTTTTGCTTTATATCAGCTGGAGTTACTTTCTGATGCTTGCAACCAAAGAACCCTAGTTGATACACCATGTCACCAACTTGAACAGCATGGAGATCCCTGGATTTTGCATAGTGAGTGTTTAGCTGGGAAGCACACTCTTGGACAGAAGGGCAGTGAGAGCTGAGCCTCATGTGCTTTCCTCAAACCCTGTGATTCCCTTTAGTCTACAAGGAGTGCTTGCACTTGTTGAGTTAATATCACTCTTCCTTTTCCTTTGGATACACCCCATGCTGTGCTATTTCTTCTGCGCAGAGCACATACACACACACAATGGGATGCTTTTGGGGAAGGAAACTTTCACTGCAGTGAGTTAGTGAGGGAATCATCAAGTCTTCTGGGAGCTTGGAGAGACTCTGGCAAAAATGACTGACATTTAGGTTTGGAGCCTCTTTTGAAAAGATGCAGCCTGGGAATTGGGAATTTGAGCTTTCAGCAGAAGGCAGTGCCAGGTGGGAGAAATATATCCTCATCACAGCAGTTATGAGGACTTAACTAACTATAACTAGCAATAATAACATCAACAAAGGCTGACACTTCTTGAGCATTTACTGTGTGCCAGGCACAGTGCTAAGCATTTTATAGGCATTATTTCATTGAATCCTCTCAATATCATGCCAAGATGGACTAGAATATCAACTTCATGAGAGCAAGGAATTTTGTCTCTTTTGTTCCTTGTGTCTCAAGGTACATAAAAGAGTGCCTGGCTTGTTAGTAGATAGTTAATGCTCAGTAAGTTGGTCAAATGAATGTGTTAACTGTCTCTTATCACTATCTCCATTGTATAGATAATATGCGGATTAAGTGACTTGCCTGCATCTAAGAAATGATAAAGCAAGGATATTGTTCAGGTCATAAGACTCCAAAGACCACAGTTTTAACCACAACCCTGTTTTGAAGTTTTAGGGAAAGTAAAAATGGTCAGAGAATGGAAAGGATCTTGGTCGAGCCTTGCTGATCCAAATCTTTTATGGCTTTAGAGCTGTCCACCTGCCTTACAGCCAAGTGGTGATGCCCTCAGGATGTCATGGAGACAAGGAAGGAAACAAGTGTATTGCTCAAAACTTGCTCAGACAGGATGAAACGAATGACTGAAGGAAACCTTGTTGATCTTATTGATGACTCCCTCAAGTAGTCAATGGAACATGTTTACTGTTCACTTTTCAGAATCACAGGAAATTTTTCATATTCAGATTAATTATAAAGTGGGGACTATCGTGAGTTTAATTGACCCCTAAATTATATTGAGGGGGGAGGAAATGTAGACAACAGTGGACACTGGTTCCTAAGTAGCCATTTCCTTTGAAGATCTAGTCCATTGTCACCAAACCATCTGGATCAGTGGCAATTTTATTCTTCCAGGAAACCCTACCCCACATTTGAATAAAGAAGTTATGTGACCTCCTTTGCAAGAACAACCAAAAGAGACATTAACAAATCTTACTAAAATATTGTTTATAATGTCGTGTCTAAAGTGATTTGGTAGCCAAGAATTCAGGAAAAATAAAATCTGTAAGGTACATTTATCCAAAGAACGAACCTCTGGGAATGTTTTAGGGAATTAGTGAATTCAAGTGAATGTCAAACCCTGCTGTTAGAAGCCATTGATGTTGGTTGATATTATTAATGTTTGTTTCTGGGTTTTTTCTCCTGTATTGTTCCCATTTCACTCAGAGGCAAGTGACAGAAAATTGATTTCAACTAGTGTAAACAAAAATGGTAATTCAGTTGTTCACATAACTGAGAAGTCCAGGGTTAGGTGGCTTCAGGTATGGATATGTTCTGGGGTTCACATAATGTTATGAGGATTTATTCTCTTGCCCCCATCTCTTAGTTCGGCTTTTTTATGTGCTGCATTCTCAGGCAGACCCTCTCAAAGAAGTGGTCTCCTTCAGCTCCAAGCTTACAGTTCCCAGTTTCAACGAAGTCCAGGAGTTTAGTATCATTGGCCTGCTTTGAGTAACATGACCATCCCTAAACCAAGACCATGACTAGACAGGAAAATAAAAGTACCTGCTCTAAGAACTTAACGTTCTAAAAAGTGTATCTGACATCAGAGACTGTGTAGAAGGTTTCAAAAATGATTTGGATGATTGCATTTCACCTCTGCGAGCTAATCTTTTGGATGGATATTACAAAGTGGGGCCCTTCTTGGTCACAACCTACCCTCATTTTGCTGGTCTAGGCAAGATTGGTTCCTTTCACAGTTGCAGGCTTGACTTCTACAAACTGCTGATTCTCCTTCTCCTCCAGAAAATATTGGGGATGATTGTAGAGTCCTGGTGACCACAGTGAACAATAAGAGTGGGGAGATTAGACACATGGCTGGAGGGTGAGGGCTCAGTATCTGCAGTCCCCAGTTAGTTAGCTCCTCATCTGTAAAATGAGGTTATTTATACAAACCTCACAAGGATATAGTGAAGTTTAAATTAAATAAAGCATCTAGAGCACAATGGATACCAAATAATTTTATTTATTGATTACTTGTGTATGTACTATTATCTATTATGTCACAGTCCTTGTTTTGAGCACTTCGTAAGTTTTAATTCATTTAATCCATTTTTCAGAATTAACCCTACCATACCCTACCATCATTTTACAGACAAGGAAAGGAAGTGTCAAGAGGTTCAACAAGTTGTTCGAGCTTACACTTCTGCTTTATGGTGGGAGTGAAATTTGAACGCAGGTAGTCTGTCCCAGGTTCTATCACCTTAATCACTTTTTCCTCTCTTACCTACCTCTTGCCAAAAAAGATGAAAATGAGATCAGAATTGAATGAGAGGATAGGATACCATCCCACTTCTTCTTACTGGAGCTTGAGTCCATCTTACTGCTCATCAGTGCATTTGTCCAAGAAGGTATTTAGTTATAGGCAATTGCAACATTTTCCCTAAGAGTTGCCATTGCCTTTGGTACCTTGCTCCAAGTAGTAAAGACACTGATTCTTCTTGTGGAAGGCTCACAGGTGCTACATCGTATTGCTCATCACACACCACTGAAGCCTCACAACAGCCCAGTGAGGCAACACTGAACCCCCAGGGTCACCCAGCCAGATGTGGTAGATTCATGATTTGCACCCAGGACCCTCTGTCCTAAAGAGCTTGCTTTCCATGGACATGTCATGCCATCCTTGATGTAACAGAGAACACTTAGAATATAGCGTAAATGTCCTCTGCATGTCTGTGATGCCCCTTGTTTTCAGAACCCATGTCAAGTCTTTAGCAAAATGAATACTTCTACTCACTTTTTTCAACCTTCATTTATTGAGCTGTTACCATATCCCAGCAGTAACTATGTGAACCTTGAATAAGAGAGCACATTTGACGTCTTGTACCCAACTTTGAGACATTACCTAGGTCACATCAGCTTGCTTTAATTCCTACCAGCTTTACCCTGGTGGGATGACCTAGTTTGACTTTAGGATATGTCATCAATCATTCCAGTTACAAAATTTAAAATAGATCCATGTTTCAAGTTCCTGCAAAACAAAGACTAAAAGAGTAGAAAGGTGTAAAAGGAGTAATATAATTTTGGATTTGCTTTCCTAGTGGTGTTCACTAAGTTGTAGTCAAAAGCCTTTTGCAATATGGATGAAGAAGGTGATGTTTACACCTACAAATATTGGACTTCAAATGGTTCTCATTGTCATACACTTCAGATAACGTACTAGGCTTGAGGAAATCAGAGTCTTAAAGGATTTGAGAATGAGTGTAACTAACACTAATTAAGGAGTTATAACTTAGATCCAGAGTTAGAAGGTAAATATTGTACCAAATTTGACCAACATAAATGAGCTATGCCTGCCAATTCAACAATCGGAAAATGCCCCTTTCCCTACTGATTATCTCCTGAGCTCTATTTGTTTCTTAGCCCACTTGGACAACAGCATGTAAATTTGGGAAAGATGATCAATAAAAGGTTGCCGGAACAAATGGTTACAGTTTACTAATTTCCCCCATGACCCTGTGTAGGATTATTCCAGAGTTTCTCCCTGTTGAAATCTGGGCTGTGCTGTCTCAGGAGTGACCCCTCTGACTGAGAAGACCATCAAGTATGTGCAGCGTCTCAACCGTCTCCTGCCCACAGACTGGACTGATTAATCCCGACTGAGTCGTTGCAAAGCACACAAATATAAACTATTCATTTATTTCAAATCGGCGGGCGCCGTGGGGAAGTTATCACGTATAATCTAGTGTTAGTCTATCCACTGCATCATAAAAATTAATTTGTCTAATTAATGACATTAGTACTTTTATACATGCATAATTCATATTAATTGATAGGTCTGCCTAAAAAGAATACCTTTAGGAAGAAAAATGATCCCATTAGTGCAAGTTTAATCCAAATCAGGGCTGACAAAGCATGGAGCCTTCAAGGCGTATCTTCAGCTTTGTTAATTGTCATAAGCATTCTAAATTGATTATTCTTACATTAGCATGAGACATTTCATTCATCAATGCTTTGCTGTAAAGGAAATTTGTCTAATGGATTTGGGTAGCTCAACTAAATAAGTAGTATTTTTTTTCCCCAGGGTAGCTAGAGGGGCATTTGAAGCATATTAATTCACTAATACTGGAGGGAAGAAAAATTAGCAGTGGAAATGTATAGAAATATCATACAAAATTAGATTTCTGACACTGAATAATTTTTGTGATATCTATTTCAATGGTAATTGAGTGAGTGTGGCTGCACTTTTATTGCTTTTCTGTTTTGCAAGCTCCATGATAAACAGCTAATGTTAATATTTCTTATGAGTTATGTTCCTGCACCTGGTAGGGCCACAGGGGTATGAAGTGGAGGATGAATGAGACAAATATGCATTTTCGGGGGCACTGCTAGAAGGCACAGGGATTACACAGGGATTGGCCATAGCACCATTTACCTTGGGCTTCTGGGAAAACCATTTCCAGAGACACGTGCGGCCAGCTAAGCCACGGGGAGACAATAAACCTAGATTCAATTGTGTCCCAGTCCACACAGACTAGAGAACTGGAAATCCATTCAATTTGAGGGCTGCCTCTTTATTTTGGGGGAGCCGCTGAAGAATTCTTTTTAATGGCCAGAACCAGAATTCTTGGTTGATGGCCAAAGATTTACAGAAGGCTTGGTTGGGATCCCCTGTTTGGGAAGCAATAAGCTAAGAATGAGCTAGCCAAACATATTTAACAGCTGCTTCTATTCTCTTTTTTGACTCTGTAGACCCATTCCATACTATGGGTTTTGGGCACAGCTGAGAAGTTCGTCTAGATGCAGCAGTACTTGTGCTGTTAAGATCTTCGTTAAGTTGTCCACCATGGTCTTCTACTTGGAGTATCTCCTTCTTCTACTCCTCTTTCTGCTCCTTCATCCTCACTGGGATGGATCTGAGGAATTCCCAGTACTTCAGACCATCACAGGCATTGGAGACAACACACCACCTGTTAGAGTCTCAGCAAGCTACTCAGTAACTGTATGACCTTGGCCAAGTTGCTTAATGTCTTTGAGCTTCCGTTTCCAATAGTAGCAGTTTTGATGTGTTGTTGCGATGGTCACGTACATGAGATAATGCATGCCCTAAAGGCTTAGCATTGTGACTGCTACATAACAACTGCCCCCAAAATTGAAATAAATATTATTAGCTATTATCTGGCTGAACTAAATGGGGACAAAGAGAGGCTTTCTTGTGTTCTTATTCTTTTTCTTCTTTCCCTTTTCTTCTTTCCTGGGGGATTTTTGACTCTAGGTGACACTTTTTCATCATCCCAATTTCCCTTGACTTTCAGAGTGGACTCTTTTGGTCACATGGCACTAACAGAAATTCTGGGCAAGGAAAAAGTGCTAATAACCCCCCACCTACCTTCCAGAATGCTGTCACAACAGTTGTTCCAAGTGTATCACTTACTTCAAAGCCTCTGTGCTCTTGTCAAAAGAGCCAGCCTTGTGGAGTAGATTAAGCTCAGGTTTCAGACTTAGATAAACCTGAGCTAGAAACCTCTCTCATTCATTCATTCACTCATTTATTCAATAAATATTGAGTGAGTAGCCAATATTTAGGTCTTGGGGATACTGACACGCGCTTAAGGAGTTGGCATTCTAGTCAAGCTGACTGACAGTTCACCAGAAAGCACGGACATACAGAAGAGAATTCAGAGAGAGGAGTGCTGAGAAGGGAAGGAGACCAGGAGTGTGGTGCAGAGTGGATGGGCTGAGCACATAGGGAGATACTTCAGCAGGGATGGACAGGGAGGGACTCTGATGCACAACCAGGCCCGTGAAAAGGAGCTGTCCTTCCAGGGAGAGGGAATATTAGGTGAAAAGACCCTGCAGAAGAATTCCTGCCCTTTACTAAATGTATTTTCTTGAAAAGATTTCATAGACCTCCCCAAGCCTCAATTTTCTCATCTGCAAGATGGGAATTAGCACAGTTGCTTTCTCACAAGTTTCTCATCATGAATAAACAAGACATCTCAAGATTATCAGTAAATCTGGACTCATAAAATGTTGCTCCCGCATCGTCCTTCTGCTCCTTGAGTGCCATTTGGTGACAAATACTGAAATATTGAAATATTCCTGTTCTGTTGAATGGCCCTTGCCCAGTTTATTTTGGAGGTTTTACACAATCCAGTAGAGAGGCACATACTTCCTTCTACCAAGGAAAGCCTTCCTTTGCTTGGTGACTGTCCCGCTCAAAAAGATTGTGAGAGTCTGGAGTAAGCAACGAGGACCAGAAGGAAGCCTGCTTCCCACTTCCAGCGCAGAGCTGTTGCAGCCTACCTCCCGGTCCTGTCTTTAGGTCGGTTCACCTTCCAGCATCCTGTACTCACTGCTGGCTGTTCCTCTGGGATGTTTTCAGTAGACTTCCTCCAGGCCCCATGTATCCCAAGATGTGCCCCCTGACCCTTCAGAACCACATCACTTCTTCCTTAGGCTCTAATCTCCTCGCTCCAATAATTTTTGATTTTTCCACCTATATTTTTAATCCATTCACCAAGCAGTCTGTTTAGGCCTCAAGTTTCAACAGAAAGGAAACACTTCCTAAAGTTGTTCATTTTGATTTTCAGTAGACAGAATTTGGGAAGGATAGAAATATTGCATATCCCACAACTAAAATATACCAGATGTGTAGCTTTATTCTGGTTTTTAACGTATAATATTCTGGTTTTCCTAAATGTAACTTAATATTGCTTTCAACATGGAATGTGATACTCTAATTAGACAAAACATAAGCCATACCATTCCCTGAATATATATTTATACATAGACTAATGGAAGGGGCTAGGACAAATGATCTGTGTTAGATATTCCAAATGTGAAAAAATGAGGTTTGTAGAGATAGATTTAATAGCTATTGGGGGAGTGCTTACAATAATTGGTTATTGTTGAAAAGAATTGTCAGATATCATTATTGGCATTTACAATTTTAATTAGCTTGATCTTAGAGTCCAATATGTTATATTTTCCTCTTTTCAATTTTTTTCTGGAAGAAATAAAACCAATAGAACTTCACCGTTATTTAAGGAAATGTTATTAAGACTCACAATGCTGGGACGTACTAATAGTTTAATGGATAAAGAATATGGGTCATTTTTCATGTTAAAACACAGCCCTGAAATGAAATGCTTCTCTTATTTCCTACAGAACTACAGCAGCAGAGTGCACTATTTCCTTGAAGTCCTTAGTTTGTTCAAGGTTCCCTGTAGTTTTTGATCCTTGTGCCTCCCACCTTTGTTTAGAGGAAGAGAGTGAATGGGGAGGGCTCCAGGAGATTTTGAGTGGAGGAACGGAACTCCGTGTGAGGCATGGCTCTACAGCTTACCAGGCAGGGCATCTTTCTTTCCAGACACCTCAGGGGTTAGATATTTCTTGTTTATCTGCGGGTGGCTCTAGACATTTTTGGTGATATCCTACACAAGCCATTTCATTCTGCAAGGTATTTAATAAAACCGAAATATATATAGTATTAGAGCCAGTTCTAATTACCTCCACAGAGAGAATTTTGGTGGTGATGTGTAGTGTCTGCTTCTCCTGATTGCTAAGACTCCTAGCTCTCATACTTCAAGTGATCACACGGTAATCTCTTTTCTGAAGCAAACATAATTTGGAACATAGTTGGGCTTTCAAAGACCATTTAATCATTTATCTATTGTGATATAATGATATAATAAGAAGTATATGTTTCGGGGTTCATCCCAATTCTAGCCAGAGCTCCTAAAGCCTTCGAAATTTCCTCAGTGTGATAAAGGTGTTAGGAGCATCTTTTGTTCCGATATGTGGTCTTTGACTTTGGTTCCTGACACAGAGCTCCTAAGTCCCTTGGAATTTCTAGAGCGATAGGAGAATCTTTGGTTCTAGTGAGGTGACTCTTAATGAGCTCCTGGATGGCTGCAGGATGGCGGCTGCTCACCAGAAAGACAGAGCAATTATCTGAAGCTTGGAACTTTTAGCACCACCCACTAGCCTATGGGGAGGAGAGAGGGCTGGAGATTGAGTTAATACTCATGCCTATGAGATGAAGACTCCATAAAAATCCCTGAACTGTGGAGTTTGGAGAACTTCTGGGCTGGTGAATTCATTCACGTGCCAGGAGGGTAACTCATCCCAACTCCACAGGGAAAGAAATGCCTGTGTTTGGGACCCTTCTAGACTTCACTCTATGTACCTCTCCATCTGGCTGTTCATCTGTTACCTTTATCATATCCTTTATAATAATCTGTATTCCTGAGTTCTGTGAAACATTCTAGCAAATTATTGAACCCAAAGAGGGGGTCGTGGGTATCCCTGACTCATCGTCCATTGGTCGGAAATACAAGTGACAACCCGGGACTCGAAATTGGCATCTGAAGTGGGGGAAGTATTGTGGGACTGAGACCTTAACTTGGAGGGATGGAGGGAGGAGTCTGTGCTAACTCCTGGTAAACAGTGTTAGGACTGAATTGAATTGCAGTACACCCTGCTGCTGTCAGAGAATTGGTTGGTGTGGGGAAAAGAACCCACATATTTGGTGACCAGAAGTGTTGTGAGTGTTCAGAGAGTGGAGAGCAGAGGAAAATGGAGAGTTTTTCCTTTTATACATACACACACAATTTATATGCTGTATATAATATCACATATACTATATACTTAAATACTCTATTTAAACACAATGGTACATGGAATTTTAAATACAAAATTCTGAATCCAGACAGAAACGCTTTTGAACCACTCTTGCTTGGGGATTGTCAGTGCTTTGGGATTAGTTGTGCCACCCTACGCAGGCGAGTGAAGATGATGTAAGTTCATAGTTACAGCCGTATAGGCTCAACTGTCACATTTGTGGGGCTCAGGAAAAGAGACACAGGAGGCACGTACGCCATATGTTTAAACATTTATAATTAGCAATCAAGCTAACAAACTGTTCAATATGATCTGTCCTTGACAAATACACATCACGAGTCCTCAGAGCTGCGCAGTGGAACGTGGCCTTTCCCCGAGAATGAATCTCTAGCGCTGCCTGTGGCGCCCAGTCTATGCACCTTCTTCTCCATCTCCAGCTTCCCCCTGCATGGCAGGGAGCCTCCAGCTTTTGAGTGTGCACGATCTGGCCTCATCTCTAATTTCTGTCTCTCCCTCTTCAAAGCTCCCCATAGCTCCCTCTCAGGCCTGGGGGTATGCACACTGAGGATACCATTCACCCTCGGAAAAGCAGAGCCTGGGAAGCAGACCCAGGGCTTATTGATCGTGGGGCATCAGGGTCCTGGCTTGTGGAATGTGGTCCAGGGGAGAAACAGGGCTCTGCAGAGGTCCGTCCCCTTAGCCCCAGTGGTATTTTGGCTGGAGGAGGCCAGGGACACTGTGAAGTACGTACGAGGCCCAGGGATGGGAGTAAGTGGTATTGCGTGTCTCTTTGCATGGTTAAACTCGTTATCTAGATATTTTAGCCTTTAGAGGTCCCCACAAAATAGGTGATACTAAAAATTGCAGATGAGTTTAACTTTTATCAAATTATCCAGTGGACAAGTTGTTTCTTTACTGTCATTTCTTCCAATAGACCCAACCAGTATAGTCCTGGTTCATTCCTTTTTGGATGGGAGGATATAAGAAGGAAGATATTTTTGTATAGATTATGGAAAGAATAAAACAAGCCCCAAAGATGTATGTACTGTACTATTGGCTAGAGGAAAATATTACAAAGGCTTTGGGAAAGCTAGCTTGAATTTTAAGCTTTATCAAAAAGATGCCTTGGGCTTCCCTGGTGGCGCAGTGGGTGGGAATCTGCCTGCCAGTGCAGGGGACACGGGTTCGATCCCTGGCCCGGGAAGATTCCCACATGCCGCGGAGCAACTAAGCCCGTGTGCCACAACTACTGAGCCTGTGTTCTAGAGCCCGTGCTCTGCAACAAGAGAAGCCACGACAGTGAGAAGCCCGCGCACCACTTGCTGCAAGTAGAGAAAGCCCGTGCACAGAACAAAGACCCAACACAGCCAAAAAAAATTTTAAAAACAAATAAATAAATGGGTTTATTAAAAAAAAAAAGCCTTAATCCAGGGGCCATCATCATGTAAGTTGGTTGCATGTTCTTCATTCCTTGAGTGAGGCTCAAGGAAGCCACACAAGTGAAGAGCGTTTGTGTCAGTGTCTGGTTTCTGCAAGTTCAGTAATGGTAGAGTTCCATTTATTTTCCCCACATATAATGAATACTGTATAAGCCTGTGCTCTCAGTCTTTGGCATCAGGGTTTTTGATGACCTGAAGGAAGATTTAGCCGTCTTATTCAGCATTTATTTTCTCAGCATGGTCTATCTCTGCATGGGAGTGGTGAAGAAAATGTTTGATAAATTTTTTAAAGTCACATACGTCCTCCTGAACCATTAGACTCTGTAGGCCTGGAATCCCTGGGTTGAACTGGGTGGCCATTGGCAACATGGCATGAGTTTGGGAGGACCTGCTGGGGCCACTGGGTCATCATGAGCGCTTAGGATGGAGCAGGGAACACAGCGGGACAGAATTGAGGCAGGACCTGGGAGCAGTCTGAGGCCTCCCAGTCTGTAGAGGCTCTGGGTGGTTGAGTATTAATTGTCTTGAAGCAGGAAAACTTCAGAAACACTCTTGAAAGAATATCTGGGCTGGATTCTCTCTGAAGGAGGCCTGAGCATAGGAGGAGATTACTCACCCTCCGTCCCCCCTGCTCTTCTGGTTTTGTGTGTCTGAATGAAACAGAAGGCTCAGGAAAACATGTGCCGAAAACTTTAATCTTTACAGAAAAGGAGTCTATGTGTATAGCAGGTCTACAGGAGCCTACATGATGTAGGGCCGCCTTCCTCACCAATCTTGTCTTATAACCCTTCCCCCCTTGTTTCCTCTTTCTAGGCATGTGAGTCCCACAAGCTGTGTCAACTCCCGCCCCAGCACCTTTGCACATGCTGTTTTGTCTGGAATGATGTCTCTAGACACCACTGGCCTCCTTCCGTCATTTCGCCTTTGCCATCTAACTCTCTCCCATCCCTCAGCTTTGGGGCTGGGTCAGCCTCCTCAGGGACCTGTGCTTGTCCCTCACGTAGTATGAGGCCCCCTGGAACACGCAGCTGGTACAGGGTTCTTGAGCATCAACTTTGCGGTGCCGTGTACGCTCACAGCCATTTGATAAATTCTTCCATTTCCTTAAGGCCTGTGTTGTGTCACCTAGCAGTCTATAAGAACAGTGTGGGGCCACTGCCCACTGCCTGGCACAGTCCAGGTGCTCCGTATACGTGTGTTGACTCAGGGCCGACAGCCAAATGGAGGGACATCTCTCTGTCTTTGGGAAGAGGCAGCCAAGAATGATGGACAAGACTACTTTGGTTTGGAAGTCAAGAATCCTAGGCCCTAGTCTCTGTCCTGAAGTTAATTTCTTGGGTGACTTTGAAAAGGGTATAAGAAGTAAAAGTGCCTCAAAGTTCCTAGTATCATGGCAAAGGAATATAAGAATAAAAATTACTAATATTTGACCTTTAAAAAAAAAAACTTACTGAAGTGGCAGTGTTATATGGTTTAAACTAATTGAATAGAAGGCCATAGAAGCCCCTTTCAGCTCTGTCATAGGGTCATGGGGTTTTGTGTACAAGCCTGGGGTCCCATCCTAAGTGAATTTCCTCCCAAGATGGTTGCATCAGACGATCAACAAGGACACACAGAGCTGGCTCTAACTAGTCCTTTTGGCAAAGAAGGTGGGCTGTGGTGGCCACTGCGCCATAATCACATTTCTTCACTCTTAGTCATAAATCCCTAACTCTTCACTTTTAACTTGCTGTGAAAAGATTACCTTTTTCCATGTTCTCACGCCTGCCCCTCGGCCTTTGTGAAGCAATTTCCACAGAAACGATGGTCTGCCACCAAATAAGAGTTTACTAAGAACAAAAATTGAATTTCGTCTGCCTGTTGACAAGCTGATTGATCTGGAGGCTCCCGTGACTGAATCCTCTCCTAAGCACATTCTCATTTATCATGTGCAAGATTGTTTCAGAATCAATAGCAGCCCTGAGCAGACACGTCTCTGCTGGGGACCTGTCAAGGGCCCACAGCCTTCCCTGTAATATTGCTAATTTTTTTGACAGAATTATTTCAACAGTTAAATCGTTCTAGGTCTGTTGTTCCCAGACTTTCACTAGAATCATTTGTTGAGGTCATGATTTTTAATATACTTCTTATAAATGCTGAACCTTGAGGAGTTTGCCCTTTTTTCTCATGAGGTTAATTTCTCACCCCTGCTATTCTTCCTCAAAAATCTGTGGTTGAGAGCGAGGTTAGATTTTAGGATGTCATTCAGGTGCAACTCCTTATATACAACCTTCATCAAAGGACAGGGGCAGGAGTAAGACGACTTGACTTCAGTCCTAGGGCTGCATGGACTAGCTGTGTGGCTTTGGCAATTGTCTTTCCCTCTCTGAGCCTCATTTTAAGAAGCTGGGTCAAATGAAGTCTTAAGTACAGTCTGTCTTGAACAGTCTGTTTGTCCAAATCAGGAGCTGTGAACTGGGGGTTCGTGGGTAGGATTTGGTCTGAAGAGGGGTTTCATTTGGGTTCTAAAGTATCTGTTTTTTGTTTGTTTAATTTGATTCACTTTTTTCCCTACTTTATTTTAAAAATTAATTTGTTAATATTTTAAATTTACATACAGCACTATTCACTCTTTCTATTATACACTTTTTGGTATGAGTTTTGACACATGCATAAATTCTTGTACCCACTGCACATGGGATACAGAACAAGCCTAACATCCCAAAGAATTCCTTCTTGTTTCTCCCTCATAATCAAGCCCTGCCCCCACTTCTAACCCCTTACTGCCATTGATCTGTCCTATGTTCCTATAGTTTTGTCTATTCCAGGATGTCATATAAATGAAATTATATAGTTATATAACCTTTTGAGACCACATTCTTTTACTTAGCACAATGCATTTGAGATTCATCCATGTTGTATGTGTCGGTGATTTGCTCTTTTTTATTTCTGAATCGTATTCCATTGTATGTATGTATCACCATTTGTTTATCCGTTCATCTACTGAAGGATATTTCGGCTTTTTCAAATTTTTGATGATTATGAATAATGGTCCCGTGAACATCGGTGTGTAGTTTTTTGTATGAACATAAGTTTCCATTTCTCTAGTATAAATATCTACAAGTAAAATCACTGGGTCTTATGGTAAGTGTGTTTTTAACTTTTTAAAGAACCGCCAGAGTGTTTTCCATAGTATTTATGCCATTTTGTATTCCTTCCAGCAATGTATAAGAATTCCTGTCTCTCTGCATCCTCGTTGACACTTGATATTATCAGTAAGTTTAAAAATTTTAAGCCTTCTAATAGGTGTGTGGTAGTATCTCATTTTAATTTGTGTTTTCCTAATGACTAATGACTTTGAGCATCTTGTGTTTATTTGGCATGATAGATCTTCTTTGGTGAAGTATCTGTTCAAACATTTTGTCTGTTTTTTTTTTAAATTTGTTGTTTATTTACTATTGGGTTTTAAGAATATCTTTAAATATATGATTTACAAATAATTTCTCCCAGTCTATGGCTTCTCTTTTTATTCTCTTAATTGAGTCCTTCAAGGAAAAAAGTGTTTAATTTTGATAAAGACCCATCATTTTTTCCATTTACCATTTTTTCTTTTCTGTATTTTGCTTTTTGATGTCATATCTAAGAAGTCTTTGCCTTACCCTAGGTCATGAAGATTTAGTTTTGTATTTCCTCCTAAGAGTTTTATAGTATTATGTTTTATATTTGAAGGTCTATGATACATTTCAAGTTAATTTTATCTTTCTTTTGCATATGGAGATCCAGTTCGTTTACAGTGCTGGTTTTTGAGACAACTACCTTTCTCCTTTTGAATTGCTGTCAAAAATTTAGAAGTCAGTTGATGATACTTATGTGCACTAGAAAATTTCTGGGTTTTTTCTTCTATTCCATTGGTCTAAGAGTCTATCATTTCACCAATGCCACACTGTCTTGAATACCGTAGCTTATTGATACATCTTAAAATTTGCTTGTGTGCGTCCTCCAACTTTGTTCTTTTTCAAAATTGTTTTGGCTATTGTGTTTCCTTTATCTTTTCATATAAATTTTAGAATTAGCTAGCGTGTATCTACAGGGAGTCCTGCTGGGATTTTGATTGGAATTGCATTAAATTTATTAATCAATTTGGGGAGAATTGACATGTTGACTATATTGACTCTTTCACTCCATGGGCATAGTATGTCTCTCTGCTTATTTAGGTCCTCTCTGATCTCAGGCATCAGCATTATGTAGTTTCAGTATACAGATCCTGCACATTTTTTTGGGTTAGATTTATATCTACAATTTCATTTCTGGGAGCTCTTTTAATGGTATTGTTTTCAAATATTTTATTTACAATAGTTTGTTCATTCCTAGTATATAGGAATACAGTTGATTTCTATATATTGATCTTTTATTCTGCCATCTTGCCCAACTCACTTATTAGTTCTAGGAACTTTTTTTTTGCAGATTCCTATGAGTTTTCCATGTAAAATATCATAGGGATTTTTTACATAGGGATTTTTTTCACATATGAATGCATTTTATATCTTTTTTAGACTTACTGAGTTTGCTAGGACTTCTAGAACGATATTGAATAGGAGTGGACATTCTTGACTAGTTCCTGATTTCTTATGGAGAAAGCATTCAATATAATGTTGTCTGTACATTTCTTCGTAGATAGTCTTATTAAGTTTCCTTCTATTCTTAGTTCTCTGAGAGTTTTTATTATGAATGGGTGCTGAACTTTGTCAGGTGCTTTTTCTGCACTATTGATATAATCATAATGTGATAAATTGCAGTGATTGATTTTTGAGAATTGAATCAGCTTTGCAATCCCCTGATAAACTCCACTTGGTCATCAATGTATTTTTTTTAATGTAGCAGATTTTAAATGAACACTTTGACTTTTCAGTTTCTCTTAAAAATTCAGAAAATCTGGCAACATTGCGTCAGAAATCCTGCCTGGTGACAAACTAGAGTTGAAGAGATGCCATCCGCTGGTAGACGGGTCAGTGCCCTCAGTAAACCACAGTAGAGGTCAGAGTGAAAACGTATTCATCATGGATTTGTACTCTTGGTTTTTTGTTCTTTGTGTTTTTTGTGTTTTTTTTTTTGCGGTTCGCGGGCCTCTCACTGTTGTGACCTCTCCCGCTGCGGAGCACAGGCTCCGGACACGCAGGCTCAGCGGCCATGGCTCACGGACCCAGCCGCTCCGTGGCACGTGGGGTCCTCCCGGACTGGGGCACGAACCCGCGTCTCCTGCATCGGCAGGCGGACTCTCAACCACTGCGCCACCAGGGAAGCCCTGTTTTTTTTTTTTAAAGCAGAGAAATCTCCATGTCTCCAAAAAAGTAGAAAGCAAAAGATAGACAAAATGTGTGCGTTTCATGGAAAATGGAAGAAAACATATAATTTTAGGGAAGTGGTAAGTATTCCCAGATATTTTCTTATCCTTGCCTACTTCCATCTTAGTTATCACCACCTTAACCCCTGTAGGTATTTAGATTTGAAACTCCAAATGAATAGTCCAGGTATCACTACCTGTATCTGTCTAAGACACAAACATGCTAGACCTCTGAATGGGTCCAGATTTACTGCAAGGGAACAACCAGAAAATAGTTCTTTACAAGATTTGCAACTTGGTCAAATGCCTTACAGTGAAGGCCCATTTCATTTCTTTTATAACCGATCATCACCGTGATTCCCAGGTCTTAGTGTGATAAACTTTTGTTTCCCCTACTTTTTAAATTTTTGATCCAACGACCTGTTTGTTTACCATATGATTGATTCCAGAGAAGGGATGATGCATTTGTCCCATTGAGTGATTCCCCTAGAGCATTCCCTTAAGTCTACAATAAAAGCCACTCCTCCAAACAAGTATTTCTCTTTTGTGCCATTTCATCTCACTCATATAACTTCTTCTGGCTGGAGTGTCTTTTCTACTTCTTTTTTTTTTTTTTTTGCGATACGCGGGCCTCTCACCGTTGTGCCCTCTCCCTTTGCGGAGCGCAGGCTCCGGACGCGCAGGCTCAGCAGCCATGGCTCACGGGCCCAGCCGCTCCGCGGCACGTGGGATCTTCCCGGACCGGGGCACGAACCCTCGTCCCCTGCGATGGCAGGCGGACTCTCAAGCACTGCGCCACCAGGGAAGCCCTACTTCTTTTATATCTGCTGATATCTACTAACTGCCCCCCGCACTCTGAGCAACCTTCCTGACTCTCAAAGGAAGAGTTAATCAAGCTCTCCTCTGGGTCTTGCTACCCTGTTTTTCCTTCTTTTGAAGCTCATGGTACTGTCATCATCTGATAGCTTTAATCATGATTCTGAAACTAATTTTATTTAAAAAATTTAATTAAAGTACAGTTGATTTGTAATATTGTATTTGTTTCAGGTATACAACATAGTGATTCGGTATTTTTGCAGATTGTATTTAATTTTAGGTTCTTCCAAGATAATGGGTATTATTCCTTGGGCTGTATAGTAAATCCTTGTTGCTTATCTATTTTATATATAGTAATTTGTATCTGTTACTCCCATACTCCTAATTTGTGCCTCCCCACCCTTCCCTCTCCCCTTCGGTAACCACAAGTTTATTTTCCATGTCTGTGAGTCTGTTTCTGTTTTGTATATAGATTCATTTGGATTATTTTTTAGGTCCCACATGTAAGTGATACTATATAGCATTTCACTAAGCATAATATTCTCTAGGTCCATCCACATTGCTGCAAATGGCAGTATTTCATTCTTTTATTAAAAAGCAAAATGCATACATAGTAAACAAAAAATCAGAGTTTCTGAAAGGATATGCAGTAAAACCTAAGTCTTCCTCCTACTCTTAACCCCACATCCCCTGGTACTTCTCCCCGGAGGAGACCACTTTTCCCAGTCTGTTGCATATCTTTTTAGAGGTCCTCTGTGAAGCATAAACATCAACAACACTAGTACACAAATTAGGATACTATACACAATTCCTCACTTTACTTTGCTTGTTACTTGAAATTTTGAAAGATAATATCTTGAAAATATATCTTGAAGATTATTCCACTTCAGCACATCCACTCATCCCAAAATTATTGAATGACTACAGTATGCCAGCACTGTTCTAGCTTCTAGGGATGAAGTATTGAACAAACAGATATATTTGTTACCCTCAGTGATTTATTCTACTTATTGTTTTGAATCAAAACAATACAAAACAAAACCATTAAATATGTATTAATGTATATATTTTTATATGTACACTTTATATATATTTAATATATTATCTTAGATAACATAATATACATTATGATAGATGGTACTAAGTGTTATTGTAGAAAATAAAGAGGGGTCAGGAGATAGGAAATGTTGGGAGATGGAGTTGCAGTGTTAAATTAAGTGGTCAGGGTAGGCCTCACTGAGAAGATGACCTTTTTCATTGGAAGGGAGTCCTGTACCTGGTATATACAGATGACCTCCTTTTTTATTTTTTTTTTTCCCGGTACGCGGGCCTCTCACTGCTGTGGCCTCTCCCATTGCGGAGCACAGGCTCCAGACGCACAGGCTCAGCGGCCATGGCTGACGGGCCCAGCCGCTCCGCGGCATGTGGGATCTTCCCGGACCGGGGCACGAACCCACGTACCCTGCATGGGCAGGCGGACTCTCAACCACTGGGCCACCAGGGAAGCCCAACCTCCTTCTCTTTAAGGCCAGCATAATATTCTAAGTGTATGGTATGTGGTACATTTGCCAGTCCATGATAAGGGACTTGTAGGTTGTTTCCACTTTACGGCCAATAAACAAAGGTACAAGGGTTATCTTTGCAACCACTCTGCATATATGTGCAAATTAGTGGGAAAAAAAATCTTAAAAGTAGAAATGTTGTACCAGAAGAAAATATTATCTGTGCACATTTCCATGTCACCCACTAGACTGAGTTTCTTGAGGATAGGGACCATATCTGAGATGTCTTTGAATTTCCTGAGCTAAGAGGATACTTCTGGTTTGAATACCTAAGCAGTTCAGAACTGGCAAGGAGCAGAATGGTTTGAGCATGGCTTTTCATTCTTCCAGGAAGCACGCGAGCTTCCCCAGCCCCCCAGACTGTGTCCTCCAGTTTCAATACACAACCATCCCCTTGGACACGCTGACATGGCTGAGCTTATACTGGGAACTTACCCAGGATAGAACATAAAACAATCTCTTCCATTAAGCAATGAACAGAATGTTTTCTCATCTGTGTAGAACAGACACTATACCCTCAGGGTGGTAAGCCTTGAAGGCTCAGCCCAAAGAACAAAAAGAATAATTGACTCCACATACTTAAGCACTTTCAAATATATAAGTGTCCCCTTCCCAAATCCCTTTGTTTGTGGTATCCAAAGGCGTCTACACATCCTCAAGGTCAAGGTAACTAAGAAAATTGGCACACTCCAAGGGCTGTTGAAGTTTAAATTTAAAATCAGTCTAGTTTAGGAAAAAAACAAAGTACATATAACAGAAACTCTCCCCGAGAAGACATGATGGATATGTAGCAACTTAGAGCCCAGATAATATTTTCAGAGGATGTCAGAACATTTACAATTATTCAGTGCTTAGAACTCACTTGCTCCCTGGCATTATCTTTGTTGGTCATAAAGGGAAATATCCTTGAAACAGGTAGGGAAAGGTCATCTCATAAATACGATAAGCAGGCTCTTTGCTCTTAGTTTCATTGAGGAGGTAAGAGGAAAATGTACAAATAAGAAAGTCAACTATAGACAGCTGGAAGTTATGCCTGAATTTGTAGGGAAGGCGATTCTTGCTGGCTCTGGAAACTGGTCTTCCCGGTAGAGCAACAAGAAGTGATTTCTATTAAGCCCTCATATCTTATTATTTTTATAACATAAATTGCCGTTAGGCCTTCCCTTGGAATAGACAATGATGATAATTTACACATGCTGGACAGATAAATGATTCAATTCTTAGTTACAAGAGACTGTTGACAGTGATTACTGATGCTCATTTCTTTCACGCACATTATGTGGGGCAGGAAACTCCAGGTTTAGAGGCCTTTCATGTTTTTTCAAAGGAAATCAGTCACTCACATAATAATTATTTATTATTCCACATTGGCAGACAGTTGGATGCATTTATGACAGTTAAAATCTTTAGACAAAATGCTGCAAATTGGTGCAACCGATAAAATATTTTACAGCACGGGAGATAGCAACAGTAATTAGAAGGCCTTGGTACACAATGCAAGAAAAAACTGGGAGGTTTCCCCAGTGACTCCCAGCTAGTTTTCATCGATACTTTGACTTGTTCCAGACTGAAATACTGGTGTTCATCTAAGATTTGGATTCAGACCACTAAGGATCTTTGCAAAGAGCCACCTTCCCTAAATATCATCCATGCGCTCATCTGTCCATATATTCCAGTTTTTATTCATTCATTTAACTTTCATTAAGCATTTTCTATGTGCCAAGTATCTTACTAAGTCCTACATATAATCTTATCTCACTGAAAGGACCCTTGACTGTGTGAATTCTAGTTTTAATCATAAATGGTATATGTCTTCCAGTTCCCTGCCTAGCGGTATTCCAGAGTCAAGTTTCCTTGAAAATAGAAAGTTTCAAACCTGGATTCTTTTGTTGCAGTATTTGGTTAATATTACTTTATTTCTCAAATCTATTTCTTTTGGAAAACACATTGCAAAAGAAAATCCAGTGAAAAGTAAGTTTTCCTCACATCGCTCGCTGACTTCCAATTGCTTCTCCGAGGTACAAGTTTCTTACATGCCTCTCAGAGGTATTATATGGACAGTAAGTCCTGCTGTGATTCAACGTATGTGTTCCTAAAAGCCACTACGCTATGCAAAATCACACAATAAAAGCCATAGGCTTTATGGCGGAAATGGGGCTAAGGGTACAATGCTCTAAAACATCGAGAACATGTTTTTTAAAAAGTAAAAAACGTAGGACTCTAATAAAAATAGTAGCACAGTGTTACACATGTTAAATGGCTAAGAAATACATAAATGCTACAATAAGTACGGCACTGGGGAGTTCCCTGGTGGCCTAGCGGTCAGGATTTAGAACTTTCACTGTAGAGGCCCGGGTTTGATCCCCGGTCGGGGAACCATCCCACATGCCACGCAGCATGGCCAAAATAAGTACGGCACTTTGGCTTGAAAAAGACCTGGAGTTTGCTTGTAGAAATGGATGTTGGAAGGGTTGCAGCTTGTGAGTTTCTGTGAATTAGTAGAAGGAAGGTCACCTGAAATCTGATGGAGAGTTCAAACACCTGATGTGGATGTTCGTGTCTCATAACACAAAAGGAACTGAAGTAGCTGGTAGATGTCCGAGGTATGTGCAAGTGTGTGTTTTGTGTGTTCCTACATGGCTCCCATCAGCAGGGTGCAGTTTTCTGTGTTCACCTAGTGTTTCTTGCAGAAGAAATTGTGCAAAAGCATAATTCACATGATGTTCAAATTGTTGCCTAATAGATCAATCATATTAGAAAAAACTTATGTTTTCAAAACTAATATAGCAGGACTGACTGCACACATGAGAATGTGTCTTTTACTTTCCACATAAACTTTAATGTAGAGTATCTCCTTTTTTTAAATGTTGAAAATATATAAACATAGAAAGGATATATTATCTTTAATCCCAAAATAACCACAGTAATTTTTTGTATCTTTCTCTGTTTTTAAGACATTTTATTTACATATATAATTAACCTTGCCTGAGAGAGTCTACAAAAGGGATATACCGAATTCAAGTAGAGTTGTTTCCATGATAAATGGTAACACTTCCTCAAGAATTCATTTCATGATTTCAAGTTTCACATTTAACTCTTGAATTCATTTTGAGTTTATTTCTTATATGGCTTGAGAAAGTTGTCCAGATTGGTCCTTTTCTATGAAGCTGTCTAGTTTTCCCATCACCATTTATTGAAGATGCTGACTTTCCCCCATTGTATATTCTTGCCTCCTTTGTCATAGATTAATTGACCATATAAGCATGAGTTTATTTCTGGTCTCTGTATTCTGTTCCATTGATCTATGTGTCTGTTTTTGTGGCAGTACCGTAGTGTTTTGGTTACTCTAGCTTTGTATTAATAGTATAGTTTGAAATCAGGGAGCCTGATACCTCCAGCTTTGTCCTTTCTCAAGATTTCTTTGGCTATCCAGGGTCTTTTGTGTTTCTGTACAAATTTTAGAATTCTTTGTTCTAGTTCTGTGAAGATAGGGATTACATTGAATCTTTAGATTGCCTTGGGTAGTATGGTCATTTTAACAATACAACAATTCTTCCAATCCATGAGCACAGTATATCTTTCCATTTGTTTGGGTTGTCTTCAGTTTCTTTCATCAATGTCTTAGAGTTTTCAGAGTATAAATCTTTTACCTCTTAGTTTAGATTTAGTCCTAGGTATTTTACTCTTTTTGATGCAACTGTGAATGGGATTGCTTTCTTAATTTCCCTTTCTGATTCTTTGTTACTAGTGTATGGAAACACAACAGATTTCTACATATTTTAAGTATAAGTCCTGAAACCATAAAACTCCTAGAAGAAAACGTAGACAGTATGGTCTATGGCATCCATCTTAGCAGTATTTTTTTTGGATCTGTCTCCTCAGGCAAGGGAAACAAAGAAAAAATAAACAAATAGGACTACATCAAACTAAAAAGATTTTGCACAGTGAAGAAAACTATCAACAAAACAAAAAGGCAACCTACTGAATGGGAGAATATATTTGTAAAAGATATATCTGATAAGGTGTTAGTATCCAAAATATATAAGGAACTCATACAATTCAACATCAAAAATACAAACAATCCAAATGAAAAATGGGCAGAGGACCTGAATAGACATTTTTCCAAAGACACACAAATGGCCAACAGACACATGAAAAGATGCTCAACATCACCATTCATCAGGGAAAATGCAAATTACAACCACAAAGATACCACCTGTCAGAATGGCTATCATCCAAAGATGACAAACAACAAGTGTTGGCAAGAATGTAGAGAAAAGGGAACCCTTGTACACTGTTGTGGGGAATGTAAATCGTGCAGCCACTATGGAAAACAGTATGGAGGTTACTCAAAAAATTAAAAATAGGACTGCCATATGACCCAGCAATTTCACTCTTGGGTATTTGCCTGAAGAAAACAAAAACACTAATTCAAAAAGGTAGCTGTACCCCCATGGAAGCAACCTAAATGTCCATCAATAGATGAATGGATAAAGAAGGTGAGGTATCTATCTATCTATCTACACACACACACACACACACACACACACACACACACACACAGAATGGAATACGACTCAGCCATTAAAAAAGAGACCTTGCTGTTTGTGACGACATGGATGGATCTAGAGGGTATCATGCTAAGTTAAGTAAGTCAGACAGAGAAAGACAAATATGATCTCACATATATGTGGAATATAAAAAACAAAACAAAATTAAACAAACCCATAGATACAGAAAACAAATGGGTGGTTGCCAGAGGAGAGAAGGGGAGAGGGAGAGGTAAAATGGGTAGAGAAGATTAAGCAGTACAAACCTCCAGTTATAAAATAAACAAGTTACAAGGATGTAATATACAGCATAAGGAATATTGTCAGTAATACTGCAATAACTTTGTATGGGGATAGATGGTTACTTTCTTATAGTGGTGATCGTTTCATAATGTGTGCAAATATCCAACCACTATGAAGTGTACCTGAAACTAACATAATATTGTATGTCAACTACATTTCAATTAAAAGAAAGAATTTGTTTTATTCTAGGTGAAAACAACCCAAATACGCACCAACTGATGATGAGAGTGAATAAACAAATGTGGTGTCTCCATACAATGGAATATTATTCAGCCACAAAAAAGAATGAAGTACTGATACACGCTACAGCATGACTGAACCTTAAAAACATTATGCTAAGTGAAAGAAGCCAGACACAAAAGGCCACATATTATACGATTCCATTCATACGGAAGTCCAGAATAGGGAAAGAAAGTAGATTAGTGGTTGTCTAGGGCTGGGGGTAGAGATGGGAAACACAAGATTGATAGCTAACAGGTTAAGAGTTTCTTTTTAAGGAGATGAAAATATCCTAAAATTGACTGTAGGGATGGTTGCACGTAACTATGAATATACTAAAAACAATGAATTGCACACTTTAGGTAGATTGTATGGTATGTGAATTATACCTCAATAAAGCTGTTAAAAAGAGAATTAATTTTATTTTAGGTTTTATCCCTATAACATTGTGAGAGGAGGCACCAAGACCTCCATGTGCTTGGAAGCTCATTATTGTGATAAGTTCAACTGAGTCTGGTGTGTGGAGGTGATGATCTGCAGAAATCTAGATGTTTGCATGCTATTCATGTTGCTCTTCCACAGAGAAGTCTGCTGGTCCCTTTCTGCTATCATCTCTCTACAGGCATCTTGTCCATCTTCATTTTGATATGTTCCATGGCTACCAGTCATATATCACCAAACAGTCTTTTCAAGAAAAGCACACGAGAGGCTTATTTTTTGAACTCTTCCATATCTGAGAATAGCTTTTTGTCATCCTCCCCTAAGCAAGACAACTTCTGTGGGTAGAAAAATATTAGGTTATTATCACCTTTTCCTCTCTGAAGTCTGCAGATTTGGTAATGTTGTTTTTGAACTTTAGAAGTTTCAGAGAAGTTTAAGAGTAGCCTGATTTTGTTCCTCTGAAGAAATCGTAAGTTTCTGCTTGGACACTTTTAGTATTTTTCTTTGTACTTAGAATTTGGAAATGTCACTAGGGTGAGATTTATTATTGGCCTTTTTCATTGATTTTTGCTGGGCTGTGGTGAGCCATTCTAATATGCCTGTGTTTTAACAGCTCAGAGACTTGGATGTCTGTAGGTTTTGTTTTGATTTCTTCCTTTAGAAGACTTGGATTTTTAACACTTTAAAATTTGTATCTCTGTTCTTTATTTTCCACGTCTATTATCTTGAACATCGTTTTCATCCCTGTGTTGTTTTCTTTTGCATTTTTAGGAGAACTTCTCAGTTTCATCCTCTCCCCCCCTGACATATTTCATGCTGCCCCAGATCTGCCTTCACTACCCCTTGTGAGAACTTGTGGTGCTCTATTTTTAATTTTTCCTTTCATCCTAACCTGTTCTGGTCTTTACGACTTCATACTTCACCTTCAAAGTATGGCTTATAGCATTCTTCTAAATAGAAAATAATTTTAAAAGGTTGTAAGGTTTTTATAGTAAATGCTTTTCAAAATCCTGTTTTTCCTTTAGGTCTTCAGAATCACAAAGCTTTATTTTCTCTTCATTATTTCACAGGTTTTAATTTTCTCATGGAGTCAGCCACAAATTAGGTAATAGAGCAGAGTTCTTAAAAATACAGACTCAGATATTTGACAGTCTGCATGCAAATCCTAGCTCTCCCAATTACTCTCTATGTATCTTTGAGCTAGTTAATTATACCCTTCTAGTTTAAGTTTCATCATTTGTACAACAGGAATAGTTATACACATAATGGAGTTGTTTTCAGTATTAAATGAGATAATACATAGAAAGCACTTAGCACAGTGCCTGACACAGAGTGAATGCAAAAAAAAATGTTTTTTCATATACAAAGAAATCTAACAAAGTGTATGGACTTTCTCCTTGGTCCAGCCTTCTTCTCATATGAGTGTTTGTTGAGTTTTTTTATGGGTCTGGAGCTGGACAGTAGGTTGACGTGTGCCCTGCACCCTACCAAGCAGAGTTTAATCAGTTGTGACTCTGCCTCCCAGGGTTCTTTTCCTTCCTTCAGTGCCTTGCACTGTGATCTGAGCAGATGGGTCCATGGATGTTACCATCACAGATCGCCCTGTCTTCTCTTTACTTAAGGCTACTGCCTGGGTTCGTGTATTATTTCCAGTCTTCCATCCCTTTTTATATTCAGGAATTCTCCAGAAGTTATAATCTACGAATGGAAATCAAAGGAGAGTCATTCACAAGAGCTGATGAAAAGTCCACAACCCTAGTTGTTTCAACTAGAAATACTTACGGAAGTAAAGAGACGGCAGTTTTCTGGTTAGTATAGTCCTTGTAATTCTGAACCAGTGAAAGGCAGCAAAAGTGGGATGAGAAATCTTTCTGTCCTTGGGTTCTTCAATCCTGTTGTGTTGCCTTTGTGCTATGGAAGTTTCTTCTAGATTCTGTCTACAGGTTGTTGGTGGTGGTATTCTTGCCTTCTCTCATGTTTTGTTCAAACTCAGCCCCAGCAAAAGGCCTGCGGAACCTGAACATGTGTGCTATTGGCTCCTTTGATATTTGTTGAGGCCTGGGAGTTGTTTTGAGTGGCCGATTGTCTAACTCTTGCAGCAGTCTCACAGGGACCACATTCAAAGGGAATCAGTTGTCCCCAGATCAGAGAATCTCAGAGTTATACAGAACAGTAGAAATTGTAGAGCCTAAGCTATTGCCTGGTAGTCAAATTCTCTTCATAACACCCATTTCCTATGGCTTGTCCAATTTCTTCTTGAACTACCTTCTGTGATAGCAAGCTCACTAGCCAACAGTATGTCTATTTCATTGTTGGGCAACTCCCTTAACCAAACTGAAATCTGTCTCCTATGCATGGTCTTAGAAGTGAAGGAGAAAATTATTGTACCCGTGAAAGATCTGTGCAGGAAACAGAAAGGACTCTAGCCATTATAATCAGAGAGAGATTTAATAAAGGGACTTAGGCACTTCAAAATAATTTTTTAAATTGAGTGGTTCAGAACTCAGAGGGTTGTTATTGATTTTTTTTTAAAAAATTTTAACTTTGATTGAACTATAATGTACATACTGAAAATACCATTGATTTTTTTTTTTTACTTCAGTGGTACTTTGAAAGGAGGCAAAGGAAACTACTTCTGCCACCACTTCCCCTACAGTTGTCTCACACCCACAGATATGGTTCCCACACAATGGAACATAAAACTGGACAACTACAAACACACATGCCCATTGTATGTTGTCAGCCAATGTTGCCAAAGAAAGTTTTCTTTGTCTACTTTCTATCTTTCAGATCTCTGAGAATCCATCTCATTGACAGAACTCAAATTACAGTGAGTGCTCTGACTGTAAGGTGGACTTGGAAAAGTAGCTTTTTAATCTTACCAACCTCTTGAGAATGCATACCAAGGGACTGTAGACAATATTAAGGAAGTTATCTAAGTACTGGAAGGACAGAAGTCTTACCAATATTCTTCCAATATTTTTACTCATATAATATACAGCAGTGGGGCTCAAGAGAAAAAGACCCTTGATAAGTCATCAGTGTCTTCTGGGTAGGAGAAATTAGCCATTGTAGGACATTAACATCTGAGTTGAAATACGTTTACAGGTTTGCGTTAACCGGTTATCAGGATCTGATGAGTAGGGTGTTATTATCAGGGTCCTGAGATTCAATAAGAAAAGTGGGGGAAGGGCTGGGAAAGGAGAATTAAATGGTAATGAATATAAATGAGGTTTTGTTCCTCAAGAAAGGATAGCTCCAGTGTTTTACTTTAGGAATCTTCGGGAAAACAAAGGCAAAGGACTCCAAAGATGGGGCCATCACGTAGACTCTCGAGAGCATTCCTCAGTAGCGGGTATATCCTTTAGTTTTGTATCAAAGGCAGTGAGAGGCCACCATGAGCAACCCACCATGACCACACTTGACCACTGGAAAATAGAGTGAAATTTATGGGATGCCAAGGACCTTTGCCTGTTCCCTTTCCATCTCTCTGGAGAGTAGCAGTATGATCAGGAAGTTTATTCACTTGTAAACACACCTTATTTTTAACATCTTAGTCATATTCAGCTGAGTTATCATTGTTTATGTTATTCAAATGACTCATTTCCTCTTGCAGCTTGCAAATATTAGACATTATATCATATCCCATATCTGTCTTAATTTTTGTATCCCTGAGGACCGTCATTTAGTTTATCCAAAAGAAGAGTTTTAGAGGAAAAATTTTACCAAAGGCCAACAAGATGCAAGAAAGGAAAAAGCAAATTGCACTTGCAGCTTTTTATTTGAAGCCTCAGCACGCTAGAAAGGTTCTGTTAGTGTTTGTTGTAGAATGTAGATGGATGGCAGCAATAAAATCAGATATAGGGAAAAAGCAATCAGATCACTGAGTAGGTCACATTCAAAATATATTATATCAGGATTGGGGGGGCGGGCTCTACCTTAGGGCATATGCTGCTTCCCACAAAATGCTTCTGAACAGTATTCATGTATCCTTCCCTTCCCTACATATGCCTGATTTGATACATTTCAAATCTTTTCCTGTACTCAGACTGCTTTCTTATTGTTCCATGAAAATCTTATGTTCGCTTGTACATTTTTGTCTTTGCTATTCATAATAGATGCTGGGGGGGTCCCACCGAGATCCCTTTATCTGGCTAGTGCATCCATCCTCTGCTGAGCTGCTTTGCCCATGAGGTTACCCCCTTACTTCAAGGGACAGCCCATAATCAATGATTGACAGATGTGGGGTTCGAAAGGCCTGCTCCCTTACCTTGAAGGGGGGAAATACCATAATGCAATTTATGCATCAGAATCTGTATTTCATCCTCTCCTTTTGGGGAACCTGACCTAAGACACTGCTGAGCTTTTTTCTTTTTCTGCTTGCAAATGTGAGCCCAGGTCCTTTCTGCTTCTCCAAGGCAGTCAAGATCCACCTTAGTTTCCACTTTCTTCCAAACACCATCCCTGCTCTTTCCAGGTCTAGCTTTTTCTTCCCTCCTCTGAGCTGCTGAGTCATTCTCAGGCAGTGATACTCTGTGAAATGCTCTCATCAAGTATAGACGCTGTCTTATGGGGTTAGCTGCTAGCTTGTCATATATATAGATTGCAAGTCCCTCAGGGTGGACGCTGTTGAGGTGTGCTCTGTGTGGGCAATAAATGGTGTCCTATTGCTTTGTCTACACTAGTTCCCCAGGGGCGCTCGAGCCTTTAAATGAACATCCATAAACTGAGACATTAGGCCAAAGAGCCTGGGTCTGGGATTAAAAGCAGACTATGCTTGGGGGGCCCTTCTCCAAGTATGTCGATTAGTCCTTTTAAAAGCAAATTAAGGCAATCACCTATCAAAACGGAAGTGATTTTTTTCCCCAGAGTTTCTCAAGCTGTTTTTTGAAACATAATTTTCTCTAGGTAAACTGAGAACGAAAGATTCAATCTTCAAATGAATTTGGAAATACACATACCATAACCAATGGAAATTCCCAACATACATCAAAGGCTCTGAAAAGTCCTATAGTTAAAAAAAAATCTGTCTAACTTTGTTTAATGTAGCATTTTCAGTATTATGTGACCATGTAACCACAGAATTCATGTCATTATAGCAAGAATTATCCTATGGAACTATTCTTCCATGGAAGTCCTTGGGGAAATGCTAGGAGTGGTAGTGGTGTGCTTGGTGGGGGAAGAGGGGTGGGAGCTAGTGAGGGTCCTCGTCACCTGAGAGTATGTGAAATTTATATAACCCATTCCAGATTGGTGGGGGATTGAGTATGAGGCCAGTCATCTTCTTTTCTGTTTGATATTTGTCAGGAGGAAAATAATTTGGCTACAGGCAGCGTGGGATGTTTCAGCATTTCTTTCGTCCTGTAGATGAGACACCTAGCAAGAGTAGGTGTGTGGGGATTCAGAGCTTAGAAACCCTCACTCCACTCTTCCTCCCCAGTGCCAGAGATGCTGTGCCAGCTTGGGATGGAGATCCTTCTTAGATGGGTAGAGTTGTTGCTTCCTGACTTACTGAAGGATGGTGTGGAACTGACCATGGGAGACCACAGCCGAGTGGTAGTAGAAATGGAGTCTACTTCACTTCAAGGACCAGTGGTCCCTAAACCCATTTCTCAGAATGCCATTCCAGGAATCACATAATGTCTTCCTCACAAGAATCCCAGAGGACCTATAGAACAATTGCTAGCATTGTCCCCACTTCATAAGTGGGGAAAAGGAGCCCCAGAGAAAAGTCAGGTGTCTTGACTAGACGATACTTCATTCAGTTTTCCATCCATCCATCCATTCACTAACGAAATATTTATCCAGTACCCCCTCTCTACAGTGACACTGACCTTCAGATGGGTGGCTTCTGCCAAAGCCTGTGCCCCTTGCAGCCAGAGAGGAGAGGACAAGTGACTGAAAAGTCCTCACTGGTAAATGGAGAGGACCACGTGAGTCAGCCTGGCAGTGAGGAGCCTGGGACGCATGCTTCCTGCTTTCATCTAGGATTGGGACTTGTTGTACGTGACGAGCCAAAAAGTTGTAATGGGGCTCCAGCAGGCCTGCCCCAGCCCATCACGGGTGTGGAGATAGTGGGTGTCATAGACGAGCAAAGTGCCCCTTTTCCAGACTCCAAATCAAAGATGGTCCAGTTGACTCTCTTGTGGGCAGCAGATTAAGTGTTTCTCCTTTCTTGCTCATTGTATCTGTGTACATCCTGCCTTGAGTTAAAAAAAAAAAACCACAAAAAAACAAACAACATTGGCTGGGTAGGACTCAGGGCTAGTAAGGAGCCGTGAGGCCTAAGCCACTGTTTATGACACACGTCATATTTCATGGACCACGTCTGGACCCCACCTGCCTCCTTAATCTTCTTGGAACGCTCCCTCTGTGAACTGTGTGTTCTGCTGATGACTTCAGTGGGTACTGCAGTTTCCAATTTCCTAACCTTTCTATTAAAATTAATATTTAGATTTTATAACTTTAAAACTGGAAGAATGATGGAAGCAGTATTTGATGTTTATGTCTCTCAGTCACGAAAACGCTCCCAATTTCACTAATGCCGGGCCACACACATGTAGTCACAATAAATAGCATTTAACGTGTTTACAGCATGGAGAGGATGAGGAAGACTTCTGTTTTTATATTGATGGGCTCAGCTGGGCTGGGGATACTATTGTTTACAATGAGCTACATTTTTTGTTGTTCTGATTTACCCTCAAATTAAATCTTTATTTCAGAGACCAACCCCAGGGAGTCCCTGTAAGGAGGGAATGTAATAAACAGCGTTAGGAGAGGGCCTGTAGCCGCCGCTCCTTGGTAATTAGTCCAAATGTCTCAACCTGAGTGGTTTTCAAAGTTTTATGGCTGCAGTTTGGTCACAGGTTTATTTGTAAAGAGCTGGTTTGGCATTTTGCTCAGAGCGGCCTTTGCCCTTTGGGATGAGGTGTTGGGGGTTAGGGAGATGTGGACCACAGGGAAGTCAGACTTTCAGGTCTGCTCTGAGGTGATGCCCCTGTTTCTTCTTACCATCTGTTTTCAGATTAAAAAATTGTCCAAATTTAAAGAAACTGGAAAAGGGAAATAAATATCTGGCCTTGGTTTGGCGGATACGTAAGGGAAGGGAAGGGGCCGAGGCTGGGGCCGTGCGTGTGGGAGCGTTCCCACCCCGGCAGGGTGACTGTCCCATGAACCCTGATAGGAGCGGAAGAGTCATTAGAAAGCCCTGGGTGCCTGGGTTGGGGCCGACCACCTGCGTGGCGCACCTCCCTGCCTTCCCCAGCTCGGTGGGAAGAAGAAAGCCAGGGCCTTAGCAAGGCCCGGCCCCCCCTCCCCCAGGAGTTCCCTGGCAGCCTGTTAGCTGCTTAGACCTCTAGTCTTCCCAGAAGAGGGACCGGAAAGCTCCCAGGAACAGGGCCAGCTCTGGTCGGCCACCCGTTTCACCCTCCCCGAGGCAAAACCAAGCCAAAAATGCAGGTACTGCAGCCGGCACCTCAGCGTACACTTCTCCTGCTGTCCTGACTGTGCCCACGAGTCCTGTTTATTCACTCAGTGTCCACTGAGTACCACGGTAAGCATAGAGACACTTAGCCATCTTATTTTCTGAGCCAGACTGTGAGATGGGGTGTGGAGAGGTGGGAGGCTCCTTAGAGCGTGAAGGAAGGGGTCAGGCAGAGGCACCTCTGAGTCTTGTGGAAGGAGAGTGTGGTTGGAGGGTGCAAAAGGGCACAGGGGGCAGGAGTTCAACTCCACTGCTTCCTTATCACAAGTGCTGCCGTGTTATTTATTTTTAAATAACATTTTGTAAGGCTTATCTGTTAAGGAGCCTAAGGAATCATCAGTTGCTGAGTCCAAGAGTCTGCAAACTTTTTCTGAAAGGCCAGATAGTAAAAATTTTGTTTGGTGGACCACACAACTACTCACTCTGCTGTTAGGGGGAAAGCAGCCATAAACCATACCTAAAGGAATGGGCGTGGCTGTGTTGCAATAAAACTTTATTTATAAAATCGGGTGGTCGGCAGGATTTGGCCTATAGTTAGCCCACCCAATTTAATCATGTATTCCCCCTTCTGTGTTAACTTTTACTCTTTCTTTAATCTTCCTCCACTAACTTCCTTTCTTCCTTTTCTCCTTCCTCTCTTTCTTTTCTTCCTTCTCTCCCTTCCTTCCTTTTTTTTGGTCCTTTCTTCTTTCTTTTATTTTTTTTTAATTTTTTAAATTTTATTTCATTTTTTTTGCGGTACGCGGTTCTCTCACTTTTGTGGACTCTCCCATTGCGGAGCACAGGCTCCGGGCGCGCAGGCTCAGCGGCCATGGCTCACGGGCCTAGCCGCTCCGTGGCATGTGGGATCTTCCCGGACCGGGGCACGAACCCGTGTCCCCTGCATCAGCAGGCGGACTCTCAACCACTGCGCCACCAGGGAAGCCCTCTTCTTTCTTTTAATATGAGCTATGCCATACGCTGTGAAAGACACAGGGAAACCAATGATGAAAAAGACAGATGTGGTCCTGTCCCTCATGGGGCTTCTAATAGGGAGTATTAATGAGTAAGCAGATCATTAAAATGAAATACTGTAGCTGATGCTAGTTACCAAAAATTCGTCTCCATTTCTTTCTCACTATTAGACTTCCAATTTTGTGTAGCGTGGCAGTGCCCCAGATTTAAAAAAAAAAAGACTTCTCTTGCTTCCCTTGTACCTAGAGATGGTCATGTGACAATGTTCTGGCCAAAGACACACAGGCAGAAGTTTTTGGAGATAGCATCCCTTCCCAAATGAAAAGGCAAGCCCTTTTGCCTCTTTGACTCTTGGCCCTTTCCTTTTCTTTCCACCTGGAATGCCGCTAAGATTCCTGGAAATGCAGCAGCTCTATTGTGAGCATGAGGATAAAAGCTATATGCTAAAAATGGAAGCAAGAAGGTGGAAAGAGCCTGGGTGGATCCCTGATGACATCACTGATTCTTGGTGCCAGCTCTGGATTGCTTACCTCTGAGCTTCTTGTCACATAAACATAAACTTCGTATTGTTTAAGCTAATATAATAGGCCTTTCTGTTACATGCAACCCAAGGAAATTGTAATGGACTAAATTATAATTAGTATCAGATAACAGAGCCATGGGTTAAAATTTAGTGTTCAGTAAATGTTTTCAGAGTCTAAACAAGAAAATAAGCATAATCACTCTCAGATTACTGAGGTATCACCTCATTCTGTGTATCTCAACACTTATTAATACGCTCTCCACGATTAAAGGATGAAAAAGTGGCCCCTCACTGACAATCCAGCTCCAGCATTGTTTTAAAGCTGATTTATGATGACTGAGTTGTTTACTGAATCTGGGGCACCAGTGCAGTAAATTTAGATGGGAGGTAGGGGGCTAGTCCTGACTCAATTCTAGAAACTTCTTGTTGCAAAAAATTTCTTTCCTCATGGACTCAGTCTGAATTGTCAACAGGGCCACTGCATTGGCTGTGTCTTTTGACTATCGGGCACCTTAGGGACATTGGTAAATTAAAGGTGCTGTGTGTGTGAGGTATTGGTATACATATGCATGCTTCGGGGGGATAATGGTAGTCATGACCACAGCCAAAGTTCATCTTTCACCAGCTTCAGAAACACCATTTAATAATTCTCAGTAGAGACTTCACCAGTTGAAGCCTCGAGCTAAGGCCTCCATTCCAGGGTATCAATAGGGGAAATCTACAAATCTCCTGGTTGCTAGTGGACGTCAGCTTGTTGATGAACTGTTGGCGTGATACTTAACTCTCAGAACTTAAGTGCACGAGTCAAGTTCACGTATCGTGGGGGAGGAGTGGGGTAACTTGATATAGGGGCTGGTGAAATGGAAAACTAGATAGAAGATTCCTTGAAGGACTTTAGTCCAAAGCAGAATTCATCAGGAAAGGAGAGTGTCACTCTGCCTACATTTGACTGACGCTAAGTTAATACTGTTAACATGCTAGAGACACACTCACTTTGATTCCTTGACACTAAATTATGTCAGCTTTTAGAAATCAGACCCTTGGCTTAAATGCCCAAGTTTTATGTACTTTTATCATCCATGGGCCATACCTTTGGTAGCCAATAGCCCTTAGGCTTTCTTTAGTCCGCTTCATCTCCTTCTCCTACCTTCTTTCTTAGTTTATTGATGTACAGAACACACCTTGGCTGCTAAGCATTGCCAAGATGCTTTTTCTTTTTGCAGAGAATTGTTGCACAGTGCCACACCCGGACTGCCTTCAGAAGCTTTCTAGGAAATCTCACTGAACTTTGCAGAAGCCCTGAGCTTTTGGGTCAGCATTTTGGAAGGGAAGACAATTGATTCTTTCAGCCCTGCTGATGCAATTCCTTTTGATGTGTATCAAGTGTGTTTTGACACAATCCCCCGAGTCATTGCGGTTTTCAATATGCCTGGGCCTATAATGAAAGTCAAAGAGAGGGGAATCTTTTCACTTAATGTTGATTTCTGATATTGACTGTGCGTTACCCCATTTGTGTTTCAGAAGCTTCTCGGGATGGAATTAACCCCTTGGCTCTCAGGATGGAATTAACCCCTTGGCTCTCAGGATGGAATTAACCCCTTGGCTCTCAGGATGGATTAACCCCTTGGCTCTCAGGGTAAGCACATCTCTTGCGGGGCTGTGACTATCAAAAGCTGATACTGACGCTGGAGACAAAAGAGATTCTTGGAGAGCCATATCATCCTTATGCAGGTAACAATTTTTTTTAATTATTATCCCTTTTTTGGTAAATACAACAGCTGCAGAAGAATTTGCGGGCTTTTTTTTTTTTTTGGCTGTAAGCCATCTTAGCGAGTGTTTGCCAATTTTCTGTCTCAAAAAAAGGTGTCTTCGCATCTTGATTTAGCCCTGAATAATTCAGCAGAATCTCTAATAACAGACTTGCATGTTGCAAAGCACCAAAACATGTTGTAAGCTTAAAGAGGCAGCAAGAAATTTAGCATCACAAACAGAAGAAGCGAAGCTAGGATGTATTTAAGGGGTAGGAGTCAGTGCTTCACACATGTGCTGGATGCTTATTTTTGTTATAGTTTGCTTGTTTTTCATAGAGCAGTGGCTCCTGAAAAGGACAAAGAACATTCCTGGAGGTTGTCTATTGCCCTCAATTCCCTTTTTATGAAAATTCCCATCTCATGGCCCCTTCCTCCCTCCCTCCTTCCTTCCTGCCTGCCTGCGTGCCACATAGTTATTGAGTGACTACAACTTTCTAGCCACTGTGTTAGACCTTTAGGGTTCAATGATTAGTAAAGACAAACCTAGCCTCTCCTCTAAATTAGACTTCTCTATCTTGTTCTCTCTCCCAAAGACCAGGTAGGTTTGGTGTTCCCTTGGATTCTGAGATACACCAATGTCTTTCCAGCAAATTCCATGTCATCCTACTGTCCCCCACCCCACCATTTCTCCTTTAATTTGCTTAAGTGGTTTTTATTATTTTATGATTTTCCACCAAAATCATAATGTGTGTATTGGAAACCCTGATATACAGGGAATATGGAAAGGAACTGTGGGGGTGCTTGGCTTGGGGAGATTGTAACATTGGAAGGTGTCTTACATATTCTCTTCATATATTTGAAGGGTTGTCATTTGAAGAGGAATTAAGCTTAATCTGTACCTTTCCAAGGGGCAGATCTAAGACTAAATGGCTTAAGGAAACCATCAATTTTCTAACAATCAGGGTAAAAGGAATTGCAACTGACACTGGGCTAACTGTGTGTGTTTGTGTTCACATGTTTTTCTATGTATGTATAGGTCATGGTTTCTCAACCTCAGCCCTGTTGACATATGGGGTCAAGTAATGGAGACTTTATTGGAGGCTATCCTGTGCACTGTAGGATGTTTAGCAATATCCCTGACTTCTACTCACTAGATGCCCATAACGCACCCCAGTGTGACAGCCAAAAATATCTCTAGTCTTTGCCAAATGTTCCCTGGGAGGATATAGATAGATGATAGATAGATGGATAGAGAGATAGATAGATAGATAGTAAGTATAGGATATATATATATATATATATATATATATGTAGTATAAGATATATATGTGTGTGTATATGCATATGCACACATACATATATACATACACACTGTTAGGATGGATAAATAGATAGATAGACAGTAGATAGGTTTAATAGATTTATCTGGGATAGAACTAGAACTCCGACTTAAAACCCACAGATTCCCTGGCAAAGCACAAAGCTTTCTTGGGTTGAAAGCTTGAGTTATTGAAGCACTTGAGTTATTGAAGTGGGACAGCCACATGTCAGGGAACATTGCTTCAGGTAGGGGATCAGACTCTGCAATCTATAAGACCCTCCACTTCCAACTAACGGATTTTATAATTCCATAAGGCCAGGTTTTCGTTCATAAAATTGGTGTCAGTTGCTAAGGGAATATACCGAACTAAAGTTGTGACTGTGGCCCCACGGTGCTGTTTGAAATAGAGTGCAGAGTTGTGGGGTGGGATGAGTGGAAACGGTTGAGCTTATTTGGGGTTTAATTGGCAATCAGAAATTTGCCTCCTAGATGCAGGCATGTCACTGTAAAAGCACATCCAGGACGTTACTTTCTCTGGCTGAAGTTATTAATACGTGTTGATTGATGTCAAAATGGGAATTAAATCATAAATGTGCTTCGGGGCCTCCGGCTGGTGGCTTCGCAGCTTCTTTAGCCTTGTCACTTTGGAGAGACAGCTCACGTGGCCCTGCCTCATTTTTTTTGACGACTTCTTAAAGATTTCACTTTATCATCATTTGTCTCTGAGTGGGTTTTACTCTCCATCCCATTAGTATTACCTCCACCATGGCATAGCCTGGATAAAGTTATTACCTACAAAGGAACCCTGGATGGATTTTATCCTTGAGTGAAACAATGGGGTTGTACACTCTATAAATAAAACAAAACAAAATAAAATGTTCCCAATTAGTGCTATTTACAGACGTGTAACACCATGGCTGCTGATTGGGAGTGTATGTTCCTTTCCCATGGGAGTCCCAAAGTTCCTAGCACCCGCTCACAGGCATAAAAAGGCATGGCCTTTCTCATTTCCAAGTTAATCCGATTTGAGTGTGGGTTGAGAGGGACCAGAGCTTCCCGAAGGGCCTGGCAGAACCGGGCAGCTCAGCATCATTACCAGACCACACACGTTATGTTTAATAGCCAGACTCTGCCCTGGACCAGAGAGGACAAAAATCAATGAATTAAAAATTCCTCGGGAACAGCCACCCTCTTCCAACACAATGTGGAGGCTTTTGTTGTGAGTTCATCATCTCTCACCTGAATTTCAACAGTCTCCTAAAGGGTGTCATGGAGCCTACTTGAAGCTTGTTCCAATCTACTTTCCACAATGCTGATGAAGGGATCTCCTTAAGCCCCAATATGGTCATGTCCTTTCCCTCACTTAAAAACTAGTTTGGTTCTTCTGTGCTTAAAGGATAAAATTCAAAATCCAAATGCTTGGGATAAATGACCATTAAAACATCATGTCACCCTTCAGGCCCAGCCTCTGCCATCTGAGCCATCCTGTCCTCAAGTGACAGTAAGCTATGTGGCGATCTTTTGTGGTTCATCTCAAATGTCCCCTTTGCTGTGAAGGCTTCGTCATATCCCTGGTCAGAATACATTTTCCACTCTCCAGAGGTCCCTCCACACAGCACACCTAACTCATCATACACATTTCAATTTTATCTATTTACATATTTTTTTATTTACCTATTTATAAACCTGTTTTTTTTTACCCTAGCCTTGATAAGTAGAGTATAGTCCCCTCAATACCTGGAACATAAGTAGTTGCTCATTAAAATGTTTTGGAAGGAACGCACAAATACACAACTGAAGGTAAATGTGAATAAACAATCAGGTTCTCCCCATTTCCAAATCATTCCTTAGAATAAGTTGAAACAACTCAATATTATAGCATATAGTAGTGTTACAGAGAACAGATTCTGGATTGAATTCTAGCTTCACTACTTACTTAATGTATGACTTTGGCAAGTTACTTTCCCGTTCTGAGCCCTCAACTATTTTACCTGTAAAAATGGGATAATAATAGCATTTGTCTCTTCAGTCGTTACGAGTATGAAATACATCAGTATTTTTAAAGTACTTAGAACTTGGCTCATAATAAGTATTATGTTAGTACAAACTGTTTTTGGAGATACCAACTCTTTCTCTAACGCAGGGGTTCTCCACCTTACGCAATGGAATCATCAGGAATGATTTAAAAAAAAATACAGGTGCTGGGGCCTCACCCCAGGCCAACTGAATCAGAATCTCCGGGGCGAGGCCCAGGCATGAATTCACTATCATATAATTTAATGAAGACGCTTTAATGAAGTGGTTGCTTATAGAGGAGAGAGTTGGATTAAAGACAAGGATGGTGAAGCACCCAGAAGCTAGCCACAGCAAGAAGCCAGTAGCATTGCTGAGCTGAAGGAAGAAGGGGGATTAGTGTCACTGGAGCCAGTGAGAGCTGGGGCGCTGCAGGATGGGCTGCCCAAGGGGACCGTGGTCACTCACAAGGGACTCAGTCTTGAGGAGAGACACAGCACCAAGGCAGGGAAGACATGGCGAAGAAACACCTGACCTCTTTCCCCTCCTGCCTTTCTGTCTCCAGCTGGTGCCTCCCCCGTGCAAAATCCAGCCATAATCCTGCTGCCAAGGGAGCTGAGAGACCCAGTCATCAAAGTCAGCATCCTTAGACACAGACCAGAATGAGAAGGACAGGGAGTGGGTTTGAGGCCACAAAGGGGAGGAAGCCAACACATGGATTTTAGGAGAAAAAAAGATCCCCAGGCGCTTCTGGTGCACAGTGAGGAATAAGACCTGCGTCCTGGATGAGGCATACTCATCAGCCCTCTCGCCGACTCCTCCAGCTGCCAGCAAAGAGAGCCACTCATGGCCAGAAAGCACACAGGTAGCTTTCCTGTACTACAGTCCTTAGGAGGTACTTCCCATCGCAGTCCCGCTCCAGGATAGCAGGGCCTGGGGAAACTGGTTTCTAGGAAGTACCCTGGCCACATAAACCAGATGCCTTTCTTTCTGGGAGCTGCCTCAGTCAGTAGGAGTTTGTAACGCACCCAATCCAGTTTGGGAAGGAGGCACACACAGCTCTTGCCTTTTAGTTTTTATCCAGGCAAACGTGCCAGAAGAGACCCCCAAGATCTCCACCATATGTCATATCATATGACTCAGTCTCATTTGCGTAACCCCAAGGTGGAATTTGCAAGTGCAAGGGTGCACCAGCGCCCCAGACAAAGTGCTTCAGTTTGCATTGAACCCACCAGCTTGTTTTCCCATTGACTGTGTCGGCACGTTTCAGAAGACTTCATTTCTGCTGCTTCCTCTCCAAAAGGAGGAAGATATAAATCACAGGCGCAGAAGTAACTAGCAGTTGTGACATTTTGTTACAGAGTTTAATTACATGAATCATAAAATATTGCTACAATTTTCCAAACTGTTAAACCTTAATTAATATGAACCCACAGGGACCACCTTGATCGTTCTAAATATTCTGAATCACAACTCCTACAGTAGTGCTTCCATCCGCCTGAAGTGCTTTGTAATTTGCAAAAAGTGATTAATTATTAGAAATGAAGCCAGACAAATTAATTTAATATAAATGAGGCTGTACATGATTTGATTAATTCTTTTTAATTACCTATATGTTATTTTTTCAATAGCCAAACAAAGGACTCCATTCTTCTCCTGCATGTTCATATTCATTAATCTCATTAGCACAGAGTATTAATATAATTTTATCGCACATTCCAGAAGTACGGCACATTGACAAACCATAATGAATCGCGGCATTAGTGTCCTATTACTACATTAATTTCAAGACATGCCTGGTTCATCTGCAATTTACTTTGAGACTTACTTTAAAATGAGCTGAATAAGCATGTAATTATGACATCTGCTTCTTTTCAGGTACCTCCTTTGTAAATCAGTGACAAAGGAATAGCAGGTTTAAATATGTGTTAACACTTGGATAGCATGTATAATTGCAATATGGCGATGTGTAATGAAGATTAAATTAGACCATACTATACCTGACATATGCAAGAACATAATTGAACTATTGTCATTGTTACAGTAGAAGCAGCTGCAAAATACTAATATTTGAATTAAGGAAAATGAAACCAAGCTGGAAAAGATGGTTGAAGAAGGCAGTCTAAGTGAGTCACCAAGAAAAGAACCAGTATCAAGACAGGATGCTGCAGACGCTAGGATTTCAGCCTCTTCCCACTTTGTGCCTGATGACAGTTGGTCATGAATTTCATGAAACTTTCCAAAAGGGTCCATCTCGGATGTCGCTGGGGCTTGACCTCACGCTGCATATCTTGTATGCTCAGCACTTCTGCTCTGGGCCATGGGCTGGGCACCCCGCCCAATGTTCCCATCTTGAGCCTCAGGCAAGGAAGTGGAATTCTAGGATTGAAATCTAGATTCTCAGCATGGTTAACCCTGGATTTCCCTGAGCAAGACATCTAGGATGACAAAATGGTTTGAGATCGCCTGGGAAGCAAGGCAACCCTGGAAAGGATTTTAGGAATCTGAAGTCTTCGGAGGCCCCTGCAAAGTTGCGACAGAGAACAAAACCACATCTTCTATCTCAAATCCTCCCCCACCTTTCCTGAAAACAAACTTTTAGGAAAGCCTTTAGGATTTATTCAGGTTTGGGTAAGGAGTTATCCCATGCCACGTATACGGTGGACCTCATATATTCCTGGGCAAGGTGGGAGCCCCCTTAACTGTATCTATGGTTTTTCTCTCTTGGAAGCCCAGCCCCTGAGTGCTTGAGCTTAGAGCTTGACAGGAGCCTAAAAATATTGCTCTTGAGTTTAGCAAATACTCCAAAGGAATTTGGGGCTCTGTCTCAAAACAATTTTAAGGAATTGGCTTTCTCAACAAAATCCCCATGCCAGCCTTTTTAAGTTGATGGTAAGGGAACATGAAGAGAAACTAAAATGAGATGAAAGGAAGACTGCTTCATCTGAAGATGCTCGCGATGAAAGGCTGACGCAACTTCCTGGCAGAGTTAAGAGGAAGTGGGGAGCATTACTTTTATGGACGAAGATGTTCAGCTACTCAAAGTAATTTCATATCAGCAGAGATCGACTTATTTGTTTAGCACTTAAAAATACCTTCTGGGGGGTCTTCCCTGGTGGCGCAGTGGCTGAGAGTCTGCCTGCCGATGCAGGGGACACGGGTTCGAGCCCTGGTCTGGGAAGATCCCACATGCCGCGGAGCAACTGGGCCCGTGAGCCACAACTACTGAGCCTGTGCGTCTGGAGCCTGTGCTCCGCAACAAGAGAGGCCACGACAGTGAGAGGCCCGGGCACCGTGATGAAGAGTGGCCCCCACTTGCCGTAGCTAGAGAAAGCCCTCGCACAGAAACGAAGACCCAACACAGCCATAAATAAATAAATAAATAAATACGGATGTGTATGACTGGTCACACAAGGGATTTACTGTCTCTTAAAAAAAAAAAAAAAACTTCTGGGGCAGGATGTAATATTTACGGAATTATTATGATAGAACCATTATAAAAACGCTGGACTTTGGAAGGAGCTTAAAGATCCTGTATTTCCAAGTGTGGTTTCAGAAATCGGCCATGGCTGGATCATCTGGGAGGTTTGTTAAGACGTAGGTTCCTAGATCCCACCCCGGAGCTTAAGGATCAGAAACTCTGAAGTGCCGTTTGGGAATCTGCATGTTTAACAAGCTCCTGGTGGTTCTTCATACACAATTCCTGATCTAATCTAGCCACCTCATTTTACAGCGGAGGAGACAAAGACCCTAAGAAAGGAGAGGCACAGCGACAGAGCCCAAGCAGCCTCTCTCCTGTGATGCTGAGCGTCGAGGGGGAAGGAAAAGGCAGGACCTGGCTTTTGGCAGTCAGCGGGCACCTGCTCCAGCATCACTTGGTCCATTGAGCTTGTGCTTGTCCAAATTTGGCAGACAGATGTTAGGATGCTACCTGACTCCATCCCCTGAGGTAGGTAGGCCTGTCACAAACTCAGGACTTCAGAGCAACTCTGCTGTTCAGTGCTGATGAGTAGAGAGAATGGTCGTGGGAGAATGTTCTGCAAAGTTCTGGAATAAGAGAGAAACTATGACTTTCAACTTGCAGTGAGGGCTATTTCAGTGTCAACATTTTCCCATGCTCATCCATTAATTCCTTAATGTATCCATTCATTTTACCACGCTTATCAAGCTCATCCTGTATGCCAGGTATTACATTAAGCACCCAGATTACAACAGTGAGCAAGATAGAAACTGTTTCCGTCCCCAATAGGAATCAGTTAGATCCGCCCTGTTTGGCTCTCAAAAGTGATGTGAAATGAAACAATCCTACTATATGGGTTGTTTCGCCTCGTTTCTGTGCTCTGTGTGTACCTAGACTTCCTGGTATATAAAGAATCATTGGGGGATACTCATTCTTTCCTCATCCTCTTCCCTCTTACTTTCCCCCTTAACGTGAGTGAGTGAGAAATCGTCTTGTAGGACGTCTGAATACGGATCCTGTACTTTCTAAATGCTCCCCACTTTCTCTTGTCAACTCTTGCCAGAAAGCCCCTGTGTCAGCATTTTCCTGCGAGCATCTTCAGATGAGCAGTGTTCCTTTCATCTCCTTTTAGTTCCTTCCTGCATTTCCTTACCTGTTAACTGACATGACTGCTTGTTTAACAAATGTATACTACTTATTGTTTAAATATTAAATAAATGATAGCAAACTAAGTACAACATTTAGAATGACATGATTTTCATGCCATATTAGAGCTTCTTGTTTGAAAGAAACCCCATTTTAGAATCTCTAGTTCCTTAGGGATTGAAAGAAGTAAGCGAGGACACATTTAAACAAGGGTGTAAATGAATGAGAGAGAGTATCCACTAGCATAGACGAGGCTATGTTGCAGTGACAAATAATACAAAAGTCTCGGTGACCGCCAACCACAAAGGCTCTGTTCCTCGTGGTTAGAGCAGCCTCCATTTTGCAAGCTGCTGTTACCATCCGAGGCTAAGAGTGAGCTCTGAAGGCTCTGAGACCACAAATTAAAGCTCCAGTGTGAATGGGGGCTCATGTCACTTCTATTCATAACTCATTGGCCAGAGTTAGTCCTATGGCGCCATCCAAACATGAGGGACCAGAAAGTGCAATCCTCCCACATGCCTGGAGGGAGACAGATGGAGAGATTTGACAGACAGCACTAATGACTAGCACCGCGGGTAATCGAATGTTATTATCCTTGTTCAAGTTTCAAGTCAGCTTGCTAGGAAGAGGCTCCAAACTGGCTAAAACGTGTAACCCCAACCTGAATTGCTTTGCTGAAAATCGAGCACCTCACCTGCCCAAATAAAGTTACTTATGTATTCTCTGTCCTTGTGTGAAAGTGGAGTTTCTTGGAGAGAGGCAAGGAAAAGGCAGGTCCCTCATGTTCCTAACTATGAATTATAGTGAGGGCTGTGAGGCTGTGAGTTCCCAGCTGGCTTTAAAGTCATCTCTTACGTACGAAAAAGAGAGAGACCTGACTTTGATATGGGACACCTCTTACATGATGACTAGTCTTGTCTTGCGGATGTAGGTGACAAATCGGCAGGTCAAATAACATAAAAATGGTTCTGTGGAGCAGATGAGTAGTTTTTTTTTTTCTCTTTGGAGCTTTAAGGGTTTTTTTTGGAAACCACAGGGTTCTCTAAACAAGGCATCCCCCAACAGCTGGTGGTGTTTTGGCCCAGAAGAGGAAAGGTTAACGTTTTTCATAATAATGAGTTTCACCCTCATGACACAGATGAAGCCGGCAATTGTTTCACATCTCCTCTGGGCTCCCCTAGCTATCTGACAGTCGCAGTAGTGAGAGGGAGCCAGTGGGAAATCACCACTGAACTCGAAGCCAGATCTGCTGGCTTGGACTTGTGTGTGTTCAATTTGAAAGATCTGTGATGTCCCTCTAGCGGGTATCTCACCGTAGGCTAGCTAGTCTTAATATTTAAATCCCCTGAAATGCTTATGTAATTAAGATGTGAAAGGAGACACTGGGGTCTCATATGCTGCTAGCCTGGACCGTAATTTTATACAAGCACTGCAGCAATATGTACTACAGCCAAACATATGCTTTACCTTTGACTCAGCAATTCCACTTCTAGGTATATTCTCAATAGAATTGAGTGTGTGTGAGCACCAATAGATGCATATAAAACCATCCATAGTGACAGTAGGTATAAAAGTCCCAAGCTAGAAACGACACAAATTCCATCAACAGTTGGATGAATAAAATGTGGTCTGCTCGCATAATGGAATGTGACACAGTAATGTAAATATTGAGCTACTACTGACTGAATCTCCAGATACAATATAAAATGAAATAAGCCAAACAAAAAAAGACTACCCATAGTATGATTCTACTCATATAAAATGTAAAAACAGGCAAAACTAGTAGAGGTCAGAATAGTCATCACCTGTGGGGAGAAGGAGGGGGCAGACGGGAGCCTGCTGGGGTGCTGAGACGGTCCCTGTCTTCGTCTGGGTGGGATGCTGGGAATGTAAAATGCATGAGGATACGAGCGCTCACTGTATGTACATTATACTTCAGTTAAAAATGAAAGAAAACTGAAAAAAGGTATGCTGGGTTTTTTTGGTTTTGGTTTTGTTTTTTCTTTAAATTTTTATTGGAGTATAGTTGCTTTACAATGTTGTGTTAGTTTCTGCTGTACAGCAAAGTGAATCAGCTGTATGTATACATATATCCCCTCTTTTTTGGATTTCCTTCTCATTTAGGTCACCACAGAGCACTGAGTAGAGTTCCCTGTGCTATATAGTAGATTCTCATTAGTTATCTGTTTTATACATAGTAGTGTATATATGTATACAATCCCAATCTCCCAATTCAGCCCACCCTCCCCTTTCCCCCCTTGGTGTCCATATGTTTGTTCTCTACATCTGTGTCTCTATTTCTGCTTTGCAGATAGGCTCACCTGTACCATTTTTCTAGATTCCACATATATGCGTTAATATACGATATTTGTTTTTCTCTTTCTGACTTACTTCACTCTGTATGACAGTCTCTAGGTCCATTTACATCTCTTCAAATAGCACAGTTTCATTTCTTTTTATAGCTGAGTTATATTCCATTGTATATATGTACCACATCTTCTTTATCCATTCCTCCGTTGATGGACATTTAGGTTGCTTCCGTGTCCTGGCTATTGTAAATAGTGCTGCAGTGAACACTGGGTTGCATGTATCTTTTGGAATTATGGTTTTCCTAAATAATCTTTTAGTTTAATCTGTGCCAAGAACATAGATACGCAGCGATATGTATGTGTGTGTATGTGTATGCGTGTGTGAGTGTGTGCACATGCACGCATACCTTAATTAGCTATGTGACCTGAAGGTTTAGTAATGTAACCAGTCAGTTACTTGTTCAGTTTTCTTAACTGTAAAATGATGATAATAATAATAATATTTGCTCATAGGATCATTGAGGTAGTCATAATGAGATACGTATATGTGGAAGCATAAGGTACATACAGGTATATATATTTGTATCATATATATATGTGTGTGCGTATTTATTTATGGGTGTGTGCACACATACATGCACACGTACATTCACACATTTCTTATGTGAAAGGAGAAAAAGAACATTTACTGGTTGCCCATTTATTCCATTCACTCACTTATCCAGCAAATAAATATGGAGAGCCCACTCTGCTAAGTGTTGTTTTATAGGCTGGTTATAGAGAGGTGAACAAGACAGAAGGTCGGAGAGATGTGATAAAGCAAGTGGACGAATAGATAAACAATATCTTTTCTGTATGTGAGGAACAGCTTATAGGAGCTAGAATAACTGCAGGTGAGAGTGGGCAGAGCTAATTTCAGTGATGGAGTCGAGGATGGAGTCTCTGAGGAGGTGACATGGGGCTGAGTCTTGAAGGATGGAAGGAGCTGGCTGGAGAGGACCTGGCAAAGAGTAGTATAGGCAGAGGGAACAGGAAGTGCAGAGCCCTGAGATGGGGAGAGCACAGGATGCCTGAGGATCAGAATGGGGGCCAGAGGGGAAGAGAGTGGAATCCAGTGAGGTTGGAGAAGTAGACTCATGCACAGCCCTGAAGGCCAAGGGAAGAAGTTTAATTTCATTCTAAGTCCACCTGAAAATAATTTGAGGGTCTTTAAGATCTTAGTGTTTTAAATATATCAACCTGCCACAATGAGTTGTTTTAAATATATTATCTCTATAACAAGTTAGACTTTTATGCCCTTAACTTGGTAGAACTGGAACTCTTTGGGGGGAGAGAACTGAATTTATGTGCAAAAGAAAAAATTCTTGGTAACTGGAATAGGATAGAAAAGGTAATGGATGTGTTACCAGGAGTCAACGCTAACAGCAGGGCAGCCGGGTTTAAATTTGCACTTGAGGAGAGGGTCCTTCTTGTGCTCCTGAGGAGGGAGCAGAGAGATGTGGAAGCTGGTGAGATGATGTGAAGTGACCAGTGAAAATAATGTAGTGTGGAGGTGCTTAGAAGTTTCAAGAGTGAAAATATTTAATGTTTAATACAAAATGTGGTTTATTGTGATATAAATACATTTTCTTCCATCCTCCCACTTTCCGTAAAGTCTACTAGTCTCCTGAATGTTTGCAGGACTTGGAAGTTTGTGGAATTTAAAAAGAGGCTGATAGTCTCGCTAAGGTCACATGGTCTAGAATAGAGTACGGTTCATAGACCAAGAGTGGCTGAGAAACTTTAAGTCCCCAGTGCCTCCCAGGGAGTCTCAGCAGTTGTGATGAAGATACAGCAACTTAAAGGGTCAACAACCCATGTAACATTTGGATTCCATCTCATGTTAGTGAAACTAATGAAAAATATGTTTCTTTTAACCTACCAATTTTTTTAGTGCGCAGTGGAGAATATCTTATCCTAAGCACCATAACAATCAGAAGGCTTTTCCAGAGCTCTCTTCCTACTATCAGGATTCCTGGGAAGCACGACGAGCAGTTACTCTGGGCAGAGTGAGGAGATGTCACCCAAGCCCTGCTGAGCCCTTGTAATGGGGAAGCGAGAGCAGAGACTGTATGTTTGGGTTCTGAGTCAGCACCTCTCCCGAAGACAGCTAGAGACACCCAGGCAGCTTCCAGATTTCTGAACTTCCTTGTTTCTGCTTCCCAAGGTGCTACGTCCTTCTGTTGATCTAGGTTTCCCTCCAGGCAGGATACAGTGCACTCAACTGGATTAGCATTTACAGAAGCATATTTTCCTGCCCAGAGATTAGCTTATGCTGATTAGGGTCCCTGTGTTCCCACTCCTTCCGTTTACCTTGAGAGGGATTTCAAGGCTCAGACCTAGGGACCAGACTGCCTGGCCCAGATGCCACTCTGCCTCTTACCAGCTGAGTGACCTTGGCAGGTTACCTGGCTCACAGCCTCAGTTTTCTCATCTGGAACATGGGGATAATGAAAAGAGCCACCTCATGGGGCTTTGGTAAAGATTACATCAAAATACATACATATATGGGGACTTCCCTGGTGGTCTGGTGATTAAGATTCTGTGCTTCCACTGCAGGGGGTGTGTGTTCGATCCCTGGTTGGGGAACCAAGATCCCACATGACGCACAGCACGGCCAAAAAAAAAAAAAAAAACCCAACAAAAAGCAAACACAAAAAACCCCATATATATATATATAAATATCTTCAAGGTTATTTTATATAATGTATGCACATATATTATAAAATATATATAATTACTTACTGTATTATTTATAGAATTAAGAGCTACCTCATAAGGTTGTTTAAAAAGTAAATGAATATATACTATATATATTCACTTATATATCTGTCTTCTAAGTGATTATCTACAATGTATGGATATGCATTACAACATATACAATCACTTAGTGTACATTATACATGTAATACATATATACCATACACATATATACGTACATATATGTGTGTGTGTGTGTGTGTATATATATATACATTTGCATGCACTCATGTCCCTTAGAAGGTTGTTGCCTGGGTAATTGTTTTGTAAGTTTATACAATAAGTGATTGTTATTTATAGACCATATAATAGGTGGCTACAACAGAATGCAAATTATATACAGTGTTTTGGTAGCTGGAATTCAGAGAACAATCCCATTTCCCTCACTTTTGCTTTTGGAGGGTCGGGGTGAGAGTGTGTGAAAGAGCTGAACCTCAGTCTTGCTTCTCTTGTACACTCAGCAAAGATACATTCCAGAGTCAGAAAAGGACCGGTATCAAAGGAAGGCTGCCTTTATCCACTGCCTAAAGCGAGATATAAAGCACTTCAAGCCCCTGAATAGGTAAAATAAAACAAAAAAGAAACCCATCCAACTCACCAGCATTCTAAAAGTAGAATAAAGGGGAGAAAGAAATGAGGAAAGCAAACACGGGCTGCGAGCTGGAATAGAAGGCCTGTGTCAGAGTGAGTGGCGAACACTGCATCTTATTGAGCGAGTTTTAGTAGGCTCTGGGGGCCCCTGAATTGGGGTTAGAACACAGTTTAAAAAGGGAGAGAAAATGCAACTCCGATAGACTGTGCAGAGGGGATTATTCTTTGCCTCAAATTTTATTTGAAAGAACTGAAAGACAGGGTCCAGAAACCCTGGGCTTTGGCTGATGAAAAAATAATCAAACGAAACATTTGTTTTCACTAATTTAAAGGGACTTCTGTGACTCTGAGGCTGAGGAATAGTTAGGCAACCGAGGCCCACGGCAGCCTTGGCTGGGCAGGCTGGGCATTGAGGCGCAGGGGAAGAGCAAAGAGCTTGCCGTAGAGAAAAGACACGCCGCCCCTCTGCTGAGGGCCTCTTGGAGGAATGTCAGCTGCTCCATGTAGGCAGAACGATGATTACTCGGCCACTGCCTGTTGGGTGAGGCCCCACTCCATGGGTAGGTGCGATTTCTCCAAAGAGGGATGGGCATTCCCACCGTCTCTCACCCAGGTGAAAGGAAGGTCATGACACTGAGAGTCAAAGCCCAACAACCAGGAAGTGAGAAGATCAGGGAACGCCTCTTGGTCTCCTGTGTCTGCACTGAAGAGCCTGTAGGGTCCCGAGGAGGCCTTAAGGACAAGTCTCTGCCACAAGTGCTGTGTTGGAGTCACCCTGTGCACGACCCCAGTCAGAAGAGGAGGTGCATCTTGTAAGCCAATGAGCTAGTGTGAGGTTTCTCTCTGTGTTCACTTCCTTTCCACGACACCAACTGGACACTGTGATGTGCTGCCAGGTCCTCCATCAAGGCCAGCTTCCTGGGTTCACAACCTGTGTAGGGTCCAGTGTGTAGAAGGGCCCTGAGTTCAGTTTAGTACATGGTGTTGCCATCTTGAAATTCTCAATAATTTTGAACAAGGGCCTCCAGAAATTATGCAGACAGTCCTGCCTCCCATTTGGGGACCAAGGCACTTATTCTCCCAACTGCCAGGAGGGTTGCCCATGAGAGCTTGCAGCTGAGGCATTGCCCTTTTCTGAAGAGAACCACCTTGCCCAAGGTTAAACCCTCTTCCCAGGGTCGTGAAATGCAGGGTAGACTTAATGGTTCAAGGAGGCAGCTCCTTTGCCGCAGCCAGGACAACTGACCAGAGCCAGGCTTGCTCTGGAGTTCACCGGAGGTTCGGCTGAACCCTCTGTTGCAGCTGCATCACAGTTCAGCATCTCCCTCTGCTCAGCTCTGCTTTCCTCACTCCCTTGCATGTGTTGCTCACGAGATGCCTCCCAACCTCCTACCTGCAAATCTCCATCTCAGACTCCAACTCCAGGGAACAGGAGCTACGACACGAGGTCTTCTGGTAAAGGCTTGCCTGTGTGCTCCATTCTCCTGTCAGGTAGGCTACAGGGAATCAGGAAAAGAATCTTGGTCCATGTGTGAGCCAGAAAGCCAACATGGTGGCAGCAGCAATAACCAGTGAAAAGTTCCCCAGGGTAAGGTAGACAAAATGGGGTCAGAGAGGTTAACGTATTGCCCCCCAAGGCCACACAGATGGTAAGAACCTTAGCCGAGATTCAAACTTAGGCTTCCTGACCCCTAATTAGATTCCTTTACCATAAGTCGTCGCTCTTCTTAACCCCACTGGGAGCCTGGCAATACTGATTTAGCACTGTATGCAAAGGAGTTATGTGCATTCTCTCCTTCTTTGAACTTCAAAAACACCTTGTTGGCAACTTGCTGGTGGCTCTTTGTATATTACTCCTTTATAACCTAGAAATCATCCTGCCCTTTGAGATTCAGACAAAACTGACTCATTTCCTCAGCCACAATGAGTAAGGACCTCAGGATCCCTCCAGATCTCTCTAGGTTCTTCCAGGGTGAGCACACAGCATCGGCTCACCTGAGGACATTGGAAAAGCACACTCTCAGGTCCCACCCCAGACCAGCTGAGTCAGACCCTGGACGTGGAGTCCAGCAGTGTCTCAACAAGCCTTCCGAGGGATTCTGTCCCGCTGGTTTCACTGCTCCAGGGAGTTGCCTTGGGAACTTACCTGGTCAGACCTGACTCTGAGTTTCTGCATCTGCTTGATGTCCATCTCTTTCACATCTCCTCTCTGATAGCTATTCCCTAGGTCTTCATTTTGTGCAAACTCAACCTAGAGACTCAGCCCCATTTTCTTGATTTCCCCCAAATGTCACTTACACAGTGCCATTGAAAATAGCACATTTTACCAAGAAAGAAAAATATGGGGGGAAAAATGGGGGAGAAGATCATCTCCATAACACCACCCAATAAAAACCTAAAGGTCATTAGTAGGTGTTTCAGCCTCTCAGAGTTCCTCAGCCATGGACGATTTTCTCTGGTTGGCTCCTGCATTCCCATCTTCCTGCCAGGTTCCTCTCTCCTCACTCGTGGGCCTTCTCTCTTCTCTTTATTCTGCTAGTCTCCTCTTCCTCCACTCCATTCATCTTCACTTATTTTCCTCTTTGTTTCTTTCCAGGCCCATGTTCATTCCACCCAAGGGTTATCTCTTCACCAGAGTGGCCCATCCAGAGGAGTTTGATGTTAGTGCTTCCAGTAGCCATGATCCCTGGAGCCTTCTGTTCCTACTTGTCTTCTAGCACCAACCAGACTGTGTCTTTATGCCACCCGTGTACCCAGGGCCGGTGCTGCCACTTAGGTGACCGGGAAATACCCATCAGCTTGGGCAGACCTGGACCGAATGCTTCTGGGGTTGGCTTTTGGCTTTGAAATTCTCTGACGCCAAGACTTTAACCAAATGACTCCTGGGGCTCTCTGGCACTTGCTGGACTGTAGAACTTGAGAATATCCAAATCAAGGAGATGCCAGTAACCTCCTCTGAACAGGAAGAGTTGAGAACAAACCTTTTGAATCAGCAGGGTCAGCCTTCGTCAAATTGGCGGTGGAGACACATTAAGACTTTTTAGTCCTGTCTTGCCTTTCTTCTCTACCTTATTTCTCCCTAATTCCACTCCAGCTGCCTTTGTCTTGGTTCTCTGGGCTCTCATCCACTCTTGAGAATCGTAGGGATCCCCCTCTTCAGAGAAAAATGTTAAAACTCTTCCCACCCACCATCCTAACTCCCCTTTGCTTGGTAAGGAGTTGATCTGAAGAAACTAGTCCGTGCTCTGCAGCTAAGACTGCTAAGAGTTTAAATAGGGCCCCTCTGGGAGGCTTCTTTGTTTGAAACCAGGCCTTCAGAGTCTTCCACGTAAGACCTCAGCGGGCTCATGGGGCCCTTTGGGGAATCACGTTGACCCTGTGCTCACTCTTTAAGTCAGCGCAGCATGGAGATTAAGTCTCCAGGCTCAGAACTCCCACTGCCAGGATCTGAACTCTGGTTCTACGTCTTGCTGGCTGTGCAAACTTGGGATAAACACCTTCATCTCTCTGTGTCTCAGTTTTCTCACCTATGAAATGGACATAATAATGAAATATGATTAAAGCATTAATACACACAAGAAACTTAGGACTCAGTGAAGATAGGCTTTCGTTACTGTTATGTGCACGTATGGCCCTGTTTACTAAGGGCGATGCCGTAGGATCCTAGGGTGACCATAGGATTTCAGTGGTTGCTTTGGAATATAGTCCCATCCAAGATTATGCAATGAAGTCAAAGCACCTTCATGCTGTTCTGGAAAGCAAAGAGGGAATCTTGGTTTTGTGTATTACGTGCCTAGCTTCAACAGGACTGGCTTTACTCCATCCTCCCAAGCCCGGCGGCTGAGCCCAGCCGCGCCGCCGTCTTCATTCCCCTAGTGCAGACTGTCTTCCTGCCTCCTAATGCTCTACAGGGGTCTTTCCCACAGCCCTGCTGGGATGTGCAGAGTGACACAAGGCGTCAGTTGAGAAATGAGTGGTTAGTTGTGATGACAACCCAAACCACAATGCTGTCCCCTGGGGGGACCCATGGGAGCCAGAGAGAAGCCTCACAGGCTCCCTCTAATTTGTACCACACCAGGGAAGGGCAGAGTGGCTTCCACATGCGTAAGATCCCCTCTGCTCACAGCCACAGCCCACTGATAGCATTCACTCGGGAGACCGACTCCGGAAATGTTTCCGAGGGAAATGATTAATAGTAACAGTTTGGAATGCTTAAGAACCTAGCTCCACACCTGCAGATCAAAATCCAGTGCCTGAAGCAGCAAATGAATTATATTCCACGGCAGTAGCATGCCATCTGCCTCGTCCTGGCCAGAATGACTGAGGCCGAGAAGTTGTTATTCAGAGTAATATAGCTATCATTTCTTTAGCTGGAATTATGAGCCAGGTGCTATGCTCTAATCTGCCTGGGCAACTTCTCCTGGAATTCTAACACTTGTCTTGTGAGGCATATAATGTTGTTATCTCATTTTACAGTTGAGGGAATCACTCTGTAGAGGTTAAATAACTTGCCCAATGTCACACACTTCCTGGTGGGGCTGGGACGTGAGCCTGCTTTAACCACTGCTCTGTCTTGCCTCTTAGTAGTCAGCACCCGGGAACCCAGTTATTCAAGGGTCATATTGGTTTTGAAGGCAAATCTACTGTCTCAAGGTGAACCAAAAATTTCTTCCTTCATACTCCATAATATTCTTTTTTATCACCATTCTTAAAACACTGTACTAGAATTACTTGATTATGTCCTAGAAAGTCCACCATAGCTTGAGCTGCCTGAGGGCAAGGGGCCAGGTTGCTTTAATGAGTTTACATTCCAAAGTCTGTTTGCACATAACAGACATGAATGAATGATTGAATGGATGAACAAATGAATGAATACAAGACCTCCTGACTCCCGGTCCAGAGCTCCGTTCACCATTTACTATAGACCAACCTCTTTTTGTGGCCCTTAAATGGTTTTTCTCTTGGGATTTTCAACAAATTGAATGAGAATTAACATGTCCTTGTGATGCTTAGGACTAATCATCATTTTCCCTGAGATCTCACAGGACACTGACCAAGTTTACAAAACAAACAAAAGACATCCCATTTTCTTCCTTATCTCTTGAGATACAGGCAGCTCTTTCCTGTAGTGTACTTGGTAGAAAGAAAAAAAAAAGATGGTGATGGTCTCAGGCTATTTGAAAATATTGGACAAAATGTCATCCTCTTAAATGATTTTAAGCAAGACATATAACTCTAGGACTGATATCCCCCAGTGATTTTCCCAGAGAGACTACTTAATATTTCTGTAATAACCTGACTGTATGAGCTTTCGGGGGCAGCTTCTACGTATCACTGTAAGCCACGTTAGTCTATGGGGTGTGTTTATACCTTGTCTTTTTCTGATCCTTTTCATAGAAATGTACTCATAGAATTTAGTTTTGCTTACTGTGCTTTTCAATTAGCATTGTAATATAAGCATTTTCCAGGGAACTATAAAATGCTTGACGTCTCAATTTTAGTGGTTCCTAATATTTCCAAGTGAGCGTATCGTCATTTATTTAGCTCTTCCCCTATTGTAGGGCACTTATGTTGTATCTAATAATATGGTCCTATAATACAGCAATGTGATAAATAACCCAAAGGAGAGAGCTTTCTGTGAGCTCTCTCCTTGGACCCGTTTCCTTAGGGTCAGTTCCCAGCAGCCTGCCATTTATTCTTGATAACTGGATTTGTGAACAAGAGATGAGCTCATCAGGAGACATAGATCAAGGAAAGAAACTTAACTCACTATTCCCTGAACACTCTGAGGATTATTATCCAGCTGAGATATATGCCCTGTTCCAAGGAAAACATTGCATTTTATTTTAATCTTTATTTTCTAATACATTTTTATCCAAAAGCAATATTCTCATTATAAAGAGGGAAGCAGAATAAATATGTATAAAGGAAAAGACAGTGACTCCCTTTTACCATAACCCCTCTATTCTCACCCCACTATGATGACAGATTTTTACAGTTTGGTGTGTATCCTTCCACACATTTCTCCATGCCCACACAAACACATTTTTGGAAATACAAACAGGCTCCTATACAACACACTGTATTCTAGATGACTTTTTTTTTTTTTTTTTGGCATTTAACAATATACCATAGAAATCCTTTTAGGTCAATAAGTAAAGAGCTCATTCTCTATAAGAAATGAATAATATTCCATAGTAGGGATATGTCACAGTTTATCCAGTTATTTTTAAATTAATGGAAATTCAGATCGTTTCCAAACAAAAAAAATTGCTACCAAGCTGTTAGGAAAAACGTTGAGGTAAACTGTCTTTAAATATCACTAGAATCATTTCCTCCTCATCTTCAAATCTTATCAATCCCCAGTTATTTTCATGGGGTGTATGTGTCTTGTTAACTGGGCACAGTGCTGTCCATGTCTGAAGACTGTCATAGAATGCAGAACTCAGTACACCCCTTCTCAAATTCACAAGCTGTTCTTACAATTTGTGTGCAGGCCAGGCCTCATATTGGTTACAACAAACATTTGTTGAGTGTCCACTGTGGCCCTACAGCACATACAGGTGAAGAACAGAGAATTATGAAGAAACACAGGAAAGAGATGTTGGGACAATAGGAAAACTGGTCTCTCTAGATCAAAATGATTATATAGTAAACTAAGTTTACTATACAAAGGCTGTTTCATACTAACTAGATACAAAGCACTGTGCTATGTGGTGATGCTGTCAAAGAAAGCTATAGTCTATTAGGAAAGATAGACCTTTATACAAATGACACAAGGGAGGAAATAAAAATGGGGCATATACACCAAGTGTAAGGACTGAATATGGAAGTAGCTAGCCCCCAGCTCCCCTCCGGAATGCCAATTACAATGTTTAAAGTTATTTTAAATCTGAAAACAGAGTCCGTGTGTGTCTTCACTTCCATTTACACACCCAGATTACTGGTTGCAGCTTATATAAAATACGCTGGGGGTTATGTATGATTCCCCATAAGTCCTAGTTATAACTTCATCTCTTTCTTTTCTTCCCTACAAAGTGTATTTCCAAAAAAAGTATAATTTACTGTTAAAATTTGTCTATTTCAGGACATATTTCTTTTTCTCCCAGCAACATTGACAAGCATGGGAAAAACAAACAGTGGATAGGTAAATACAAAGGAAATTTTCTCTAAATAAGTAGCATATTGTCCAAAATTTCTTCTTATCCTATACATTAAAAAAAAGAAAGAAAGAAAGAAAGAAAGCACATTGAGATGAAAGTACAGGTCAGAGTGAGAAAGCAGTCTCTGAAGCCAGTAGTGGTTCCAGCTCCTGTACCAGGCATCACTGTCTAGCTTAACAGTCATCGCTGCTACAGAAGGAAGATCAGCTTTGGAGCACAGTCTCCAGGGTTCAGTTCTGTGAGTCGTTGGTTCATCTGTTCAGTAATCAGCAGCCTTAGGCAGGTACTGTGCAGGCCTCGTGGACACAGCAGAGGACAAGACAACGTTCCCACCCCAATGGCATGTGTAATCTAGTGGAGAATGAACAATAAGCATGGCTCTCAGACAGCGATGAGAACTACAGAGACAATGAAGAGGGTGGTGTGACGGAGAGGGTATAAAGGATCGTCCAGACTGGATGGTGAGGAAGACCTGGCTGCGGCGATGTTGCAGTCGCTACATCCGTGAAGAGAAGGAGCCGTTGACATACACACATCTTGGGGTAGAGCCTTTCAAGCAGAGGGAACAGGCGTGGTGTACACGGGAACAGGCGTGGTGTACACAGGCACAGAGAGCAAGCCTGCGTGGCTGGAACGTGGGGAGAGCAGAGGAAAGCGGTCTGGAGGAGGTCAGAGGCATAATCAGGTAGAAGAGTCTGGATTGTATTTTAACTGCAGTGAGAATCCATGGGAGGGTTCTCAGCAGGGAGTCATGTCATCCAATTTAAACCTTCAAAATCACACTCTGAGCGCTAGTGGGCAGGCAAAAGTGTGGAAGCAGAGCAAGCAGTTGGGAACGTAATGCTGTGGACCAGATAAGAGACCATGGTGGCCTCAGCCCACATAGTGGCAGGAGAGGATGATTCCTGGGCCTTCCGCTTAGAAGCCATGAGCTTCCCACAAGCAAGCGACTTCACCTCTCAAAGCCCGAGTGTGTTCACCTGTGAAATGGGGATAGTGACACAGGCTGTCTGAGGTTGGGGGGATCATCTGCAGGTTGTACGCTGACACCTAGCCCGGTGCCCGGCACAGGGTCCATGCTCCCCAAATGCCAGCCATCCAGACTCACTCTGCTTTACCTGCCTTTGTCTGGACTGGAAACATCAAGCAGTCCAGGGTGATTGTGATAGACGGAAAGGGTGCTCAACACTCTGAAGGACTAACATGCGATAAAAAACACAGGAGGAAATGGAAAGAAAAACATATAAGGGAATTCACATGGATGTGTTGAAGAAGCTAGCATGAGGCCAACATAAATGAAGGTTTTGATTCCTGTCTATGCAATCCTCACACATCTCAAGGGGATGTGCACACAGTCACTGAATTTAGAGAATCCTATTACAAGGGCAGAGAGATAGCTGATAGAATGGGGCTTTTGTTTTTATTCCCCCAAATGGTCTGCGAGCCAGCCGGGAGAGGCCCTTTATGTCCCTGGTAAACATGAGCCCTACTGCAGGTGTTTGAGTTTATCACAGAGAGGAAATGACTTTTTTTACACCTAATTTAATCTGAAGCTATTCACAGTTTAAAATGTTTAGTAACGGTGACCTTTTTAATGACTAACACATTGCAGGTGGTCCTGTTGTAGCCAGCAGTTAATGTTTGCCATCAGAAAGAGAGGGAGAGAGAATTAAATGACCACTCCGTGGCAATTGTCTCTGCCATGCAGGGTTCAAAGGACAGCTGGTTCTGAATGGAACCATAGTTAAGGATCTGTGAAAAAAAGGATGGGGTCCCTTCTCCTCAATGGGAGAGCTGCTTTCCTTTTCTTCGTCTTTCTTGGAGAGGAGGTGTAGGCAGAACGTCTCAGAAGGAATTGTAAACCACACACCACTAGTTGCCTGGCCCATCTCTGGGTGTATTTTCCTTTCTGGAGGGCGGATGGGTCTGTGATATTTCAGTGGCTCCGAATGGACAGGGGATTGATGTGGTTGCCGACCTTTGGCTGGATTCCTGGGGTTTTCATATCATTTTGCACTGAGACCTGTGGGGCCGTAGAACGTCCAGGTGAAATCTACCATTTCAGATGAGTGAAGGAGGATCAGAGAGAAAAAGTCATTGACCCAGTGGGAAATAGCCAATCTCATATCCCAGGCCAGCTCTCAACAATGCCGCCCCGCTACCTTCCGTGCACCCGCAGGGGGCTTCTATTCTGATCATTCACAAGCGAGGAAGATGTGCTGGGCTGCTTGGTGATCTGAGTGGCCTGGATAAGGGTCAATACCTTGTCTCTAATCACCTTTTAGGGCTTTTAAGTCTGTGCCACACCCTGAAGATTATGGAGATCAGAGCAGTTTATACATCAGAGCAAAATTACCCTGAGTGTGTACTTGGCTTTCAGGGCAGTGCAGCAGCACACCATGTCAGCAAATGCAGCTGGGGAAGGAGATACATAATTCAGTGCCCTGACTCTCCTAGCAAGCCTTCTCCAAGGAGGGGCTGAGTGAGCATGCCTTTGTACCCCGGCTTTTTTTATAGCTCAAAGAAAGCTTTTTTAAAAGCAGTGCTTTTCATTGTTTCTGCTTTCCCTCACCCCTCTGCATTGCCCCTTCCCCTCATTGCTCCTGGAGGCTGCACATTCCCCCACTCCCCGCTTTGGTGGGAAGAAGCAGCAAGAGAACCCAGGAAAGGAGGTACTTGAAGAAGCACCACTCCTCAGGGGCAGCTGCTTCTCTGCTATGCAGACTGGCACCCTGCCGCTCCGAACGAGCAGGGCTTTCCAAGTCCCGGGTGAGTCAGATGGCACCTGCTTCATTCAGACTGTCCGGCCCTGCTCATTTCATTCTGAAGCCATGAACCTCCCTGCAGTCATTCGTGTCGGGAAGCGGACTCCTGAGATCTGTGCTCTCCAAACTTATTCTACCTTTACTGTCTTCCAAGGTTTCCAGGATCACAGGAGTGCTTACAGAGGAGGCCTTCTTATTACTTATCCCTAAGGGAAAGTGTAGAGAATGTGAAGACAGAGGTCTGCTGCTACAGGCCAGGATTCCAGGGCTTCTAATGAGATATCAGCCCGTTCTAAGGAACCCGTTTGGTCCTCAGTTCTTCCACGCAAGTGCCAAGGACTGAAGCAAGCTCGGGCTGTTTCAGGCGTGTTCTTGCATTTCTTGCCCTTTCCGCCTCTTAATAACGCGTATCATTAGATTCTAAAACTACATTGAATGATGATTGCACAACTCAAAAAATCCACTAGAAAACATTACCTCCTCTCTTTAAACTGTGTGAGGAAAAGTTAGTTAACCTCCAAAAATTCATCAAGCATAGATAATTACAATTTATGCCTTTTTCTCTTTATGTTTGTGATGTTTAAGTAATAGAGTCCTTTTCCAAGGACTAATACAAATATCCTATGCCCCCCCAAAAATAATCCAAACAAACAAAAAACAAACAAAAACCACAATCTTTTATTACTAAAAAAAAATTTTAATTTTATTATTTCAAATACAATTTTGTAACAATCCCTCTGAATCATTTGAGCTTGTCTCTTGTTATAAAATGGGATTATATGCATCTTTTTACTTCACCCTCAAAAATCTTATAGTTTAGGAAAATTACTAATTGTGGAAGAAATAGAACCAGATATATGAATAGAACCACACATACTAGAAATGTTTAAATATATTAACAATGTTAACATTGATAGGAAATCCTTGTAGATCTTAAATAAGTAAACTTGTAAAATGAGAATGTTATCCTAAAAACAAAAAGCATTGGAAAACTCAGATCTCTATTTTATATCTTATTAAAATTGCACCTTACTGACACAATTGCAGAGAAAGAAAAGATGGTTAATTTATAGAGCATCTTTTCTATATCTTGCTAGTTATACCAGGATCTTTAAGCTATTAGGAGAATCCATTCATTCAATAAGCTATACACGTAAATTTAAAATAACATGATAAAATAAAACCGTATATTTCAGAATATAAGGAGTTAACTGTTTTCACCCCGTGACATGTACAAGGGCTTCTAGAGACTATATTAGGGATCTATGTGTCGTTTATTCATATTTAAAATGGTGTATGGAAAGAAATCTCAAAATATTTTAGTTCTCTCTCCTTCATCCTAGGGCATTTTCACCCTGAAACTTTTTTCTGAGCTCAAGATCAGTTAAAGCTGGTACCTATATTAATGTGAGTACTTTATTGTCCTGAAATTACGGCTTTTGAAGTTTCTTCCTTTCTGAAACAAAAAAGAAAAGCCACCTTTGACATCAAAGAGGAGGCATTCTCCTCACTAGCAATTATGGTCCCTTAATGTTACTCAATATCCACCCAGTTGCAAACTGCCTTTGCTTTTTGTAACGTGTACTTATTTTGATCAACACCTTGAGAAAAAGTACCTAAAAGTACCCAACTACCTATAAAATTCTCGCTGGCGGTGGATTCTTCCCGGTGGTGGTTGCTGTGAGTCAAAATACTCCTTTAATAGTGCATTCTGCCAGATATGATTGTGGGTGTTTTTTCTTTTAAAGAAAACATTTAATTACTATTGGAGAGTTGTAACTGTTAGCCGTGAGTTACCAGATGTGAAACCAGACACAAGGGTGAGATTTTACAATTTCAGCACAGCTGCTTACGACCAAATCTGGTCTAGGACACCATCGATGGATTTAAAAACATTACATTTATATTAAAAATAGCAGGGCCTCATATGCAGCCCAGCTGAAGGTCTTCTTGGCAAACTTGTTAAAGTCAGAACGAGTCCCCCCAATCAAAGCCCCAAAGCAGCCTGTGCACACTGGCTAATGACACGTGCTGTCACTCCCTGCCCTCCCCACCCTAACCCAAACATTCCCATAGAGACACATGTGTCTGGGCCTTTTGTCCGAATTCTAAATCAAACCTCCAGTTCTTTTCATTTGTATATTACGTGCGCTCAGCGCCAGAATGTAAAGGCTCAAAAGGCATCAACAGTTTGTGCAGGCTTGAAAACCTTAACTTACTGCACTGAAGATTTAAGACAAAGTACTGTTTTGTGTCCCTGCCTGCCCTCAGCCCCCTGGCATTTGAGTTTTTACAGTGTAGGAAGAAAATGGCTCTCCAAAGCTTACTTTTTCTTCCTCCCCCGACGCGTCCTTGAATCTGCAGCTATTATTCCCGGCCAAATTGTCGCCATGCTTAGTGGAGCGTGTGGAACCAGGCAGGACAGCTGAAATAACGGGGGCAGTGGCCCCCCTACCCTGGCCTCGGCCTCGCCTACATTTCTGCCATTATTTTAACAAGAGTTTTGAGAGTTTCCAAAAATGTATCCAGTGAAAGAGCTTTCCTTAAGCCAGGGGGGTTGGCAGAAGTGGAAGACTCCTGTCTAAGTCGTAAGTCTGGGGCACGTTTGAAGTACTACTGGTGTTGAGAGCTTGGCCTAATAAGTAATATACGGACCTGGTTAAAATGCATTCGAACTGTACAGCAGGGCATCCAGTCACAGGCTGGCTTATATCCTTCTCTCCCCAGGCCCTTTATCTACCACACCCCTTCTCGGTACCATATCATGGGTTCTTTCGCAGCCTTCCAGTTTTTTTCCTATACATATACAAGCAAATGTGTGTGTGTGTGTGTGTGTGTGTGTGTGTGTGTGTGTATACATAAATTGAGGCAAACTGTACATGTTGTTCTCTGTCACTTTATAATAGATCTTGGTGATGTTCCCATATCAGAACAAGCAACTTCCTCACTCTTTTTTTTTTTTTTTTTTTTTTGCGGTACGTGGACCTCTCACTGTTGTGGCCTCTCCCGTTGCGGAGCACAGGCTCCGGACGCGCAGGCTCGGTGGCCATGGCTCACGGGCCCAGCTGCTCCGCCGCATGTGGGATCTTCCCAGACCGGGACACGAACCCGTGGTCCCCTGCATCGGCAGACAGACTCTCAACCACTGCGCCACCAGGGAAGCCCCCCTCACTCTTTTTAAGGTGATAGTTTTTAACCAAGTGGACATATGGCATACAGTGCTGAAAATGAACATTCTTATTCATGTATCTGTGCTTAGAGCTGTAAATATATCTGAAGGATGAGTTCCTAGAAGCGGAATTGTTGGCTGAAATGATTTTACGTATGCATCTTAAAAAAATGCACAAATCCAGGTGTGGGTCTGCTTTCTCACAATCTTTTGGTTGATTTGGTTTTAAAGTGACAGGTTCAAGCTGAGAAGCACCCCCTACACACAAACTGTGCTTCCCCCTGGTCTGAAGTTATTTTGGCCCCCATCAATGAGTATGTCGTGCACACACACACTCGTTCACTCACTCTCTCACTCCTGTTAATATTTTGGGAGTTCTTAACATAGTGTAGATGGGCCGTCTACCTCATGGCATCCGCCGAGGATATAGGAACTGCATTTATATTGTTCAGATTAGTGTCACCCACAGGTTGCAAATATTTCCTATCCTGGGGACACTTCTCAGGCCCCTACCACTTCCTACTGGCTCCCATAGTTGGCACATACTCCGTCACCTCCCCTGCCTTCTCCTGCAGCCCCAATGCATCACGTAATGGGCTGGAAAAAGCGCCGTCCTGGGGGTGCCAGTAAATGTGCTATGGACCTAGACTGGTACACAGTGGAGTCCATCTTTGCTAGAAGTTACATTGAACATAGAATGTGAAAAGGTGATATCACATCTCTAGTGGTGAGTAGGGAATGGATAGGCTTATTAACGTGCCCCTGCTTTCCTGCAGGCTTTATTGCATTTTGCCTTACTATTAACGTTCAGGGTGAAATCGTTTACAGTCATGAAGCCCAAAGGAGTTTGTGGCAGGGTGAGGTAGAGGAGGCTGAGTGAGGGTGAGAAGGTAAAATCTCACTTTGGTTCAAAGACAAACCCTCCATATATGTCTAGTCAGTAGAACTGGGTTTATTTAGAAAAAAACTCCAAATTGCAGACTTTTAAAAAAAGCTGTGAGCATCCAAAATCTAAATGCTCAAAGACCCTGGTGCCTTGGCAGTGTTTGTGGAGGGTTCACTGGCCTCTCCCGCTGTAGTTTCCATAGAATAAAGCCCAGTCAGACCCTCTGAGCTGTCCTGTCGCATCACTCAACTTACTCTCAGATCTCCCCACTTCCCTGTCCTCCAGCCTCTAGGAGGTGTCAACGTTAGCATCAGGTTCTAACCTCTCTGTGCGCCCATCTGGACCTGGAGAAGGAGGGCAGGGAATAATTTAAAGAAGCTCCCAGAGGTTAACTGATCTACATAATAGAAGATGGGGCCCCAGATAGGTGAGGAGGGTACAGAGAGAGGCAGACAGTCAGAGAATGAGGCTCACTTGGAGGGAACAGAGGGAAGAGACCAGGAGACCTGCTAAGTGGGATTTGGTAAGATGGAGGATGAAGAGGGAGATTTACTAGGTGGATGTCATGCAGTACAATTAATCCCGTTTATAATCTTTTCAAGAGACTTGTGATGATTTAAACTGATTTTTAATTTTTTAAAAATCTTAGACTGCTTTTTTTTTTTTTTTTTTTTTTTTTTGCGGTACGCGGGCCTCTCACTGTTGTGGCCTCTCCCTTTGCGGAGCACAGGCTCCGGACACGCAGGCTCAGCGGCCATGGCTCACGGGCCCAGCCGCTCCGCAGCATGTGGGATCCTCCCGGACCGGGGCACGAACCCGTGTCCCCTGCATCGGCAGGCAGACTCTCAACCACTGCGCCACCAGGGAAGCCCTAGACTGCTTTTTAAACTATTGTCATTATAAATGGTCACAAGGCATCTCCTTTTATGAGAGATGCAGTATAGCAGGTCATCTCACTTGCTTGCAATATTCCCCAATTCCAATCTGGCCAGTGTTCTTCCCGGCACTGTCTCTCCTTCTCTTCTACTCTGGGCTGTGTTCGATGGCTTCTGAAGGAGGCTAGGCATTGGGAGGAAAGATCCCTTAGCCTCTCCTTGTATTTCTTCAGTCTTATTTCCTTACCATGGCAATCTCTTTTCCCTTCACCAGTTCACCCTCTTCTTCTACAGCTCTCTTCTTCCTGATCACTTTTAGGTTCTTCTTTCTTGTTCTCCTCCCTTTCCAATTTTTTTCCTCTCTCTCCGTCTCTGATTCTTTTCTTCTCCGTCTTTCTGCACCTTCCTCCACCTCTTGGTCCTCCCCCTTATTCTCCCTTTCTTTCTCCTTCCCTTTCCTCCCATCCATTTTCACTCTTCCACGTTTTCACTTTAGCCCAACAGCCCACGTGGGCGATGCCTTTGCTCACTGGTGGTATCAAGACTCAAGTGGTAAAAAAACAAAAATGAGTTAGTCACTGAGTAAGGATTTGCCATTGCAAAATCCCCCCCAATGAAGTCTAGAGGTTCAGAGACCTAATCACCTCTGCATATGACCAAATCACATTCTTCCCGTGACATTGTTGCCAGAGAAAAAGCATGATTGATGGGTGAGGAAGTCGATATGAAGTAGAACGGAGTCTCCATTTTACAAAACAAACATTTTGGAACTCTCAACTCACTCAGGATATGCCAAACCCCACTCAGGCCTTGCTTGAGTAATTGGGCAGGGGCTCCTGAAAAAGCAGTAATTCTGGAAGAACCGGCAGATGGAGAGGGAGGGTGTCAGAAATTCAAGCGTGATTAAGAAGATGAAGGCATGAAGTGTGCAAGCCTGACCTCATGGCTACTGGGATTTTTTAACCACATAGAGTAGCAGGGTCCTGCGGAGGGAAGGGGAGACTCCCATGCAAATCCCACCTCTGCTGCTGGGCCTCAACCCTAAAGCAAATCTTCAGCTCTAAAGCAGGGATTTGGGATTAGGTTATCTCTGAGATCTTTCTCAGTGTTCTGCAGTTGTACGGTGATTAATCTACATGGTCAGTTCCTACCTAAAATCATGAATAGGTGTATGGAGCTGATCTTCTACTGTTTACAATGCCCAGCATTGTCCTTGGTTCTCTCCAGTTCACCATCATTCTCACTCTTAGAAGGCTTGTCTAGTTTGGAAAATAAAGAAATAAAAAGCAGGTGGGAGGCTTGAAAGATTTTTTTTAAATGAGTTTTAACCAGCATCAAAAGAGAAATTGGGAAGAGAGGAAAAGGCAGCAGTAGTCACCTTCCAACTGAATGGATGAGAGCATAGGTAACGGCTTCCCAGTAAAGAAGAGACATGAGATAGGATGAGAGGGTCTCTTTGGCTGGTTGGGGAGAGGGCTGGGAGCCTTCCTGAGTAATGGAGTTGTCAGGAACAAAAAGTAAAAACACAAACTACAACATTAAAAAAAATTACAGGGCTTGGGGCTGCCTAGGAACCTTAGGAACTTGGAGGAATTTTGCTAAATGGTCCCAGGAGTTACAGGAAGTGAGGTGGATATGCCCAGAAACCTTCAGTGGATATGCAAGTCTTGAGATGGGTGGCTGAAACCACAGCTCTGAGTACCATTTATAGCTATGCCCTATCTTTAAGGTGAGAGTTTCTCCATGAAAGTGTCCCGTGAAGATAGGTGGCCAGCAATGACTCGAGAAATTTCACTAGAGCTGCTGTAGGTCTCTCATGGAAGAACCAAAAGAAGATGAACATTGCCAATAGCTCCAGGCAGAACCAGTAAGTTGTTTTCACGTTAAATGCAATCAACAGTCCAGAGGAAACGTCATGATTTAGTCTATTGAAAATCGTAATTATTTATTGAATTATTTTAACTACTGAGTTTTGTGAGGGATTAGATAATAAGGAAGAGACTGCAACTTTCTCCAGCAATGTGGAATAAAAATGGCAGGCTTTGGGGTTAAGTCCAAGCCTGACTTTAGCTGTGAGATCTTGAACAAGCGGCTTAATCTAAGCATTAATTTTCTATAGTACTTACCTTAGAGAGTTTTTGTGAGGAGTGCATGAGGCAAACTGTGATAAGCATTTAGAACAGTGCCTATCTCACAGTATATCAGTTTCCTTCTTTTGCTGTAACAAATGACCACAAGTTTAGTGGCTTAAAACAACATAAAATTATTATCTTACCATTCTGTAGGTAAGAAGTCTGAGACTGGGCTAAACTGAAGGTGTTGGCAGAGCTGCATTCCTTTCTGTCAGCTCAAAGGGAGAATGCATTTCCTGGCCTTTTCTAGCTTCTAGAGGCTGCCCACATTCCTTAGCTAATGACCCCTCCCTCCATCTTCAAAGCAGCAACATTGCATCTCTGATTATTCTGCCACGAGATCATGTCTCCCGCTGACCAAAGCTGGGAAGAGATACCTGATTCTAAAGACCATATGACTGAATTGGGTCCACCTGGATAATCTAGGCTATTCCCCCCATTTCAAGGTCTTTAATTTGATCACATCTGTAAAGTCCCTTTTGCCATTAAGGGACATCTTCACAGATTGCATGGGTTAGGAAGTATTGATAGATATCTTTGGGGTTTCATTAATCTGCCTACCACACGTAGGACACGTTTAATCCATTTATTATAATTATGAAGTGACTTTCCAGATATCAAAACAGATGAAATATTCTTCAGGGCTACAAAATAACTTGGAGAGGTAACCTTTCTGAAGGGAGGGATAAGAATATGTGTTTTTATAGCATCTAAATTAAGAAAACAAAGGGTACTGACTTTGACTACAAAACTCTCTTGACTACGAATATACTTTCTGAGTTTAATTAATTAAATAGAAGCTAACATTTACGGGGTCTCTATCACATGCCAGGCATCATTTTTGGATATTTTTTCATATACACTATCATATTTAATACAGCAGCCTCTGACATACGTAAAATTATCTTCTTAAGGACAATGACAGAACAAGCTCACATAAGTGAAGTAACACTCGCAGCCTTCCATAGAGAGGAGGTGGCACACTGGGATGTTTCTAGGCATTGAGGTTCATCCTCAAGCTTCAGTCCAGTTCAGTGGCAGAAAGAACGTCTTTTCGAGTTAACTGGCCCATCTTTGAAGTGGGACTTGGGCCTGTAGAAGCATATTTTCTCTCCAAAGGCCAACGTGTGGACTGGATTCTAAGGAGCCTCCCAGAAGTACATTCTTGTCATTGCTTCAGGATCAGAGAGGAGGCCTGTGTCCAAAGGCCAATGACCCTCAGTGTAGGTAAAGCACTGTAATAATACTCATCAGCATAGCCCCCATCCCTGACGTGCACTGCTCCCCTTAGATATACCTGGGCCCCGTCAAAATCCAGTGTAGCCCTGTCCCCCAGAAGCATGATCACCCAAATCAGCATTCGGTCTATATTCCAATCTTTCTCTGTGAGCAGAAGCCAGAATTACTTGTGACTTGCTGCTTTTCTACAAGACCGTATAAAATTTCACGCTTATGATGAATGCCTTTGGACTGGGGTTTCATAAAACCATTTAGTGTATTAGAGTATATTAACCAGCCTGAAATCATGACCCTCGTTTAGCAGTTATAGACTGTGGCAGCATTTAATCCATACTGGTTGATTTGTATAACATTTATGATCTGAACCAGATCCCTTAATGCCTAAACTCATAACTATTGGCTTGAAATATGAGCAGCTGGAAAGCACCACTGGCAGAGCCCTGTGTGATGTTGGTAGGAGACAGTTGTACAGACACATTTCCTAAAGAACAGATCGATTTGAATGCAGAGGTACAGAGAGAACGGGAAGCTCAGACACAACTGTTCTAGAGGAGACTCTTGGTTGCCAACGTTTATTACTCCTTCTTCCTTCCTAATGGAATCCAGATTTTCTTCAGTCTCTACAGACCCCAGGTGACTCAGGAGAAGCTGACTTCGCCAATGATTGGCTCAGGAGCCCAGGCTGAAGCAGTGAGCGCTCGGATTTCTCCCAGTAACTGTGTTGTTCCAGGGACAGGCTCATGACCTATATTGACCCAATCAGGATGAAGGCTAGGGCTAATATTCTATAATTAAGGGAGAGATTTCCTCTCTCTTCTATGGACCTTACACAAGAAAGTCTGCTGCCCCAGCGCTAATAGCAGTTATATTACGTCCATGTCAAAATCCACCTGGAAAAAAATGCGGTTACATGTGTATTGTGAAGGGTCTGATATTTTACCACATTTGCAAGCTAAAAAATTAGACTGCCACGGCATCACGGATACTGGAAGAAAACGCATGTCTCCTGGCTCAGAGACGAAGGGCTTTATGCTCGTGGCACAGCAAATAGCATGAGTACCAGCATATTTAGACCTGGTCCCTGAGCCGGATTCCTTCAGGGTGCTGCAGAAAGGGCCACAGGATACGTGTGCACACCAGGAATTTTGAGCTTAGGGTACTTACGTCTTTTATAATGGACAGTTCATGTGCCTGTCCTCATCTCCAGAGGGAGACACTATTTCTGTCTCCCAAGGCCACTTACTATACAGACATCCTTGTAGACATAGTCCAGAATAGAGACAGTGCCTCTGCTCGCAAGATGTGCAGAAATGCCAAAGACCCTTGTTGAATTAACTCCCTATTAAAAGTTGGCACAGAAAAGGGGGTGCCAAGAAAACAGCTGAACAACAGAGCTGGAACCCTAATTGTGCTCTGATTAGAGCTCACTATACCTCCTGACTTTCTATTAAATGAGATGACAAATTTCCTTTTTGCTTAAGGTAGTTTGAGAAAAAGATTTCTTTGACTCACACCTGAAATATAGTAACTGATAAAACACCCAGAAGTCTGCATTCTCTAGGGGTCTCCAGGATTCTTAACTCTTTAAAGAGAACTGATCTCAGCCACTAAGGAGGGTATTTATTAAGTTGTATGTGTCTTTGAGAGGGAAAATTGTCTCTGATCTCTGCTTGGATTATTTGATGCCTCAGTCAACAATCTTGTGATTAAATCCAAAGGGTGATTTTATCAGAAGGTGAAAGTTGAGGTCACCACTATGATTTCTCAACTTACAATCCTATGATCAAGTCATATAAGATGTTATCCAAAGGCTAAGGTATCAGAATCCCTCTGAAAATGACTTTCAGCTTTAGACATTGAGTCTTTCCACTGCTCATGGCTATCACGCCATCAGAGAGCTTATTAAGCCATTCATATCAGATTGCTGCTTGAGAGAATATTTCTCCCTGTCTAAGCATGAGGTTGTATACTTAAGAATATTAGACCATGAGAGTGTTCCTGAAACAGGATCCATGAAGTTTAGTAGAGCAGGAAGTTCCTCCCGGTACCACTGACCACTGAAGGATGGCTATCTTGGAACTGGTCTATCACAGTGGGAAAAAGAGACCATTGGGTGGTACGTGACCTCACATTCTAGAAGCTTCTCAAATTTATACCCACAGTCACAGAGATAGGCTAACAAGTTGGAAAGAAGAAGCCAGTGAGCTTATGACTGTAAATGTGTGCCCCATTACTGAACCATACTGCCTATAAAGCCTTATAAGTGATTATTTTTATTATTTCTGTATTTATCTTCTCATCAGCACAATCAGAAATGATTACACTGGTGATGGTGGTGGTGGTGGTGGGTGTGTGTGTGTGTGTGTGTGTGTGTGTGTGTGTGTGTGTTAAAGGTCCTAATTTATTAAGGGTAACTAGTAAAGATATGTTATAATTATATGCCTATTTTAGAATTTATACATTTTAAAATAGAGTTGGAGCCTCAAAAATCAGAGGGGGACGGCCTGTCTGTTGGAGAGGCCTTGCTTGTAATGACTATGTAAAAGCACTTTGTAAACTGTAAAAACTCCTACACGTGTTCCCTATTATCTAGCTCATCTGTCATTCAGGCCGCTGGAGGGGCGTAGGGACCAACACTCCTGGGCGGCCCTGCAGGGTCCCTCGAGAGCAAGGTCAGCTCATGGTATGAGAAACGCTCACTTGGGCTCGCCTGTGGCCCTGAACTTCAGAAGATATTTCAGGGGTTCGTCTTCTCTCCCACCACCCCCAGGGGACCTGTTTCACTGAAGACTCCAAGTCCAAGCACTTCGCTGGGGAAGGAGGGTGTTGCTCAGAAGTGGGCATTTATTCTTTGCAAAGTGCCAGGGTGAATCAGGGCCACCTCAGTCTCTTCCCTCTGCTGTTCATGCCATAATATGCCACATTCTTCAAATGGTATTAATAGTGCATAGCAGCTGGGGGGGAGGCACAGGAAGAATGTCTTTCCCCACAGTAAATGAGAAGCGCTGGCAGAAAAGCTCTGTTTAAGGGTGTTCTTCCTACACACTGCTCATTGGGTAATTTTTTAAATCAGCTTTTAAGAATCGACGTGGCGAAGTCAGACCACTCTGACTTGATGTATGATGATATTGTCGCCATTAGAACTGAGATGCCTCTCAAAGAATCTGTCTCTACTTTTCTCTTCTAACCTAAAACCCCTTTCTCTCTGCCAAGCTTTTCCAGAGAGGACGTTTTACTCTGGCATTATATAAACTTCTAAAAGAGTAGGTGAATGTGAAATGTCGATAGGATCTAACTCAGCAGCAGAGTTGCTTAGTAGAGGTACCATCCCAGTGGTGGAATTACCTCATTTAGAAAAAATGCTTTACTCTGTGACGCTCCTTTGTCATCTAGGAAGGGAGGAAAAAGGAAGGACGGCCAAGGCTCAGAACAAATTTAAGTAGCAGCCAGGATTTTGCAAGATATTTTCAATTGGATTTGGAAAGAGAAAAAAGTATTTTAAATGATTCTTACGTAGGGCTTCGTGTTAATAAGGATTCTAAGCGTATGGTTATGGGGAGGGTTTGGTCTGGGAGGAATGTGATACTGAACTGAAATTAATGCGACAGGCAGTTAGTGTGATTAAGATGTAGAGTGGAAAGAAGAATGCCTTAAGGACCTTATCAAGCCCTACTTCCTGTCACACTTGGCTATGTGAACTCAGGCCAGACACGTAACCTCTCTGGACCATGGTTTTCTCATCTAGATCATAATATCCTCTTATAGGATTATTAGAAGAGATTTAAATAAAATAAATGTACATTACCTTACAAAGAGGTATGAGCCACACAAACGTTAGCTCTCATTTGCTCTTTATTTTCAGGGAATTTCTTTTTTTTTTTTTGCAGTATGCGGGCCTCTCACCACTGTGGCCTCTCCCATTGCAGAGCACAGGCTCCGGACGCGCAGGCTCAGCGGCCACGGCTCACGGGCCCAGCCGCTCCGCGGCATGTGGGATCTTCCCAGACCGGGGCACGAACCCGTGTCCCCTGCATCGGCAGGCGGACTCTCAACCACTGCACCACCTGGGAAGCCCTCATTTGCTCTTTATAATGCATGGGAGAGTCACAAGATGAGTAGGTCTCTCTTCCCATGTAGGCTATCCCATAAGCAGGCGGCCTGCTGAAAGACAGGTCAGCCAGTGCCTGCAAAGAGCCCTCTGAAAATTGTGCTATTAACTGTAGATACCAAAGGGTCACGTTGCTAAACTTCCACCTCCTTCCAGGGAGGGAAAGATGAGAAGTTGGGTGCTTACCCCAGTGAAAAATCCAACTTGTCAATACAAACATGAGCTTGGGGTGAATTGTTGCCTTTAAGACCCCAAGCTTTCTTCTTTTTGATTCCTGCTAACAGATGTCCTTGTATCTCTTTAAAAATAATGGAGTGGCAAGAGGAGGCTTGTGGCTATGGTGAACTGGGAGCCCTAAGCCATGTCCCCAGAGGGTTTTTTCCCCAGTATTGGGAAAGGAACAACCTTGGAGTGGCTGCCCACCACCTTTGTGCTGGCCCTGGGTAAGTGAAGAGATGCCAGTGATTAGAACGTGATTAGAATTCAGCTGCCGAGGCTGTAAGCACAGTGAAGTCAAAACCATTAAGACTGTCACTTCCGCTCTTATTGGGCTCCAGTACTTGAACAAAGTCATATTTTAGGAGATTGACATTTCCATTAAAGTAGGTATGAGGCTGTTATTGGAATCACGGTATATAGGGGATCCAAGACAAAAAATGTAAGAATGTATTATAAGAATAGTAGGACATTTCCATAATGTTATTATTAATAATAAAACATTTGTATGACATTTTACAGGTTATAAAATTCCTTCACATATTATTCCATTTCATTTACAGCATTTCCCTGCAAATTGAGGAATTTTAGTCATTTGAAGGGATATGGAGGCTCAGAGATTACACTGTATGGCCAGATCACACAGCAGATGGTGAAGCAGAAATTTACAGACAGGTCTTGAAATGCTACATTTAAACCTCTTCTTTTCACCATATCATAAACGAAAATTTCACAGGAGAGCAAGGCCTAGAATATGCATGTGCTTCATAGAAACATTTTCAGGTATTTTAACTTTAGAATCACTTACGTGGTGCCAGGAAGTTTTTTAAAAAACTTATTAATAAATGCAAAAATTAAAAGAAAGCTTTCTTAGAACCAGTATTACGAGAAAGCCTAAACCTGTTAGGAATTAGTTATGATATGGAATGTAGACATTAAAATGCCATAAACCTCATTAAAACTCTAAACATGTAACTAGAATTTTTACTGAGTTCATAAAAATTAATATTGGATACAGCGTCTTTTGTAAATCCTTGTGGTTCATGTGTCAATTACCTGGTTACTTAGTAACCAAGTAATCCAGTAATCAAGGAGTCAAGCCATAGATTAAATAGTCCCCAGCCAGGCAATAAAAAGGTCCCTGAGTACAGATTTGCAGAATTATGGCTTATTGTGTTAATAATCTCCCCATGTCTGTGGCTAGCCTTCCAAGGATGGTGCTGGCGAGTGTGTGGAATTCTGTAGCCCAGCCATGGCTCTCGCTATTTTGTTATAGTACCTGCTTTTAAAAGAGGAAATTAAACCACAGAGCACACTGTGGCTTAAACTCACCGAAGGAAATGAGAGAGGCTGAGCACACACCAAGCTGGGTTTGGGGCTTCTGGGGGAAATCCAGACTTGGGGTGTGAATTTGCACAAGCGCTGGTGAATTAGTGTTTCTCTGGTTAGGTTTTAGGACTGGATTCACAGCTGATTCTTGAAGAATCACATAATTTATGTGATGTCATGTGAGGGACGTATGTCATTTATGTCCCTCACACAAATGACAACACTCTGCAGTGGTTCAAAGTTTCATTCAACAGATATTTGTTGGGCCCTACTGTGTGCCAGGCACTGTGCTAGGCATGGGCAAAGCAGTGTTAAGCAAGACATACTCAGTCCATGCCCTCAAAGAGCTCACCCTATAGGAAGAAGAGAGCCATTAATCAAATAATCACTTAAGTAAATACATAACAATAAATATATAACTGTGATCACTGCTCTGCAGTAAGAGTAGAGGATGCTGCAAGAGTGGCCAACCCGGAGATTGAATCTAATTGGTGGGGGACAGTTATGGCAAGATTTCCCCCAACAAATGATATGACATGTGAACAGAGTGGGAAATCTGATAGATGAGGAAGAATTGACCAGCGAAATGCAGGTTGGGAAAGGGAACAAGCTAAGAAGAGCATTTCAAGAAGAGAAGGAAGCACAAGCGCAGGCAGGGGGGGAAGCGTGGTATTTTCAAGCAATAGAAGGAAAGCTAGCGTGACTGAGTGCCATCAAGGCTGGCAGGAAGGCATAGGAATCACTGTTCTTCAAAGCAGTGCGTGTGTTTTGCAAGAAACAGAGAGGACTGGGAAAATGGAGTGTGGATTGTGGGAAGGCTGACTTCCCACACAGAAACAAACTCATTCTTTTTTTTTCCATATTCTTTTCTTAAAAATTTTTATTGGAGTGTAGTTGATTTACAATGTTGTGTTAGTTTCAGGTGTGCAGCAAAGTGAATCAGTTATAATACACATATATCCACTCTTTTTTAGATTCTTTTCCCATATAGGCCATTACAGAGTATTGATAGAGTTCCCTGTGCTCTACAGTAGGTCCTTGTTAGTTATCTGTTTTATATATAGTAGGGTGTATACGTCAATCCCAATCTCCCAATTTATCCCTCCCCCACCCTTCCCCCCTGGTAACCATAAGTTTGCTTTCTACATCTGTGACTCTATTTCTGTGTTGTAAATAATGTCATTTGTACCCTTCTTTTAAGATTCCACATGTAAGTGATATCACATAATATTTGTCTTTCTCCGAAACTCATTATTTTTTGTTTGATTTTTACTCTCTGAAGCTCACTGATCTTGGTTATAAGATCAGTCTTTATAATTCCATCCTGCCCAGCCTCGGTGTTCCCAGAATCTCTCACTGAATTGAGAGTGAATGGTGTGTGCGTGGAGTGACCGAATTATCAAAATTTCCATAGAAATAAGCATTAACTAACTCCTAGATACTTTGTTGGCTCTTAAGAGAAGATAGCCTCTAAACAAAAGCAGATTTCCTTTCCTGTCAGGATTTGTACTACCCTGGATGTCTTTATCTTGGTTCGGAATCTTGGCCTGTTTCATTTAGTTGAATAGTGACTGCAGTACAACCTGCAATTGGGTTCTGCTGCTTTGAATTGCAGAAGCCTAGTTTTGGCAGCAAGACTGCCACAGACTGCCTAGTTTTGGCAGCAAGACTGCCACTGTATCCATGGTGGATACAGAAAAAGTGAGGTCATAGTCTTTGTACTGAAAATGCTGACCTAGAAGTCTCAGTGACAGACTGACATCCGAAAATAGTAGATGGAGTGAAGAAGAGGCTGGTCAGATGCTAAGCTCACCCTGAGTAACCAGGGAATTTCAAAGAATTTTTCCCACAATCCATTTTTAAGTTCACATGTTAGGGTTTGGTTATCCTTTTGATAGCTTACTTTTGCAATAGTATAATGCCTGGACTAGTGATTCCAGCGACTAGAATTAAATATCTTCCAAAAAACATCCTTTCGCTTTTCCATAATCTGTCATGAATTCTGTTTCCAAATCTGCTCGCAAGAGTTGGGAAGATCTAGCCACCGTCTCCTCGGTCAACAGGCAGGCAGCTGCATTACGTTCATAGATGCAGCTTCTATTATGTGCACAGGACTGTGGCCAATCCAGAGGTGAACCACAAGTCCTGATCCTCCAGGTGATCACAGCTGTTAGAGAGATTTGGATATGTAACCCCAATATAAGGCAGACATGTGATAACGGAATTTCAAATCAAGTAGAGGCAGAATCCAAGTGAGGAAATGAGTCATTCCCACTGGATCAACTGAGGACAGCCTTCATGGTGTATTACACTTGGGCCAGAGCTTGGAAGAGGTACTAGAAGGTGAAAAAGAAAGGCATCCCTCAAGGTGGAGATAGAATGAGCAAATACAGAGATAAAAGCATTGACCATGAACCATCTAGTGAGAAATGGACGTGAGTGAGAAGAGACAGTTGTGTGACAGCTTCCTGCCCCTCCTCCATCACTTGCCATTACTGTTCCTTTTCTGAGAGCAACAGGCAGTAACACACACACACACACGCACACACACACACACACACACACACACACACACACACACACTTTCACTGTGGTTCTGAGCAGACTAGCTGATCACCAAGTAGAATGGTAAAATGTAAGAACCAAGAAACTTGGTTCTAGTTTTACCCCTGCTATGAAGGAGCTGGGTGAACTTTGGAAAGACACCTTCACCTCTGAGCCAGGAAACTGAACATATGGATAAGATCTCTTCCAGCTCAGAATGTTCTGAGTTTTGAGAGATGGAGCCAACAGTAGAACAATGTTTGTTTTCCAATGGAATGAGGATAAGAAAAGGTAAGTCTCTTGGATACTGCCTAGAAAAACATGAAAGAAACAAGTACAGGAAAAAATATATATACATATATAATTAAGGAGAGATTTGGCCGGAGCCAGATTATATCCTAGGAGAAGGCATGACAATTTCTTGAGGCACTGCAATATAGTTGAAGAAACTTTTAGACATACTTGTTTCTAATTCTGTCTCTGACATTTAGCAGCTGAATATTTCTTAGGTGATTTAACTTTGCTGAGACACAGTTTCTTCATCCATAAAGTGGGAATGCTTATCATGCCCACTCTTTTCGATTAATCAGTATTAAGCATCTATCAAATAATCAGGGTTGGGCATAACATAGGCATTGGAGGCAAAGTATTTTTTATAAAGAATTATTTAGTAATACAGTTATGGTGTCAGATCTCACAGAGCCTACAGTCGAATGGCCTTTAAAGACAGGTGGACATGCAAGTGATGTGAGTGTTGGGACAGGGAAGTATTTCAATAGGGAACTCAGGAGCAGTTATGGAAAAATAGGAAGGATCTATCCCAGCCTGAGGTCAAGGAAGGCTTCCTGAGGCGAGGGAGCCCTGAAGAATGGGGCATTGAGGGAAACAGCTGGGATGCAAAAAATGTTCCCAGTAGAGGAAATAGACTCGTTTAAGGAAAAAATATAGATTCTGTGTGTCAGGTGCCTAGCAGAGTGCCAAATAGATAAAAGGACTCAGTAGTAGCTACCAGGATGTTGTTACTTTCCCGACTTGCGGGGCAATTCACTTCACCTTGACGGCAGCCTCTCACAGCCAGTTTGTACCCGTGATACATGTCAGCCTGCGCGGATTGTCTATGGTATTAAGTAGAGGAGGAAGGCTTCCTGTATTTGTGCTCGTGGCGTGGAACCAAGCAGAAGTTTGCCCGAGTCTGACAGAGGTGAATGTGTGAGGCTCTGTCCTCCTGCTCTGCAGAAATGCGGGTGATCTCAGGTCTCCTTCGTTGTCACAGAGCTCACAATGTTAGGAAAATGCTCTCCGTTTCACTGGAATACGTACAAATTCAAATCTTGGCCTCATAAATGTGAGTAAACAGTTTAATGACTTGCTTTAACTAGAACGTAATCAAATAGAAATGCAGGTATGCTACTCATTTGCATCTTTTTCCATGTGGATGAATAAAAATAAAAATGCCCTAGGCGTGATATTGGCTAGATGAACTTGTCTTTGGGATTTTTGTCATAAAATACAAAACCGTGGTGATTTTCCATGCTGTTCTCATCAGCTCTCATTTCCAACAAGGCAGAGGGAGCCTTTCATAGACTTTGCTGTCACAGGACCTGCCTTTGACTTTACCACTAACTAGAACCTTGTGGGAGTGACTTAACTTATGTAAGCCTGTTTCCTCATCTGTTAAAAGGGGATACTAATATCTACCTGATATTTTAAACATAATTATTCAGTTGAACTCTCTAGTATAATCACAAGACTAGTTAGTACAGTGTCTGGTGTACAGTAAAAGCTAAACAAGTGTTAGTTCCTCTTCCCTCACTAGAGGTTACCTTCCTGTTTCCATCTTCTTCTAGAAACACGAATTGGTTCAGCTAAACTTGATTATGGTCTGAAATGACATACACACATATATTTAAGAATTTGTGTGTTAGTACATATACATATTCATCTAAGGATATGTATATCAATATGCATATGAATACATGTATTCATCTCAGCATATGCATATCAATATCTGTATGAGTACATATACATATTCTTAGATGCAAAATTGGATTATGTACATAGATCAAGGCTTCCATTTCTCAAACATAAATTGAAAACGATGGCCTGGGTGGTCTGCAAGGCTTCCAATAATTCCAAAATTCGTGGTTCAAATATCAGATGGCCTGAACTAGTTGTGTCATCGATAGTCTCAACAGGGAGAGAACCACCTTTTGCTTAGAAGTCATCTTGGAGGTAAAGGCATTCCAGAAACCACTTTTTTGGACCACATTGAGACCCATTTCTGCAGGATCAAATTTAGAAGTTGACAACATTCAATACTCTGAACTTTGTCTTTCACTTGGGGGTTCTGCACACTGTCAGCTCTCCACCCTCCTGGCAGTTCTAAGATGACATTTCTTATGTGCCACTATCTTCCAAAATCACAGTCTTCATAAAGGTCAGTGTTTATTGTCGCTGGATGTCCACCTAATTTTTTCCTTCAGCTAAACTTTTCACCTGGACTATTGCTGTATTCTCTTAACTGGCTTTTGGTCTTACCTTTCTCTAATTCATTCTATCATCCACTGCCCATACAGCCTGTATTCTCTATTGTTCAAAATTTGTCCACAATGGCATACTTAGGAATAAATCTAATGAAAGGTGTCCAAGACCTCTACACTAAAAACTAAAATGCTGCTGAGAGGAAGTAAAGACTTAACTAAATAGAGAAATAGATTATGTTCATAGATAACTTCATAGATTATTATTCATTGATAATTATTATTATAGAGAGCCTTCATAGATAGTTCATAGATTTTTACATCTATTACTAAGATGACAAGTCTCTATTGATCTGTAAATTCAACACAACCTCAATCAAAATTCCAGTAGACCTCTTAAAAATAGAAATTGACATGGGATTTCCATGGCGGTCCAGTGGTTAGGACTCCATGCTTCCAATGCAGGGGGCCCAGGTTTGATCCCTGGTCAGGGAATTAAGATCCCACATGCCATGGGGAGTGGCCAAAATAAGTAAATAATTTTTTTTAAAAAAAGAAATTGACAGACAAACTGGTTCTAAAATTTATATGAAAGTGCAGAGAACCTAGAACAACTAAAGATAGTTTGGAGGACTTTGTCTGATTTCAAGAGTTACTCCAAATCTACTGTAATCAAGATAGTTTGATATTGACAGATATATAGACATAGAGATCAATGAAACAGAACAGAGACTTCAGATCTAGAACCACACGTATATGACCAATTGATTTTCATCAAAGTTTCCAAAGCAATTCAATGCAAAAAGGAAAGTCTTTTCAACAAATCATGCTGGAGCCATTGAATATCTCTTTGGGGGAAAAAACTCAACCCTTATTTCACGCCATATGTAAAAATTAACATAAAGCAGATCACAGACCTAAATGCAAAATGTAAAACTGTGAAACTTCCAGGAGAAAAATCTTTGAGACCTTGGGGGTAGACATGAGTTTCTTAGAATACAAGAAACACAAACCATAAAAGAAAAAGTTAATAAAATGGACTTCATAACAGTTAAAAACTTTCACTCTTCAACAGATATTAAAAGAATAAAAAGACAAGCCACCAACTGGCAGAAAATATTTGCAACACATATCAAACAATGGACTCGTATCCAGACTATATCAAGAACTCATCCAACTCAATGATAAAAAGACAAACAAGCTATTTTTAAAAAATGGGCCAAAAGTTCAGATACTTCATAAAAGAAAATAGAAGAATGGCCAATGAGCACATGAAAAGATGCTCCGCATCATTAGTTACTAGGGCATTTCCAATTAAAACCACAATAAGAAAGCACTACACACCCATGAAGGTATATGTCTACTCAAAGACTTGCACATGAACGTTCACAGAAATTTATTTGTAATAGAAACTGGAATCAATCCAAATGTCCAGGAACAGAGGTGAATGGATAAACAATAATACCCTGTGATAAACATGAACAAACTATTGATTCATGCAATATGGATGACTCTCAAAAACTCTAGTAGATGCAAACTCACCTATATGACAGAAAGCTGTGCAAAGTGATCGCTGGGAGGCAGGGGTGGAAGGAGAGATGGATTAGGAAGGAGAATGAGGAAAGTTTAGGGATAATGGAAATGTTCATTATCTTGATTGTGATGATGATTTCGTGGGTATATTCATATGTAAACACTCAGCAAATTGTACATTTTAAATAGGTCGGTGGGTTGTGCATCAATTTTATCTCAATAAAGTTGTAAAAAAAATAACAAACAACTGTCAGTGCACTCTTGTTACCTTTGGATTAAAATCTAGCTTGCAAGCAGGTAATCAAGGCAAGGTTGTCTGTGATTTCTTCCCAATATACCTTTCCAGTCTCAGTTCCCATTTAATGGTTCCACACCCTCTATACTCTGGCTAAACTAGACTTCTAGCTTTTGTCTACACACAGCTGCCCTTCTACCACGTTTTATTTCTGCCTGAAATACACTTCCTCCTTTGTCTGCTTCGTCCTGCACCTATTTTGCCTTTGTGGCACGTGGCCAGGATTGCTCATTGCCTATCCCATATTCTTTCTCCCTTCTTCCTTGTCAACGGAACTTCAACTTTGTTCAGTATATCCAGCTAAAAATGCAGAGACAACTGAAACCCTCAGACACTGTGGGTGGAGATTTAAAATGGTCCATCAACTTGCAGTTTTCTCATTCCTTTCCTCTACATCCTTGGGCTTGGCCAAATGACGCAGTTTGGGCCAAAGAAATATGAGTTGGTAAAATGGATGCTTTCGTGGTACAGGTGCTGCCTCTTCTTGTTTCCAGCTTCATCCCTCTCCCTGAATGACACATGACGGTGATGGTCTAGAGGTGCGGCAGCCCTCCTGCAACCATGAACACAAAAGCCACATGCCAAGGAAAGCAGAGAAGAGAGGTCAGAGAAGCCTGCGTGGCTGGGGTACTTTTTTTTTTTTTGCGGTACGCGGGCCTCTCACTGTTGTGGCCTCTCCCGTTGCGGAGCACAGGCTCCAGACGCGCAGGCTCAGCGGCCATGGCTCACGGGCCCAGCCGCTCCGCGGCACGTGGGATCTTCCCGGACTGGGGCACGAACCCGTGTCCCCTGCATCGGCAGGCAGACTCCCAATCACTGCGCCACCAGGGAAGCCCACTGGGGTACTTCTGAGTTGCAGTAGCACCCCCAGACTCTTGTGCATGAGGCAAATAGCGGGCACTATCAGTTTGATTGCCTATGATTATTATCCAAACACCTTCTTGATACACAGCTCCGTAAATCCACATCCTCTATGTCTCTTTCACCTCCCACAATCTGGACATGTTCTCTTTTGTATCAGCAGCTCTTGACCTGCCCCGCCTCATGATCTACCACCCATCCTGTCCTGTGCCTACCTGGGCACATATTTTCCGTTCCCCCCTAGGCTGTGGCTTCCTGAGGCCAGCACTCCCTGCTGCTCTTTGTGAGAGCTCTTGGGCCCCACGAAAGCTCCACCTGCTACGGCTACGCTCAGAAGAGTATCAAAGACTGTACCACGTGGTGGTAAGAATGTGGGCTTGCAGTCAGCCTGCCAGCCTCAGCCTCTTACCAGCTTTGTAGCCAGTAGCAGCCACTCAACTCTGTCCCTCAGTTTCATCATCTGTTATATGGGTTAGATATTAATCCTTACCTCCGGAGGCTGGTGTATGGGAGGAATAATGGATGATGAAGGATGGGCCTCCTCTCCTGTTCCTGGTGCCCCAGTTGGGGAGGCTAGTTGGAGAGTTCCTTAGCAGACTAGCATTTACATTTCTCAAGTACATACGAATTTCCCAGTCATTTCAGGACCAATGACCCGGCAATAATTTGAAGAACTCATCTTTGTGCATGAGACAGGGGTAATCCTTAAGCGTTTTGTGCTCATGGTCTTCCCAGTTATGATTTTTTTTTCCAAATTGTTGTCTCACTTGACAGATTTCAAAAGCTGAAACATAGTACTCTTACCATTTAGCTGCATAATTTTAGAAAATCTATATCTTGTCCTGGTGCCTCAGTTTCTTCATCTGTAAAATGGGAATAAAAATAATTCTACCCGCGCTGTCTCTCTGGCTTCAAGTCTCAGAAGTTCACTTTCTTTGACACCCCCCCCGCCCCCTTTTGGAGGCAGCATTTCTGTGACATGGTATTTCGTGCTGCTAGGCTGTGAGCTCCATGTCACCTGGGCACTGGGGGGACATGCCTTTCCTGTCCCCCCCCCACTGCCCAGAAACTGCCTGGTCCATAGGGGATGCTTGGTAAATATTTATTGTATCACTAAATGAACCTTGTTGAATAATCTGATTTGAAAGGAGAGAGAAAAACTAGAATGAAATACACCTGGTTCAGTTACCACTCAATTATTTATTCATGTGATCAATATTTATTGAGCAACTACTGTATTCCAGACACTGCTTAACCACTTGGTTTGTATTAGAAAATATGATTTCTGATCCACTCCGGCCTTAACCCTGCATATACCTTAAGGAAGTAAATCTGCGATTTTTCTAGAGCTGGGCAGGTAAAAGCAATGATTCAGTTTTATAGCATCATGAAGAAGCCTTTTCAACCAGGTTCGGCCCAAATTTGCTTACACATGTTCCCCACTCAACCAAACGTGTAAAGCATGTTCTCTGAGCTTTTCTATGTGATCCAACCCTATATATTATATTACACTTATAAAATACCATGAAGCCCTTATGAATTAAAAGATAATTAGTGGTTCAACAGGCACAAGACATTAGGCTGAAAGTGTCAAAAATGTCATGAAAGACCATAAATCATGGTCTGCTTGCATTGATCCCTCATAGAGTTAGTTTTTAAATCATCTCTTTAGCACCTTGTAAATGTACAAACAACTATAGACCCAAGGGAAACTTTAATATGTTTTTCGTACATATTTTAATTTCATCTCAAAGTGCTGGCTGCATAAAAATTAAGTCAGACTCACAAAAACTCATTGATTTCCTTGGGATAAAACCCATCTGTCCAAACTAATTTAGAGCCTTTTTGAAGCCATAAAGTTAGTCGTGCAACACTGAGGTCATTATGGGCATCCTGGGCTAGAGGAACTCTTGTGTAATTTTAAGAAGGCAATTTTGTTATATTTACTGTATTTAAATACGGTGCTACTTTTCAGGAACAAAAGGCTCACTGTGTCACTGTATTGAAAGTAAACCAGAAGCTGTGAAAAGCGAGATCTGTTCTTTTCCTTGTGATTAATGCACCTTTCTGCCAAAATTGAGACGTCTTAACTGAGCTCATTTAATACAAAGTAAACGAATTCTGCTCTTTGGATTTGATCCTCTGGCTAAACCCTATAGATAAGGCTTTAACAGTGAATAGCTTTTCATTCTAAACAAAGGATGTTTTGATAGAAAGGTCAACGCTAAGGTCCTTTATATTGTGATAACAGGAAAGGGAAATGACATATTAATGGCAACCCGTGCCATGGTGGTCTGGGCTGGGGGGACACACAGGAGTAAAGACCATTCGGAAGTCAGAGAGGAGGTGATGGAGACAAACGGGCTCCCAGACTTCTTTTTCAAACATCCTAATTCTGAGGACATTTTCTTTTATTACACACCAAGCACGGTGGATTGAAGAGGATCACAGCAGGACTTCTAGGAAACTGGAGCATTGCGCTTGCCTTGTTCTCCATCCCGCCCTTTGGCACGAAGCCAGGCAGAATGTCACCTCCGAGACCAATGATGGTAGCGGGTTTTTATGACAGTGCACGCTAAGTGTGCGCTAAAGCAGTTGCACAGGATGAATAAACCGAAGTCCCTTCCGCATGGGGATGAGAAGGAGCTCCTTGCAAGCTCGGAGGCCTTTTCTTTGACCTAGTGAAGCCTCTTGGCCAGCTTGGAGGCACTCTGTCCACTGCCCAGCCTTTGCCCAGCAGGCCAGCTTAAGGCACCTGTTTATGTTTCGTTTCTTATTACTCGCTCCTTTTTTTTTCTCCACTTCACTAGGAAGGTTTCATAATAATCTAACTCGGGAGCTGGAAGCTTCTTGTACCTCATGGGGAAACACTGGCTTTATTTTAGCGAGAACATCTCCATTCCCTTCAAAAGCTCCTGCTGATTAGCGGCAAGAGCAGAGTTGAAAGGGGTGACGTGAGTTCCTGGACAAATTGGATGGTTTACTTAACTCACTTTTCCCATTCATTTCTTCCACAAATATTTATTATGCAGCCGTAAGTTCTAAGTGCTAAGCTAGGTGTGAGAGATCCAGATATGAAAAAGTCAGTCAGTCCCTGCTCACGGTGCCAGAGAGAGAGATAGTCATGTAAACAGAGAAGTCAGGTTGCATTTGGGCTGAGGGCAAAGCTTTCAACATCCCTGCCTGGGTTGGTGGCTTCAAGCCACGGCACTTCCCCTTCAGGACACTGGCCCACTGACCCACACGGACAAAGGAGGAGTCGTTTTGCATTTTTCATCCCGAGATTTGTGCAGAATGCTTTCTCTGTCTTATAGAAGAAGGGAAAGGAGAAACTAGAGTAGGTTAAATATTTCCAACAATTGGCTTAAAAAAAAATCAAAATTCAGTGTTTCCTGGAAGGACTGGCTGGTTCCACAGCGCCCCCTTCTGGCCGGTTGCCCTGGAGCAACAACCAATAAAACAGAAGGCAGGCGCTACTCTTTACTGGGTGTACATTATATGCATCGTTGAATCCTCTCTTCTGCTTCCTCTTCCTCTTTGGGGAAGCTTTGGTATCATGCCTGTTTTACAGATGAGGTTCAGTGACTTAAACAAGGTCATGCATCCCATATACACCAGGAGTCAGGAAACAGACCCAGGCCATCTGCTTCTCGGGTATGCTTAGCTACTCTGTTTTTCTCCTTTTACAGTTTATTAGTCAGTCAGTTAACATGTGTGTGCTCCCTGTCATCACCATGTAGACAGTGGGGATTAAGTCTTCTCTTTCTGCAGCATCTTGGGTGTTTTCACAGACTATAGGATGCTAGCGGAAACATGAGCAAGCACAAGCTAGAGGGATCTAGTTCAGCCAAGGACTCGTTGACGTAAAGCATGTAAACCAACAGGAACTCTTAAAACATAGCGGGGTTTGGTACAGATGGAGGAACCGAAAGATTTTTATTTTGCCCCAAATATTCTGCTTGCCAAAGACAGTCACATTACCCCCACTTACGTGAACACCAGCATTTAGGTGCGCACGCTTCTAAACATGGCTGTCATCCTTTGCTGTTTCCCTATGGAAATGTTAAATATTATATCGAGGTAGCAAAGAGAATCCTTTATTTTCCTCTATTGTGGAAGGCAAGACAATAAAGTGTTTGCCTTTATCTCTATTGTCTAATCTTATTAGACAATGCTAATAATAGACATTGCAGAAAAGAAGTTTGCTTGAATGTACAGGCAGAAGCTTCCTGATTCTCCTGCAAGGAGAGAAGAGGCTGCAGTGGGCGCTCTGAAGCCCACCACATTCCTCCCCGCTCATCAACTCCTCCCTAAGCCTGGCAGCTTCGAAGGCCAGCCAAAGCCCTTCCCTCCCTGCATTATTAATCCCCAGGTTGTTATAAACAGCATCTTACATTCAATGCAGTAAGTGCTTGAGGACTGTCTGTTCCTGTCAATGGTTCCTCTGCAGAGTTTCAAAGCCCAGCGGGGCCTCCTGCCTTTTGAGGATGGCATGTGGGATGAGGGTCTGCCTAGTGTCAGACAGACCTGGGATTGAACCCAGTGCACAGACAGACCTGGGACTGAACCCCAGTCAGACTGCATGTTTCTGGTGTGGTTTGGGACATATTCTTTTCCTCTCTGATCCTTTCAGTTTCCTCTTCTGTACAATAGGAACAATGATACCTACTTCAGGGCATTGTTGGGAGGATTAAATGAGGTAATGTATGCAAAGTACCTCTTACAGGACAAGTAGTATGTGACCTATAAATAGCTTTAAAATTCTCATCTCTCACAGAGATGATGACTTCTTGAAAATACACCAGGAACCTTTTAAATCAAGTCTGGCGATAGTTGGAAGAAAACCCACAAATAGCAGCGTCTTCAGTTATAGAAGCTTTTTCTCTCTAAAGGAGGAATTTGTGTAGGCTATTTAGGGCTGGTGTAGTGGCTTCTTTGGCCTCTCTTTGGAGATGAAAACTTTCTGGAAGTTTCTTCCACACTTCTACTTACAGCTCATTGGCCAGAACTTAACCAGATGGCCACACTTAGCTACAAGTAAAGCCAGGAAAATTGTGTTTTGAGGTAGGCGAAAAATCAAGTTTGGTTAATAAGGAAAAGGGAAAGAATGGTTATTTGTTAGGCAGCTAGCTGTTTCTGCCTTTAGTCCTCTTCCAAGGCCAAAGTCAACAGGGAAATTATGAGAAATCAAAATTTGAAAACATCAGAATCTTTTCTGATACTAAAATGCTATTTTAGGTTTGTTAAAATGGAATTAAACTAACACATGTTATTTCAAACAGCTGAATCGAACTTGGATATTTGAATTTAGGGAAGAACAGAAAAACTGGAAACTTTTAATACATTCAGAGGTTATATACTTATAATACGTGTGCTTTTCTGTATGTGTATTTACCTCAATAAAAAGCTTTTAAAATTTGGAATAAATAAAAGTCTTTTCTGAAAAAGATAACAATAAAATTAGGAAACGGCATTATTTAGATCTTGGCAAATCTTAGAGTGGTTATGTCATGCAAGAATTATTAAAATCAATATTATCAGTAAAGTAACAATTTACTTTTTGCATGCAACTCATACTGTCTCCATTTTCCCAGACATAGATTGTTTTTTCTGTCCTTTTGCATCCTATTTGTCATATATATAACAAGTTATCTGTGATCAGAAAACAAAAATGCAGATATTGATATTATTTCATTTTGCATATAATAATAGTAATAGCACATATTATTCTTAAGTAACATGATAGTTTTCTCTGGGAAATGGTCTCTCCCTCTAGTTCCTTAAACTCCCAGATTTTAATATTATCCTAGGATATAAGTTCAAAAGATTTTTTATTTTTAGTAATATCTTCCATTTTCTTCAAAGAGAATTTCCTGTTTTGGAGGAGAAAGAAAAGCCTGGAGAATGAGATAAAATGTCAACAGTCAGATCAGATAAGCTTCATGTACATTATAGGTCTTTATTTTGTTTTATGAACACTTTCTGTGAAAGAAGCAGGCCCTGAAATACGACCTGGTTATGAGTTGTGGTTAGAAGCAGGTTGCCAGGAGACTTCTGATTGACTTTGGGTGATGTCATGGCCACAGCCAGGATGCCGATAGTGCCTAGTTAATACATTGCATCTAATGGTTCTCCTAATTTTTAGGTATACATTTCATTTCGTAACTGCAATAAAACACCCCAAGCAACACATTTCTGGGTAATTACTGCACTTTTCAAGCCCCTTGGGATCAGAGTATGAATTAGGAAAGCACTTCAACTCATAAAGAATTTCTCCTGTTGATAAATCTCTGTTGAGACCAGTGATTTGGGTAAATAAGATACAGGTTTAATCTGAAATTATTTGCGGTTCTTTTAGAGACACACTAGGATAAGAGGGAAAGGGGACAATTTTGAGGAGGCGCCAGAACTTCCCCTGGGCCAAAGTAGTGCAGAAAAAGGAGTGTATATTTGAAAGCATAGAACTGATTCAGGTGTCCGTTTCATTCCTTTGTGGGGTAAAAGTCAAAGATGGATCTTAAAGTGAGGTGAGCAGAGTCCTCTGTGGACTGTAGGAGCTCATCTCCCTCCAACCCATTAAAAAATGGCTGCATTCTAAAATAAGGTGAATCAAAATTCCTTTGGTATTCACTAAGCCTTTCCAACCCAATCCAGAGAAAGTCAAACTCTGCATTACTTTTTTTCTAAGAAATAAAATGTTCCTTACTGTTAACTTTTTGGGCTCACCAAGACAATCTCCTAAACTCTTAAGTTCTCAACTCTCATGATGGCTGTCACCCCCCTTACCCCCCATTCCTTTCCTTTCACTTATTTGTTTGACCTATCTATGTGTTAAGTTGTTCAGGAAGAAGCATTTAACATCTAAAGTCCATTTCATTTTCTTTCTCTTCAAAAAACATCTTGAAACATCATTTGTTTTTTCTTCATTAGAAAGAGGAAATGGTGTTTTATCAAGGTAAATAGTCTTGAACCCTGATGGGTTGGAGTTCTCTTCACCACTCAGAGACCGTGAAGTTTGATTAGGTACTAAACTTGGCACAGAGAATCCTTCATTCGTCCCGTCAGCCAAGTCACACCACTGGTCTCAACTTTTAGAAAGTTAATTACTTCCATGTTGCTCATGAAGCCTGCGGGCAGCTGCTTTATTTGATCACTGCTTGAGCAAATAATAATCAACTCTTCATCAAATTCAGTCAAAAGTAACAGACTCAGAACCTACCAACTGCCATTTTAAAACTGGATTTGAAGAAGAATGTCTTAAATAGCTGTGAGATGAAGTTTTACGGTTAGAAAATTAGAAGAACATTTTTTGTATTAGACACATATATTTGTATCAATTAAATCCATAAGTCCCTGAACTCTGGTTGTTTTGGGAACTAACCTAAAGAGAAGAGTTCAAATATAATTCACCTATTTCCATAGATTTACCAACTAATACTATTTCACTGTGCAGGTCACCATAACAGAGATTGTATAGACAACACATAATTCAGATTATAAGCACCTAACTTACAAAGGCACCAATGTACTCATTTCTGGCTACACTGTACATTCATAAATTGTTCACACCTGAAAGCAGAATCGCAGCGACACTGTCCTGGGTCAATCCTGCCACCTGGTGACTGGGGCAAGGAACCGTCTTTTACACTGCCTTCCATTCTAGCTCCTTTTTATTACCCCTCCTCACCCTCCCAATCAGGAATATCGCACTCATGTTCTCATGCTACTTTTCCTCTGCCTTTCCAACATCACAGCATCTATTTTTGACACATGCACACTTAACTTTCCGTCTTCTCACTCCATTTCTTCATCCCTGCTGCCTTCCAGTGTTTGCCTGCGATCAATCCCCCATCTTCCTTTTTCCATCACTCTTTCTATTTTTGAGTCGAACGGTGACTTTCCTTATGGCTTATATGGCAAGCAGAGTGCATTCATTTATTCAACCAGTGTTCAGTGTAGCAATGAACAAGATCGACACAGTCCTCTTACTCATAGAGCTTATGTTCTGCTGGGGGAAACCAACAAAAATTATATAAATATAATTGCAATGTAATTCTAGGTGGTGACAAGTGCTGTGAAGAAAAATAGGGCAGAGTAAGGGCATGGAGAAGGATGAGAAACCACAGTAAAATACCATTTCACACCCACCGGGTTGCTAAAAATGTCCTACAACAGGTGTGTGTCAGCTACCATGTGGAACAGTAATTCTTTTTTTTTTTTTTTTTTTTTTGCGGTATGCGGGCCTCTCGCTGTTGTGGCCTGTCCCGTTGCGGAGCACAGGCTCCGGACGCGCAGGCTCAGTGGCCATGGCTCACGGGCCCAGCCGCTCCACAGCATGTGGGATCTGCCCGGACCGGGGCACAAACCCGTGTCCCCTGCATCGGCAGGCAGACTCGCAACCACTGCGCCACCAGGGAAGCCCTCATCCTTTCTTTTATCCAGTGTTTGAAAATTCTATCACTGCAATATTAAATAATATTCTTAAATTCCTATTTCTTGTTTCAGCTACTTCAGACACTTTCTCTTAAATCTCTGAGTTACAGTATTAGGATATTTTGTTAAAAATAGTTGAGTCTTTCAAGATTTGGCTACGGCTTGACTCTCAAGCCAGAAACATGGTGTTCAGTAATATAACTATGTAAAAATTGTTTCCCAGGGGCTTCCCTGGTGGCGCAGTGGTTGAGAGTCTGCCTGCTCATGCAGGGGACACGGGTTCGTGCCCTGGTCCGGGAAGATCCCACATGCCGCGGAGCGGCTGGGCCCGTGAACCATGGCCGTTGAGCCTGCACGTCCGGAGCCTGTGCTCCGCAACGGGAGAGGCCACAACAGCGAGAGGCCCGCGTACCGAAAAAAAAAAAAAAAAAAAAAAAATTTGTTTCCTACAGAACAAGGAAGGAGATCTGAATTACATCTTCTTTTCTAGGGATTTAGTGTTGTGACTCCTTTGCCACACAAAGGAGAATGGTCTTAGCATCAAAGGCAAATGGACTTTTGTTGTTGTTGTTATCGTTATTATCAATGGCACAATGTCATGCCACATTTGAAGTTCCACATACCTGCTTTCTGGTTGATTTAGTTGTGTTATTGTTGTTGCTGCTGCTACTGCTGCTGTTATTTGTTTCTTTGTTATTTGAATATTGAGTTACTTTTATTTGGGGTAGTAGCCTTAAGAAGCATTTCCCCCACAATTCAATGTTAGATCTCATGTTTAAGTTCACACATTGAACCTGAGAGACGTTTTTAAACAAAATATTTTACAACTGGAAAAGAATATTTGCCGTGTGAGGAGTCTAAGGCAGAGAGGATTTTTTAGTAACTTGCCTAACGTCAGACAACTAATAACTACTGTGTCTGTTTTGTACTAAGCAAAAGATCACTTGGTAAGCATGGAATCTTAGCAAACAGAAGTAGAACTCCCTGAGGCCGTTTTACGTGGATCATGATCTATTCACTCATTCTTTTTTCAAACATTTTTTAAGCACCTACTGTTTTCTGGGCACTGCCTAGACACTAGGCTTTACGACATGAATATAACACAGTTAATTGCCCTGCTGAGACTCAGTCTAGTGGAAAAGACAAATTAAAAAAAAAAATTGCCATGAACCATAGTAGAAAATAATATTTAAAAAATCTTTGAAATAAAATAAAACATTCAAACAATGTGTCACCCAAAAATTGGCTCTCCAATCCAGGCCTTAAATTTCCTATCTGAAAAATGTGGAATAAGCGATGTCTTAGGTTCCTTTCAGCTTGAACAAATGTAAGCAATATGTTCAGTATATGTTTAACTCTTCACTGTATCATAATTTGTCTTAGTTTCTTTCTATTACGTGGGATCTACTCCATTCTTTTTCTTACTGACGTTCTTTTTGGAGCCTAATGACTTGATTTAAATCAAATAACTTCTAGGCCTGCACAGCTAATATCCTGGGATTTCTTTCCATGGAACACCTTTCTCAGAATGGATGCATTTATGATAAACTTTCAGAATGTTCCCTAAACATTTGGAAATATCATTTTGCCACTTAGGTTGAGATGATAGTTTGGCTAGATATAAAATTCTTGGTTAAAAAATAATTTATCTCGGGCTTCCCTGGTGGCGCAGTGGTTGAGAGTCTGCCTGCCGATGCAGGGGACACGGGTTCGTGCCCCAGTCCGGGAAGATCCCACGTGCCGCGGAGCGGCTGGGCCGGTGAGCCATGGCCGCTGAGCCTGCGCGTCCGGAGCCTGTGCTCCGCAACGGGAGAGGCCACAACAGTGAGAGGCCCGCGTACCGCAAAAAAAAAAAAAAAAAAAATTTATCTCTGAACTTTGAAAATATTGCTCCCCTGTCTTCTCCTTTTCACAGTCAGTAACAAAAAGTTAGATGTCATCAAATTTGGGTTCTTTGCAGGTGATCTAGTTGTTTCTTTTTTCTCTGTGTATGTAAGCTTTTAGGGTCTTTTATTTATCCATGTTGATCTAAAATTTCACAGTGATGTTTTGAGTGTGAGTCTTTTTTCACTGGATGGGCCTGCGTTGAAGACACATCTCCCTCTTCAGCTCTGTGTAAATTTTTAGATGATTTTTTTCCCCCACCTGGCTCCCTATAGCATTTCTGTCCTCTCTCAAATCCCTGTTTGTGTGATGCTAAATTTAGTTGATTGAAATCCCATCTCTTTTTTTCTCTTTCTCTCATGTTTTCTGTGTTATAATCTCTCAGGTACTGATGGCCTTTTTTCTAGTGTCTTTATTGTAATATTAACCTAGCTGTCATTTTATGAACTATTGAGAAATATAGGAAATAAACACGCACATTATGTTTTCTTGAGTTTGAAGTTAAGATCTTACAAATAATCTTAGATTTAGTCAAGCTGAAAAGGACCTATGACATTGCTTAATCCACATTTTTTCAGATGGGAAAATTGAGCCCAAATGGGAGAGCCATGTTTTGGGTGACACACCGCTTTAATGTTAAGTTTGATTTGGAAAAATTCTAAAAGTATTATTTTCTACTATGGTTCGTGGCAGATAATCTTTTCCAGCTGTGAAATAATTTAGTCAAAGACGTCTTTGACCAAATTTGGTCCTTCAGGTCTGATGTGTAAACTTACATACCATTTCTAAGACTGATTTGTGGGGCAAATGCTTTCTAAGGGCATCCCTAAATTAACTTACACATGAAACTTTGACATATCACCTGCTTTTTAAAATTGAGATTACCTGTAGAGGAGAAGGCAATTTGAAATAGATAATGTAGTTTAAGAAAATAAAACAGTATAGTTGTTTTTGGAGATAGAAGGATAAAATTTGGTTCTATTCAAAAGCAGGTGTTATATGATGCCAATTTTATATCCATGGTTTACAGTTTTATTCTTTGTGAGACAAGACTGCATCCCTTACCCTCAAAGTACTGATTAGTAGATTTCAACAGCCTGGATGCTAATATGGGTTTTTCTTTATATTCAGCTTCTTTTCTCTTACACACACACACACACACACACACACACACACACACACACACAGCCAATTAAGGGAAGCTTCCCAGAGTGCCAATCAATACGAGCAGATAAAACATTACTGAAAATGTCAGGAGGAGGAAAAAATTGTGTTTACTTAGACTCTCATGTAGAAAATTGCGTATGGTCAAAAGAAAAATGTTGGAAAGCCCCTTGCAAGGAATGGGGTGGGATATGGACCTCTGTGGGGCAGGCCAGAGCAACTAGTGCGTGCCAAAGAGACAGGATCCTGTTAAGTGAATGGCTTTTGTGTTCCTGGGTGCGTGTTCTGATTACCTCGTATTCGCACCATCAGTGAAGGAGAGATCCTTTGCCCTAACAGCAGCCAGTACTGGAAAGATAAGATCGACAATATTTTGTTAGTTGTGTATACTCACAGCCTGGGGAAGGGGGCCATCACATGCTATATAAGGCCTCATGAGGGTTGCACTGGGAGTAGAATGAAGCAGCTGGGGGCTGTGGGAGACAAGATTTGTAGTAATAAGAGGTTGGGGTGTCCCTTGGTTCCTTCAGGAAGATGTGCTTGGCTTGTTTGAATAATTTCACAGGCTAGCCAGGAAGTGAAGCCCATTAGGTTGGGGACCAGGTGGAATGTAGCTAGACTGATGAGAGAACTAGCTGGTTAGGGTCTTTTCTCATTGGGTGGGAAGCATGTCTGGTAAGAGCAGGGAAGTCACAGATAAACCTTTGGGGCCCTGTGAGACTTAAAGATATCAAGGCAGAAATTAAACTTTAGGTCTCACAATATAGTGGGGATAACGAGCTAGGGCCAGAGCTTGGGACTATAGGAGAGATTGATCAGAATCACAAAGGTCCTGATTTTCCAACTTCTTCACTCATTCCTGAGCCCCTCCTCAAAATATGTTGAACATGTGATTATGGACTGAACTGTGTCCCCTTGAATTCATATATTAAAGTGCTAACCACAGTGTGACTGTATTTGGAGATAGAGCCTTTATATAGACATAAAGTTAAATGAGGTCATAAGGGTGGGGCCCTGATCTAATGGAATTGGTATCCTGGTAAGAAGAGGAAGAGGCATCAGGTGAAAGGCCATGTGAGAACACAATAAGAAGGCAGCTTTCTACAAGCCAGGGAGTGAGGTCTCACAAGAAACCAATGCTGATAGCACCTCGATCTTGGACTTCCACCCTCCAGAACTATGTGAAAATAGATTTCTGTTGTTTAAGCTATTCAGTCTGTGGTATTTAGTGATAGCAGCCTGAGCAGACTGATACACATATAAAATAAAAATTGATTCAACAAGTAAAAAATCCTTAGCCACTGAGTCCTCATGTCTGAGTCTGGTCTATTCACAGACTCTTAATATTGACCCTTTACTCCTCATTTCTGTCTCCAGCATTAAGTAGTAAAGAGAAGATTAAATTTAAACTTCAAAGTGTTTTTTAAAAAACTGGAAGATAACGACCAACAGCAATGAAAATGCCCGCCTTCGGGTCCCACTCTCCAGTGTGCTAAAACAGAGATCCTTCTTACTAATAAGATAACCTTGGATGACTCAGGCTCCCTCACTCAGCCTCAGTTTCCCCAATTGCAAAGTAAGAGGGTCGTATTGATAGACTTTTATAAATTTCCTCTCAGCTGTAATATTCCATGGCTCCAAGACAATAATTGTTTTGCTCCTGTAGGTCTTACATAATTCCATTTGCTAATAGTCTAATTTATAATTTTGAATAATATAGCAATAGCAATTAGCACATATTTAAGTTCATGGAGGCAGCTTCTCTATGAAGCACCCCTCTGGCTATAATTTCCATATGCACATTTGCCGCAATTGCTTCTCTCTGTAATACTGATTTTAACAACCTTATTCAGCAGATCATGCTTTCGAAATGCCAGGAGAGAACTAAGTAAAGTCAAGGGTCAAAAGCATTACATGCTTCTGTATAAAATTAAAAGTTAATTACTAGCTGCATCCAGGGGCCAGGACTATTTTAATTTTGGAGTCACTTGCCTGACTATTTAGAATCTATGTTTTAACTCTAGCATTAGAGAGTCAGCTGACTTACATTTGCTGCAGAGGGGGAGTCAGTCATCGCCAAGCAGAAACTATATGCCATGGCTTAGCTGACCTTTCTCCTTAACTGCCTGCTGTGTATACTGAAATCATGATCACTGACTTGTTTGTTAAAGTCATCATAAAATTTTATGTGTTTTTTTAAATGCCCTTTAGCAAAATGCATTTAGGAAGAAGCGTATAGGAACAAGGTTTCCTTCATTACATTAAAAGGCCTGACATTTATTTTCGGCAACAATTTAGGATAACGTTAGAAAACCCAGTGGTCCAGGTGGTACAAGGGGCAGTGGTAAGGTACCCCATGAAACTCCTGGAAATAAGCAAATGAGATTACTCTCTAGGAGGCCATGTTAAAAAAAAAATAAACATTTGAATGTGATGAGAAAGAAGGAGAATCACCTTAAAGAGACAGGGTGCTTCCCAGATAACATTTGACTACATAAGGCCCAAGGAAATGTTTCTTGAAGTATGTTCTATAGATCACTAATTCTGTGACTAGTGTAGTTGTTAGCCAGGAGAAAAAAAAAAAAAAAAGATTTCTGCAGTCAAGTAGATTAGAGATAGTACATTAACATAATTTTTAAAAATTATAAAAAGTTTCAGCCAAGGAGGACTTTTCAGGACATACGATAACACTCACTGAGGGCCTCCAAGAGGGATCACTGGTAGCCACATCTCCCACCTAAATTTGGCCGTGGGTCACTCTTTTGAGAGGTCCTAGCAGGACTAATTTAACAACAACAAAAAGAGAACAAAACAAAACTTTGGGTAATCCTCTATTAACATGAATAAAGAAAGACTTTGTCAATCAAAACTATGGAAATTTCAAAAGGAGCGTGAGAATCCATATTCCTTTGCTCTTTCAACCGCTGGATGGTGGGCAGGGTGGCCTGGCTCAAATGTCTTGAGTGACCTGCTTCTCCCTTCTCCCTCCTACAATGGTGAGATGTAGACGATACGTCCTGCCTGCCCACACTGCCACCCCATCCCACCCCCACCCCCTCGCTGAATGGGGACAAGTTACCATGATGCCAAGTCCCCACCTGCACTGTTTATCACAAAGTCCAACCTTATCCTGGGTTCCCTCCATAAATATTCCTAAGAATCACTGCAGGGTGAATTCTTTCGTCTCACCCTCACCCTCGCCAACTGTTTTTTGGAATCATAGTGACTTGGTATTGACTTGGAGGCCTTTCTGCTTACTGTTCACACATGGGCTTGGTGGAATCTCACAAATCATAGAACCCCTTAAACAAACTCCTCTGTAAAGGACGAGGTCATTGCACCTGTAGTTGAGATGGAAGGATCTCTTTTGAGGCTGAATGTCACCCGAGGAAGACCAGGAACACTAAAAATAGGTTACTCTTTCAGGGGAGGTGCTCATGTTAATCAAATTTGCACAGACTAATGAATGCCAGACTGATGTTTATTACTTCAAAGTGATAAAGGTTACTCTTGAGCAACAGGACACCCGTGAGGGTGCTTTTTAGCACATCCCCCCTGTAGAAGATCTGCACTGGAAACAAAATCAAATGAACCTTCGTTAGATGTCATTGAAGACCAGGTCATCTGAGTTAGATGCCTTCATCTTCCAACAGTATATGGATAAGGCTGAAAACCACAAATACTTTGCCCTAGGGTAAAGAATGAGGAACTTCTGGGCATTGACAGATGAGTATTCTTCTAGAGAAAGGAAGGCTCTCTAGGAAGAGGTAACCACCTCTTGGACAAAGTCAGAGAGGCATGAAAATATTGTGACAAGAGAAAAGCCTCAGTGGGGCTTGGAGCAAGACAGAGAGGGCTGCCATCTTCCTATTCTGCCATTCTCAGTCTTGCCCACAGACACCCGGTCAGACCTTATTCAGGGAAATATCTAGCCTTCTCTGCCCCATAATATGTTGTTCTTTGAAGACTGTGGAGTTTGCCAAGGTTTGAAGCCAGATCTTAAAACCCCTAAGTTCCAGGCTTTTCGACTAAGAAAACCTTTTGGTTCTTAGACCTACTATGTGCCCAACCTCACCCACACTTCTGAGGAAACAAATAGAAATGCATCATGGGAATTGTTGAAGACAACACAGACTCTGAAATGATCCGTTATGACACACTATGGTATATCATGATTCTATCATAGCTCAGAAGGGAGCCCAATCTCAAGGTATACATGAGTTAAAAGCAGGATGTAGGGTACTCACAGACTCTCCTACTGAAGAATAGTTACCAAAAATCATTCACAGTGAGAACACTCATTACTTTTATTCTGAAACTTGTCCCTAAGAGGCTTTTACCATGTTAATTGAATTCTTTACCTCCATTTTCTTCCCTCAACACTGTCTAATGTTTGTGCAGCCACATGGTCAAAATCACATCCAGTAAGAGGAGCTGTCCAGAGATCGTATCATGGGGATGGGTTTCTAGAATCCATCTGAATACCTACTCCCTCTCCTAAGAACAGCAAACCAAGAGGGACACTGATTCATGAACTGTTATGGGTAGCACTGTTTGAATGAGTGAATGAATGCATGAACTGAACAGAGAGACAAACGGAAACATCTCTTCCAGACATGAATTTTCAAAGAATATAGGTGAAACTATCATGGAAATGTCAAAGATCTAACCAGTGTATTCTAGACATAGACTACATATTTGGCAAATTTCAGTTCATACCTTAAGGAGTTTACGTTTCCAAAAACGTGCCCTAATTGTGCAACACTCATTGTGGACACAGACTTAAAGCCTAGTTAATTCTCACCCACTAAGAAGGTGGGTACTTGTGATTGTCTCCTAGTTCAGGCTCCTGGAGGAGACAGCTCTTTCTTATACCATAGAGATAAGTAGGGGTTATACAGTCTTCCACCTGTTACCACCAACAGCTCCAATAGCCCATCCCCGGCAGTGGGAATTGCTTGTGAGGTACGCTGAGGGCCTGTATAATCAGAAATCAATGATCCAAACGGAGGTCTGTTGTTCTGCAGCTGAGCTGGTGTAATATTACAATACCAATCCTAATGGAGTTACATAGAATCCATCAAAATATCAGGATGCAGGGGTCAATGAGGACCGCAATGCCTCACTTCCTGGCAATTACCACTTATTACTGGGGCAGGCTTTCCCTCTGCTATTCAACTTACTTCAATAAATGATATTAGGTGACCCTGCAGGGGCAGTCAATATAGCATTGTTTTATTGTCACAGCTTCATAGTCAGATCAATACCTCAGTCTTCTGAGGTATAGGTGAGAACCTCTGAATATGGCACTAATGAAATCATGTGTTTTTATGATTTTGAAATTATATATTTCATTTCCACTTCATTTTTAATGTCAACAAGGTTGTTAGCGGGGGTCTGTCATCTAAACTTTTGTGATATTTATACTCAATGGGAACAGAAATGTATTCCCAGAAGGAAAAATAAATGTTTCATGAAACAATTTTTTAAATTTATTTAACATCTTTATTGGAGTATAATTGCTTTACAATGTTGTGTTTGTTTCTGCTGTATAACAAAGTGGATCAGCTATATGCATACATATATCCCCATATCTCCTCCCTCTTGTGTCTCCCCCCCACCCTTCCTATCCCACCCCTCTAGGTGGACACAAAGCACCCAGCTGATCTCCCTGTGCTATTCAGCTCCTTCCCACTAGCTATCTGTTTTACATTTGGTAGTGTATATATGTCAGTGCCACTCTCTCACTTCATCCCAGCTTACCCTTCCCCATCCCAATGTCCTCAAGTCCATTCCCTACATCTGGGTCTTTATTCCTGTCCTGCACGTAGGTTCATCAGAACCTTTTTTTTTTTTTAGATTCCATATATGTGTGTTAGAATACGGTATTTGTTTTTCTCTTTCTGACTTACTTCACTCTGTATGACAGACTCTAGGTCCATCCACCTCACTACAAATAACTCAATTTTGTTTCTTTTTATGGCTGAGTAATATTCCATTGTATATATGTGCCACATCTTCTTTATCCACTTATCTGTTGATGGACACTTAGGTTGCTTCCATGTCTTGACTATTGTAAATGATGCTGCAATAAACATTGTGGTACATAACTCTTTTTGAATTATGGTTTTCTCAGGGTATATGCCCGGTAGTGGGATTGCTGGGTCATATGGTAGTTCTATTTTTAGTTCTTTAAGGAACCTCCATACTGTTCTCCATAGTGGCTGTATCAATTTACATTCCCACCAACAGTGCAAGAGGGTTCCCTTTTCTCCACACCCTCTCCATCATTTATTGTTTGTAGATTTTTTGATGATGGCCATTCTGACTTGTGTGGGGTGAAACCTCATTGTAGTTTTGATTTACATTTCTCTAATGATTAGTGATGTTGAGCATCCTTTCATGTGTTTGCTGGCAATCTGTATATCTTCTTTGGAGAAATGTCTATTTAGGTCTTCTACCCATTTTTGGATTGGATTGCTTGTGTTTTGGATATTGAGCTGCATGAGCTGCTTGTATATTTTGGAGATTAATCCTTTGTCAGTTGCTTCATTTGCAAATATTTTCTCCCATTCTGAGGGTTGTCTTTTCGTTTTTTTTATGATTTCCTTTGCGGTGCAAGAGCTTTTAAGTTTCATTAGGTCCCACTTGTTTATTTTTCTTTTTATTTCCCTGTCTCTAGGAGGTGGGTCAAAAAGGTTCTTGCTGTGATTCATGTCATAGAGTGTTCTGCCTACGTTTTCCTCTAAGAGTTTGATAGTGTCTGGCCTTACATTTAGGTCATTAATCCATTTTGAGTTTATTTTTGTGTATGGTGTGAGGGAGAGCTCTAATTTCATTCTTTTACATGTAGCTGTCCAGTTTTCCCAGCACCACTTATTGAAGAGGCTGTCTGTTCTCCATTGTATATTCTTGCCTCCTTTATCAAAGATGAGGTGACCATATGTGTGTGGGTTTATCTCTGGGCTTTCTATTCTGTTCCATTGACCTATATTTCTGTTTTTGTGCCAGTACCATACTGTCTTGATTACTGTAGCTTTGTAGTATAGTCTGAAGTCAGGGAGTCTGATTCCTTCAGCTCCATTTTTCTTTCTCAAGACTGCTTTGGGTATTTAGGGTCTTTTGTGTTTCCATACAAGTTGTGAAATTTTTTGTTCTAGTTCTGTGAAAAATGGCATAGGTAGTCTGATAGGGATTGCATTGAAACTGTAGATTGCTTTGGATAGTATAGTCGTTTTCACAATGTTAATTCTTCCAATCCAAGAACATGGTATATCTCTCCATCTGTTTGTATCATCTTTAATTTCCTTCATTCAGTGTCTTATAGTTTTCTGCATACAGGTCTTTTGTCTCCTTAGGTAGGCTTATTCCTAGGTATTTTATTCTTTTGTTGTAATGGTAAATGGGAGTGTTTCCTTATTTTCTCTTTCAGATTTTTTGCTGTTACTGTATAGGAATGCAAGGGATTTTTGTGCATCAATTTTGTATCCTGTTACTTTACCAAATTCATTGATTAGCTCTTGTAGTTTCCTGGTAGCCTCTTTAGGATTCTCTATGTATGGTATCATGTCATCTGCGAACAGTGACAGTTTTACTTCTTCTTTTCTGATTTGGCTTCCTTTTATTTTTTTTCTTCTCTGATTTCTGTGGCTAAAACTTCCAACACTATTTTGAATAATAGTGGTGAGAGTGGGCAACCTTGTCTTGTTCCAGATCTTAGAGGAAATGGTTTCATTTTTTCACCATGGAGAACTATGTTGGCTGTGGGTTTGTCATATATGGCCTTTATTATATGGAGGTAAGTTCCCTCTCTGCCTACTTTCTGGAGGGTTTTTATCATAAATCGGTGTTGAATTTTGTTGAAAGCTTTTTCTGCATCTGTTGAGATTATCATAGGGTTTTTATCCTTCAGTTTGTTAATATGGTGTATTGCATTGATTGTTATGCATATTTTGAAGAATCCTTGCACTCCTGGGAGAAACCCCACTTGAGTGTGGTGTATGATCCTTTTAATATGCTGTTGGATTCTGTTTGCTAGAATTTTATTGAGGATTTTTGCATCTATGTTCATCAGTGATATTGGCCTGTATTTTTCTTTTTTTGTGACATCTTTGGTTTTGGAATCAGGGTGAAGGTGGCCTTGTAGAATGAGTTTGGGAGTGTTCCTTCCTCTGCTATATTTTGGAAGAGTTTGAGAAGGATAGGTGTTAGCTCTTCTCTAGAATCCGCCTGTGAAGCCATCTATCTGCTCCTGGGCTTTGGTCTGTTGGAAGATTTTTTTTTTTTTTTTTTCTTGTGGTACACAGGCCTCTCACTGTTGTGGCCTCTCCCGCTGCAGAGCACAAGCTCCGGACACGCAGGCACAGCGGCCATGGCTCACGGGCACAGCCGCTCCATGGCATGCGGGATCTTCCCGGACCGGGGCATGAACCCGTGTCCCCTGCATCGGCAGGCGGACTCTCAACCACTGCACCACCAGGGAAGCCCTGGAAGATTTTTAATCACAGTTTCAATTTCAGTGCTTGTGATTGGTCTGTGCATATTTTCTATTTCTTCCTGGTTCAGTCTCAGAAGGTTGTGCTTTTCTAAATATTTGTTCATTTCTTCCAAGTTGTCCATTTTATTGGCATATAGTTGCTTGTAGTAATCTCTCAGGATCGTTTGTATCTCTGCAGTGCCAGTTGTTACTCCTTTTTCATTTCTAATTCTATGGATTTGAGTCTTCTCACTTTTTTTCTTGATGAGTCTGGCAAATGGTTTATCAATTTTGTTTATCTTCTCAAAGAACCAGCTTTTAATTTTATTGATCTTTGCTACTGTTTCCTTCATTTCTTTTTCACTTATTTCTAATCTGATCTTTATGATTTCTTTCCTTCTGCTAACTTTTGGGGTTTTTTTGTTCTTCTTTCTCTAATTGCTTTAGGTGTAAGGTTAGGTTGTTTATTTGAGATGTTTCTTGTTTCTTGAGGTAGGATTGTATTGCTATAAACTTCCCTCTTAGAACTGCTTTTGCTGCATCCCATAGGTTTTGGGTCATCGTATTTTCGTTGTCAGTTGTTTCTAGGTATTTTTTTATTTCCTCTTTGATTTCTTCAGTGATCTCTTGGTTATTTAGTAGTGTATTGTTTAGCCTCCATGTGTTTGTAATTTTTACAGTTTTTTCCCTGTAATTGGTATCTAGTCTCACCTTTGTGGTCAGAAAAGATACTTGATATGACTTAAATTTTCTTAAATTTACCAAGGCTTGATCTGTGACCCAAGATATGATCTATCCTGGAGAATGTTCCATGAGCACTTGAGAAAAAAGTGTATTCTGTTGTTTTTGGATGGAATGTCCTATAAATATCAATTAAGTCCATCTTGTTTAATGTGTTACTTAAAGCTTGTATTTCCTTAATGATTTTCATTTTGGATGATCTGTCCATTGGTAAAAGTAGGGTGTTAAAGTCCCCTACAATTATTGTGTTACTGTTAATTTCCCCTTTTATGGCTGGTAGCATTTGTCTTATGTATTGAGGTGCTCCTGTGTTGGGTGCATAAATATTTACAATTGTTATTTCTTCTTCTTCGACTGATCCCTTGATCGTTATGTAGTGTCCTTCTTTGTCTTTTGTAATAGTCTTTATTTTAAAGTCTATTTTGTCTGATATGAGTATTGCTACTCCAGCTTTCTTTTGATTTCCATTTGCACGGACTATCTTTTTCCATCCCCTCACTTTCAGTCTGTATGTGTCCCTAGGTCTGAAGTGGGTCTCTTGTAGACAGCATATATACGGGTCTTATTTTCTGTATCCATTCAGCCAGTCTTTTTTTTTTGGTTGGAGCATTTAATCCATGTACATTTAAGGTAATTATCGATATGTATGTTCCTATTACCATTTTCTTAATTGTTTTGTGTTTGTTTTTGTAGGTCTTTTCCTTCTCTTGTGTTTCCTGCCTAGAGAAGTTCCTTTAGCATTTGTTGTAAAGCTGGTTTGTTGATCCTGAATTCTCTTAGCTCTTGCTTCTCTGTAAAGATTTTAATTTCTCCATCAAATATGAATGAGATCCTTGCTGGGTAGAGTAGTCTTGGTTGTAGGTTTTCCCCTTTCATCTCTTTAAATATGTCTTGCCACTCCCTTCTGGCTTGTAGCGTTTCTGCTGAAAGGTTAGCTGTTAACCTTACGGGGATTCCCTTGTATGTTATTTGTTGCTTTTCCCTTGCTGCTTTTAATATTTTTTGTTTGTATTTAATTTTTGAAAGCTTGATTAATATGTGTCCTGTCATGTTTCTGCTTGGATTTATCCTGTATGGGACTCTCTGCACTTCCTGTGCTTGATTGACTATTTCCTTTCCCGTGTTAGGGAAGTTTTCAACTATAATCTCTTCAGATATTTTCTCAAATCCTTTCATTTTCTCTTCTTCTTCTGGGACCCCTAAAATTCGAATGTTGGTGCGTTTAATGTTGTCCTAGAAGTCTCTGAGACTGTCCTCAATTCTTTTCATTCATTTTTCTTTATTCTGCTCTGTAATAGTGATTTCCACTATTTTCTCTTGCAGGTCATGTATCTGTTCTTCTGTCTCAGTTATTCTGCTATTGATTCCTTCTAGAGAATTTTTAATTTCACGTATTGTGTTGTTCATCATTGTTTGTTTGCTCTTTAGTTCTTCTAGGTCCTTGTTAAATGTTTCTTGTACTTTCTCCATTCTATTTTCAAGATTTTGGATCATCTTTACTATCATTACTCTGAATTCTCTTTCAGGTAGACTGCCTGTTTCCTCTTCATTTGTTTGGTCTGGTGGGTTTTTGCCTTGCTCCTTCATCTGCTGCATATTTCTCTGTCTTCTCATTTTGCTTAACTTACTGTGTTTGGGGTCTCCTTTTTGCAGGCTGCAGGTTCATATTTCCCATTGTTTTTGGTGTCTGCACCAGTGGGTGAGGTTGGTTCAGTGGCTTGTGTAGGCTGCCTGGTGGAGGGGACTGGTGCCTGTGTTCTGGTGGGTGGGGCTGATTGATATTTTGCCTTTCTGGTGGGAAGTGCCGTGTCTGGTGGTGTGTTTTGGGGTGTCTGTGAACTTAGTATAATTTTAGGCAGCCTCTCTGCTAATGGGTGGGGTTGTGTGTTCCTGTCTTGCTAGTTGTTTGGCCTGGGGCATCTAGCACTGGAGCTTGCTTGTCGTTGAGTGGAGCTGGGTCTCAGCGTTGAGACAGAGATCTCTGGGAGCGCTCTCGCCGATTGATATTACGTGGGGCCCGGAGGTCTCTGGTGGTCCAATGTCTTGAAATCGGCTCTCCCACCTCAGAGGCTCAGGCCTGACACCAGACCAGAGCACCAAGACCCTGTCAGCCACATGGCTTGACCTCGGAGGTTGTAAATGGAGGAGAGGAGAAGGATACACAGTCCAAACCTGAGCCCGGAGAGGCAACAGCAGTAGCAGCAGACTACCTTGACGCGGCCAGGCCCAGCCCCTTGGACAAGAACCATGAGGGCGACAGTGGTCATCTTGAGACCCCGCAGTAGCAGAAGAAGCTGGCCCCCCTGGCCACTGAAGGGCCACAGATCGTAGCAAGAAAGCAGTGCCACTACCGTACTGCGTTCTCCCAGTTGCAGCTGCAGGAGCTGGAGAACGTTTTCCACCACACTCCAATACTTAATTTTTTATGGTTCTTCCTCTTCCCACCCACTCTGCCCTTTTCTCTGGGTTAATTATATGGATTTCCCCTGCTTTGGTTTTAAAGAAGAAATATAAATAAATATCTAAGATTTCATAAACTTATGAGAGGGCACCAGAAGGATGTGATGAAGTGGTAGGGATGATTCCACCCTAATTCTCTTCCTTCCATCGGACCTTTCTTTTCTCATAATTACAGCGGGGATTGTATTTGAATATCAGTTATAAACTGATGGCTTGTGGACCACATAACCTGCAAATATATTGTGTGTGCCTAGAGACCTTTATTATTATTGTTGTTATTATTATTACTTTAATTCTTTTAGACAGGGATGCACTTTCTGTTTCCCCCAGGCCTCACATTTATGTTTCATAGCTAGTTCCTGTGGTTTACTTTAGTATTCAACCTCTAGACAAAATGTTTATGGTGAAAAATGTATAATAATAATTTATAATAATAAAAATACCATAACTGTCATTTAATGAAATCTTGCTCTTAACTAGGCATAGTACAAACAATTTTGCATACATCGCCATCACCTAATTTCATACTTGCAACAATCTTGTGGAGTGATATTATTATTTTTGTTTAATTTGCAGCTGAAGAGACAAAGACCCAGAGGGTTGACATGACTTGCAGTGTGGTAACTCTTCCTCATAGCCAGAAGGCAGTGGGGGCAGAGTTTAAATCCATGTCCAGCGAACTTCAGGAGCCATATTCCCGATCATGGGTCATATTTTCTTTCAGTTCTAATTTTCTTTATCTCTAAATCTGATCCCATAGAACTGGAAACAGTGGCCCAGTTACTTTTGATGGATTGAATTAAGAAATATCTACACAACTGAGGGACAGGAGAGCTATAGGGGAAAGTCCAATTAATTTTGGGTCAGAGGTCTTGCATCCTGGCTCCTTTCTGTCCCTGCCTGTGGCTGAGAACCATTCTCTTAACCTACCTTTATCTCCATTTCTTCATCTGTAAAATGAGAGTCATCCCCCCTATGCTCTAGGGCTGTTGGGTGGATTAACACTAGTACATGTTCAGTCTATAACCAATGCTATGGCCAACTTCAGATCACTTTGAATTTTGATCTTGTTCAACTTTTAGATATTGCTGGTCCTCTTGCTATACTTTTTATTTTTGTTTAAATTTGTCCTGGTATCACCCTGAGGATGACCTAGTGTATATATCTGTGTAGCTGATACTAGTTCAAAGAATGTTATAGGGACTTCCCTGGTGGTGCAGGGGATAACCTTCCCCGTGCAGGGTGCCTGGGTTCAATCCCTGGTCAGGGAACCAGATCCCACATGCATGCCACAACTGAGAGTTCGCATGCCACAACTAAGGAGGCTGCCTGCCTCAACTAAGAAGTCCACGTGCTGTAACTAAGGAAGCCTGGAGCCGCAACTAAGGATCCCACTTGCCCCAACTAAGACCCAATGCAACCAAATAAATAAATTTTTTTAAAAAATTAGAAAAACTGGGTTTTCCTGGTGGCGCAGTGGTTGAGAATCTGCCTGCCGACGCAGGGGACAAGGGTTCGTGCCCCGGTCCGGGAAGATCCCACATGCCATGGAGCGGCTGGGCCCGTGAGCCATGGCTGCTGAGCTTGCGCGTCCAGAGCCTGTGCTCCGCAACGGGAGAGGCCACAACAGTGAGAGGCCCGCGTACCGAAAAAAAAAAAAAAAAAAAAGGTAAAATTAGAAAAACTTTAAAGAAATTTAAAAAAAGAATGTTATAAAAAATTCATTCTTAGATGGACACCTAAATTCCAGTGATTTAATGGGAGAGGCTTTATGAGACTTAAGGGATGGTGGAGAGTTAGCTCTCTGCAGCATCTGGGTAGGTTTCTCTTTGGTCTGGGAGAAGCTTCTTGTGGTTGCAACAGCTTCTTACTCTCTTCTTTATCGAGGCACTTAATGCCTGTGAATGTAATAGCCCAGTCTGTGTAGCAGGTACCTATGCGTAAGCAAAAATATAGAGCCTTCACCCTGCTTGTTCTGATTCTGCACAAAGAAGTTGTATTTCTAGGAAGGCAGTATAAGACAGTCGTTAAGAACCTGGGCTTTCCTACTGACAAACCTGGTTTAGAACTAGCATTTAGAATCCATGTGATTTTGACCTGTCACTGCAATCTCCCTGTCTCAGGTTCCTCATCTGTAAAATGGAACAATAAATAACATTTAGGTGAGGACTCAGTGTGAAGGGCTCACCACAGTTTCTGACTCGGTACATGTTAGTGCTCAATACATGTTAGCTGCTGTTTTATTTATATTATAATAAATAAGATATATCAATTAGGTGAACAAACCATATACCAAAACATAAATATACTTTTTTTTAAGTCCTGACAAAATACTAATCTTCATGTTCAATTCTTCATGACATTTGGGTCATTGCATTCTGGTCTCTGTTCCCTCTGCCCCAGAAAAATGGTCTTCAGAGCTCACCAGTGCTTTTCTAAGCAGGACATGCAGGGACCATCTCTCAGCAAGTCATCCCAAACTCCCCATGACGTATCTCTGCCCTGATGTCCCATAGTCCTTGTTGTGTTGCATCTCCCTTCTGACAGGTATGGTCCCTAGCACTATATTAAAATGTTATGAGTTCTTTGGAAGTATTGTTCATTTGGCCAACTTTGGCTCCAGTAGAATCTAAATGCCTTCAGTGCAGGGTTTCTTAACCTCAGCACTTTCAGAGTTTGGACCAGATAATTCTTTTTCAGGGCGGTGACTGTTCTGTGCATTGTAGGATGTTTAACAACATCCTTAACCTATACTCACTAGATGCCACTAGCATTCCCCCGGTAGTAACCGTCAGCAATGTCTCCAGACACTGCCAAATGTTTCCCAGGTTACCAAAGTCAGGCCCTGTTGAGAACCATTGCTTTGGTGAAACTCTTTGCTTAGACAGAATGAAAACTTTCCCTTAGCTAACAGCACTTGAGGAAAAATGTTCCCAATTTCTTTAGGTGGAACTTGATTTTTAGGTGTTTTCTAAAATTTTATTTTATTTTTTAGTAAATGAAGTGGGCATCAAGACTTGGAGGCTGCTTTTTAAATTTGGAATGCAGAGGGGTTTGGTTATGCAACAGACTGTTTTAATTGCAGAGTCAGTGAATATGCTCCAGACAGTTTATTTACTACGGATCCTGGAGGGAATCGTAGACACAGCCGTAAATGACAAAAAGCACGCCAGCCTCATAAACCCCAGGACCCTAGGAAGTCTGTTTGGGGTGACTTCATAGTGGGAACCTCAGAACGAGCCCTTGTCCCTCACCTCCAATATCTTTTCACACCAAAAGAGAATGTGCTGAGGATGGGAAAGAGTAAGGCACAGAATGAGAAATCACAGGCCTCCCCACCCCTGTGCACACACATCCCACATCAAACAGCCTCCTCTAGAGCAAAAGGAATTTTCTTCTGGGGCAGAGGCGCCCAGAAAGAAGACGTGTGTGAAAACCATTCTGCTTTCCCCTGTACATCTCATCTCCTGCCTGGGAGAAGCTTACAGATATAAATACTAACTCATTATCTAATTCTAGACTGAATAAACGGCCAGATACACAGATATAAATTACCCCTTTTACCTTCTCTGAGGGTGTTGAGAGGCAAACAGATTGCCCTCTTCTGTTCTCATTTTAAATGGGTCAGAGCATCAGTGGAACTAGATAATTCACTCCAACCCACTAGATGTAAGCACCTCGTAAATTTCATAATCAGCACTACCATTTTCCTTTTCATAAGCAGTATGTCTTCAGCAGCGTTAATTACATGACTGGTAATGGTCTCCCATTTTGAATCCCTGTTTTGGATGAAATATGGTCCAGCCCAGAGCAGTCCCCCTAAGCAGAGCCCTTTGCAACCACACATCAAAGGGTTTGGAAAGGCTATGTGTGAAATGTTATTTTGACTTTTAAAACTAATCCAGGAAAGAAAATATACATATGGAGGGGCCTGTAGAACCCTTTTATTAGATCGGAAGCAGCACAATCCTTTAAGTCTTACCTTAAATAGCACTTCCTCTGGTTGGCCTCTCCTGACCTCCTTGACAGTGCCCTTTCCTGTACATACGTTTGACAATGTTCTTTGCTCCTATAGTGTCTCATCATTTTCCATCACAAATTAGCATGACGCATCTTAATTATTTACTTACTGTCTGTCTTTCCCACATCTGTCTTGTTTCTATCTATGTGACCCACAGAAGACACTTCAAAACTATTTGTTGAATGTTGAATGCATGGCCAGCTAAGGCAAAATTATAAAGTAAGCAGACTTTGTCATGTCAACCCGTCTACCTCCCCAGCGATGACAAAGTAGACAGAATGAATTTTGTTGTCTGGAAAGACCAGGGTATAAATCCTGATGTCAAGGACCTGGGCAGTTCACTTTCCCTGCTTCCATGGCCACACCTGTAAAACAGAGAGGATGACGTCTAACACATGAGGCTGTCAGAAGGGATGTAAAGGAAGGGGGAGGCAGGGATACCCAGAAAGTAGGGGCCAGGTCGACCAGTTAGTGGAACAGGTCAGTCAGGGCTGAGAAGCAAAGAGTGGCGCTCCAGAATCAGTTTCGCCACCTATCAGTGATGTGCCTTTTGGCGACTTGCTGCCTTTCTCTGTGTCTGTAAAATAGCAATAAGATGACCTCTTTCACAGGGTTATGAAATTTAGGTACAAAAGGGTTTTGGAAAAAAATGAAAGTAGATATTAGTTGGTGTCATGTTTCCCATAGCCAAGACAATAGAGCCCAGAAAGACTAACAGATTCAGTCATGATCAGTGTCTGAGCTAGAAACAGAATCAAGAAAAAGGTAAGGAGAAGGGAGCTGCAAATGGACCCCAAGCTATCTGCTGTGAGAGGGAAAAGGACACTGACTTCTTTCTCAGGGAGCCCCCCAGAAACATCTCAGGAATCTGGGGGGCTAGGTAGCCTCTCTTAGAATAAGGCCCTTCTCACTTACTCAGACCCAAAGGACATGGAAGCTGGCTGGCCCATCCTTTCTCCCCACTGCAAGCTGTGGGAGCGTTCTCATACTCTGCACGAGAGCTGACATGACCCGATTAAACACAGTTTTTAAAAGTCAAAAATGGGATTTACTAGCTCACAGAACTCAGAGACGAGGAGGAAAGGTAAGGAACAACCTCGTGGGGTCCAGATACTGAACAGAGTCCTGGGTGATAGACCTCTTGGCCCTGTCCTCTGGGAGCTGGCTTCATTCTTGGGCGCGTCCTCCAGGAGGGGGCAAATGGTTGCTGACAGCTCCAGGCCTCCTCCCCCAGAACTAGAGCCACTGTCTGCAGAAGGCTTTCACTGACCCGGCACTGGTCACAGGCCATCCCTCAACTGTTAGCCTGCTCACTCTGGTCCTCACCCAGCTCTTGGAGTCAGGGGGACGTGATGGCAGTGAGGCAGGCTGGGACCTGGGACCCTTTGCTGCAGTGCTGCAATGCTTGCACCTGGACAAATGTCACCTCGAGCTACAAATTACAAAGAAACTATATGGGACTAAAAATAACTGCATGCAGGGCTTCCCTGGTGGCGCAGTGGTTGAGAGTCCGCCTGCCGATGCAGGGGACACGGGTTCGTGCCCGGGTCCGGGAAGTTCCCACATGCCACGGAGCAGCTGGGCCCGTGAGCCATGGCCGCTGAGCCTGCGCATCCGGAGCCTGTGCTCCACAACGGGAGAGGCCACAGCAGTGAGAGGCCCACGTACCGCAAAAAAAATAAAATATATAAAAAAATAACTGCATGCATGTGCAGTTGGGGCAAGTTATAGACAGAAAGAGACAAAAAGACCAAAAAACACAACTGCCAGTTCTGAAGAGGCGGGAGCAAAAACAGGGTACTGCGCATGCCCCCTGCACTCAGCACCACCAGAGGGGTGGGCAGAACACCTAAGGCACCCCTCCAACCTGAGCCCTACCCTCACCCCATATAAAGAACCAGCTTGTCCCCACCTCGGGGAGCAAGCAAGGGAAACTGCTACTTGTTTTCGCTCCCCACTGCTGCATCAGGAGCCCCAGTAAAGCCTTGCCTGCATTTCTTGTCTGGCCTCTAGTCAATTTCTATTGATTGGAGAAGGCCAAGAGCCCTGGCCGATAGCAGCAGCAGCCCGCGTTAGCATGTCGGCTCTGGGAAGAGGTAGGAGGTGAAGGGTGTTTCCTAGAGAGATTCTAGGAAGGCAAAAATAATAGACCCGCTTCTCAGAGACTTTAGAAGTTTATCACACATTATTTGCACGCTCATGGTAAACTAGAACCCTTAGAGCTAGCTCCACGATGCCCCCTAAATCTCCATTGGGTGGTGTTCCTATTGGGTGGCGTTCATGACAAGAAACCACACTTTCTGGACCATGTTCTTTCCTAATATTCATCCCAGCAGCTCTTTGGGCTTTGAGCTCTGCTAGGGGCTGAGGGCCCAGGAGCTTCTATTGACTGAGCCCCAGAAGCCGTATGATAAAGTCTGACTCGGGGGCTCATGGTTTCCCTAGTTCTGGAATTAATTCACTTGCTGCTTGTGTTATGCAGACTCACCGATTGCGCTCAGTGTCACAAACTGTACTGAAACCTCTTAACACCTTTTAAAACTCGATTCACTTTTGATGCCATAAGAAAGACTGGGCCAATAAATAAGAGCTAGAATCCATTTGTGGTCCATTTTGCTAAAGTATATTAAATATGGCCTACAATTTGAACTTGCCTTATAAAATGTTTACATGCCATTAAATAGTCCTAACATCCCTCGTGTAAATTAAGCAGGCTGTGATGTTCCTTATTCTAAGGAGCAGCAGTGCTTAAAGCTGTAAAATACCTTCATGCAATAAATCAAACACTTTGCTCCTAAAAGCAGAGTATTATAAATATAAAAGGCAACTATACTGACCTCAGTGTCTGCGCTTGAATTGCTTTGGGAAAAGCAGCAGAGAAAGAAGTATTCTAATTGGGATGCTCAGTTCATTTGTTCGCTGTGCTTTGGGCATGGGCGTTCCTGGAAAATGTTGTTGTCTACAGATAAGCTTTCCAAAACACACAACTATTCTTTATAAACAGGACAGGTTCACACAAATCCATTCAGGCAGGGACCAGCATCTTGACCGGCAATTTGGGGTGCACATAAGTAGGTCTCCTTGGCGGGAGAGCTTCCTGGTTGAGAAGTGCTCCGAAATCCTGCTCGCACCCCGTGTGCCTTCCACACGGTTGCTTTTTATAAAGCCTCTTCCTTCTCCCTCAGCTGGGCCATCAATGGGCTGTTTTCTTGCAAGTGCTCGAGGTTTAATGGAGCTTAAGTGAGACACAGACCATTAACGCAGTATCAATATTTATTTTTGGTTTCCATGGAAACAGATACCAGCCCGTGGGTAACTTCTCTTCCAACGTGAGCAAAAGCATCTTTTGCAGGGGTGAATATTCTGCTTAGATTCTTGGGGGAATGACAGTGGTTATGAGGTTAATCAACCATCATTTATTTAATAAATAGAAACACATAGAGAAGAAGCACCTTAGCGGGACTGTACCTCATGTGTGCCTGTGCTAGGAAGAGCACATCAGTTCGGGCACCTCACAGATATCTCTCTGCCCCCACCATTTGGGCATCCTCGGTCCTTTTGTTGCTGGGCATAAGCATCCCAATATCATCTATCTTGCTCCACAGGCTCTAGTTTCTAACCTGTTAATCAGGTTTGAGGCTCTCTGGAAGAGCATGCCCTGCGTACTAATTTCATTTGGCTTTGTAGATGGCTAAGTAGCAAAAGTCATCATATCTGGGCTTGGATTAATGCCCTGAGCCTGGGGTGCCAACAGTCCAGCTGTTTTGTGTAAGTGTCTGCTCTCTTCTCAGTGGTTATACAAGCTATTCCTCTGCCTTAGGGAAGGGCTGACTCCAATGCTGAAAGAGTTCTGCAGAGTAAAAAGAGGCATCAGGAGATGCGAGTTCTGATTTTAACTCAGAAATTAATCAGCTCTGTAACCTTGCTCAGTCCATGTATCCTTCATGATTTAGTCTCTAAAGCTTCATCAAAAAAATGAAGAATTATATGTTCTCTACAATGCCTTTGAGTTATGAAATTCTGTGTAAACATGCTTCTAAGTAATAATCTTGCCAGGCAATTCCCTACCACTCAGCAGCATGGGTCTCTTCCGCTTTCCATCACCTTTCATGGAATCATCTGTCTTCACTTTGGTTTTCAGTGACTTCCTTCATTTCTCCTAATTGTATGTCGGCCAGGTTTCTTCTTTCTTCCAATGTGCTTTTTCTTCTTCACTAAGCTGAATTTTTCCCCAGATGCTCTTTCCATTCGCTCCCACTTTAAGGATCTTATTCATGCATTTCCAAATGATTAGATCCTATGCAACTCCAAATGCTCGAGTCCCGTATTCCAGCTGCCATGTTCTCTTTCATGTGGTATTCATTTCCAATTGCTGTATATAAATTATCACAAACTTAGAGACTTAAACCAACACCCATTTATTAGTTCACAGTTCTAGAGATCAGAAATCTAACATAGCATGGCTGGTTTTCTATTTAAGGTGTAACAAGGCTAAAATCAAGGTATTGGTCAAACTGAGTCCTCACTGGCAGGCTCTGAAGAGAAATTTGCTTCCAAGCTCATTGGAGTTGTCAGAATTCACTTACTTGTGGTTGTAGGACTGAGGTCTCGGTTTCCTTGCTGGCTGTCAGCCTGAGAACTCTCAGCTTCTAGAGGCTGCTCACATTTCTTCTCATGTGGTACCTTATACCTTCAGAGTTAGCAGTGGCATGTTGAACCCTTCATATCCTTCAAATCTCTCTGATTTTTTCCTTAGCCACCAACTAGAGAAAGCTCTCTGCTTTTAAAGGGCTCACCTGATGGAATCAAGCTCACATGGATAACCTCCTCCCACTAAGGCTTACTGATTTGGGACTTTAATTACATCTGCAGCATCCCTTCACAGCAGTACCTAGGTTAACATCTGATTATGTAAATAGGATATGGGAATCTTGACCATGGGGGTGGTGGCAGTGGTGGGGAGGGTTGTGTATCTTTAGAATTCTGCCTACCACACAAATTATAACTAAGATAGAAGTTGAAAATTGACCAGTCACATTCCAAACCACTCTGAGTGCCATTGGCGCTATGACTATAGAGGAGGTTGATAAACATTGGAAAAAAGTTGCACAAAACACACACACAGACATATACATATTCAGGTATCCTTATTACAGGGCTCTTAGGCTTTAGCATGTCTCTGAATTGCCTGGAGGATTTGTTAGAATATCTGTTGCTGAGCCCCACCCTGGAGTTATGATTCAGTAGGTCTGGGCTAAGGCCTAAGAACTTCCTAGGTGGTGGTAATGCTGCTCGTCCAGGGATGACACTTTGAGAACCACCACTTTGTTTGTTTATGTTTTTTGGGCCGCACGGCATGTGGGATCTTAGTCCCCCAACCAGGGATGGAACCCGTGCCCCCTGCAGTGGAAACGTGGAGTCTTAGCCACTGGACCACCAGGGAAGTCCTGAGAACTACCACTTTAATACACAAACTTTACCCATCAGAATCATCAGTATATGAATGCTATGTTTGGAGATATTTTAGATAGATAGATAGATAGATAGGTAGATAGATAGATAGATAATGTGATATATCTACTGTATTTGGATATTGGGGGATACTTTTATATATTTTTGATATATTGAATATATCTACTTACAAAATATTTAGAGTAGATACTTGCAGTGATTTCCCCCCCAGACAATGTGTATCCCACTATTGCTAAATTCCAGTCTGTTTTCAAATACTCTTTCTTTAGTAAACTCAGCTGCAGTTATCCGCTGCCTCTTGTGCATTTGTAAACTTCAGCATTTCTACTCTCCCAAAGGACTTGTAATGCCATAAGCATGGCTCTTTTCTTTCTCGTTTCACTTTCCTTTTAATGAGACCCTTAAACATTTTTTGTAGCTACAGCCTGCCAACCTTTCCTTCCCATCTTCCCTGCCGACTGGCTTTGAGAATTTTTTAGAAATTTCATATTCAGAGACAACAACAGAACAGTCCAAATTACAGTTTAGTGGATACTGTACGGAGCCTCAGTTTTCTAATCTGTAAAAAGTGGATACTAATCTCTTCTCTGTAGCTGTGTCAGCTAGACCTCTTTGCCAAAGACAGAAACACAGCTCTATCTGGCTCAAACAAAAATGTCCAGAGGTAGCACAGTCTCTTGCAGATATGAATCTGAGGGGTTAAACCAGGTCCTCAAGGCTCAGTCTTGCTTCTTCTCCAGCTTTTGGCTGTGCAATCCTCAGTGCCAGTGTTATCCTCAGAGCAGCTATTACCAAGCAAAGGCCTGAGCAGCTCCAGGCTTCATCCTCCAAGCTTAGTGGCCCCAAAAGGTTTCTCTTTCTTAATAGGCTCAACTAAAGTCCCAGAATTGTGTTGCTTTGGACACACTTGGATCATGTACTTATTCCTGGATAAACTGATGGGTCAGGGCCTGAGGTTGTACTCACACCGGGAGGGTGTACCCCACCTGAAGTGAGAGATGGTTTTCAGATAAATTAAAGAGGTATTACCAGGGTAAGAAGGAGTGGATGCTGGCTGTGCAAAGACCATGGTGGTCCAGTGTACTTCCTACATAAGTTATTACAATGAGCAAATGTGTACGTATATGTGAAAGCACTTTCAAACCTGCAGGCCCATATCAATACAGGGCTTGATGATGTTGATAATGATGGTGATGGTGATGATCCAATTGTATACAACCAAGACAGTTATACCTGCTCTGTCTGCCTGGCCCTGGCTGTAGAAACCTTTATCCTTTACCTCTTCAAACTAGAGGGGATCTTCAGTTGTTCTCGCCCGGCACCTCTCGGAAATTTTCTCCATCCTTCTCCCGGCAATCTTCCCTTTATTATGTCCTCCCCCTCACCCACTTCTTGAGACTGATTATGCGCTTCTAGACACTGATACCCATGAAGCAAAAAATGGAGATCTGTCTACAGAATTCAGATGGATATTTTCAAATGCAGCTCACATGGGGGGAAATAAGGCATGTGCTTTCCAAGGAAATGCATAAGGGAAAGGAGCATAAATCCTAAGTACAGCAGAGTCCCATTGTTTTCTTAGTAATTAGGGAGAAGCCGAAAGATGCCACTTCCCTGTTGATGTCCCCATGGACAAATTGGTCACCAATGTTTGTTCCGTATAAGCCACCGCCACCCTAGCCTCTCCTACATAATTCCCTGTGCTGCCTGGGCTTCATGTAACATGTGAAGTTATGAATTGTTTGTAATTAAAACGCCACTGAAAATACTAGGATACTAGTCTTCTGGGCTAAGACATCAAGACTGAGGATCAGCTAGACATAGCTTGACCCATTCTTAGTTTTCTGATGGGAGAAACTGGAAATAACTATATCAACACATAGACTTTTTTTTTTTTAATCCACAGTGATTTAAGTTAGAATGTAAGGGATTCCTGTAAGTGAAGTTCAAGACACTAAATACTTTACTTATTCATCTATTATAAAATGTTTAATAATTTTAAGGTGCTTTTGTATTCATTATCTTAGAATGCACTTGGGAGGTAAACAGGACAGATATTACTTTTTTCTTTATTTAACAGAAGAGGAAACTGGGGTTTGGAAAGCTTATTTGTCTTTAGTCTACAGCTGTACTGTACAAACAGTAGCGCCTAGCCACACAGGACTTTTGAGCACTTGGAATACTGTTAGTGTGACTAAGGAACTGGATTTTTAATTGTATTTAATTTTAAATAGCTTCAAATTAAATTTTAAAAGGCCCATGTGACTGGTGGTACCTTATTAGACAGCACAGGTCGAAATCTACAAAGTGGCACTGCAGCATTTGAACCCAGGTCCGCTGACTCCAAGTTCAGTGTTCTTGTGGTATCCTTGGTTTGTCCAAGATAAGCTCAATTATAACCCTCTAAATGTCTGAATTGCCCATTTTCCCCATATATGGAGAACTCAGCTGTACATTTTTTCAGTGTGTGAGTTACTCTTGATAAAAATCTGAGGTGCATAACTCCACCAGTAAAGCAGAGCTAGGAGCTAAAGCTACAACCCAGCTCATTCACCATAAAAGTCCTCATTGCCTGTGAATCCCCTCAGCCTCTCCAATTTCCTCCGCCAGAGCTGATGATTCTAATTCTTTTCTCAATAATCCGTGTCTTGACAATCATAACACAGAATTCTCCAGGGCTTGTTTTTCTTACTATCTTGGCAAAGAAAAAGCTATCCTAGGAGATATTCTTGATAGGAGGGATAAAGCTATTGCCCTAATTTCCTTTAGTGCAAGCTATGAAGACCACTGCCTGGATACATTTATTGTTGTTAATTACTTCAGGACCAGTCTTGTGATGGATGTAAAGAAGAGAAATGCCATGTGAGTCTTGATAGCAGCTGCCTTTCGGCAGTCAGGAGGATGGCTGGAGAGGAGGATCAAGCAGTCAGGTGTGGGGAGCACAAACAAACCCTCAGTTTCACCTGAAGAAACGAGGGTAGGGAGAAAAGGAGACCAATCATCTCAGGGTAGGGACGTCCAGCACATTCCCCGTGATGCATGGGGTCTCTTTACACTCTTTACACCCAGTGTCTGAGAAAAGGCAGTGAAGTCAATTAAGGACCATGTGATCCTTGGGAAATGAGATGGGGTTGATTACAGATAATGTTAACCTCTGGTTGCCTGGAGCCTGGCCTGAAAATCCTTCTTTGGCTTCCACCAATGTGCTCCCAAATCAACCTAAAACGATTTATGATGGGAAAGTATTTTTTTGCGTTATATTCTAAAGAAGTAGTTGGGTATGATCAAAATTACCCTAGAGGGAATTTCCTGGTGGTCCAGTGGTTACTTCACACTTCCACTCCTGAGGGTTGCAGGTTCGATCCCTGGTCAGGGAACTAGGATCCTGCGAGCCGCGTGGCATGGCCAAAAAGTAAAAAAAAAAAAAAAATAAAGTTACCCTAGAAAGTCCCCTAAATGACCCGTAGAGAACAGTTTTTATGATTTTGTGTTTGTAGCCCTGCATAATATTGTATGTGTGCAAATAATTTATATATATGCTAAAGTTCATTAAAAAACAAAAGATTTCCCATGCAAAATATATTTTAATTACTGTTTCTGTTCTTTTTTTTTTTGTTTTTTCTATTTCATTTTTGGCCAAGTACCTCTACTTGATTTCACAGAAGTTAAATGTGTGAGTGATAAAACTCTAATCTGTTTTCTTGAGTCTATGCATGGTATTTAATTTCCATGATGGGATTTTAATGATTCTGGACCATGATCACCCACGACGCTATCCTTCTGAATATCTGTCCTCAGCTTCTAGGACAGGAGACAAATACTGGCGCTGAGAATATCCCCTGGAAGTGGTTTGTGGACCACTGGTTCTTTGTGGGCACAATAGACATTATTCTGAATAACAAAAAGCTGAAAGCAGAGAGTATGGACATGACAGTGTTGAGTGCTTACTATGTGTCGAGCACTGTTCTTTGTAGTTGACACATACTGTCTCATTTAATGATGACCAGTGTAGTCAGGCCAGTTGTTGGCCCTTGTGACTCGTGGTTGACCTGCATTGGAATTGATGCATAGTGAGGCCAAATGCACAAGTAAGACAGCTGAGTAGGTGTTGACATTGTGGGGATTGATGAGAAAGGATGGGTGGCACAAAACTTTGCATCATGTTCTAAAAATATCACTGTGAAAGTGAGTCTTAGAAATAGGCACACATCCATTGAATGAGGAAAATTGGAATGTGTGAACTTAAATGGAAAATATTGAATACCCGTAGCAAAGAGTGGTATAAAAGCAGTCATGGGGCTTCCCTGGTGGCACAGTGGTTACGAATCCGCTTGCCAATGTAGGGGACACAGGTTCGAGCCCTGGTCCGGGAAGATTCCACATGCTGCGGAGCAACTAAGCTCACACGCCACAACTACTGAGCCTGCGCTTTAGAGTCCATGAGCCACAACTACTGAAGCCCGCGCGCCTAGAGCCTGTGCTCCAGAACAAGAGAAGCCACTGCAATGAGAAGCCCGCGCACCGCAACGAAGAGTAGCCCCCGCTCGCCGCAACTAGAGAAAGCCCACACGCAGCAATGAAGACCCAAAGCAGCCAAAAATAAATAAATAAAATAAATAAATTTATTTTAAAAAAAAAAGGCAGTCATGCTGTGCATGAGACAGTGAAGGGACACACAGCTTCTGCTGGTATGGATGTTAGAGAAAGTGACACCACAAGAGGAATTCAATCAATTCAAAGAAGGATTTAGAAAAGGTTGATAATAAATTATTTTTATTGTGGACTTCTCTTATTTGGCAGTTGGGCAATTATCTCTAAGAAAACTAGAACCATATTTGATTCATACCAACATTCCCTGCAGAACTTTCTCCACCCCTAGTAGATGTCAGTAAGTAATTTGGGGAGTGAATGAATGAGAGAGTTCATTCATTGAGTGTGGATCGCACAGTATACATTAGAGAGTTAGAGGAAGGATGGATGGAACTATGTAGAGTGATGGGTAGAAAGCAATGATGACGAGGGAAAGATGTGTTGATGGGAGGGGGAGGGGTGGTGTGGAGGATTTTATTAGAGAAGAACCTTGAGGGTTGGGTTGATCAACCTTCTTCCTCCTGAGGATTCTCTTAGCAAGTAGGTTACCACTGGAAGGGATTTTAGAGTTTTAGAGGTTAACTTTCATTTTATAGTAGGAAAGCAATGAGGCCCAGGGAGTAAAATGACCATTACTAATACTACTACTATAATTACTCTAACTACTACTACTACTGGCTACTATTTATTGAACACTTACTTTGACCCAAGCACTGTGCAATCTTTATTTCATAAGGAATGTTATTATCATCTTATTTTGCAAACGAGGAAAATAAAGTTCCAAGTGAACCACACATCTAGGGAATGTCAGAATCATGATTGTCCCAGGCCTATCTTTCAGTGTAACCCAAGGCTGCAGTTCCAGAGCTGGAACTCAATCTCCAATTCTAGCTTTCTTTCTATATCAGTACCTTCCTAAGGTGCAGGGCTGGGCCTGGAATCTCTTCACTAATGTCAAGGAGGGAGGGAATGGCGTGTTCTACCAGACATCACTGATGTTGAGGGCTCCACAAGAGAATGACCTAATTTTTAGAGGGAGGCAAAGGAATAGAGACAAACTTTCAGGGATTTAGGGGAGTCCATTCAATAGAGATATATAACCGTAAATTTCTAGAAATTATCCAAACACTTGATTGGATGAGTGCTAACCCAATATTTCAAGGCCTATTCTAGAGCGATGTTTCCCTCTATTTGCGGGTGGAAAACCTGTATCCCTACTCAGGGTGGTGAGATGCCTCTAGCCCCCTGCAAGGATTTGATCATGCCTTGGGCTGACTGTAGAAGTAATCAAATGAGAACATCTTGCAAAGATTGTAGTAATCCCTCTTACCACTGGGTTCATGCTAACCTATCTTCTGCTGCATAATGGTCTGGTTAATTGTACAGGCGTGGACTTCCCCCGAGGAGGCCATTACCGTGAGACACTGACATGACCCCCAGAAGGATGAGCTGCAGCAGAACTTTCTGAGATTCTGAGTAGCAAGTTTGTATTTAACATAGAGGAAGGGGAGAAGAAGAAGTAGAGAAGAAGGGTCATGGCAGTGATGTTATCAGACTCAGGGCAAAGCAAGATGGTTTGGCTGTGATAATAACATTTTTCCGGCAGTGCCAGAAAATGTAGAGACCATGCTCTTATGATTTGATGGAGTTAGTGGGTGCTCCCTGAAGTGTGGGTGACATGCATTTTTTAATTTCATAACGTTATCTGTAACTGACATGTGATTATAATACCACAATTCTCTTTAATGCAGTCTGTAAAAACACATTGATTTTATAGCTCCCCAAACCGATTACATTAATATCTCTGCATAATTAGTTTACACATTACTAAATTACTGACAGATTAAAAGTGAAATAGTGCAGTTCATACTCAGCCGCATAACTGCCAGAAAGGAAATTAATATGGATTCAAATGGTCCTTGGAGACCTACACTGAAATAGCAGAAATCTATAAAGACTGCTTGCATTAGGAAATTTCTATCAGCAACATGTTTGTGGTTGGTGCTTTCCTAAGTCTGCTAATATGAGCTGCGTGGTGCAGGAAATGATGTGTGAACGATGCTTCGGCTCTTACCAACTCAAGACTGTGTTTATTAAAAAGCAAATTCTTAATTGTGGTATTTGACGTCAAGGGAAGGTAGGCTTTCAAGTTGTAAATGAAAACTTTTGCCTTTCCTTGCTTTTGCGAATGACCTGAGGTCTAGTATTAGGACCACTGAGTTCTCTGACATTGCCTTCTCTGAGCAGTAGCGCATATTCTATCGTCTCTCCAGCTCCCACAGGACACACACGTATTGGAATTGTCTCCAGAACATTGTTTTCATTCTGCATGTCCACAATGGCTAATGTGTGTATTTGGGGGATGGGGCAGCCATGCATTAGTCCTTACAGTAAGCCTGCTTCCTGATGAGCTCGTAGGTAGACCCAAGCTTCTTCTTTTTTAATTCTCTTACTCATGACATTTTGCTGCTCTTTGAACACTGCAAATCATTTGCCCAACTACAAGAGTTCAAAGATGAATTACTCTTTTCTTGCTCTGTCTGGTAAGAAACCACATTTGAACGCTTTTCCATAGGGCAGATACTTGCATTCTATTGAATTCTGAAGAATGTTAATTCTGAAGAAGATTTTGGCTGTAACCAAAGTTTAAAAAATGAGGCAGAGCAGTCACTAGCAGATATCAGGGACAAGACCCGGCATGTATTGAATACCCACTGTGTTCTAGATACTCAATGGGGTATGTTATTGAGATTCTGAACACTGTAACCCCCATAGTAATTCTGTGAGGGAGATGTCGTTAACTCCATCTCATCAATGATGAAAGTTGCTCAGAACAGTATAGTAACTTCGCCAAGTTCACACAGTTAATGAAATAGGAGACTCAGCTTTTTAATTCCTTACTATCAGCTTCCAGTGCTCAAGCAGGAAGTGAGGATACAGATACTAAGAGAAAAGGACAATTCTGGAGGTGCTAACGATTGTCCATGAGCCCAGGGAAATGGCTCCTCTGTTAAAATCTCAGGGCTTAAAAATCTCTTCCTGAATATTCATATCATTCTATCATATATTGTTATCTTTATTATTATATTATTTATCATTTTCTGCATAACAAATTACCCCCAAACTTAGTGACATCAAAATATATATTATCGCACAGTTTCCATGGGGCAGGAATCTAGGTACAGCTCAGCTGGGGCCTCTGCCTCATGATCGCCCATGAGGCTGCAGGCAAGGTACTGGCCAGGGCTGCTGCGGTCTCAAGGCTGGAGTAGAGAAGGACCCACTTCCAAGATCACTTAGGGGTTGTTGGCAGGATTCAATTCCTCATGGCTGTAGGACTGGGTGCCCTCAGTTCCTTGTCACATGGGCCTCTCTAGTGGCGGTGGGGGGAAGAGAGAGAGAGAGAACAATGAAAATCACAGTCTTTTATAACCTAATCTCAGAAGTGACATCCTATCAGATCACTTTGGCTGTATCCTATTTGTTAGAAGCAAGTCACAGGGCCCAGCCCACATTCAAGAATATAAATTCCAGGAAGCAGAGATCACTGGGAGTCAGATTAGAAGCTGCCTGCCACAACCACTAATTCACTTATTCATTATATAGTTTATGTTTATTTTATCAACAAATAATAATTGATAACTTACTACTGTATCAGTTTTCATATTTGGAACTAAAGAGACAGGCGAACAAGTAATATTACAAAAAGTTTCAGTAATAGAAATAACAAATAGAGACAGCGCTTAATATGTGGCAGGCAACACTATAGGTACTTTGCACATTTCAACACACTTAATCCTTTTAATAACCCTATGAAGCAAGTGCTATTATTATCCCTAATTTCCATATGAAGATAACGGAGGTACAGAAATGTTAGGTAACTTTGCAAAGCCATCCACCTAGCAAGTGGCAGATCAATCCCAGGTGGTGTGCGTTCAGATCCTCTTCTTTTCTTAACCACTAAGCTATATTCCTCCCTTATTTTAATATTTTCTTGGGGGGACTTGTAGAAAAATAGATTGGAGGTGAGTAGATGTAGAAGCAGGAAGATTCATTCCAGGATTATTGCAGAAGCCCGGGAAAAAGGAGATGGTAGCTTGGAATAGGATGGTGGCAGAGGACAGGGAGAGAAGTGAATATTATTGAAATAAAATTTAAATGTGGAACAACAAGGATTTCTGAGGGGTTGGAAGTTGGGTTGTAGAACACAGAACTAAGCATGGCCAATAGGTATCTGGTATGAATACTACATGAACATGTGAAGTGATTGGCCTTTGAGAGGAGGCTGGACTTTTTATCTGTTGCAGCGGGAGGGCAGAGGAGAAAGAATGTTGTCTCCTATTTCCACCATAGAGCAGATGGAGAAACTGATGCTTACGTAGGCTAAATCACTTTCCAATAATCACACAATCATTAGAACCAAAGAGATTGCTTGGTCCTCTTGATTCGCATTTCCTAATCAATGGAACACAGTAGAACAAGAGGTTCCACAAATGTCCTCCCATAAGTGGCAGTCTTTAGTGCTGTTCACCAAATGTTTCTGGCTTTCCTCCTTCCAGGCGCCTGGTAGAATTACACCTCCTTGCCTCCTCTGAAGTTAGGATGGCCATGAGATTTGCTTTAGCCAATGAAATGCAAGTGAAAGTAGCAGCTGTCACTTCCAGATGGAAGCTTTAAAGCCCCTGTTTGGTTTACCATGGCCCCTTCCTCTGCTACTGTGATCATGTTGAGATGGAGACTCCTGTAGCTGGGGCCTCTGAGTGACTTACATGTCTTGAGTCCCGTGATAGCTTGAATTGGACATGGAACATGAAGAAGAAATGAGCTTTGATTGGGTTAAGTCAATGAGAATTGGCGACGTCTCCAGGGTGTCAGGTTCTCCAGAGAAACAGAAGTAATAGGGATGGAGATATATATATATATATATATATATATATATATATATATATATAAATCTCTCAATGAATGAATATATATATATATATATATATATATAATCTCTCAATAGATAGATAAGAGAGAGAGAGATTCATTTCAAGAGATTGGTTCATGTGATTATAAGGACTGGCAACTCTGAAATTTGTCGAGCAGACCCATGGTCTGGAAAATCTGGTAGGAATCAGTGTTATAGCGAGTCTGAAGGCAGTTTGGAGGCAGAATTCCTTCCTTTTGGGGAGACCTCAGTCTTTTCTCAAGGCCTTCCATTGAAAGGCCCACCCACATTATTGAGGGTAATCTGCTGTACTCAAAGTCTACTGACTTAAATGTTAACATCTAAAAAAATAACTTCAGAGAAACATCTAGAATGGTATTTGACCAACCAACTGAGCACCATAGCCTAGCTGAGTTGACACATAAAATTAATCATCACAAGGGCTGTTTGTTACCACAGCATTACTCAGTCCCTCCTGACTGATACTTGCTCTTATGCCTCATCCCCTCCAAAGGGAATGGAGTTTAGACTCAATAAACAAAGCACTGTCGTTATGAGGACTCTACTTTTGAAAGTGTTAATTTAGTTCTTTAAAAAAAATATGACATCATTGGTCCTTGTTCATGGAACTGTGGATGGATGCTGGAGAATCACAGGGCGTGCTCTAAGCAGGAGACAAATATACAAATAGATACCAGTCACTTCTGGCTACAAGATCCAAGTACACGCTAAAAATGATAAATCAGCATCTCCAAGAGTGAGTGAGCAGTCTGAGAGCCATCTGCTGAAGAACACTTGGTCCATAAATGGGTTAACAGGGATTCAGGTTCTCAGGAGAGCTAATGAAATAGTCACAGAAAGGATGTTCAAAATGATCTCACCTGGCTGTGGTTGCCATGGAAACTCATTTCTCTTATTTATGTTTCTCTTCCCTCTCTTCAAATTACTAATAGTAATAATTTGTCCAGTTATTAAAAAAGACAAGGAATAGGCCATGTGAACTCAGGCAAGAAATGAAAAGTGAAAGGGAGAGAAAAGAATGTTAAATAGAAAAATAGATGCATCACTGGAACAGTTTCAATTAGCTGGTTTACTCCCTCCACTTAGATGTAAATGTTTGGTGGTTTGGAGTTTCAAAGAAAGTAGGGGAAAGGCTTCTAATTCGAGAAGGAAAGTCTTCAAAGATTCTATTCCTTATTTTCTTTAAGACTAAGACCTCAAAATGAACCCTCCTCAGAAAAGGTATGTATATCCGTTTGGATGTTTAAATCCCATTCCTGCCCTCACATCATACACATATCCTTATCTGTGACCAATCCCTCCCGCACTTCATGTCAATACACCACTGTTCATTGTGTCTTTCTTGATGTCAGCATGTCTGACTTGGATTGTAAGCTTCTAGATCAATGGTTCCTAGGTGTTTGAGGTCATAGAACTCTTGAGAATTTCACAGAATCCATCATCTCCTTGCAAAATGCACATGGGAACAATCATGTAGAAGTTGGCAATTTCATGAGGTTTAGGGACCTCCTAAAATCCATTCAAGAATTTCAAGGAATCATTGTCTTAAAGAAAAGGTACCATGCAGATATGTACCATGAAAGGTACATTGTCTTAAAAGAAAGGTACCATGTAATCCCATGGGATTGGGGAATAATTTTGTTTTCTTGTGAGTTGCTTACACCTTGTTCTGAGACTGCATTCCTACTTTTTTTTTAACACAATGGCTTTTACTTAGATGATGGGTTCAGACTCTTAAGGCATTGCTAGGAACATTAATCAAAGCATTATTACCAACCTTCCAAAGAACAGTAGATGATGTAGGTATACAAAACTGGGCTGTAGATGAACTGAGCCAGGTGGACAGGACTTATAAGAGCTGTGGGAGCAAAAATCTTTGTATCTGTCTCTCCCCTCCCCCCACCTGCCACAGTTTACCTTTTTCTCCTATAGGTAAATTGCAGAGACAAATTGTGGTTAATTGAGTTGCATCATTTTTTTTTTTTTTTTGGCAGTATGCGGGCCTCTCACTGCTGTGGCCTCTCCCATTGCGGAGCACAGACTCTGGACGCGCAGGCTCAGCGGCCATGGCTCACGGGCCCAGCCACTCTGCGGGATGTGGGATCTTCCTGGACCAGGGCACGAACCTGTGTCCCCTGCATCGGCAGACGGACGCTCAACCACTGCGCCACCAGGGAAGCCCGAGTTGCATCATTTTTATAGATCTCTTAGGACACTGATTGGTAGAGTGACATAAACAATATGTAACAATGTTTTGTCAAGAGAAAATGAAAGGAACCAGCATTTACTAAGTCCCTGCCTCATACTAGGCATGTGTAGCATCGCATTTCACTCCCACCAAAACCTAAGAAGTAGATTGCATTGTCCTCATTTTTCAGTCCTCAAAGAAACCGCCCTTTTGAAAATTGAAGTAACTCATCCCGGTTTACCTGACTCATATGTGCAAGGTGTGGGATCTTAATCAAGATCTGTCTGGGTCCCATTCCTGTGTGTGGTTACAACACATTCTTCACAAGATGAGACACTGGTGTGGAAGTGTGCTTCCGTGGGGGAAGGCAGGCTTCCCTGAACAGACCCCCTGTCAGACGGACAGATAGTTACTGGGTTAAGAACCTCTTCTAACAGTGCTTGGTGGTCAGAACACAGGCTTCGAAGTCCAAAAAAGGAGGTTCTTACTAACAGATAAGTTATTTACCATCTATAAGCGTCAGTTTCCCCATCTATAAAATGGAGATCATGATAGTACCTAGGTGTTAGATTTTCAAAGGGAATATAAAAAATGATGTATTATAGAAAACAATGTGCCTAGCATCATGCCTGTCTCATAGAAAGAACTCAAATGTCGATTATCAGTATCCTTGTTCCATGGAGAAGCTTCCACTGCCAAAGATCAGGATGCACTGTATCCTGAAGGTCCATCAAGATTCACTGTAGTCTTGAAGTCAAAGATGTGTCACAAAGGTTGATCTTCATCTTGCTGAGCTCTGCCCTGGGTAGTGTCTGAGGTCCACTGGCCACGTAAATTAAACTCAGAAGTTTTTCTCAGCTAAACTGTTGTAACATTATCGGTGGCAGTTTAGGAGAAGTTCAGAGTTTCCATTTTTTCAAGAACTGTACCTTAATTTATTCAACATGTATTTTAAAAATGATTTCCCGGGCTTCCCTGGTGGCGCAGTGGTTGGGAGTCCGCCTGCCGATGCAGAGGACACGGGTTCGTGCCCCAGTCCGGAAGGATCCCACATGCCGCGGAGCGGCTGGGCCCGTGAGCCATGGTCGCTGGGCCTGGGCGTCCGGAGCCTGTGCTCTGCAGCGGGAGAGGCCGCAACAGTGAGAGGCCCGCGTACCGCAAAAAAAAAAAAAAAAAATGATTTCCCCTTATTATAAAAACAATATTTGTTCAGTTTTAAAATTTTGTTACCAACATACAGTTTTCTGCAGTCCACATTACTTCTTACAATCTCTTAGATTCAGTCCACACCTCTCACTTACCTTGTCTGCTGGAAATTATAAGAATTTGAATTTATAATGCTTGACTCTCAGCCTTATCTTTAAAAATAGAAAATAAGCATTTCAAGTTACTTCTTCAGGAAGGAGGAACATCCTGGAAAGTTTAGTTACATGTAGGGAAAAAAAGCTATTTCATACAATTCCATCCCTGATTGTTTTCTCTCATTTAGCCCAGAAGAGAGTAAAGAGAGCCTCAGTATAAATTCTGCTCTTAGCACTCATAAAGTTAAAAGTAAGCAATTACATTTCACTTTACAAGATATATACTAAAATAAATTGCAATGGATTGAAGAGTTAAAATATTTATAAAGACATAGAGAAAAGACCAGAAAATACGCACACACCACACTTTTGTCTTAGGTCATCCCCAAAAGATGTTACGGGATACAGAGAATAGGGTGGGAAGGAGTTCCTGTTTGAAACTGCAAATGCAATTCTGTATCATCTGAGTTTGTTTCAAAGAACTTCAGCAATTTCTTAAAAGTTATGAATAAGTTTTAAAGGACTTTCTGTTAAAAAGGGCAGAAGAGAAACATCTGGCCCCTGTGTCATCTCTGAAATTAACAAAAAACAAAAGGAAACAGAAACAGAAAAAGAATCTTCACTTCTATGAAACTGCAACTCAGGAAAGGGTCCACAGGTACTCTAACGAGGAGGAGTGAGGAGGGAAATCTTCTGCAGACCTTGGATGGAATCAAGAGAATCCAGGGTTTGCCAGAGTAGGGACACACACACACACACACACACACACACACACACACACACACACACACACACACGTTAAAGAAAGTGTTGAAGAGAGAGAACACAAATTAAAAATAATTCATAGGGCTTCCCTGGTGGCGCAGTGGTTGAGAGTCCGCCTGCCGCTGCAGGGGATACGGGTTCGTGCCCTGGTCCAGGAAGATCCCACATGCCGCGGAGCGGCTGGGCCCGTGAGCCATGGCCGCTGAGCCTGCGCGTACGGGAGAGGCCACAGCGGTGAGAGGCCCGCGTACCGCAAAAAAGAATAAGAATAATAATTCATAAAATTACCATCCTTAAACAATAGTGACATTTTAATTTCACATTCATATTTTAAGTATTCATACGTTTTATTTTAAATGTTTAACAAAATGATGTTGTACCACATATACTCTTTTGAAACCTTTTTTCCAGTTGGCAAAATATCATGAAAATTATTATTAAATATTACTTCCTACATTTTAAATAATTACTCATTCCTCTATTCTTATATATATAGAAGAGGTTCTTTTGTTTGTTTTTTGTTCTTTACTGCCTTTAGTATTCCAAACAATAGTTCAACAAACATGCTTATAGTTAAATTTTATTTATGTTGATCCATAATTATTTCCTTAGATAAATATCAAGAAATGGCATGGCTGGACTTATAAGCATGCCCATATCTAAGCTATTATTTGTAAAATGTTGCATCCATTTATATTCTAATCAGTATTGCGTGAGAATTTCCATTTTCTCACATCCTCATTAACATTGATTAATATAATTTTTTGAATGCCTTTTGGATAGGTAAATTATTTGTCATTGCATTTTTTCTTTTGTGAATTGTCTATGTCATCAACTTTTTCTTATTAAATTGTTAAAACTATTTACATATTGAGCATATTAACCCTCTGTTTAATATATGTTATATGCATTTATATATATTTGATATATTTAAACATGTCATCTCTTTTGTCCTTCCTCTTAGTCATAATTTTTGATGTTTTGATATGCATATATTTTTTGCATTTATGTAGTAAACATTATTAATTTTTATGTGATTATTGCCTTACGACTCAGTCTTCCCAATCCAGTATTATATAAACACCCACTTCCATACTCTTGGAGAACATCATTTCCTTTTTTTACCCTTATAAATGTCTTTTATCTAAAATGTATTCTTTCAACGGTGTGAATGGGGGACTACCTTTTCTTTGCTCCTCTAAATGAATAGCCAGTTGCCACAATACAGAATTTATTGAATAATATATCACATCTTCTGATTTAAATATCACTTTTATCATACACTAAATTTTTATATTTACTTGGGAATGTTTCTAGGATTTTTATTCTCTTTCATTGATCCTATACCAGCACAGGCTGATGTTATAACTTTACAATATGTTTGAACTGGTCGTAGGAGAAATTCTCCCTTATTACTCTTCTTTTCCAAACATTCTTGGTTGCTCTTATGTATCTATTCTTTCTCATAAGACTTAGCATTATTTTGTGAAGTAAAAAAATGAAAAATTTAATTGAGAGTCTTTACGGTCTAATTTGGGGAGAATGTAATTATTAGTGTAATTAAGTCATTTTTCTAGGTTTCTGGAAAATAAGCAATGTTTCATAAAAGTTGAGTACTTTTTAATGGCACAGAGAGTGTGGATATAAAATTGCACTGGTTTTAGATTCCTTCTTTTTTACAAGTTTTCATGAAGCAAGTCATGCAGAAGAACTGGCAGATACCCACTAGAAAGATTAGTGAAAGAAAATGAGGTTTTATTTGGGAAAGAAAAACTTTAACTAATAAAAAGACCTGGAAAGAGATCCCATTTTAGCCGACAACTACCTGGACAATACTTTGTTCCTAGGATGTGGCCGTCTGGCCCTCTTCCTTTCTTCTTGCTATGCTCCAAAGAGCAAATGTTTAGTATTTAGGAGTCTTTTTTTCTTTTGACTTGAAAAGACGTACATGAATGATTTTACCATTGCTTTGAAACTAATCTTCTGAGGCTAGAGAAGAAATAGTTCTAAAAAACCAAATTAAATTGCACTTTTCTTTTAGATTTTATTATTTCTGCTGTTACTTAAGAATGGTGAGAAAGTTTTACAGTCTTGTGGAAAAAAGATGTAGCATTTCTTCCACAAACTACCAAGAGTAGTTAATCTATTTAAATCGTTACACGATACTTTCATAATTATGTGGATGTGGATGGAAAGGAGAGTGGGTAAGGTAGCTTTGAGTTGAAAAAAGCAGGGGGAAACCTTCGAAGGCGTAGATAAAGATGTGACACATGTGATCTTGCTATATTCTATGGTTAAAATCTATTATTAAAAAATTACAAATAGCATTGGGTTTTATTTTATAGGGAATAAAAATGTTAAGATTATAATCTTCAGATTTAACATTCATTTTTTATAGTTATTTTAGAATAGATCAACTTAAGATGCAAAAATCCCTTAGCCAAGGAAGTTAATCTCTTTGATTTTGCATTAAATCAAATGTTAAAATTTCTTAAAATGAATTTTCTTTGTCTGGTTTAAGAAAACTAAGAAATGTACAGAAAGTTGCAGTCTTGACCCTACCACAATAATTAAAGTCCAATTTTTTACATAGCAACTTGAGGACAGATGGCCCCATGGTTCTCCTCTGAAATTCCCAGCCCTACTATGGGTGTTTCTGCTCATATGCTCTCTCTCTGGGTGAGGGTGGGTGTCTGAGTGTGTGAAATCTCCAAATGATTTTTTTTCACTTAATAGTGATGTCTGATACAGTATTTATATGACCATCTTTTGTTTCCTTAAACCTTGAAATGGCCTATATAAGAGCAATGGAGGTATTACATTTAAAACATTTTGGCAGCCATAGTGATGCGTTTGCAACCCAAGTGACAAACTTCGCCAATTAGATTTCCCCACTAAGAGCTGGTTGTGTTAACATACTGGATTTCCTGGAATGTGACCACATTAGAAAGAAACAATTTCTACATGGATTCTACATCAGATTTTTTTAATAAATATATGGAGAAAAGGACCCCTCCATAATTTTTCTCTAGTGTTTACAGGTATCACAGTAAGTGAAACAGCTATGCAAATAGGAAACACAATCACTGAATTTGTTTTAGAGGTTCTCTGTTTATAGAAATACAGCATTCATTTGTTGTTGTACCTGGTGGCTATTAACTGCTCTAATTGTGCTGTAGACTCGTTAATAAGTTTGTTGAAGTTGCACATTATAATTTTAAAGGAGTTAATTGAATACTAATCCAATGCACAGCACAAAATTATTTGAACCATTCCAAGGAAAGCCGAAAATCCTACCAGCTGCCGTGGTCCTAGTAAATCCCTACCCCTGTGAAACAGAGAAAATGAATATTCAATATTTTTTCCATTTGAGTCTCTTGACATTCTATTGATTCACTTTATTTTCCCAACAATTTTCTGACAGGTTTCCCAGTGTGGATTCTGTAAATTCTTTGATATGCATCTTGTGATTGCCTTTGAAAATGAGCGTTGTGGCTAACTTTGGGCTGGGGCTTAGAACTCGGGAGCCCGAAGCCCTTCACACTCTGGGAGCCAGCATATTTGTAGACTTTTACTGCGTTACCATGTGATCCTCAGATCTGGGACAGAGTCAAATAGCAGAAGAGGAAGGAGGTTCAACAGGGCATAAAACCTAAGTTATGTTTGTGAAGCAGGTTACTGTTCTGGGGGATTTGGGGAGCAAAGAGAAGTGGGGGATGGCTAGACCTTAAGATTGGGCTGGTAGGGGAAAATGAAAAAAAGAAAATCACTTAAAGGCAAAAAACTAGGACAAAGAAACTAGTAGGTGTGGCAGGAAGGTAGTATCTATCCCAACAACAGTTGTAAAAGGAACAGTCCACTGAGTGTAGAAATGGCAGTGACCCGTGTAGGAGAGAGTGTAGGAACAGGTGAGTCTCACACCTTTGCAGAATCTAAGAGCTGGTCAGTTGATGTCACCATTCTAGAGAGTGCCATCAGCACACAGGTAGGTGACACAGGCTTTTTCTTTCCATCCTAACGTCATCCTTTATTGGAAGAAGAGCCTCACCCTTGTAAAAACTAAGTTTGACCAGAATCTTGCAGAGTAAGGAACTGGCATGCAGATCCCTTTGCAAACCTCCTCCTGATCTGCTGTATTACCTTCTCCATCACATTTTGTCTCAGTATCTTGTAGGAGCTTAAGTTCCAGGATTTACTCAACTTTGTACCTCTTAGTGTCGAGCTCCAAGCAATGCATATAGTGTAATTGCAACAATATTGTAGAATAAGTGAATGAATGACAAAAGAGATGATCCATGATGTAGAAAATGTTCATTAGACCTGACGCCCAAATGGGGCTCCTGTTTCTTTCAGGTCAGGAGCAGCTGTATGAAGCAACTGCCCATGTGTCTGTGTATAATTGACCTTAAAGACCATATATACAGCAAGCATTCTTTGACATCACTCTTAAACCCAAGATGCTTTTAAATGTCTTTGGAGTTGCACCTTGAAGGTAGAGATATTCTACTCTATTTTTATCCTAACACTTTGGGCAGCAGAGATCTCTGACTTCTTCACACTGTTAAACTAACTGGCCTATTCAATCAAAAATTATCAAGCTGGCTGTTTTGACTGAGTGTTGACTTGGGCAAACAGGCTGTGAGTTTAAACAAAACCTTGATGGCTTTCCTCTCTGCTGATTATACCTCTAGAGGTGACATAATTTTGAAGTAAATGCAAAATATTCCTGGTTTGTCTTCAGGAGGTGGGAGTGGAGTTTTACAAAATAAAAATGAAAACAGTCAATGGCACGTATTGCTTTAGGCTTTGCATAATAGCTTTCAGTTCATGCATTATCCTTCTTGGACACAGTAGTCTCTCGGCTAATATTTGTCAATCAGTGCCTCCCCTCCCCTCCTACCAATCATAAGTTTCAGGATGGACCGTGTCTTCTTAACTCACCACTAACTCCTTGTCTATAGCTGATCAACAAGGAATTGTCATATGTAATAATAGCTGCTGACGTTTATTCATTTTTTAAATTAACAATGATCAACAAACAATGACTTAAGGGCCAAATCTGTCCCCACTACCTGTTCTTTTTTTTTTTTTAAGAAAAGATTTATTCTAAAGTACACACCTTTAACGAACAATTACTCATTAAAAAAACAGACTGATAACAAAATTAGATCTTGGTTTACAGATACATTCAGCTTTTAATTGGCATAAGTTCAGAATCTGATTAATTTGATTGCCATAAGCTGTTTATGCAAGAGGAATCAGAAAGCTTACTGAAAGATCAGTTTTTAGATTTGATCCTATGTTATTTTCGCTAAACTTGGTTGATTTCAGAAACAGGAAGTGAGGGAGTTTGATCATTCAAAATTCTTATTAGTAGTTCAATTTCAATAAAATTGAAACACACATGGAGGAATAAGCTACAACCCATATGCAGAATCTGTTCTCACTATCTCCACCTACCACCAGTACACACTACTATGATCTTTAGCCTAGACTACTGCAATAGTTTTATAACCCGATTCCTGCTTCCCTACACAAAGGAAGATTAAACAGAACAATATTTTTAAAAACTCAAGTTACATCACAACTGTCCTTAAAATTTCCAAAGACGTCTCTACTTTATAATGAAAGAAACACTCTTCATAATAAACCATAATTCCTTGCACGAGCAGACCACGTGTTGCCACTCCCACCTCAGCTCTCATCAGACTCCTATCTTACTGGCTTCTTCTTGGCCCTTTGTTTTCTTTTTTTTTTAATTAATTAATTTATTTATTTTTCTTATTAGTCATCCATCTTATACACATCAGTGTATACATGTCAATCCCAATCTCACAATTCATCCCACCACCACCACCAACCCCCCGCCACTTTCCCCCCTTGGTGTCCATACGTTTGTTCTCTACATCTGTGTCTCGATTTCTGCTCTGCAAACTGGTTCATCTGAACCATTTTCTAGGTTCCACATATATGCGTTAATATACGATATTTGTTTTTCTCTTTCTGACTTACTTCACTCTGTATGACAGTCTCTAGATGCATCCACGTCTCTACAGATGACCCAATTTCGTTCCTTTTTATGGCTGAGTAATATTCCATTGTATACATGTACCACATCTTCTTTATCCATTTGTCTGTTGATGGGCATTTAGGTTGCCTCCATGACCTGGCTATTGTAAATGGTGCTGCAGTGAACATTGGGGTGCATGTGTCTTTTTGAATTATGGTTTTCTCAGGGTATATGCCCAGTCCCACTACCTGTTCTTGTAAATAAAGTTTTATTGGAACACAGCCACATCCATTTGTTTGCATATGGTCTGTGGCTGCTTCTAGGCAACAATAGCAGTTAATTAGTTATGACAGGGACCAAATGATCTGCAAAGCCTAAAATATTTTCTACCTGGCCTTTTCCAGAAATCTTTCACCAACTCCTGATTCACAAGGTGCTCTGCACTGTGCAGGCATGTCGTGGATTATCCCTTTCAGTTTTCACAATAATTGTACGTGATATGTACTTCAGTTATCCCCATTTTACAGATGAGGAAATAGAGGCACAAAGAGGCTCAGTAAGAGAGTGGTAGAGCAAGAAGCAGAAGCCAGTTAGGAGTAACTCCAAGTCCATGCATCTCACCACTGCCCTGCCTGCCTCTCACCCAGTGAGAGAACAGCTATCCTTGCCTTTGGCAGCGGGAAGCATTCTGTGAATACCTGGAGATGGATGTAAGGGCGTGCCTCTACTTCTCAAATGCATCACAAGTAGTGCCTCCAGTTCCCTGGCGGGACAGGCATGGCTGGGAGTGATTGAAAGCACTGTTGCTGGAAAGGTGAGCTCTCAGGCAACATGGGAGCCAGCGAGGCACTTTAGCTGTCACCTGATGGCTCTATAAACACTAGGGAAGGGTGTTTGGTGGCCTCATCCCAGGACCCTCTGTGCTGGGTGGCAGTCTCCTGTAGCTCCTCCAAGTCTGAAATGGAAAACTTTCACCTCCTACCAACGCTGGTGCCCCCCAGTCTGCGGAGACTCCGATGGGTGCAGGGGAATTTCATCTTAAGTCAGAAAGAGAGGGGACACAGAGGTCAACAGACAAATAGCTGTAATGTGAGTGGACTTCTTTCATTTAAAAAAATTTTTAAACCCCTCCGCTAATGACTTGGTGATTTTCACAGTAGTAAATGTGCTGACTTAAAAAATCCGTGGGAGGTCAATAATTTTCCCTCTGCCTGTCACTGTGCTGTTTGTGGTTCCGATGCACCTTAATTACAGTACCTACAGGTGGAGTATTATACAGTGTTTACATTAATCAGAATAGATTTACTGAGGGAAATAAAACTGCCCGCTTCCTTAGCGTTGCACTCTTATCAGGCGGCAAGGGGGCTGGCAGGCTTCTGGGTTAATGCCCGGAGCTCAGATCCCGCCTCGTAGTAGCCAATGGTCTGAGAATGTCTCCATCCTAAGCTGGAGCCCTGTGCCAAACCAAGGAATCAGAGGAAAGTTCCAGAAATTGGATCTTCAGGATTATTAGAGCAGAGGGGGAAAGTGTGTGTGTGTGTAGAGAGAAAGAGAGAGAATGAGAGAGATTGTGCAATTGTTTAAAGAACTGATTTTCCATTGTCTGTGGCCATGGGGACAAGAGGAACCCAGGTCACGGAAGGGCATCCCCCCAGGTCTTATTTTTGTACAGGGAGGAAGAGGAGGATAGAACCTCCACTGGGAGCTGAAGAAAGTATACTCCGCCATCCAGTTGGGGGTTGGGAGGAAGAGGGCTAGGTTTTGCTGTTGTTGTTTTTTTTATTTTATTTTGTTTTGTGAGTTTTACATAAGGCTTTACGGTAAAGTTGATTAGAAGGGAGGCCAACAGCCTCCACTCATCCAGAGGGGCAATTTAGATGGGTGGCTAACGCCTCCAACTCCTCACTTAATCTCCATCCTTCACGTTCCTCATCCACAAAATGGGCTTCATAGTATTACCTGCCTCACAAGGTCACTCCGGGGGTTTCTTGAGATAATATGCATAAAGCGCTCATAACAGTGCCTGGCACATAGTAGGTGCTCAGTTAAAGTTAGCTATTATTTTCAGAAGTTGCGAACATGGACTTTTAGAGGCAGTGAAACATAGTCTGTAGTCCTGTCTCTACTAGTTAAAAGTAGTGATGTTATCCAAGTTACTAAACTTCTCTTGGCTTCAGTTTACCCATCCATAAAATGGGGATAATAGTACCTTTAATGAGGGTTGAGTACAAAAGACTTCGCATATAGTGAACCCTCATAAATATTAGCTATTAGCAACAAATTGGAGTGTTTTCTAATCTTCAGGAAATGACAGGTCCTAAGTGCCTGATCAAGTTGTTGAAGTGATTTCTTTCTTCTCAACGTGGTACTTAAGTCCCTAGTCTTTCCCAGCAGGTCACGCCTGGGTTCTTGGTTCGGTCTAGACTTGGCTAATGGAGTCCCTGAGCACAGTCTCCATCCTAAAAAAAGAGCTTGCAAAACCGTAGTGTGTACTTGAGAGGGAAAGCCCTGGGGAGGTTCCGATGATGACGCAAAGCCAGAGGAAAACATTTCAGTGGAAATAATCCATGCACATTTCAGAAGCAGGTCCTTGAATTGGCCCTGTTCAAGAAATGGACAAAATGCCGGAGAGTTATATATTTTGAAAAGAACTCACCCATCCATCTTTGAGAGTCACAGCCCTGTCACTATTGTGCACAGCAGTCGAGCCTCCCTCTGGGCAGGACCAGAGCCAGCAGGCAGGGAAGGCCCAAGGTGACACGTTAAAGGCAGCTCCAGGCCCTCCGGGCTTTGGGTCCATCCTCACCCTTGCTGAATAGCCTTTCTGCAGGAGCGATTTTAAGGTTAAAAAACGTCCAAAGAGGAAGGAAGGGGGGAGAGAGAGGGAGGGAAAACCTCACTCTTGTCTCTCCACCCGGCCTCATTTACTCTACTTTTGTTAGTGAAACGTGAACCCCACGCATGACGTGAGGGAGTTCCCAGACAGAACAGGACTTTGCCATCCTCTGCTGGATCATTCCTTCTTTATGCTGTCACTTACTTCGGCCTTTCCTCACCCACTGTCATAACCACACAAGATGCTCATGGAGACCCATTGTTATGCTGGGGCACTTGGGTGATCTAATTGTAAAAGGTCCAAACCTGTCAAACTATTACTTCCAGCTTCTGTGATCCAGTAAGAACCCCCCTCCCCTGCTGCCAGGGGTAACTGCTCAGCTGGGACTGGACTTGGCCTGGCAGGGAGGACATTGTGTGGACACAGTCCCTGTCTCACCTAGAGCCCTTTTTGCCACTTGCAATGATATTGTTTCATTTCAGTGCTTGCAGCTAAAGCTGACCTTTCTTTGCATTACAACTAGTTTCATTAACACCTTTTTCTTTCCTTCCTCGGTGTGAGCTTTTGTCATTTGGTTTTGGTGGACAGATTGCTTGAGGGGACGGTACAGCCAACTGGGGCGCTACAGTGGCCACTGTGGCGGTATTTACAAAAGACTCAGATGCAATTCCTGCTTCTCCATTCCCATTAGAACTTCAACAAAATAATATTAACAGAGCAAACGACTCACTGATATTTAGAAATCTAGTGTTCTAGAACCAAAATGGATCTGAGGGATTATAAAGCATTAAGCCCTCATTTTAAAAATGAGGAAAGTGAGGGAAGTCACACGGTGCATGGCTGAGCTGAGTTCTTCGATACCTAGCCTCCAAATAAGGGCTGCCCTGAGGCTTCCCACGATCCAGAAGAGCTATTTTGCCATGAATCTGGAGCACGGTCTCAAGATACATAACTAATTTAAGTCCGTGCTAAATATTAGACCATTTTAGGATGATCTGTTTAGTCTTTTAATCCAGATAAACAGTACCCTGTCTACAATAATGGCTTCAGAGCTATGGTGTTAGTGGGCAGAGAGAAATAATTAGCATAGTATTTGCTTGTATGTAAGTGGGGCTTTCGTGTTTGAAATCACTTGGTAGAACAGAGTCCTTGAAACCGTTGTGAACAATGGTCATAGAGAAAGAAAGTGCTGGACTCTCTGGCAAGAAAAGGTTTGCCGCACAAAAATTCACTTGGGCAGGAAACTTCACCAGTTAGAAACTGGCGGCATTTCCAAATGAGTGGCATTTTACTTTATGGCTCTCTGCATCACGCTCGGTCACTCCGAAATGATTATATAAGGGACTGGTTTTATTACATGAGCTCACTTGGTACCTCTGCCTCCAGGGTGTCCTGGGGGAAGACAAGGTAGGGTGGTTAAGAGGACCCAAACTGAATTTCTAGACCGGATTTGTGACCCTGCTGCTGCCTCTCAACAGCTGTGTAACTGGGCATATTCCTCTGTCTCTGTTGATTTTAGGTTCTGGTCTAAAGACTTTGCACTAGAGAACTTAATACATGGCCAGATTTAGTAAAAACCAAAACATAAAAAACACAGGCATCTAGTTAAATTTGCGTGTCACACGAACAGTGAGCTTTTTGGGTATAAGTAGGTCCCACACAAAGTTTGGAATATTCTTACACTAAACAACTTCATTATTTTTCTGAAATTTAGCTGGGTTATCCTGTATTTCATCTGGCAAGCCTAGTCTGTACAATCCTTTGGACCTCAAAATTGAACTCTGTCATGAACATATCTGACTTTGTTTCTAAGAGAGAATGGGCTTGCTCAGTGAGGGGAGGGGGAGAGAAGCAGTCCCCTGAAAATACCAGCCAATTTCCAGTGTGCAAAGGGACGACGGTCCACAGCGTCCAGAGGAACAGTGTTTTAGAAAACTCTCTTCATTTTGAGAGGTAGCCCCTGAGGACACAGCAGGCTCCTCAAGGCCCAGACCCCAGCTATGGCTGCAGAGCCAGACCTCAAGGATCCAGGTAGCTCTGTCCCCCGAGCTGTTTCCCTCGTAGGCAGTGCTGTGCCCAACGCCCTAGAGAGAGCTGGGTGAAGAAAAATCACTTCTAGTCCTTACTGTACACAGAAGCAATTACAGTTAATCCTGGCTCCATGCCATCATGCACGGAGGACCAGAGAATCCTCACAACAGGGGCCTAAACAAACCATCCTTTAGCGGGACCCAGGGATAGTTGTGGGCCTCCTCCTTCTCCCTAGGTGACGTGGAGATGGCGCCCACCTCAGCCTGTTTTTGTTTGGAGCAGGGTTGCAGGAGGCAGGGGGACAGGGACCAGCAAGAGAGACGGAAGGGAGGGAGACGCTGGAAGTCAGTGTTGCAGGATGGAAATTGCAGATCGCAAAAGGCCTGGTGGCTGGAGGTGGGGTGAGAATAATAAGATTTACAACATAGCCTTAAAAAATATTTGCAGGTAGCGCTTTACCCTGTGTTACAGTGAGGGCCCTCCCTTAAGAGTAATGACCACCTCTTCGGTCCATTTAGTTTGTGTCTTTTACAGTCTATCAGAGATGAGTTTCCTGGAGTCTGGGATCCCACTCAAGGCTGTGTGGAAACATGCAGAAGTGTGTTGATTCCATTTCCACAGTCCTCACATTCTGCCCTTGAGAGGGGCCCTCCACTGATTTCTGGAATGGATGGGCAAATGACCCCAGTGTCTCCAAAAGCACTCTGAATACCCACCCTCCCCGCCACACACGCACACGCACACACACACGCACGCAGCCAGGACCTGAATGAACGGGGACACCCAGACAGCTCCCATGAATTCTACCTCACCTCCGTAAAGAAGCACGCAGAGCCCTGGTGCGAAGACAACGCGGTTAGGCTACAATGCTTTATAGACAGAGAGAAAGGAGGAAAACAACTCTTTGCTTTGGATGCAAATAAACTCAGCTTCACCTTTAAAGCCGAAAACCTGTGCCCTTGGCAAGACGTCTGGGGACAGTTCCAGAGGTATTAATCTTACTCCGTTTACAAGTTAAATAGGCCTTTCGAAACTGTTTCTCTAGCACTGCTTTTTCTCTCCAGCACAATCTCCCTCTCTCTCGCCTTTTTAGTACAGTCCGAACTCCCCAGCCGCAGGAAGCCCCCGGGAACGGAGGTCGGGGAACCGACTCGGGTGGATTTCCGAGCCACCCGCTGGCTGCGGGGTAGGCCAGCAGATGGCGCTGTGCCGCACAGTATGGACCCTGCGTGCCGGCCGGCGCAGGAGCGGGCAGACTGCTCAAAGTTTCTAGTGCCATTCCTGGACCGAAACAAATGTTTGTGGAATTAAGTAGTGATTTCCTTTAGTCTGCGCGACTCTTACTGGCTGTGTTTTCAGGCTCTAGATGTTAACATATGCCATATATTGCTTTTTCGGGGGGAAATCGGGGGTTTCCAAGCACATTTAAACCCATCCTAACTGCTCACGTCAACTAGTCAAGGTCTGCATTTTCTGATAAAAATAACCCAAAAAACTTCCTTATTAAGAGCTAGAATGGTTTGGAAGACAAAGAAATGCTGGAAAATGTAAGTAAACAGAGCACCTAAGATTTTTCTTAGAGGGGGAGGGGGATTCTTTTAGCAGACTCAAAAATAAAGCATGAAAGTGGACAGCATGAAACTCAAGGCTTGGGTGGAAAAAGAGTCAGGTCGCTGGCTGCCGGGCTTGGGAGAGCTGGAGTTGCCTTATATGATTGCTGGAAACACTTGGGTGCAATGACCGTATGTATATAATTGTGGAGAAAATTTAGGAGATGTGCTGGTCTTCAGGGCACAGCCAGAAGGCCATGGGTTTTCAGAACCAAGTTAAGCAGCCATGGATTACGGTGATAGGAATCGTCAGTGCTATTGCTCCACGGGGCCAAGTGGCCCCATTAGTTAGGGCTCAGTATGTATTTAATGTTGTCATAAAATCCATCTTCTCAAAGTAAGCAAGGCAACTCTGTGTGCATCTCCAGCAGGATGTATGCAGCTTTGTTTGGGATAATGGATTTGACGTGACTAAAAACGGTGAGGATTAGATGGACCTGGCACGGATAAATATGACTAATTGTCATCTTGCATCAGCATAAACATGGCTAACACTGCAGACTAGGACAAGATGGGGAAGCCAGGGAGTTTGGGCGGGACGAGGCGCTGCAGAATTGATCGTAACTGATTGATAAAGCAGGGGTGGAACGGAGCATGGAGGAGGTTTTCCCTTACGTGTGGATGTGAACAGAGCTTTTTTAGAATTTCCAAGCACTTTATTGCTTAAATTGGACTGTGTGTTGCCGCCCTGCCGAGTGAGCACACAGCTGTCTGCTCCGTGCAGAGTAACTTTGGGCTTCTCTTTCTTAAATGCTGATTAAACTTTTGAAACTGGCAGAACGTCCCAATTCATCTTTTACACAAAAGAATAGGTTTTGAAATCTTGTTTTAGACTTTTCAGAAGTTTTCAGCAAGTGACCCAATTATATTATTTCTGTTTGTATACATAGATAATGTTTAACTTTCCTGACCTGTTTTACTATTTTTTTTGTAAATCAGCAGCTATGGCTACACGGATTTTTTTTTTTTTTTTAGATAATGAATAAATATTTCTAGTACTGAAATACATCCTTTTAAAGTAAGAAATATTCTCAGACTTTGAAACTTAATCATTTGAAACAGTAATTATATTTAAGGTGATTAAATAATATGATGAGGTATATTCATTTACTAACATACGGTTTTTCACAGTTGATGCTGCTTCTCTCACCTGTTTCCATTTTTTAAGCTAAAGTTCAAAGACATTTTTCTAACCAAATGTCATTTATTATGTCAATGTATGCTGTTTATACCATGAATATTGTTAACATAGTGAAATGAAACTTTAGTTCTGCCACTAATAGCAATATTTAAGCCTTACCCAATATTATAAACATTGCAAATTCTATCCATAATATCCAGAAGCTGATTTTGGATCAAATTTAGAGCTGTCTTTCAAACAGAGCCACATTAAATTTAAAATTAGTCAAGGATTACAGTTTGCTATGAAGAATGTCTCCACCTCCAATATGAGCAAATGTCAGCAAAGTGAAAGGGGAAAAAAGAAAAGAAAAGAAAAGATGTGATTGTTTTGACACAAGTGAGAGAAGCTTAGTGTTGCTTCATTTTTAACCTCACTTCAAATTATCTTTTAACCACCCTGATATTTCTGCATGGAGATAATCACATCTCATCAGCCTTCTCAAAACCCTGTAGCTCCGTACCCAGAGCTAGTGCTCCTTGTTAAATCATATTGCTAAACAAAATGTTACAGCTCCCGCAGCAGACAGATGAAAAGCAGCTTTGCTGGACGGCCTCTTTTTTTTTCTTTCCATCATTCAATTTTATTTTCTTTCCTTGGGTAATTTTAATCTTACGTAAGGTATACGAATGTTTTCCCTAGAAAGTCAGGACATGAGTTTAAAAAAGGTAAAAGCAAATCTGCCCTATAGATGAAGATAGAAACCTGTTGAAATGCTCCTGGGAAAATAATAAACACAGGGATTCACAGGCACATTTAATAGAAGAAAATCCTTCTTAAAGGTTCTTCTGAAACATGGGACTTCAGGAGAAGAAAAAGTGACCCTGGTTTTAAACATACACAATCGATTATTCCTTAACATCATTTAAGAATTCACATATCATTGAGGTTTAACAAACACATGAAGAACACTGGGCTTATTTATTTTAGCAGTTTTGCATCTGCAGATGGAAAATCAAAAACCCTCTGCTTAACATTTGAAAAACTGGTAAATAAATGACTGACTGCCTTATCTTTATACAATTTGCCTTAACTTCACTTCCTCTCACTTTGTCATTTAATTTGTACAAAATCAGTTTCCAAATCAGAGTGACTATCATCTATTAGTCCCCCTGGTGACAGAGGGCAGGGCATTGTTGTAGCTGAGTTAATAAAGCAGAAACACAAGCCTAATTACTGGGGAGATAAACCATGCTGGCAGGGGTTACCTTCCTCAAGGTCTGGAGCTATCTGTACCCAGACATTTCGTAAGGAGAGTGTGTGTGCTAAGGACAGGCAGAGACCAAACAGGTGGGGTGTGTTTGTTTTCAGAGAGCAATACTGATAAATTTCAGAAATTGTCTTCCTAAGAGGCTGGTGTGGGAAACTGTGCATATACACTGGGCAGGGAGGGGAGGGGAGCAAGTGAATATTCATTAATCAAATGAGATAATGGGGGGGCGAAGCAAATAGAAAGTGGCGTTTTTGTTACAAGGGCATGTATGTATGTTTCAATAAGCCTACATGCACATGTGTTAAATAGCCTACATGCACATGTGTTAAATAGCGCGGAGGTGGTGGGGTGTGTGTGTGTGTGTGTTTATATGAGAGAGGGAGAGAGAGGGAGAGAGATTGAGAATGCCTCTCTAATGCCAGCAGTTACATGATGGAATGTATCCCCCTATGGAAAATTTTAAATATATGGATATTATATATATAGTGTAATGTAAGGAACCATACTGTATATAGCATAATGACTCAACAACTTTTATAGAATAGAACCTGATTGAAAATCTGATTTATTGATGGTTCAGAAGGCTGTATTGTGTTTTTATAGGCTTAAATCATGTGTATATGACTATACCATATTTATGCAAATTGCATAGTCATGCTGAGAGATTTCACCATCCTGTATACTTTGTCATATATAATATGCAAGACTGCAACACTTTTATCGAGACTGCCATCCTGCCCAATTCCCTCCCTCCAAAGTAAACAAACAAAAAAGCCTACCTGTGTAACTAACATTTAAGAGATATTCATAAAAAGAGAAGAAATAATACAGTTCCTGAATCCTGATTTGGATGGCTACGGTAATCAGTGGATACTGTAACAAAAGCTGAGAAACTGTGTTTGCAGAGTGAATCTATTAATGCAGTTTTGTCCAACAAATATTAAAATTGCAAAGTAATTTGCCCATTTGACAATGGCTAATGAACTTAAGTATGCAGAATGAACTTTAATAATTGAGGAAATTGTGCAATTAAGCTGACAGCAGCTGAAAATTACAAATAAAATTAACTCTCTAGTTTAGCAAGACTGTCACTACTTCTATTACCAACCAGTTTGTGTGGGTCTCAAGAAAGTATGGAAACTTTCAAGTGACTGTACATTTATTGTGATGATTTACCATAAAGATATTGACCTCATTTTTTTAAATAGAAATGAGCACTAATACTTCTTTTCCACAATATGTTTCTGAATTGCCATGTGGCTGGAATTATACAAAAGGTCTCATTGGCAGGCTGAGTTTTAATTTTGATTTCAGGTTTATGATCCTATCTGTGTCTATTTTAAATTTAAATGGATTACATTCAGCAAAAATCCTTTTACTAGCCTGGCTTGGCTGTCTCATACTATTAGGCTCTGTATGTCCAGCTTTTACAAATCTGTTAATACATAAAACCATAAAAAGCCTCTTATGTTCAAACCAGGTTAGACTGAAGACATCAGATTAATATTTGATAATGTAGAAGAGCCCTTAATCAGATTTGCTTATTTCATGACAGAATGTTTCTGCAATTATCATAATTGTTGTGCTAAATATGTTTGTCTTTGTATCTGGCTTTGGGCATAATCTTCTCTCGTGAAAGCCACTCAATGTAGAACTTCAGATTCCTGCACAAAACCCAATTAATATTAAGATGACAAGCCCCAATGAGCTCCAAAGAGGCAACAGCTGAACAGACTCTAACATTCTTAAGTACAGATACTTGAGTGATCAAGTACATCTGAGGGAGACACACAATTCAATAATCCCTTTCTCAAGAAAGTCAAGAGCCCTGTGAGATACGAGGGAAATCAAAGGAACACATCAGAAAGAAAATGATGGGTCTGGTCCTGTAGCGTCTCTATTAAAATGCAAAAGTTATGGATTTTTTTTCAGGATGATGGGAACCTTTTCTGTTTTTATTGATTTCTTTTTATAGCTTGATGATTTCTCTAAGATTATCTTAAAAGCTTAAAGAAAAAAGGGGCCTCATCAAAAGGTATCTTGCATGACAGAAGTGTATATAGTTTTGGTTAACATGATGGGGTGAAGGCTCTTACCGTCCGGGAAGAAAGGGATTCTGCTAGTTCGTCAGCCTGGGGAAGGGCTGCAGCCTCCATGGTAAAATGAACATTCTACTGCCACATTTGGTGCATGTATGTGGAAAACCCACCCTGCTTGCCCCTGCACCAGTAAGGAGAGGTGAGCAGGGGGCTGAAGCTACCCGGGCATTCCCCCAGAGACGGAGTCATAAAGCACTGTATTAACAAACGTCTTTTCTATTCGCATTGTGTAAAGCCTTCATACCCTGACCCCCAATTTCCTAGCATCCTGGGTGACTCCTTGGATTTACAGCTAACTTCACTGTCCAGAGGTGACATCTAACCCATTGATTTGTAATCAGAAATTGGTTTCCTGTCACTTTAAAAGTGAGGCACTAAGGGGCAGTAAAAACAAGGCTGTCTGAGCTAAATGGAGCTATAGTTCAGACTCAGGGCCATTACACACTACCTTCCCCATGTATTTATTACATTAAAAAACCTCTGTAGTGCACGTTAAATGGCCGGTGACACCCCCTTAGGTGACTTATGGCTCTGTGAAATCAGTTTTGTAGAAAGTCCTTCACATGTGCCAAAACAAAACCAAAAAATAAACGCCAGTGTGCCTGTGTTTGTGCATAAGAACATGCCAGCCCCAGCCCACTGAGTGAGTCTCTGCGCCCAGCATTTCAGCGGCAGGAGGTCCCAGTTGTGGTCATGCAACATCACCTAGAGCTCACTTTGCTCAGGCATCACGAAACGTGAAACCAACCAAAGTGGTCCTTGCTTGTTGCCTGATAAATCTGGTGGAGCTGTGGAGTCCGCCTGCCTAATTTCAGGGTCTCTCCTAAGTAAGAAGGACCTGTACATATACCCACGTCCATCCCCCTCCAGACACCCAACTACCCACTCCCACACATGACACCCTGACAGTTTTTTCAGATGTCCCGTTTACAGTAAACAATAGAGAACAAGGATAATTAAAATCGAAACTACCTAGCCTGGAGTAGAAATAGGCTTCTCCGACTTAGGCTTACATTTTCAAAGATGCAAGTGCTCGAAAATTACCAGGAAAAGGTTTTCAGAGATTCCTCTTATAAACCAGACACAAATTCCACCCAAATTCAGCTCCTGGTTGGCCCCAGAGCCCCCATTTCCTTTCTCTGCTTGTCACAGCAAGGCAGGATTTCCCTGGAGAGAGACCCTCACCCTGGCAGTAATCTAGGCGCCGTGCACCATTGCATCAAAATAGACTCTTTGCCACACAAGCATGGACAATTCTACTCACAGAGTGAATTGCCCCAAATGGTGAGATATTTGAAACGAAATGTGTTCCTGTTGCCTTCTGAGGTTCCCACTAATTAATATTCAAAAGACTCAAAGAGGAAAAATGGAAACCTAAATCATACATATGTATATGCCTTTTAAGCTTTATTATAAAGGCAAAATAACCCCTTACTTGGTTAAAATCCAACTTGAGTCAACATACAAAGGTGACTGCACTGTAATACTAGACAGATCTGCATTATGTAGGCATGTTCCTGCACCATCAGAATCTCCCAATACCAAGCACCCTGTTGGCACAATTACACTAAAGCTCTAATTAGTAGCAGTAAGATTAGAACCCCTACATGTTAAACCTGTAGAAGCAACGCTGAGTGAAGGATTTAAAACAGTTTCAAAACATTGTATTGTCTTTATTACAGTCTTTATACTTCAGTAAAGAAGGGTTTTCTATAAAATGCACTTAAAATAATCTGGTCCTGTCACTAAAAATAGGAAAGATAAGGTAATTGCAGTCAAACCTAGTGAGTCGGCTTGCTACCTAGGTGCGTTAAATCGAAAATGACAAATCTAGTGAACTCTACTGGGAGATCCATACTTCCTGCCTGCTGGATGCATCGGTATTTTTCCAGCCATCAGCCAGGGGAACATGCAGGGGCCATACTTGTCACGGGCCTGCGTTTTCATTACCTCCGAGAAGCCAGGAGGCAGGCATCGGGAGCGAAATCTCCCTCACCAGTCAGATAGCAGCAGACGGAGATTTACCTGTCTCCTTAGAGACAGCGGCACTCACATTGGACGAGCGCACGACTCCTCCCTTCCCACGGAGATGGCACCGGGGCTTAGCTCCCTGCTGGCTGTGAAGCTGGACGTCTGGGTGCCGAAGCTGGGGCCTCCAGGGAAAGGGAAGTAGAAGGGCACACCCCGCAGCAGAGGTCTCCGTCAAGCTGAGAGCAGGCTGGGGGTCTGCAGCGCACACCTGAGCTGGGGAAAGTCGAACAGCCACCGCGAGAGTTCTGATCACAGCTCAAACAGAAAAGGAAGGCAGACGTGGATTGCCACATGCCAGGTGTATCTGTTTGGATCTGGGACTCTCTAGATTGGATTTTCCCGTGAAACTGAGTACTCGCGACTGTGTAATACGTTTTAAGGGCGAAAACCTAGAAGCTTAGCAGGAGGGAAAAACAAAGCCATTTCCTCTGCCTGGTAGTTTCCCATTCCCTGCCCGCCCCCTACCACCTCCACAGCCAACACTGGTAGTTGAGGAAAGCCAGGCCAAGGCCAATGGAGTCTTCTCTGCAGCCTGCCTGCCATCCAAGGGCTCATCTGGCCACCCAACCCCAGTTATCTGCAAAAATCCCTGGTTCTCTCAGCCCATCAAGTCCCTGAGTGGAAAAATAGGGAATTCTGGGCACACGAAGGTCCTGTGAAGGCTACAGGATCTAGTGGTAAATTGAGCTTATGTTAAAATATATATATACATATATATATATATATATACACACACACACACACGCACACATACCTCAGCTGCCCTGTGGGCAGAACTCGGCCTAAGTACTTTGAGACTGCAACATTAAAAACACGGTTATTCTGGAGGAATCTGTCTATAAACATCTACAGAATAGATAAACATTTGAAAAAATTCGCCTGGGCTTTTCCATGGAAGCAAATGCATTATTTATTTCGCTTCTCAAATGCTAAACCAAACCACTTTGGCAATCTTTATGAGGAAAATAGGAGACAGAAATCCCCAAATCTTACTGTAGTTCTGCTTTAGGATCACTAAACAGCAGTTATTTCCCTCCGCCAACAAATTTCCCATAATTACAGTGATGCCTAGTGAGTGTGTATTTGTAAAGCATACATACGTAGACCTTCGAAATGTGTAGTGTAACTGGTATAAAACTGTCTACACTAATGTACAGTGATAAGAGGGCAGAAGTCAGAGGATGGCTTCTGAATCTTAATAATTGTATGTGTTCAGCCATATGTTATATCTAGAAGTGCCGTTTACTGTAAAATTGAAGGCCAGGAGAGTATGTTACTTTCTGGCTTCTATATTTTATGTTGGCTTCATAGCCCCAGACTGGAAGAAGGAAGTGAAAACATCCTTCTGCCTTACAGGTTATCTTATTGCCGTCATAATTCCAGTATTTATATGCATGTATGTTTTATCTACAAAAGATATCCACAGGAGAGCTGATCTTTCTGCAACTGTTACAGAACTATTAAATGTATATTAGCATGGTCATTTTTATTTAATGGAAACAAATAACAGTTAATCTTATTGGAAGGGTTAAGTGGGTTTACTTGGTAAAGGGCAAATCCCTTTGGATGCTTTCTTTTTTAAAGAATAGCTGCAGTGGCTGACAGATGGTCTTTGTCTGAATGCAGCTGAGGACAGATACAGTTTCTTTTTACACATTTATGAAAGTTGTAGATATAGATGCTTAGTAATATGTGGTGGCCTAGGAGAAAGAGCAAGCTTGGTGAACAGAGTATTAGATTTCAGATCAGTGACAGATGGCTGGCTTAGCAGAGTCAGATAAAATTAAAAGGCGGGGGGGTGGGGGGGGTGGATAAAAAGAAACCACTTTCCATGTAAAAGTTGCATCTCTTAAGACAATGGCAGCATGTAACATTCAGCCCTCTTCCCAACCCGGTGTCAAGTTCCTAGATTTAAATTCCTACATTTTACTTTGGCCTTTGCAGAAGAGGTGGGATTTTTCTTTGTTGATCAGGTTTGTCAAAGGGAAACTAAGAAGCAAAATAATTAACAATTTGCCTTTCAACTCGACCCGCAGAAAGTACTTCCATTTGCACAATGACACTGGATATTTGCATGTGGGTCCGTAGTCACAGCACTCCTCCTCCTAGGTTTGGGCAGATTTTTATAAGCCTGTTGGTAAGATCCACATTTTTGCTTACTCCATATGCACCATTTAAACTTATCACATCACCATAACCTTCGTCAAATAACCGTACCACATATTTAGTTTTAATTTGTCACGCTGAAATTATTCATCAGTGTCTTGAGTAAGTCCAGTAATATTTATGGGTTATGCCATTCCATGTTTTCTGGCAATGCAGTTTGCTAGATTTCATAGATTTACTGTGTCTGCTTTTTTATGACTGACATAGCAATAACCAGATTGCAGAGATATTTATGTTGTTTGTGGCTTAGCAAGATAATTAAAGGATATAAATTAATCAAGTGCAATTAATTAGAAACTTTATGTTCGCAGCAGTCCTTCTTTGCATGTATAATTTATATTTATTGATTTCCTGGCTTTCATTAGCCTATGAGATAACAGCAAAAATGCATTAGAGAAGAAAATGTACAATTAGCGTGAGAGTGAACCTTGGCATAATGGATAGATCAGCACATGTTTGGGGCAAATATAAAGCTTTGTTAACTGTCATAAGCAGTTACAATTGATGAGTGGTATTTTACTACATATCTTTCAGCTGATTAACGGCGTTTTTAAAGAGTCCCCTTAATGGGAAGCTGATAGGTTGGCTAAATTTACATTTTAATCAGAGTATTTATGATAGAGGCAGCCCTAGAAATTCATTGGCAGAGGACGAGGCGACATTTCCTGAGGGACTGGAGCGGGGAGTGGGCTTTGCAGTGTATCCACTCACCTATTCCTTCTCTTGTCATTTGTCCAGAAGGGTCTGTGTGTGGGAGGGACGGGAACACCAGTGGCCTCCTTATCACCGGCCACGCTCAGGCTAATCTCTTGCAGAAAGGGCCAGATGCCAGGACAGGGGAACCCCAGTCACGCGTGTCTTCTGTCACTGGGTGTCAAATCCCAGCCCCATGGGCAGCAGCGGTGGCTCCCAAGCTTCCTCACCAAGGGCTCCCGGTAGGAGGGAGTGATATCTTGGCGGGGGGGAAGGGCAACTCCCTAGCTGAGCCTGCTTTTTCTATTTCCCAGCTGGGTTGAAAGCCAACCGAACCAGCCCCAAGGAGACCACGCGAGAGACCACAGCCCTGGGTCCAAAGGTGTATCTACTCACGCCCATAGCTCAACAGCTCCCATTTTACACCTAGAAGCAGAGCCTGCCCCTGAATCTTAAAGCCATTAAAACTCTGGCTCTGCCAAGCAGGAACAGGAGTTAGAATGTGGAACAGTAAGAGGAAACTTTGGAAGGGGAGTCATAAGTAAATCCTCACAAGGCAATACCTTGCTCCTTCCTTCAGAAAGGGAGACGGGGGATTGTTCCTCCAGAATTCCCTCTAGAAGACTGAAGTGCAATTTTCCATCACCCTCGTGAGCCATTACATGTCCAGAAGTGAGAAAGGACAAAAGCTATCTCCTAGACTAATACCCTGTTACCATATCATGGAGCCTGCAGGGGCAGGTTGGATCTTTTTGTTCATAAAAATAGACCCTCTGAGATGGTGTCATGGGCAGCCCCCAGCAAAACACTGCAGGATTGGACAATTAATAAGGCCACAGAGTGGGATTCACGTCTTGGCTGTTCAAGTGGTCCTTCACGGACATCTCTGCAGGAGAGGACCTCTTTCTTGTCATTCCCACATGGAGATGGGACAATAGGGCTGGACAACCATGTTATATGTTTAGAGGGCCTTCCCAATGTGGGCTTTATACGAAAGAATGTGAAGAAGGCCTCTGGAAACAAAAACAAAAGAGCGCTCCCCGAAGGGGACTCGCTCATTCCTGATTCAGAGACAAATCAGGGAGATCCTCAGTTCAGCTCAGAAAAGGACTTGAACAGAGTGACACTGGGGGCCTGGTCTATTCTCAAGCAAGGACAAAAGCCATTGCCTGAGTCCTGCGAAGGGCCTTTCCCTCTTCTTATTTCTGCTCCTATGCAGCCTAAGTGGTCAAAACACCTCCCCTATTTCCTGGTGGAATCCCATAAGTGTGGATGGAATATTGACTCTATCTTCCCTGAATCTCCTTGCCCTGGGGCAATGAGAGTTGAACTAGGTACACCAAAGCTAGGCTACAAATAGGAAATTAGTTTTTATTTATCTCAGTGAGAAGAAACCAGAAATGAGCAAATATGAGATGAATATAAGAGAAGGATACAGTTTCTGCTTTATGTGGTGATAAGCCCCCTTTTTCCTTTTCATACTAATTATTATTATCATTATTAGTACTATTTTTCCCCTCAGTTGCCTTAGGATGTTATCCAAGAGGAAGCACTGTATCGGCTGGTGGAAGCTCCACAGTATTATTTTTTTCATGTAATAAAATGTATGTAATGATCATGATTAATGTTTGTTTATTGTTGTATCATTGTGTTTTCCTTCTAGTCTCAGTGTGATACTGGTTTAATTAAACTTGGGAGAGGGTGGGAGTGGGGTTGGGTGACAGTCTTCAGAACTTTATACAATAATGGAGTCTGCATTTGGTTGCACTTACATGTCAATTATGATGAAGATGTCCCCATAAATGACTGATTCTGCTTGTTCTTTTAAAGGAAAGTCCATTCCCCATCCTTTATTGTGTAATTTACAGATAAATTTGTTGTGCCTCAGACCAAAGGCTTTTATGTACAGAAATTGCAATGAGAGTAGAAATTATGGTAATTGAAGAGTGCTCTATTTTAGGTTTTTCTCTGATCACATGGAATGGTCATCAGCATCTTTCCTGGCCATAATCATGCCCCGGATTCCAAATTATTTTTTATTAGTTTGTTATCGAGTTTAACTGTTTGTTCAGGAAAGAGAAAGGCTGAGAGGGAAGAGCAAAATATTGTCTCTGCTGCTTGACTGTCTCCCCTAAGGAAAAATCAGATAGGTGCCGTCAGGGCCAATTTTTTTTTATTTCTGATGCACCCAAAATTAGTTTGCCAAGACTCTCATTACATAATTTCCTCATTTCCTTGGGAAAATCAAATGTGTGTCCTAAACGGAAGCCATAGAGCTTTGAAATAAATTAATATGATTTTAAAAGACTTTAAAGCTGAATTCAGATATGCCTTAACATTTACAGCACTTTACAGTTTACAAAACATTTTAATATCTATTATCTCATTTTAGCATCACAACTTTGAAGGAAGCAGGATATGTAATTCTTTTACCTAGCATACATATAGGATATACACGTGTGATACTAAATATATTTTTCTGCAACTTGCTTTTTCCCTTCGGTAATACGTTGTGGGTATCTTTCATGTCAATATGTAGAACTTCGGTTTAATTGGAGACATTTAGGATGCCTTTGGATTTCGCTTATTTTAGACATTGCTGAATTAATATTCTGGTGGAGGGATATGTATACGTGTGTGCATATATACATAAATACATATTCACATCCATACGTGCATGTGTGCCTATGTGCATATGTGTTTGTGGGGGGGCTCCTATAAGCATTTCAGCATAGAGTGTTTTGGATCAGAATATAAATCATTTAAATTTCTGATACAGTCTGTAGACCCTATGCAACAATATCTACAGGTTTCATTTCCCACTCATTCCAACTCTAGATAGTATCGATCTTTAAATTTTTACCAACTTCAAAGAAAAAAATTGTATCACGTTATTATTTAGTTTGTGTTTTCCCAATCAGTAGTGAGGAGTGAAGCATCTTGTTATGTTTATTAGTCACTCGTATTTCTTCTTCATACAATTGTTTGTTCACATTATTTGCAAACGTTTCTTTTCTGTTGTTTCTCATCTTCATAATTATCTATAGAGGACTTAGGTTAATATTAACTCCTGTTGATTAAATACTTTGCATCTCAGCCTCTCATTTGAGGTGCCGTTTTGTCTCATTTGAGGCCCTACTCAAGTTTTCTGTTTCTTCTTTTTTTAAAAAAAATTATGTAGTCAAATCAGAACAAGGGTTATATGAATGAACAAAGGAAATTCAGAGAGAGGGGAAGGAACTTGCCCAAATTTATTCTTCCTTTAAGCGGGAAAGTCAAGATGTGATGCCCTGTTTGTTAACCACACTGCTGTCCTTCTCTGTGGGTGCTGCCATGATGCTAGTCTATAAATAGGCACCTGGAAAGTGGGCATGAAGCACAGCTTTCCTATTGCAATTACTGGCTCTGTCAGACTCCCCTCAGCCATCTTCAGCTCCCCTTCCGACTCACCTTGAAGGAAGTTTTCTGCCTATCCTTCAAAACTTAGCCCCAATCACGCATCTATGAAGCTTTACCAGATACTCTCAACTCAGGCTTTGCCTTTTCTGCCATTATATGTTGGTGGTATGGGCCTCAAGGGCAGCATCTATCAAAGTCTGCTCTGTGAGGCAGGTATTTATGTCACGGCTCCCTCCTGCCCTAGAGAGTGAAATCTCATAAGGTAAGGACCTGCAGTAGATTAATTGCGTTCATTCACTGATCTTCCTCTCTCCTGTATCCGTGTCCTGCTGATGTGCTCTTCACGTGAAGAGGTGAGGTCCATTCCTCCATCCCTTGAATCTGGAATGACTTTGCCACTTGTCTTAAGAGGGCTTGTGTGGTTCTGCTCATACTCTCGGCACCCTACCGTTGACACCACGTGAATAAGCCCAGATTTGCCTGTTGAAGGATGGGAGACCAGATGGAGGAGAATCATCCCAGGGGAGGACATCCCAGACAAGCCATAAGATGAGTCCTCACATAATCTACCAAGTGACTGCAGACACATGAGCAATTCCAGCTGCAGTCTGCTGAGTCCAACCTAGACCAGAAGAAACCCCCAACCAACTCATAGATGTATAAGCCACGTAAATGTTTATTGTTTAAACCACATTTGGGTGACTTGTTACGCAGCAAAAGATGACTGATAACAAGCCTTCCTGCAGCAAAGTAAGCATGGTATTATTGGGCATAAATGTGCATAGTTCCCATGTCTCACTCATTTTTGAATCCTTGAAATATAGCCTAGCATGTTACATTGTACATAGTACATGTAAATAAGTGTTGAATTGAATTCAGTCTCCTCCTTTAACGGCAACTGAGAGTCTGAATATTTGAAGGGATTCTTTTAGTGGGAACTTCCACTTCTCAAAGCCAAGCAGAGTCTGTCCACATCCATAGTGTAAGGAAATTTGGAAGAAGCAAAAAAGATTGCTGGGTGTGGAAAATTATGCATTGTTTAGAGGACACCAATCTGAATTATCTGATTCCAGCCCTTCATTGCCTTTGAGTTATTTTATAGCCCATAAGTTGTAGAGAACCAATGGCAATGCAAATGACTCTTGTCTATGAACATGCAAATGAATTCCATCCACTGGAGAAACAACAAGCCCACACCCCACCATTACCATCATAACCAAAGAAAAAATAGTTTTGCATCTACTTGCAAGTTCATTTCAATATTCCTGATCTAGAAATATGATTGTTCTTTGGATTTTAATAAGGAGTTAAATGAAATCTTCGACACTTGTCCATTTTATATTTGAATGAGAATAATGGTTCTGTACACCCATCTTCAATATGGGGAGGGGGTTTCCCACACACAAGTAAGCAGTGCTGGGACACCAGCAGGGTGTCCTACAATTTAACTCAACTCTGATGTTGTCTACCTGGAGATAGTGTCAGATTCCACAGGTTAAGGGCTCAGTGCTACAAAACTGCCCTCCCTACCCGTACTTTCTATGCCAATCACAGACTCAGGCTATCACCTGTGTTTCTGGCTATAGAGTGGCGGTTCCAATGACCTCCACCTTGGATTGGATTAATTTGCTAGAGCGACTCCTAGCCCTCAGAGAAACATTTTACTTATTAGATTATTGGTTTATTACAAAGGATATTAAAGGATACAAATCAACAACCAGATGAAGAGATACATAGGACAAGTTTCCAAACAAAAAAGCTTCTGTCCTCATGTTGTTTGGGGCCACACATTGTGGCTGATTGAAGTGTTCTGATTCCCCAACCTCGATGTACTCTGAACCCTGTACATAACTCAGGAACAGCCAGATGCACAGGGCAAGGTATGGGCAAAGGGCATGGGGCTTCCATACCGACCTCTAGGTGTTCCATTCTCTCTAAATCTCCCCGTGTTCACTAACCAAGAAGCTCTCCGAATCTCAACATTGTGGGTTTTATGGAAACTTCATTACATAGCCATGATTGATTAAATCATTGGCCATTGGTGATTTATTCAACCTCCAGTCCCCCTCCCCTCCCTGGAAATCAGGAATTGAAAGTTCCAACCCTCTATTCATGGTGCTTTCCAAAAGTCACCTCATTTACATAATCCCAGTTGTGGTGGAAAGGGGCTTGCTATAAATAATAAGACACATATTTCACCTTTATGGCTCTGAAGCAATTTCAGGAACTGAGGACAGGAGACCAAACGCTATCTCCCATTGCTCTTATCACTCAAGAAATTCCAAAGGTTTGGGGATCTGTGAGCCAGGAACCCTGGATGAAGACCAAACGTATGTGAAAAATACATTTTGGTCATCTGAATGAGCAAATATATATTTCTTATAAATCACAATATTCAGAGGATCATGGTTTTACTTTCACTTGAACATTTTAACAGTTTGAGAGAGCCTTTCAGATGCTCAGTGGGTTCACCGGACAGCACTGATTAAATTTCATTGCCAAAGTAGAGAACCTCAAGGGCTGCTTAAGCCCATGCACATCTTTTCTTAGCTCCCAATCTGAATCTAAATCGGCAAAAGTACCTAACTGATTCTCTGCTTTTCCAATTTTATTCTTCTTCTCTGCTAATTTTGTGTTGTGCTTTTGCTTTTGGTTTTGGTTTGTCTATGGCCAATAAGTTATTTCCCATTGGTGGCAACAGTGATTGGGAACTTGGTTTGCGGTCAGACCATTTGGTGATTTTTGTATATGGATTAATGGTTTTTATTGATCTAGTTTCTGTTGGGTGACTAGCAAGGTGACAGAACCTCCCTTGCTAGTCTTTATTATTTGTTTATATATTTTGAGATCAAATCAAACAAAAATTGTGTACCTACTGGGAAGAGCAGCGCTCAATAGCCAGACTGGAGAATTTTTGTGTTCTGTGTTTTCCCTTAATCTGTGGCTGAAAATGCAGAATTGAAACTCCAAGATTTCTGCGTGTTTGTAATTCAGAAAGGACTTTACCTTTCAGTATTCAAGTATGTAAAGTTTTCATATTTCCAGGGGACATTAATAAGTTAGATTGTAAAGTGTTTTAAGGGAGTTATGTTCTGATTGGCTTATAGGGATAAATATGCACTTGTACAAATTAAATATTCCTGAAATTCCCAGGATACGGGAAAATTTAACTTCTAATACTTTAAATGTTCTATACTTAAAAGAAAAGCATTCTTATAGAAACTAACTTAGAAACACTATAATAATTGAAATTCACATAATTGATGTAGATCTTTGGCAGACAAGACTAGTTTAATAATATTGGTTTAATGAAAAACACTATACCTTCTCTTATTACTGTCAGTTATGATACAAACAAACATTTTTTATTATACTGCAGTATGTTTTCCTAAACTTATACAGATTTAATGATCAAATAAGGTATCATTATTCCTATATAATATTTAAAGTTATAAAAAAGTAAATGTAAATTTGTGTTTAACAAAAGGGACTCATTCTCACAAACTATTTATTTCAACAGTAATTATATTTTGTAGTATGTCAGCTTGAAGATACTTTCCAAGGTCTTTAGGTAACCTGAAACCTAGGCATGGTATTGACTTAAGTAATAGACAACCATTTGATGTGTAGATCGTTTGTCACTAAGACACATTACTAAAGCATTGGTTACTAAGCATAATTTCAAGTTTATGTATTTTTCTTTTTGTTTTTATTTGCTGCAAAGATACTGCATCCTTGGGCTAGGTTAATGAATGTGTTTATTTTTGGCGCTTAGGGTAATTGTATAAGGGATATGGTTGGCAGTTGGATATTAGTGTGACAGTTTTCAATTATCTACCCTATAGTTTTCTTTGTGAAATGAAGTTAGTTACTTTGAGTAAAGTTTTAATTAATATAAATATTTGAGACTATATTAAAAGCAAAAGTAAAAAAGAAATACAACATGGACGTGATTCTGTTTTTCAAAGAAAAGAGTTTTGTCCTAAAGAAGTGGTTTTCAGTTTTGTTTGTTTTTGCCTCCAGATTTCTTTATACTTTTAAAACTTATTTAGGCTCCCAAAGAGCTTTGGTTTTTAGAGGTTATAACTACTGATACTCAATGTATTAGAAAATAAAACTGATAGCATTTTAAAATACTTATTTACTAATTGATTTGAAGCTAGCTTTGATGAATGCATTGCACATGAATAATATCTTAATGCTGCTATGAAATTAGCCCTGACCCTCTACGATCTGTCCTAAAGTGTCAATTTGTTCCCCAAACTGAAAGAACATAATGTAAGACAAAACTTTATTTAGCTTGGTTTATAGATAATACCTGAGTCTGAACAGCAAATATTAGCACAGTTCTGATGGGCGAGTTTCTTTGGTTTACTGTCCTCACCTATGATACAGGTTATTCTTTCTGTGTGTAATCTGCCTAGATAACAAAGATTCTGTGTCCTACCAAAGTAATTTTCTGTACTTTATTCTGACTATTAAGTTCTTACTTATTTAAGAAAACAGAGTCCTCACTTATAAAAGAGTTAAAGGTTATTTACAATCATGCCATCTTCTATATTTTTTAATGTTTTATCATCTCTGATGAAATGGGTAACCAAGGATTGTTTCTCAGGCATCCATGATATTAACTTTATCAAGTGTCCAAATCTTTGACAGCTTTTTTGATTATCACCTGCTCAAAATCATATCCTCAACATAAAAACTAAACTAAAATGAAAACCTTCAAGTTATCTTTTGCACCTAAAACTCCCTAGAGATTTCTCAGAAACTCCTTGGAAAATCACAAAGATTTGTTCTTTCCCCTTATAAAAGGGAAGGTGCTAGAAATAATTAGGTTTATTTAAAAATTACTATTGATAAATTGTATGGGAAGGATTATCAAATCAAAAGAGATGCTCTGCCTCCTCTACATTAAATTTGTGTAAATAAAGTGTAACAAATGTACATATTTCAGAAATTGTATAGTGGGAAGTTCCCTAGAGATTTGTCAGTGCCCTCATCCTCTGTAACATGCTTCTGTTTATCAGAGTCCTGAAGATATTAGGCAACAACAGTATAGTATTTCAGTCATGATTTGGGTTACTATTTAAATCCTTGCTTGGTTATCACCTCACTTTAATTCAAATCTAGGATCTTCTAGGTAAGTGGGTTTTGATTGAGGATGCACTGTGAAATTTTATAAAAACACATGTCTTGGCCACATTCCAGACTTACTGATATTCTTGGTATACGAGCTTTGTACAAGGGCACAACAAAAGGCAGCAAACTGGCGGAGCAGTCCAGGTTTATGGGAAGAAATATGTTATCTACACTGAGCGAGAACAGCAGGAGAAGGTTAATGGCAGGACCGTACATGTGGGCATTCACCCCAGCAAGGTGGTTATCACCAGACTAAAACTGGGCAAAGATTGCAAAAAGATCCTTGAACATAAGGCCAAATCTCACCAAGTAGGAAAGGGAAAGGGCAGATATAATGAAGAAGCAATTGAGAAGATGCAAGAATAAAGTAATCTTGTATACATACAACTTTCATTAAAAAGGGTTAAAATGAAAAAAAAAATTCTTGGTATATTCGTACTTTATGCCTGGTTTATTCTTGCCATATTATACTCACACACACATATGTCTTGCAAATAATTATATGAAATAGCTCAAGATTTTTCCCTTTATACAAAATTGTGCTCAACTATTATATAAATCAGATGTAGCATTCACTGACTTCTTTGAGAATAGGCTGAATCAATTTCATTGAAGGCAATATTTTGCAATGACTTTATTACCTTGTTTTGCTTGACACAGAAACAACCAAATTTCCTTGTCAGTTGCCTTATTCTTGTCAGGAACACTAACTGGATCTTTCATTTTTGGAAATTATCAGTGATAAATTAACCACAGCCATTTTAAGTCATCAGCATCTACCAGTAGTTTGTTTGTTTGTTTGTTTTTACTCTAATACTTACCAGAAGCTGCTGCCATTAGCCCCAGGCTAGAGTTCATATTCACTAAAGGACATAAACAAAGAAGGACCATCTGAGAGCTTCTTGTAAAAGGACTATGCCAGGTACTTCAAACTATTGAAACTTAAAAAAAAAAAAGAAAAAGAATTTTGGGTGAAGGCTTCTGATGTCATTGCTTAGACAACATTCAGACCATTACAATGGGCTGAGTCAGCATTTCCAGAACTCTTTTTATTTGAAAAGCACATGGCTTTATGAGATTTGCTAACCCAATATCCTGTGGAACAAGAATGGGCCAAATGAACAAATGAAGGAAATTTTACTGGAGTGATTTGTTGTAATATTACAGATAATATTTTGCTGTTTAATTTTTCTACATATAAAAGGAAGCACTTTCTCTTTCTTGTCAAGCTGTCTGTAGCCCATGAGAGTTTAGTGTACTCTGCTTTGGGAAATGAAAAAGAAACATTTAAATAATATTTTTCTCACTAACATTCCTGTTCCATGAAATCCCTATCAAATTTTCAATTGCATTTTCACAGAACTAGAACAAAAACTTTTACAATTTGTGTAGAAACCCCAACTTATCAATTCTTATTAAGTATCCTTACTTTTCATGGCAATACAGTTATCTGCGTTGACTGTCAATAAGACTGTCATTGTTTTGTCAGGATATGATTGGAAAAATTGGTTACATAATCAAGGCTTTGCCTGGAATGCCATCTGAAATGATGCTCATATAATTGGGTGTGGCCTACCACTCTTAAGGAAATAAGATTGACTTTCTGGGGCCAATGCTTACAGAACTCTCTTGGGAAAACTGGTGGCCTGGTAGGACTTCCAGGGTCACAGCTCTAAGGAAGGACACTTCCTAGTAGGCCAGGAACTTTGGGATATTTTGGAAAGGGGAATTTACCAAAATTTAAAGGTACTGCAGGTAAAATCTGGTAGAGTTTTTGGGCTTGGCTTCCTAGCCTCAGGATAGCAAACAATAGAGGCTTTTAACTCCCAATCTAAGGTTTCATAGGGAAATTTCCAGCAAAGCAAACTTAAGAAAACCTATGTGGTAAGTTAACATTCTTGCTGCACCTATGTAAATAACGAGGCCAGAGTGAAGAAGACCAGCCTTATTTTGTAATCAGCAATCACTTTCTCTGAGGGGAGACTGTCAGGAAATGTGGGATCAGCAAAAAAGATGACTGAGCATCTCTAGTGAAAACTATGCATTATTTGGGGCTCAGGTTTCAGGGTTTTTTTTTTTGCGGTACACGGGCCTCTCACTGCTGTGGCCTCTCCTGTTGCGGAGCACAGGCTCCGGACGCGCAGGCTCAGCGGCCATGGCTTACGGGCCCAGCTGCTCCGCGGCATGAGGGATCCTCCCGGACCGGGGCACGAACCCATGTCCCCTGCATCGGTGGGCAGACTCCCAACCACTGCGCCACCAGGGAAGCCCAGGTTTCAGGTTTTTTGATTCTAGCATTAGTTGTCTTTGAATTGTAAGGTATAGAGAACTGATGGCCACCCAAATGATTCTTTTTGTCGACAATTACTACATTCTGTGGGTGGAGAAACAATTCTTCTTTGCCTTGGAAAAGACAATTTTGTATCCAATTGTCAAGTTCATTTAAATATTCCCAACCTAAAAACATGGCTGGTCTTTGGATTCTCCTTGGAACTGGTTGTGACATCTGCATTGTTCCCTCATTTTGGTTAATGACTTAAGTAAAAATTTTGACATGTGTTCATTGAATATCTGTATGAGAATCTTGATTTTCCCTTCTTTGAAAAAAAATGATCTTTTAACAATAAATAGTAAGCTATAATCATACTGTTTGAATCCTATACTGGGATGAGTATTTCTACCATGAAGGTGATGCGAGGACAAATTCCTTCTCTTTTGGTCTCCTTTGTCTAGCCAGGATCCATTTTCCCATCTTCTGATGAGAGGAAAGCTACTCCTCCCCAAGTTTTAGTTCCTGTGTTTCCTGTGGGGCTGAGCAAATCCACGTGTAGGTGTGTGCAAGAGACCAAGGCCTGGCCCATCTGAGTGTCACATTCATTCACCCTGCCTACTACGATTGGATAAGGGTTGATCATTTGACCCAAACCAGGTGAGCCAGAGACAGTGAGACTCAATTCTATAATTTTGGCTGAAAAGAGAAACGTATTTCTTCTGGATTTACTGAAAGAATAGGCTATTAAGCCTGTAAACGTTTGTGGCTCTCATGTCACTGCATGGGAAAGCCTTGCCTGCAGTAAGGCCATCCAGGGAAAGAAATGGAGATTAAAGAGAGACAGAGACAGAGAGGCAGGGAGAGACAGAGAACAACCAAGTCCTGACAGTTGTGTTTGAACTGATGAACTGGTTTCTGTCATTTGCAAAAGGAAGAGTACTGATGAATCCATTTTCATGAAGCTAATCCGTGGGATCTAAGGCTTGCCTACTTACAGCCAAAGGGAGTCTGTTTGCAAATTGATATTGTAGAGAGAAGGCTATTACTCTATTATTATTACTCTTTCAGTAAACACTACAGAAAGAAAGCTTCTCCTTCAAACCAAACTTCCAGAACTGAGTCCTACTGACTCTGACTTGCCTGCTGATAGCAAATAGCCAACCTTTGTAGCTGCAGTCGAGTGTTGAGTGGAGTGTAGCTGCAGACTGCAGCCTTGGAAACTCACTCAGAGAAGATTTCCCGGTCAGCGTCCCTCCCGCACTCCACCGTACTTACTCCATCAAAGTCCCAGCCATGGAAGGAAGGCTCTAGAATCAAACTATGAGATCCCACTGCTGTCATTCTAGCCAAAGGCATACAGGAGGCATACCGACTTGGCCTGTTATCATGTCAGCCCCAGGGGGAGATGGATGAAGTCCCTTTAGAGCTGATTAACAGAAGCAGTTCTACCCTGGATTTTACTCCAAAGCTAAGCTCTAAATCAGAATCGCGGGATTATAAATATTTGATGTTAATGCAGGCCTCCCTTAATTGCACGTAAAAATGTTTGGAAATTGTAAACAGACAGAGTGCATGGGGAAGACAAAAATACACTTGGAAATCTGGATTACCAGGAATACATTATGACCAGTAAATATGACCGTTGAGTGTTGAAAAATGAGTCCCACTTAGGTGCTTTTGCCAAAAGAGATAGAGGAAATAATATTTGACAGTGTCTCCCATAATTTTGCATGCACAGCTTATATAAGGCATAGTAGTTTGTGTCTGGTTGTCTTTCAATGCTGGTATTAAGGAATTGTTGATCAGCTTAGGGATAACTGTATTCATTGAGTCACTTGACAAACAAGTTTAGGCCATTTGTGCTTAGGCACACGTGTGTGGTTTTGTGTATGTGCATGTGTGTGTGCATGTGTTGGGATGGGGGTGTTAAAAAGGTCCTGTTGTAAGCTTATTATACCAGTGTTTTACACATAAGTTATATTTCAAGAAGCACATTTTGACCTGTGGTATGGAGAATTCCAAGTAATACCAAATTCAGTAAAAGGATTCTATTGTAATTAAGAATTATATCCTGAATATTACAAGCACATTTAAAATGAAGAGATGTGAAGATCATTATACATACGTGCGTGTTACCCAATCTTGTCAGAGCTGAAAGAATCTGCTAGGATACTTCATAAAATATAAATGCATTTGGGGATTTTTAACAAGTTGTTACAATCAGGAAATTTTAAGAGACATTGCAAATATGCCTACCTATACAATATTATATACGTAAATATATGTGCTGACGTTTGTACATGCATATATGTGTATACAGTCTTATCTTTCTTTGCATAACATTAATCTTCCCCTGCAAGACTGGATGACTGTCTAAGATTGGTTACCCTACCTCGCTGGCTTTTTGTGAAGCCCACAATGTAGGCAAATTAAAGGCTTCTTCCTCTTTGCAATACTTCTAACTGTAAATATATTGGGTACTGATGACTTACACGTCTGTCTCCCCCGTAAGATGATGACATCTTTGATGGTAGAAGCATGTCATCTATGTTTTTGACTTTAGGACTTAAAATAGAGCTAGCACAGAGTCTGAGCACAAATATTTATGGGCATATAATTCTATTAAAATGTCATATAGGAATGTACCAAGAGAAGCGGAAGTTTCTTGAGAACCGTTAAAGAGGGTTTAATCCTGCTGCAGAGTGGTAAATGTCTCAAGTCAGACAAGGCTGGGTTGGAATCCCCACTGACACCGCTATTTGGTGACCTTGGTCAAGTTCCATAATCCCCTGAGCACCAGTCTCCCCGCCTGTACAATGTGGGTATTTATGGTGCTGACCTCATAGGCATGTTGTGTTGAGTAAATGAGGTGTGTAGATTTACGTCACATTGATTGTCACTGAGAGTTCTCAGCAAACATTCGTCTTCTCCATCATCATCATCAACCTCACCAGCTATTTTCATCCACTCTTTTCTTAAAATTACAACTTACCATGTATTTAGTTGCTGACTCATTAACTATGTGCTGAACATTTGTTACAAGCAAGGAACTGAACCCAGCCTAACAAAGACTTCAGCAAAACATAAGGCACGGTTCCTTCCTCGGGGGGCTTCAGAGTTAGTTCTTGGGTGAGTAGACTCAGTAGGGTGTTTCTAGGCAGTGGTTCATCTTAAAGATCAGAGGCCTGAGTGGAGATGCTAATGATTGAGAGCCCCCAAGCTGCTTTGCTGGGTTCTTGGGACCACCTAGTTCTCAGGAAACAATTCATCATTATTAGAGCTTTTTTTTTTACATCTTTATTGGAGTATAGTTGCTTTACAATGTTGTATTAGTTTCTGCTGTATAACAAAGTGAATCGGCTATATGTATACATATATCCCCATATTTCCTCCCTCTTGCCTCTCCCTCCCACCCTCCCTATCCCACCCCTCTAGGTGGTCACAAAGTACGGAGCTGATCTCCATTCTTGATGCCAAACATCCACCTAGGTGGAGGCGGGTGCCTGGTGATGTTTAAATCATTCCCTCTTCATCCACGTTTGGTATCATGTGGACTCAGCTGGAGCCAGTGGCCAATAAGGGCTAAACCTTCTCTCCTCCTTGGCTCTCCTTCCACAGGGATGGCCAGCACCTGTTCCCAGAGTGACTGCCATTTGTGAAGGCTCTGGGCCAATGGGGAGACAGGTATAGGACACAGAACCAGAGGGCATCGTTGCCAGGACCCTCAGTGGACAGACAGGGAAACTGAGACACAGTGTGGGGAAACAGGCTTTTCCCTGGATATTCAGATAGGATTAGAGCCCAGATTTCCTTTACAGTAAAGGGATGACTTAAATCTCAAATATCGACTTTAAAAAGCACCAAAAATATTTACTAATAGTAGTAGCAGGAATATCATACATTTGTAGTAATTGTCCTCAACCCTAAATGCACATCAGAATCATCTTAAGAACTTTTAAAAGACATGGTACCACCCCAGACCAATTAAATGTGTATACTGTGGGGGTAGAGCTATTTTCAGATATTCCCCTGGTGATTCTGATGCAGTGAGGGTCTAGACCCAAGACTTTTGATGCATACCTGTCTTAGAACAAATGCCTTTTGACTTAAAAACAACAGAAGTCACACTTACTTTCAGAATATACCTGCTTTTAGTATACATGGAAAACCTACAGAATGTGTGTGAATCTGCATCCTGCCTCATTTTCTGAGAGAAAGCCTCTCACTTTGAGGCTAGGTAGGATGTCTCCTTGTGACGGAATCACCAGAATTTCATTACTTCTCCAGAGAACTCACCCCATCTCATGTACTCAACTTCTAGCTCAGTGGTTTGCAAAACTTGGCCCACATCAGAATCAACTGGAGAGGCTGTTAAACACAGATGGCCGGGCCTCAGCCCCAGAACTGCTGTTTCAGTGGGTGCCCAGGTAATGTCGATGCTGCTGGTTTGGAGGGGTCATACCTTGAAAAACACTGGTCTAGTTCATGCTCACTGATAATAGCAATGAAAGGAGATGTCAATTATTTACAAAATGAAAGAAGTCAGAAAAAAACACTGAAAGATTTAGGTTGGTCCTAAAGAAGAACTTCTGATACTAAAGTATCAAAATAAATAATCAACAGTGACATTGTAAAGACTTCACCTTTGGAGACTTTACAAGTGGGGCCACCTCTAAGAGATGACTTTAAGCTCTCCCTATCGTAATGACATCATCGTCCATCCTTCCGCAACTCCCTTACTTGTGCCTCCTTGAAACAACTCACACGGCTTTGTCTGCTACCAGCCTAACCCTAACCCTAACCTCACTCCTCATACGCTATTAGAGAGTTGCCATGCTCGTGGACAAATTTATAGAGAAAATAATGAATATAATGAAAAAGGGTTGTATAGTTTTCCATAGTCAATATACAGCCCACTTGCAAGTGAACTAGGTTCATATGTAAAATTCTCAGTGGATATCTGACATCAAAGAAAAAAATAATTAAATCTGTCTACAGATGTAAGCATGATCATAGCCTTGGTCTGCAGGATTCTGTCTACAGGGCTGTCTTAAAACACAGTGAAATGAAATATTGCTGTTTGTCTTAACTTATGGGCAAAAATATTTTAAATAAATAAATGTTTCCTTGCATCTCAGCTTACAACACAAGTGCAGTTGATGCCCGGGCTGCCTGGTGCTGAGGTTTATTGAATGCATAATGCTGCACTTCTGTTTGATATGATATTGTGGGAAAAGTTACAATCTCCCATTCAGAATAAAAAATTAAATGTTTTGGAAGGGGCAGGGAGATTTTGTGCCAAAGTATGTAGCCATCTCCTGTGGAAGTGTTTTAGGGACTGGATAGTTTTTCAACTAGATATGTATCAGTTTTAATTATAATGTTAAGTAGTTCTCCTATTTTGACTAGACATACTTATTATAAATAAACTTGATTCATCTATGAACTTGCACCCTGAATGGCATTTTATAATCCAAGATAAGAATTGTAATTCAGCTTGAATTATCATAATGTGCCGATACCCTAAACATTTCCCAGGCAGACTTCTTTCTGAGTGAACCATAGGAACGTTACTGAATAGTGATTTGCCCCATTGGCCCAGGAAGATGTCCTTGGAAGGTTCAGGGGCTAAGACACTCAAGTTTGCAGACAGACTGCAGTCTTTGGTCCAATACACTGGGCTTGAGTACGGCTTGTGACCCTCACTGGCCCAACAACCTTGAACAAGCCATACTGCCTCTGTGGGCCTCCTACTCTCATTTGTTCACTGGGGATAATAACACTCCCCTAATGAGCGGTACAGGCCTCGTTCCGTGGGGGGGCAACCTGTGCAGTCAGGAAGGGCCCCTCACTTGGTTTAGTGCTCTGCCAGTGCCGTCTTGAAATTCTTAGTTTTTGCACAAGGGCCTTCTATATTTTTACTTTGCACTGAGCCTTACAAATTGCATCGTTGGTCCTGACATGGTATTGATGAAGTTAAATGTGGTAACAAATGTGGGACCCACAGCACTTAGTAAATAGCAGTCCCCATCTCTTTAGGCTGTAGGATGAGCCTATAAACTGCCTGCCTTGTGTCATCAGCTGTTTGAAGAACGTCAAGGCAGCTGGCATGGTCTTTGCATCTGGCTCCATGTCCTAAGGCTGGATTTCAAGATGAAGGTGCACCTACCTTCAGAGGATACTCCGAAGGATACGTCTGGAGGATACTCGTGGAAAGGAGCCTACTTGTAATTGCATGCCCTTTTGTTCTATTTAGAATGTTCCATGCACATTTATTAGCTCTTGAACTTTTTTAATTTAAAAGAAAAAAACAAAAAGACAACAGGATTAAGTATTCTAATCAGAATTCTTGGATGGACAAATCATTATCTTGTAGAATCTTGATTTCCCAGTGTCCAAAAAGACCTTTGGTTTCCTCAAAGTGTTGCTGTATCCTTAGTTAGTTTTAGCCCCACTGGCCTTCAGTTTATTCCACTGCTCATAAAAAGAAAACATGGTGACTGCAGCCATTTCTAGGTTGGAGAAGGCATTTTTCTGTGAACCTAGGAGTGGAAAACTCTCGTGTATCTCTGTATTCTTTGCCTTTCCTCTTCACTTTAACAGCATCTTTCACACAGATGAAGTCCCTCTTTCTACTCATCCCACCTGAAATTTCAAAGGAAATTGGAAAGAGCTAATTAAAGCCAAATTCAACCATTATGAAGGACTATTTTATTAGATTAAATCCTCACTGTAATAAAGGATGGCATTTCCATCTAAACAGGGGTTCTGGTTGAGATTCTGTATGTGGTGAAGGGGCAGGGAATCTGATAAGAGTAACATCATGTGTCCTGGAAGTCTACTCAAAGGTCATGGAAATTCAGGCAAAGCCAAAGCCACAGTTTTAACCTGCCTTGTCTGCCAGAGTTTCAATGAGTAATTTATTGGTGTTGGGCCAAACCATTCGCAAGTGAGAAAAACCATTTCCCCCACTTTCCACAACTTGCAAGAATCTGAGAACTTGCAAGTCCTAAGAGTGTGCTATGGAGAACGTTTCCTTTCACGGTTATTAAATGTATCAGTTGCACTTTCCACTTGCAAATTCATCTGGCATCATGCTCTTAGATTTGTCAGTGTTTAAATGGGTCTCGGGATCTGCAGTGAATCCTAGGATCAAATGAAATCCCACATTCTGATCCAATCCCCTTTCTCCATATCTTCCTAATTCAAGGAGAGGGCTACAGGGTTGGTATTTAAATCAAGACATGCACAGATATTTCCATCCATGGCCGTAGACGTCTGTGCTGCACCTGCCGAGGAGCCATTATCTAATCTTTTCTGGGAAGTTTACACTCTCTCTAGTAAACCTCGTCATGTTTACCCAGAACAGTGTTTTATGGTGTAAGAGATACTTTGCCTCTGAGTGTTAAAGCCACTTTGCACCTGGCATAAAGAGGAGAATTTTAGGAAGGCAGGGCTTGATGCATTCGTTGAATGTCTTTCATGTGAAATTTCCTGCGATTAAATCTCAGAATTCTCCCACTCCCACCAAGCTTGAACAGTCATTTCTCAAAACACCACGTCGCTAGGGTTCTGAATGTGAAGACTCCTGGGCTCTGATTTAATTTCAGGCTGACAAAGACCGGGCCTTCTTACAAAGGTGCCACCAGACATCACAGAGCTGAGGCATCGAACCGCAGCGGGAAGGGATTCTTATGTTGATGCAAAATCCCGTCACAATATTTGAGGAGTTGGGTTTTGATACAGACTTCAGGGAATCTGAGAAGAGAGTACACTTTGTTAAAAGAACTGGTTTTGGATCTTCAGGGTAAGGTTGCCATTTTCATCTCAGTGTGTACGCTATTTTCATAAATAATCCTGAGTAGCTTCCCCAGGCTTGGGGGACAGGGGAAAGTGAGGGTCTCTGATGGCTATTAACAGTCCCAATCTCAGAAGCCTGCAGACAGAAAGTGCGCAGAAATATTCACATATCTGGGTATATCATTGATTCTAATTGTCAATGGAGGCGGGAAAAAAATCACAATTGAGAAGGAATGGAAAGACACTAAAGCAGTAGTTCTCAAACTTGACTGCAAATTAGAATCTACTAAGGAGGTTTTAAACAATCTGAAGCCTAGGGATGCCAGGCCATTGATCTCAGAACCTCTGGGTGTGGGGACTGGGAAACTTTATTTTTCAGAATTCTCCAGCTAAGCCCAATGTGTCACTGAGAATTAGAACCAGTACTCAGGGGGTTTGCTATGGGCGCTTCCCAGCCTGACTGTCCCATATGCACCCAGGGGCAACATACAGCCCTGATAAAAGTGGACTTCCCTCAAGCAGACCCAAGAGAGAAGGAGCAAGCTTGATAGTTTATGGTGACAGTTAGCGCCCTGTGACCCAGTGACCACAGAAACTGGACTCAAGTAGAAGAATGTGAAGAAAGTTTGAGGTTCCAGGAGAGGGGAGGTCTTGCAGGGAATATCTATAAAATTAAGACCTGTAAATCACTGGGATTTGGAAGGGAGAGATGAGTAAGTAATTTAGGCATCATAAAGCATCCATTGTAAAATGCCCCCGAACCAAAAAAAAAAACAGAATAAATATAAAGGTGCTTGGAATCCAAACTCGCCACCATCCCTCCGCCTCTCCTGTCTGTGTGCTAAAAGTCTGAAGCCTAAAAAGAAGGAAAAGAAGGAGGGTGGGAGGAGAAAATTATTCTGTGCTGTCTATTTGTTGAGTGCTTCATAAAAAGACCAAATCAAAGCAAATGTTTAAAAAACAATTATTTAATGAGTGAACAAATCTTACACTCAAAATAATGGATGGTCTTCCTTTTGCTGAATGATAGTAGTAAGAAAAAAACAGGTGCTTATTTTTAAACATAGCTGGAATTATAAAATGAGCAGAAAGGGTGATTTTTGCCCTATTCAATTTGCAAAATAGGATTTGGAAAGGCATTGGGGATTTTCATCAAATCCAAACTCTTGCTGGAGACTCTCCCAGTCGCAGAGATAGGGTGAGCTCTCTAGATGGTGGGAGTTGGAAAACGATTTAGGGATGGGATTGGAAATGTCCATCTTTTCACGCCACAAAATAATGGCCCCTTCCATCGTGTAATTGAATCGTGTTTCTGTCTCCTTGTCTTCTCCTAAACCTCCAATCCGTTCACCTTCCTTCTAGAGCCCCTTCAATTCTCCTGTCTCATCTCTGCAAAACAGAAAGGAAAAAGTGTGATCGTGAAATAGGCATTTGGTTCAAGGTCTTAGAAACAAAATGAATGCCTAAAAAAGAAATTAAAGGCTTGAGGTGCAGTGTGTTCCCATTTCTTCCTCACTCCTGCACTGCCGGGAGGACCAGTTTTCCTTCAAGCCTCCACAATGCTCGATTTTTCAAGAGTCCTTCCATCTCCAAGGACAATGCTTCCTGTTTCCTTAGGCAGAGGCTGTTGGATTCTGAATGACCTAGGGGACCATGGGGACGAGTGTCTCACTCTCAAGGCTCTAAGTGAAAATCCTATTGCCTGTCCGCTCCAGAAATTCAGCTTGAGACACAGTCCCATACTGTGACATTGCACCGTCCTTGGAACGTGGGCCCTCAGGATAACTCCTTTTGCCTCCTCTTAATTTGGGAAGAAGAAAAGTAAAATAAAATCCACAGAATTGTCTTCTAACATTAAGTAAATTCTTTTTTTAAGAAACATCTATTTAAAAGGTGGTAATAAATGTATGTCCCCAAACTGAATTCTTTGCAAAAGCCCTGGAATTCTAAACCTCTGTGTGTCTGGAATCTGGGGCAATTACACCTAAGGACCAGAGCTGTGGTAATGCCCCAGATTACTTTCTGGAGGGGGTGCTCGGGGGTGGTTCCCATTATTTTAAAGGCAAGACTTCAAACCAAATGTTTCTCTCTTTATTGATCTGCTTTCATCTCCTTTCATTGCGTTTCCTGTTTGGCTTTGTCCTCTTTTTTTTCCACCCTGGTGGTGAACACCCTCAAATTGGTGATTGAAGACCTTGAAGGTGCTGTTTACAAAGGCTATTAATGCCCCCGCCCTCATTTCCTGGTTTACTGCCAACGAGCCTGACACAAAGCCCTCCTTGGCAGACACTGAAATATTGGCGAGGCCCCACTGAGTTTCTCAGTTTGCAGATAGTGGAGGATTGAGGAGGAAAGGTGGCTTCTCTTCCCTGTGGCTGGCTAGGAAGGCTCCCTTTAGCAGCTATTTAAAGAGAGATTTTAGAAATGCTGAATGATTCAGATGGAAGGGACTTCTCCCATCTTTGGGGTCCAGAGGCTCTTGATCTGAAACGTACTCATATCGACAAGACATCAGGATGAGGTTCAAGGGGATGGGGACCCCCGACATCATATGAAAATATTGCATGAATGTGAACTCACGTACTCTCTTCTGGGGAGAGATTCTATGACCTAAGAAAACTTAAGAACCATCGATAGTCCAGCCTCCTTTTACAGATATGGAAACAACTAGAAATCAGCTGAACTTATTTTTCCCAGTTTTTAATATAATGTCACGCTTATCATCTATTATCTATTTTGGTGTCCTAACTTGGCCCATATTGCATCATTACCTCTGTTTAGAGGCTTCGGTTTTCTTGCCTCTAAAATAATGAGCTTGTCTTTGATCAGAGCTTTTCAACTCTTGAGAAAGAAAAAATAGGATGAGGGCCAGGCCATCAGACTCTAGAATCAACCAGATCTGGTTGAAACCCAGATCAATCACTTGTGGGCACTGAAACCTTTGGTACGTTTCTTAACCTTTTAAGGCTTGTGTTTCTTCATTAATTTAATAAAGAGAACATTAGTACCCACCCTTATTCTTATCATAAGAATTAAATGAGACAATATATGACTGCCTAACACACAGTGTTCAATAAATGCTAACCACTTTCTAAATGACTACTGTTATGTCATGGTGGGCAAGATGGATAATATACACATACGTGACATAGTTCCATGAATGCAACCAGATTCTGGAAAAAAAAAAAAAGTCTGAAAAGAATTTCAGGAAAAGAAATCTAATTGTGCTTGGAAACACCTCTCTTATTCAGGCTTTACCAGCAATAGCAGATCAAGCAAGGCATGCCTAAGTTGGCTCTGTATCGTGGGTAATTCCCACTGCCTCTTCTTTCCCTCCCTCCCCAAAGAACAAAGCAGATGTTAAAGGCGCTCTGTGAAAGTGATGTAATAATATAAAGAAACTTGATTCTGCTCTGATAGTTTTTGAAGGTAAGCCATTCAACAACTTTGGTATATCGATATCAGGAATAATTAACTTCTTAGCACAGTGTGTCATAGAGTAAGCCAGTATTACTGTCACCATCATCATTATCATCATCATAGTCATTTCAACTGACTGTTACCACATGATTTGAGAATCACTCTGCAAGATTATCCTTGAGGTTCTCTTTTATTTTTAACAGTCTGTCTTTTTAACATTTAAAAATGGTTTATATTAAATAATTCAAAGTAGTTACATTGAATTTTTAAGGTTAAGGAAAAATAGTAAAATATACATGCACGCACTCATCAACCTAACTTAAGAAATAGATTAGCATCGCATTTAACACTCTCATAATGTAAATGTTGTTTCATCATTCTCTTGTTTTCTTGCATATCTCTAATCTATTGAGTCTTGTATGCTTTCCAGCAAAGGGTTTCTTACGTTAGATTTTCATCCGTTACTCTGTTCCCTCAGCATTGTCTTGAACCTTATCAATGTTGATGTGAAGCTATTGAAAGTATAATTTTCACTTTTTGGTGGTAGTAATCCATTCTCCTATCTCCATTCTCCTATCTATAGGTATTTGTGTTTCTTCAGGTTTTTGTTTTATTTTGCTTTTGCTAAAACAAACTTTGCTGCTATCAATCACCTTGTTAATGTCTACTGTGAGAGCTTTCCTAGGTTGTGCTTCTAGGTGTAAAATTTGATTTTTAGGTATTTGGTTTTTAACTGTACTAAATAATAAATGCAAAATCGTTTTCCAAAGTGGTTGAACTAATTTACATTTCCACCAGAAGTATGTAATACTTAATATAATCAACACATTTAATACAGTCGACATTTAAAAGTTTTGCCAATCCATTAGGTATAAAAATATCACTTGGCTTCAATTTGAAATTTCCAGTTTTTAATGACCATCAGCATATTTTCCTATGTTTATTGGCAATTCACGATTCCTGTTTGGAAAAGTTCGGTCAAGAATTCTGCCTATTTTCCTGTTGGGTTGCCTGTCTTTTTTCTCACTGGTTTGTAGGCGTTTCTTAAACATTTTGGGTACCACCCTTTTACTGGTTATATGTGTTTCAAGTATCTTCCATTTTAAGAACTCTCTTTACTGTCCTTATTAGAGTCCTTTGATAAGCATAATTTATTAATCTTTTCCTTTGTGATTTATGCTTTATTTTAAAATTTTGTTTAAAAAATCTTACCCTGTTCCAAAGGGTAAGATTTACAGTCCTGAGTATTCATTTTTAACTGAATGTCAAACGCAACTTCCATTGGAATTTTTTTTTTTTTTTTTTTTTTTTTTTTGCGATACGCAGGCCTCTCACTGCTGTGGCCTCTCCCGTCGCGGAGCACAGGCTCCGGACGCGCAGGCTCAGCGGCCATGGCTCACGGGCCCAGCCGCTCCGCGGCATGTGGGATCCACCTGGACCGGGGCATGAACCCATGTCCCCTGCATCGGCAGGCGGACTCTCAACCACTGAGCCACCAGGGAAGCCCTCCATTGGAATTTTGAATGGAATTACATTGATCTATAGAGAAATCTGGGGACAAATTATATTTTTTATTATATTAATGTTTTCTATCCTGCCTTGTAGTTAAAGAATGTCTTCCAGTATGATTTCCTAATTTCCTCCTTAAGGATCTGGCAGATCTTCTGTTTGGTTTATTCTTACATGTTTTATGTCTTATGTTGCTACTGTAAATCCTATTTTTTTATACTTTCTAGCTGTTGATGGTGTTTAGAAAGGCTATTCACCTCTATATTTTGTAACAGGCAACCTTGTTAAACTCTTTTTAATTTTTGTAATTTTTTGGTAGATAAAAAGACCTCATATTGTATGAAATGTCCAGAATAGGCAAATCTGTAGGGACAGAAAGTAGATTATTGGTTGCTTCGTGCAGGGGTAGAGGGTTGTGGGGAGATGGGGAGTGCTACTAATGGGTATGAGGTTTCTTTTGGAGGAATGGAAATATTATAAAATTGGTGTGGTGGTGGTTACAACTCTGTGGATATACTAAAAATCATTTTATACTTTAACAGGTAAGTTGTACTATATATGAATTATATCTCAATGAAGCTTTTATATAGAAAGAAACTAGACAAATCTCATATGATTAGACATGAGAAACCATACTCAGAATAATCATGAATCAAGGATGAAACCTTAATAGAAATGAGAATATATTTAGACCTAAATAATAAAAAATGCTATTTGAAAAAACTTGTGAGATTAGATAAAGCTTTCTTAGATGAAAAATTATAGATTTTGATAAAATGATTATATTAGAAAATCAGAAGGTGGTATTGAATAAGCTAAACATTCAACTTGGCTTGACAATAACAAATTCAAAAATAGAAGGATGAAAATAATAAAAATAACAGCAGGTATTAATGAGATGAAAAATAAATTTACGCTGTAGCATTTCAATAAAACCAAATACTGGTTTTCTTAAAGGACTAATAAAATTGACAAACTTTTGACAAGTCTTATTATGAATAAAGGCAGGAAAGGAGCCTGTAAATACATCAGAAATGAAAATGAGAATAACCACAGAGCTGTCAAGATTAGAAAGATAATAAAATTAGTAATGATTTAAGACATCTAAGACATTTGAAAATAGATAATATGGACAAATCTTAGAAAGAGTAAACTAACAATTTGACTCAGAAGAAATAGAAAATTAGAATAATCTTATAATCATTAAAGAAACTGAGACACTATAGTGTAAATTTATTTTCCATCTCATTAATACCTGCTGTTACTTTTATTATTTTCATCCTGCTATTTTTGGATTTGTTATTGTTACACCAAGTTGAATGTTTAGTTTTTGAATGGACTCATGCTTTTTGAATTGAAGATTTGTGTCTTTCATAAATTTTGGGAAAATATTACCTTCAAGTTTTACCTCTCCCTCAGTTTCTCATCTTGTCTTTCTGGAAACGTGATTAAACATATGTTGGACCTTCTCTTTCTCTCCTCTTAAGTGCTTCCTTTTTCTCTTATTTCCCTGTCTCCCCATGCTGCATTCTGGATAATTCCTTCAGGTTGAGCATCTAGTACATACCTTTGGCTAATTAGAATTTACAATTAAAAATACCCTTTAAGCTTTTAACTTCAAATACTATATATGTTTTTCAGTTTTAGAAATTCAGTTTGGTACTTTTCCAAATCTACTGTTTTGTATTCTCTCTTGCTCATAACTCAGATTTTAACTCCCTCTTATATTTTTCTAATTATACTAAACATGCTTTGTTTATATTTTGCATTTTATGATTTTATTACCAAAAGCTTTGTTGTTGTTATTCTATAGGCTTTAGTTTAATTAGCTCAAATTCCACTTGTTGCTGTGATGTTCAACTGTGAGCCTATATTTCTTGGAATTCCATCCTTCCAGAGAATATTTTATTTGTCTCGCCCAGTTGTCTGGGGGCTCCATAAACTCGGGATCAATTTAAAACAAGTTCTCAGCCTGAGGGACTTTTGGACAGCAATGAGACAAGTTTCATGATTAAAAATCCTCTTTATCCATTCTCAAAGTGGAGCAATCCTGTTCAGTTTCCTTGATGTTTCCAGATGTAGCACATGTATACAAAGAGCACTTCTATTTTACCCTTCCAGTAAGGATATGGCGTTTTGATGTCCCCTTGTCTTTCATGCCTTGTGTCTTCTGTAGCCATTTAAAAGGAGAAAGCCAGATTGAGTACTACCTTTCCTCTTTCGATCCCTCTTTCCCTTTTGTTTTCTTCTCTCTGGGAATCTTTACTTTTTAAAAGAAGGAATGTCAGTAATTCATTTAAAAATATGAGGAGTTTCCCCCTGATTTTTTTCAGCACAGTTTTTTAAAATTTCAATGTGAGCATCCTTTTGTGTGTGTTTATAGGTGTGTGTGTGTGTGTGTGTGTGTATGTGTTCATTTGTGCATATATACAGTGAATAATTGATTCCACCATACTTCTGGAAGCAGGCAGCCTTTCAGACTCTGATTCTTCTCTCTTCTGAAAGTGTCTGTTGCACTACAGTGTAAAATACTTTTTAATGTGTGAGATTAAATTATTTCCTTATATTTCATTGATGCATGCTCATGTATTCTCATTTGCCAAAAAAATTAGGAGAAAAACTCAGCTCTCAGACTTCCTGGATAATATGTCTAGTTTTTACTTTAGGGTTTCAAGTACGCTATGCTTGCCTTTTATAACTTAACTCTCTAATGCCTAGGGGAAGACATATCTGTGCTGTGAATAGGGAAGCTTTTAGGTTCTGAAACAGATTTTGCTGTCCATTAGCAGGCAGAAAGAGCTCCCAAAGTTGTAAAAAATTGTATTGATTAGAAAAAAAATTGAAATATCCTATTATGGCACTAAGTAAACAAAAGGGGAAGTAATACAGGAGAATAGGAATTTTAAACCAATATCTTGAGCCCTCACACCAGCTTCATGTTTGAAGTGAGTAATTTGATTCAATGAAACATATTAGTAGAGAATTAAGAACAGTGGCTCCACAAGGAATTTGTAGTTTTTAGTAATTTAGGAACAGGGACAATATCAGTGTGCCCTGCTTGAAGGTATTATACCATGCTGATCAAGATCATGGGCTCTGAAATCAGACAGTCTTGGGTTTGAATTCCTTACTCTGTTGCTTGACCTCTCTAAGCCTCTGTTTCCTGTTCTGAAAATAGGGATAATATTAGAAACTACGTCATGTGACTGTTGTGAGAATTGACAACACTGTATTTGACAAGAATTGACAAGCACTTGTCATAGTTTATGGCATATTGTGAGAGTTCAAAAAATTGAGTTTCCTTATAATTATGATTCAGGAGTTTTTTTCCAGGATGAACTAAAGCTATCGATACCTTCAATGACGCACCAGCTGGACAGGAGCCAGGGTTAAGTCTTATAATTCCAAAATAGTGATTATGGGTGCCCCGAAAGATGTTGGACAATTCCCCAAACATCCTTGAAATAAACATGTTTTCAATTCATAATACAAGACAACTACGTTGTAAGACATTGTGCTTGAAAAGGAGAAAAAGATTGAAGGGGACTGCAAAAATAAACAGCTAGACCACATCCCAATTTCTAAATACTAGAGACCACCCCTGCATAGAGAGGGGCAAGATGGTGTCCCATTATTTAACATAGTCTATGTTCAGCAAAGAAAGGGAGTGAATTTCCCTTTTATCTGTTGTTGGATGGCAAGGCTAGTTTGAAGACCACGATGAAATGTATGTTAGGAAATAAAGAGACCTAAAATGGGTTTAACTCTAGAGATGCTAAAAGCATGGCAAAATGTGTGTGCCAATAGTGCAACTTGATCCAAACTACATTTGGACTGAGCCTGTAATAAATTGTCAGAGCCAGCCTTTGCATTCACTTAAGCTAATACTGAGTGTCTCATTTCTACAAAGTAAATCACAGTGGCTTTGGTTCTTTATTTTCCATCTTGTGTATAAGTAAACTGCAGGATCAATTGGGAGGTAGAATCAATCTGCTATTTATTACCTTGAAATGTGACACCCTATTTTAAGTGCCCTATTCCCTTATGATTTCACTTGAGAACAGTATTATGTCCTAACAATATAGAAACCAGCTTTACAGCTCCTGGGTTTTTTTACATCAGCCTGGATGGATTTATATTGTATATAACTTTCAGAACCTAAATAAGTTACTTAGTGGGTTTTGAAACAAGCATGTAAACGAGGAAGAGTCATTTGGGATTTGGGGGGTCTTAAATCTTAGCTGAGTGCACTCATGACCAGAGCACATTTTCATCAAAAAAAAAAAAAAAAAATGCATGCAGGACTCCCACTGACCCACCGATCATGGCTTAACGTTCCAAAGAAAATAAATAAAAATCTCATGTCTAGGGAAAAGAGTTAGACTTCATGGGGATTCTGTCATCTTGTCATTACACTTTGCAAAGAAACCGTGGCCTCTAATTTATGGGTTTCAGAAAGAATGCCTCCTCACACTGCTGGAAGGTTGAAAGGGCAAGAGATCTGATGTATATCAGGAAGGTTAAACCTAATCTTTGTGACCTGCCACCCGCTTTTCCTGATTAAAACATGAGGGTCTGAGGCCCAGCAAAGACTCTTATTCTAAAGTGCTACCTGTATCCTAGTCCCCAATCTTAGTCTTAGGTTTTGCTTTATTTCAAAACGGTCATTATTGGGCTTGGTGGTGACTACACAAAACGTCTCTAGCGAATGTGATAAAACATTTTTAAATGCCCCAAACTGAGTTAGATGAAACTGAAGAGAAACTGACAGTAATGAAAAGCTGGTGACAAGCTTGATCCCCATAAACTTGTATTTTATTAGGGCTTAAACTTAAGGTTAACCAGAAAGAGAAGGGAAGAAAGAGACGAAAACCTTAAAGGTGGTTCACAAAAGACCATGGCAACATCACATACATCCTTAGCTAACAGTGAATTGTTTCTTTCTCCCTTCCTTCCTTCCTTCCTCCCTCCCTCCCTCCTTTCCTTTCTTTCTTTCTCTATAAATGTGTACACCCTATTACGTGTAAGTTCTTAAAACTTTCATGCTCAACAGCATTTCATATTGAACTCATCCAGGGCTTCTTGGAAGATAAAATTAAGAAGGAAGGATGCTTTCCTCCTTTACAAAAGTAAATTCATTAATCCTCCAATTTTTCAAGATGCAACCAACTTTAGCCTTTCCTTATCCTTCAGAAAGCCTGAACTGTACATTCTAAGCCTTTGGCATCATCTCCAGTTGACCAAGGCTTGTAGGACAAAGCATGAATTAAAAGGGCATTAGTGTATATGCTGCGATGTAATTTAAACCCGAGCGTCATTGTCTATGCATGAGTGTGTATGAAAAATTTCCTCCTTTTCTCTTTATCCCTTCAGACCCCCCAAAACTTGTCTAGAACAGCCAATGTGTTCTGGGATTTATAGGAAAATTTGTTATCTTAAAGATAAAATAAAATTTTACATTGTATACAGCCTAGGACAGACTCTGAAAATAAATGTAATTCTCCTAAATTATAAGGAAACACAACTTCTGGGTAAGTTCTTAGATCATTGCCATGTAACCTTCAGTCCACCTGGAAATCACAAGGGACTTTTGATTCTAAACAATAAAGTTCTAGAGAGACATATCCAGAGGGTCCAAATTCATAAGTTTACTTAAAGACAAAAGGGGTGAAGGGGGTGGGGAAACGGACAGAAAATAAACACAGGCAAACTATTCATTTCTTATCACAGCCAGCCAATGTTAATTAAAACATCATTGCAAATGTGTATCAGCAAGGAAACTTCTGCTGGTTCAGGAGGCATGTGCCTATATAATCATAAAGGTATCTTGGTTATTTATCTGCTGTTTGGATCTTATCCTTTGCCTCAACAAGCAAGTCCTTCTCCACCCCCGTCACTGCTCTCATTTTATTACAGGCACTCGGTATAATCCACCATAAAAAGGAGGGAAACATATGGGCCTTTATTTGAACTTCTGTAATGAATCCTTCCAGTATACTGTTTCTTTCAAAAGTTCTTTTTGATTTTATTGCAGTCTGTTTGTGTATTCTCCCCAGTCATCACTTGGACAATATTCGTATCGGTAAAATGGCTTGGAAGGGTTCTTGCCTCTGAGAAAATTGCCGATTGACAGGGCATGCCGATGATTAAGGGTGCTCTTGTGTAGCTAGGCTCCCCGGGCATGCTGGCTGCTTCCTGCACGAAGGGGGAGTAGGATGGCTTCCTTCCCAGAGCCCAGGACCCCTCCCCATTGTTGTTTTGTTTTCTTTTCAGTGAAAGACTTGCCACTAGTGGCTCTCGCTCTCCATCTGCCAGAATCCCCCTTAACTCCTCTCCAGTGAACACACCAGAGTTCTGAAGCTGAGGGCCCACGTGCCAGGTTCGGCCCACAGTTGGGTTTTGGTGGATGTGCACAGTTAAAAAATATTTTAAAAAGAATTTGTAAATACTTAAACATTATGTTTTCACATAAAAAACCTGGGTTTATAGAAGAGTTGCTAGATTTTTTCCCCCCAACCATGGGAACAACTGTGTGAAGATTTCCTCTTGAAAAATTAGAAGAGCTAGCAAGCTGGGCCCACCTTCCCACATGGCAGCCAGCTTCATCCTGCACATTGGAGGGTGTTTAAATGCAGCCTCATTGTTTAGGACAGTTGATTTTAATCGTTGAAGTACCTGCCCGGTCCCTTGGTAGGCACTGAATTTGGCACCCTGAAATAGCCAGTTCTAGAGACGAGGTAGCAGAAGGTTTGTTTGTTGTTGGATTGATAGGAAAAAGCAATAGATATCCGAATTCCAATTGTTTCATGCTTCCTTGGAAGGTGCTTAGGACTCCCTTTTCCAGGCATGCCTGGAAAATAAGTTTAAAATAATTTATTCATCTTCTCTTCCCTCAGCCCCAGCCATGGGGTGTCGTTCCATGCATTCCATGTATTCTATGATCTGATGAATGAAAGAATGAGTAAGTGAATGAGACTCGTCTGGATCTTGTCTGGCTCTCCCCCCATCCCACACTCATTCCTCTAAAACCCCAGTGCCAACAAAAGGGATTGATCGCAGGAGGCATGCAATACAGTACTTATTAGATAAATTAATGAGTGGATGGATTCTCAAAAATGGTAGCTAACTTTTATTGAGCATGTATGATGTGCCAGGCACTGATCTAAGTACTTTCTATGAATTAATGCAAAACTTCAGTACCATTTTACACATGAGAAAACCAAGACAGAAAGATTTTTTTCCTGAGTCTGAAGGTAGTAAAATTTGGAGCTGGGCATATGAACCCAGGCACCCGGCAATCTCACTAAAGAGTTTGCGTTCGTTTTTGTTTGTTCGTTTTTGTTTTTAATTAAGGTATTATTTTTTGAACTACAGTTGTATACTGGCTATGCATATTTGTAGGGGAGGGCATACTTCCATAAGCTTAATTTCATTCTCCCAAGCAATTTGATCTTAGGAGTAGAAAATATAAACCTACTTAATGTGCTTGAAACTTTAAGAGGTTTTTAAAGAACCATTGGACAGCATGAACAGGAATCACATGAGCCCAGAGCATCTGGCCTTTAGAGAGTTGCTCCCTTTCGATACAGGGGCTCTTGGTGTAGTTAGATAATGCTAGCTGCTGTAACAAATAGACCCAGTTATATATATATATATACATAGAGAGAGATATAGTTTTATATATGTGTGTGTGTATATATATATATATATATATATATATATATATATATATATATGGCCTCGAACTTAGTAGAAGTATAGTGTTCCCTGTGTAGACCAAGGTAGGCATTCTGGGTGAAAGAGGGCAGCTCTCTTCCATGCAGACATGCAGGGATTCAGGCTGATGGAGCCTCTTTCATTTTCAACCCATTATGTACGATTTTGTGATAGTGGTGCTCTTGCATCCAGCCAGAAGCAGGTGAGAGCATAGAGGAGCCCATAGAGGAAGGTTTTATGGGCCAAGCCTGAAAGTGACTCATATCACATCCTGCCATGTTCCATTGAGGAGAGTTTTATTATTTGGCCTTGCCTAACTTTAATGGGAGACTGAGAAATGTAGGTTTGCTGTCTGCCCAGGAAGAACAGAAAACAAAGACTTTGGTGGACAGCTCAGCACCATCTCTTACCTTCCTGAAGTGGAAGATATTTGTGTAAGGAAGATTTGCCTAGACTATGTGTTTAAGAAGCACCAACATGATGCAGTCAGTTCTCTCAGAGCTTTTGAAAGTTTGTGGGCATACTGCATTTTAGAAATTGAGCTAAGAGGTATCTTTAGAAGACATTTTAGTAACAACAGTATACACTGAAAGATCAACACTCTAAAACTCTAGAGAATGAGTCTTTTTAGAGAATATTTAAAAGAATATTTAGAGAAAATTGAAAATATTTTTCTCAGTCCTTTTGGTACATCCCAAATTAACAGAGACAGCTCCAGGGTCACTACTAATGCAATCAAGGGGTTGGTTAGTTTCTGTTTCCTTTTTAAGGGGCAGAGACAGCAAAACAAAATTTCACACATTTGACTTTTGATATTAATAGTGCTTCCCAGGGAAATTTTATTTTATTTTTGTTAGTGTGTGTTTGTTTTGTCTTGTTTTTCATGAGGGCCTAGGGATAAAATAAGGGAAGGACAAATTATGAAAACTTGATCAACCTGAAAATTTATCTGTTGGGCATTCCTTCTTTGCTTCAACTAGCAGAAACTACGCCCAATAGAAATTTTTTTGGACTCATCTGCAACTTGGTGTTTTCACACCATTGTTTGTCTTCTGATAAAAGCAGTGTAAGACATCACTAGCTCCGAGAGTATAGTCTCCAAATACCATTTCCACTGAAGAAATGGCTGCTTCCAGGTCTTAGGGGGAAATGTACAAGGCAAGCCTGGAATATTTTGTCATTCCAGAAAGCAAAAACGATATAAACGACTACTGAGATTATGTCAAAAACGACTCAGAAGCCAGAGAACTCAGAAGATTCCCACTGGCCAAAAAATGGGATAATTGGAACATTAAATGCATAGCAAGTATAACAGATTGAAATATATTACACATACTTACAAATCCATGAGATCATAATGATATAAAAACAACTCAACAAACACATAGACAGCAATAACAACAAAGGTCTCAGTGTTTATCTTTGGATGTTGACAGGAAACACATTATTTTGAAAAATAGTAAAGAAAATAATTAAGCAAGTGTCCTGCATTTCATCTATAAACTGTTCATTAAGGTAATCAGATAGTTAATAATTAATAGTAAAGGGAAATTTCTCTTTATAGAAGTATTACAGCTTCTGGAACAAATGAAAGAGGAATGATAGAAGATCACCATTCTGTGGTCCCTAATGAGGTAATGGGCCCAGGTAATAATTATCACTGGCTGCTAAGATCACAGAAAGAAAGACACCTGATTTTAGGTGCCTCCTATTGGAGGAATACATTTCCTAAGAAGTAACCTTGACAATGTTTTGTTTTGTTTTTTAATTGAATCTTCATAGATACAGAGAACAAAATGGTGGTTTCCAGAGGCAGGGGTAGGCAGTGTGGGAAATGGATGAAGTTAAAAAAATAATAATGAAAGAGTCCCTGAAATTTTAGTAAAATGCTCTTAAAATATAGTTCATTTATTTTAAAATGTCCCTTTAAATTTCTGCATTATAAATTACTTTTAGAGATTAAAGCTCTGAAAAACCTTGTTTCCTAGTGATCTGCTATGTTTCCTGTTAATTGTGTAACATGCACTATGTAACTTCTTTTGATTTCTTTGCCTTGGCAACCAGGAAGCTCAAAGTTAATTTTTATGCTAAATTTAGGTTTTACTGTGTATAAATCTTTACTGAAAAAATTTAATCTGATCAAGCCTCTAGAAATAATTACCAATTTACTAGAAATGCAGGGAGCAGAGAAAATGTTCAAAAACAGCATGAGAACATAAATAGCAAAATCCAGATTGTGGGAAACACACAGGACAAATGGTTTCTTCTGCAAATAAATTGTATCATAAAAAAAGGAGTTTAAAAGAGACAGAAAGAGCAATCAAATACCATGTATGAATGTTGCTTGGATCCAAATTTAAATAGAAACTTATTTACTTTTATGCAGTATTTATGAGATAATTGGAGAAATATGACTACTGATTGGATATTGAATGTAATTAAAAATCATTGTTGGGGACTTCCCTGGTGGCACAGTGCTTAAGAATCCGCCTGCCAATGCAGGGGCCATGGGTTTGAGCCCTCGTCTGGGAAGATCCCACATGCTGCAGAGCCCATGCACCACAGCTACCGATCCTGCACTCTAGAGCCCACAAACCACAACTACTGAGCCCGCGTGCCACACTACTGAAGCCCGTGTGCCTAGAGCCCGTGCTCCGCAATGAGAGAAGCCACCGCATTGAGAAGCCCGCGGACCACAACGAAGAATAGCCCCCGCTCACCGCAACTAGAGAAAGCCTGCGCGCAGGAACGAAGACCCAACACAGCCAAAAATAAATAAATAGATAAATTTATTTAAAAAAATCATTGTTGCGCTTCCCTGGTGGCGCAGTGGTTGAGAGTCCGCCTGCCGATGCAGGGGACTCAAGTTCGTGCCCCGGTCCGGGAAGATCCCACATGCCGCGGAGCGGCTGGGCCCGTGAGCCATGGCCGCTGAGCCTGCGCGTCCGGAGCCTGTGCTCCAACAGGAGAGGCCACAACAATGAGAGGCCTGCGTACCGCAAAAAAAATCATTGTTAATTCTGAATGCAAGAGCGGAATTGTGTGTGTGTTTTATGAGTCCTTATATTTTATAGATACATACTGAAATATTTATGAATCAAATTACATATGCCTGGGATTTGTTTCAAAATAACTGGGGAGTGGGAAAGAGTAGGGTGAAATGAGATTGACTATAAAGTAATGATTGCTAAAGCTAAGTAATAGGTATGAGGGTTCACTGTTTAAGATATGTTTAAAATTTTAGAAGTTTAGAAAGAAAGAAAAGAAAAAAGAAAGGAAAATAAAAGAAAAAAAGAAAAAGCAGAGTGGTTAAGAGTAAAGGCTCAGAGCCAAACTGCCTGGGGTCAAATCATCTTTTTTGTCATTACGAGCTATGTGATCCCAGGCAAGGGAGTCCAGACAATTACCTAAGCTTTTGGTGCCTCGGATTCCTGACCTGTAAAATGGGTTTAATACTAGCACCTCATTAGGTTGTGAGGATTAAATAAGCTAATAGCTGGGAAGCAGTTTGTACATTTCTGACACAAAACAGATGTCCATAGGTGTTTACTATTATTATAATTATTATTAGATGTGCTGTCGCATTACCCTGGAGCTGGTTGTGCCGTGGGGAGCACATCTGTGGTACCAGTGCGTGCTTTGGTTTTCTGAACCAGAACGGGGACCCCCGTGGGCCTCCTAGGTGCCCAGTCTCCTTCTCTAGACCAAGATGGCATGCAGAATTTAGGCCATAATTTCAAAACCCTCTGCCCTCTGGCCTCATGGTGCTCTGGCTCCCCAATTCTATCTGCTTCCAGTAACATATAACCCTTTATCCATTCTTGTCTTTGTTCCTTTGCTTTTGTTGACATCTTTGGCTGAGAATGCCTTTCTTCCTCCTCTCCAAACCTTGGTCATCCTGGATGCCTAGATCCCGTTCCTATTTCCCAAAGAACCCTTTCCTGAATGAGAGGTTACTCTGACCTCCTCCCCTGAGCTGCAAGTCATTTACTGCACATGCCATAAATCTAGCTTTCCATTATGTTCACTCGTGGGGTAGAGCCAGCTCACACTGGCTCAAAAGAGAGCCTACTGTGCAATCTCTTCTCAACTCTTCTTTCGGAGACATCACCTTGGTAGCTTGAAACTGGCCGTGTCCATGTGGCAAGTATTTATACCACAGCAAATACTACAAACCAGGGATCCTCTTCCTTCCCTGTGAACAGGTTGTTAAATGTTTACCAGCACAGCAGTAGTTATATCTACCCATAGCTATCTGTAATGGACTGAATGTTTGTGTCCCCCCTCCCAAAATTCATATGCTGAAATTCCAACCCCCAATGTGATGGTGTTAGGAGGTCGGGCCTTTAAAGGTGATTAGGTCATGAGAGTGAGGCCCTCATGAACAGGATTAGCGCCCTTATAAGGAGACCCCAGAGAGTTGTCTAGTCCCTTTTCTGCCACGTGAGGACACAGTGAGAAGTCAGCAGCCTGCATCCCAGAAGAGGCCTCTCACCAGAAACCAACCATGCTGACTTCCAGCCTCTAGAACTGTGAAAACTAAATATCTGTTGTGCATAAACCGCCCAGTCTATGATAATTTATTATAGCAGCCTGAACTAAGACATTGTCCCTCTATCCATCTGTGTCTCTACCCTGTGCCTTGCACTGAGTGACCCATAGAAGGCCTTCAATAGTTGTATGACTGCTGAATGCTACCTGTATTTTTTTACCTTTCCTCCCAAGTTTAAAACACCTTAAAAGTAGAAATCATGTCTCATTCTCCATACTGCCTAAGAGAGCAGTGCACGTAGTAGGTGGTCAGTAAAAACTCATTGTCGATTGATTGCAGAGAGAAGTTTAATAACATCCTTCAGTTTTAAGCAGAAGATCCACTTTTCTTTTTCTCTTTATGGTCGACAATACCCAGATACTCAAACCTAAGACGTGAGGGACAGTTTTACAACTCTTTAAAGTAAACCAAAATCCTCTTTAAGCAGCATCTTTAAAGTCTTTGAACATCCCAACAAGGTTTCCTCTATGCCAGGCTATGATCACCTTGGGGGATTTATGGTGAGGTCCCTTCTCATAATTTCAGGGCTGGGCTTGAAGCAAAGTTCCTGTGCAAAGCCTTGCCTGGTTTCGAGGCTTTATTAATCTTGGCAAATGGGAGTAAGGCCAGAAACCGGGGCTGCAGCTGAGGGCCAGGGGTCCCCTCCCTATTCCTTCAGACTACGGCACAGGCACGGCTAGCTTCAGAGGGGTGGGGGAGAGGTGTCTCTCCCACATAAGGTCTCTGCCCCGTCCAGACCCTACACCTGGCCACACTCGGAAGTGGTGGGTGGCTGTCCCTTTTGAAGAGGCCATTCGCCTTTAATATTTTACATGAGGATTCTTTCTTTTATGTTTTCCCATGATGTATGGAATGTGCAGAGTTTGTGAAAGAAGCAATTAGGTGGGTGGAACCTGTAAATCAGGCTGATATGTAAAAGTATGCTCATTTACTACTGTGCCATTATCGTTATTCCACTCACCCTCTTCCACTGCCCTCTCAATCCCATTGTCTCCTCAGGGGTGCAGGGTTTCTGGTTCTGATGCTTCCTCACCTCCCCCTCTGTGTACCTGAGCTTTTGGAGATAGTCGGAACTCAGGCTTCTTCTCCAGTGAGTAAAGCTGGCCTGCTCTGTCTTTTCACCATTATTGTCATAACCAGCCTCTGCACGTTGCCTTCTTAAATGTTTATAACTCTGTTCCCTTCCATGAGCTCATCAAATTTCCTCAAATTCTTATACTATAGATGGGGCTTAATTGAAAGATTCCAGGTGCTGTGTAAAGATTAAGGGCTTTGGAGGTGGAGGAGCCTTTCCAACTCCATCACCTTCCAAAGTGGGACTCTAGGGCTGCTGTCTGACCTCTTTGAGCTACGGTTTTGTCACCAATGAAACAGCGAAATAGGGAGAATTATACCTTCCAGAGAGAGCTGTTAAGGCATTCAAGTGGAGTCATGTGTTTGCACTTTTATTAGTTGGGATGGGGAATGATAACTGCCATACAAACTCAGAAGTCCCAGTGGCTTAATTGAATGGAAGCTGATTTCTCACTCGCATAAACTCCAGTTGAGAAAGGAGCGGGCAGCCTTCCACGTGGTGACTCAGGTACTCAGGCTGCTTCCATCGAGTTATTCCCTCGAATCCGAGGGCCTTGGAGTCTTCCACAGAGCCCTCTGCAGGTGAAGGACGGAAGATGTGGAGGTTAGGATCGAGCCTCAAGTTACACATGTCACTTCTGTCTGCATTCCACTGGGCACATCAGACACCTGGCCTCCCCTAACTGCAGAAGAGGCTAAGGATGCTATTTTGCTGTATCCAGGAAGAGAAGAAAATAGGACTAAGCGAACTTGTAGCACTGTCTCTGTTACAGCATCCAAAAAATGTTCTTCCCATCTGCAGATGGCTAAGCACATAGCTCAGAGGATCAGCCCAATAATCCAAGATGACAAAGCCAGGAAGTGTAAAACTAGGACTCAAAGCCAAGTGGTCTGACTCCTGGAGACTCCTCTCTGGGTACCTTATGCACTGTCACACGGAGGGCAAATGGGATGTATTTCATATACACACTCTTGTCAGTTGCTAGCGGGTGGCTAAGTGCTGGGTTGAAAGGATTCTGAGGCAATGCTGTTAATGATTAGTTATGTCTGCTGTGGGTTCAGAAGGAGGGAGTACCTTCACTGTCACTGCTGTTCTGTTCTCTAACATCCACTCTAACAGTGCATATTCCCCGTGTACAGTTCTCTTCAACTCCCTTCCCAAGTAGTCAGAAGTTCATAGTTCTGAATATGGCATCCTTTCCTAGTACTCTACTAGCACTGTAAATGGACCTCTCCAATTTTAACCCAAAGGAGTAACTAAAGCTGGACAGTCTCACAGACTGAGGCAGACCAATGAGGGAACCATAATCCATAAGAGGTCTTCACCCATGACATTCACTTTCTACCTCTACACCTTTGCCTGTGCTGCCCTTGCTGGCTAGGACGCTCTTTGTCATTCTACAGTTTTCCACCTACCAAAATCTAAATGGTATCCTAACATCCAATTCAACTGTGAACTCCTCCTTCAGAAATTTTCCTGCTAGCGTTAACATAGTTAATTAAAATTCCCTTCCCCTGGAAAGAACCTATTGGACTCTTACCATCCTCTGCCTAGTATTATCACGGTTATGTTTATCTCTTTCTCCCTTAGACTGCAGGATCCTTGGGAGCAGGAAACATCTTGTCTTTATTACCTTTCTTGCCCACCCTAGTCCACTTCCCATTCCCAAACACACATGCACGCCCACATGCAACCAGTCACTTGGGAAGTGTCAACAAATATTTGTGTAATGGAAAGATAGCTGGGTGGATGGTGGGTGGGTGGGTTGTCCCCTGTGCCCCGACAATTATATCCATCAGGACGTAGAGTCTGAGAGAGGCCACCCTCAGAAAGGAGACTCTTCCAACTGCAATTTGCTCTTTTACATAGACTTGGCCTATGGTTAATGGAGATGTGATGGAAATTTCCTGGAAACCCAGCAGTAGTAGCCCCTTTAACCAGACAGTCTCATGCCATGGACAGGAAACAAGCTTAGAATAAGGTAGACCTATTCTGGAATAGCCACCCTGCCATGTACTCCATGACCTCTAATTATTCACCTCTCAGAAGCCAAGCTTTCTCACCTGTAAAATAGGGATCATATCTATAGTACATGGTTGCTGTGAGGTTTAAATGAGATAAAATATGCCTATTTCATAGCACAGGGCTTTGTACTCAGTCAAGAGCAGTTAATATTATTATTACTGTAAATATTATTGTCCCGCTGATGTGAACAATGGAACACATTAGCAGGTGTCTGACCAAAGTGCCCTTTGCCAGACACGGACAGCTGGAGCAGTCAGTCTGCTGAGTGCCTCTTTACTCTTGTGCTTTCTTCTAAGGGCAGCGTCAAGATTCTCTAGCCCGATGGGTGACGGGGTCCAGTTTAAGGGTTTGTCTGACATTTATTCAGTCAATGTTTGTTAAGAACCATATTTACAGCGAGCATTGCACTAGATGCTGGGGAAGATAGCAATGGAAGGAAACAGAATCCCTGTCCACCAGAGCTTACAGAGTGGGGAGAGGCACTGGACAGATGGCCGTATAAACATTATCCGTGGTAGTGTAGTCCTAGATGAGGGATCAAAACACGTGACCAGAGGTCCAACGTGCTGCCATGCGACCTTCACCAGGTGGCTTCATCCCTCTGAGCCTGTGCTTCCTTTTATATAAGGTCACCCTCAACCTCCTTTGCTCTGAGGGAGGTTGCCAGGATCACATGAGAGCTTCCATTTGTGGGAAGAACTTTGGAAAGAAAGAGACTCCTGGGAAACTAAGGGATTCAGAAGACCCCTCTGAATGTCGCCCTTTCTTGTAGGATATTTTTCCAGCAGAGTTTCCAACCGGGTGTCCCCTCAGAGAGCAAGCAGGCTTGGGTGTACAGAGAGCCCTTCCCAGGGAGAAATGGATGTTCCTTTTTCTTATCACGAGCTTTGCCCCCTTAATGGATGGCCGTCCTGGGCAGTAGGACCTGCTGTAGAATTGCTGCTCCAAGTTATCTTTCCTTGACTGTGTGGGCAGATGCTCTATCTTTGACCTTATCATCTCATCCCTTCCCATGAAGGTCATTTCCCACCCGGCACTTAGCTGCCAGGGAGCTGAAGATGGTGTGTTTGTGTTTGTATGGGGGGTGTGTGTGTGTGTGTGTGTGCGCGCGCGCGTGTGCATGTAGGACGTGGGTTTGCTTTTATAAATTAGCTCTGCTGAGAATTTCATCTGCAGAGCTTCGGCTGGGCATGGTGGATGCTCAAGGATGTTCTGAATGCAGGGGATTTGTGGACATGGTCCGCAAACAATGACAGTAACAGCAGCAGCAATAATAATGACTTCCATAAACAGCTCTTAAATCCTCACTCTTCCGTGGGTCCAAATTTCAGGTCCCTGTCTTACTTACTTGGCAACTCAACAAGGTACATAATGTTATTGTTCCTTTACGTGCATTATCTCAGTGAATCCCCAGGACACTACGTAAGATAACAATATAGTTATTGTTACATTTACAGAGCACTTGGTTTGGAGTGAGCACTGTTCTCTACATTTTGTCTTAACTCATATAATGTCCTATAACATCCCCATTTTGCAGATGAGGAAAGTAGGGCACAAAAAGGAGATGCAATCTGCTAGACTACCGACCTGCCAGTGGCAAGCTGGTAAATCCCAGAGGAGTCTGACTCAGAGCTACACTTGTAAACTCCACCCATGCTGTTACTCCATACGAGGACATCTATCTGCCCTGGGTGTTTACTTTCTGGAGGCTTGGTGGGGGTGGGGGGCGGGTGTCCAGGGTCTCCTTTGGTAAACAAGATAAACTCTTTTTATCTGTGCAGTAGGAATATCTCTGTCATTTTTTGTAACATCTGTCTAACACATCTGCCTTTTGAAGGCATTTTCTGATCAGCACATCTCATTCTTCCTCCTCTACATTCCCTCTTCACAGTTGGGTAGGCTGGGTTAAGTGTGTCCATTATACAGGTTCTGAGAGCAATTTTAGTATTGGTCCACCTTGCGATCTCGTTCAAATGTAGATTCTGCTTTGGCCATTCTGGGCGGGGACCCAAATATGTCTAACCTGCTCCCAGGAGTGCTGAGGCTGCCCTTCTGGGACCACACACTGAGGAGTGAGGGTTTCCACTCATTCCCCTTCACCCTGCCTCGTGTGCAGCCTTCTGTGTGCCGTCTCCATCCAGGGCTTACAGGGCTCCCTGACGTTTTCCTTAAATCCAGCTCTTGACTCCAGCAGGTCCAGCCGATGGGGACGGGCATTGCTGACCTTGTCACTGGGTGAGTCAGAAAAGCCAGGAGGCCTCTCCTGGGAAGGTGAGGGCAAAGGAGGCAGAATACTCTCGGTGCCCCACGCCCCCGGGTCTTGTCACACCTCCAGTCTTCACCTCTCTGGCGAGCTCTTTCCACTTTGGATTTCCACTTTAAAGCACAAGTGGTCACCTTCAGGTCAGTACCATTAACCAACTTGATCTAACCGATTTTATAGAAAACTATACAACAGAAGTAGAATTCACATTGTTTTCTAGTGCATATGGAATGGTTAACAAGATAAACCATAATCTCCCAAAACTGATTTACTTATAATTTGGCACACAAACTCTGAGTATTTTTACCTTTGTGTTTTTTCACATGGTGTTCCTTTGGCATGACATACGCTTCCTGCTGACCCTTCCTCACCTCCCTGACTGACTCCTGTTCATCTTTCAAAACTGCTCAGCCATTACCTCCTTTATAAGGGCTTCCTCAACTACCCCCTTCTCTTCTGCATGATGGTAATACTTTGTGCATATATTTATCTTTGCTTGTGTCATAGTATATGAAATTATATGTATAGTTTTAATGCTTCTCCCACTAGACAAGATTTAGGATAAAAATTACATCACTATAATTAATAGCATATGCTATAATTTACTTATTACAAGAGGTGTTGTTTATGGAATACCGATTATTTGCCAAACACAAATATGTGTTTTTTTAATGTAGAGAATGTTAAGAAACATTTATTTATAACTGTTTTGTGTTGGACTCTGGGATACTATATAGAAAGTGCCCTCCAAAATACATTTGGAAGGAGGTCCTAAAGGCAAGACGATGTGACTCTGCTAAATGACTTTTATTTTGTAGACTAACAAATCACTGTAATTTTCCAAATCAAACCAGGCAGTGTAAGGATGACATTTGTTCCCAAACACTGAGGAAATCATCTGAGTATTAAGAAACTTATAGCAATTTACTGTCTTTCCGCAACTTTTACTTCCAATAACATTACAAGGTAGGGGTGTTGACTATGTCCTGGTGTAGACAGTTTCTTGGTTGGCCCCAACCAGAACTGTCTTTTAGTGAGGGAGCTAATGAAGCCAGAACCATTCTCTGACTTCTTGTGCCATCAATGAGAATAAATTACCCCATTCAACGGGGAAGAATATTTTTCATTCATCAATTCTTGCAGCTATCCAATAATCTGGATTGCCTCTTGCACTTAATCTTTCATTTCAGAAGGAGAAAGTGTCCTCACAAAGGGACACCCGTTGTGCATCTCACAAACTTTGCATTTGATTTATCTGTGGCAAGCCAAGGAGAAAAACCAGATGTTTCGTCAAGCATGCCCTTCAATTGTCTGAATCCTTGTCAACAGCATCATTCTCACAAGGAAAAAGCAGTGATTTGATATAGGATGCGGGCCTGGGTGGTTAGTAGCGTTATCCTAATGTCCTTTTTGGCTTGACTGGGTGGATCAAGAAGTTTGATTCACTTTTCTTGCTGCAGAATCCTATATTATTGGACTAGAAATGAAAACCATTTTTCTTCCTCGGTCAAGGAAAAAGAAAAACATTTGCCAAGTCATTATATATAACAGATTGTAGCGAGAAGGTGCTTAGGAAAATGCCCAAGGCAGGCAGTTACCACACAACACCAAGACAGCAAAACCTAACTGGCATGAAAAGGGAAATTTACCATGTCTTCTCTGATGATGACACCATTGAGGGTTTCCCACTTAGAGAGCCAGCAAAATGACTGACATGTAAATTGGCATCGTAGAAGTCCAGGGAGCATTAATACCTGCTGCTTAGAGCAGATTTCCTACTTCAGTTAGGTTCTTGTGAGACCTTATGAAAAACTCTTTCCTTTGTAAATTCATGGCCATTGAGATGTCTAGATCTGATGGTCCCAGGAACATGTTCAGGCACATGGAACACTGAATTTTCAAACCAAAAGCCATGGTAGGAGGAGCATAATGAAAATAAGCCTAATGTGTACAAATCAAGGTCAAGGATGACAAAGGTCAAGCTACTAGTTTCCCTTCCATAGACAGACTATTTGGTCAGGTCCTTTCTACTAATCAAATTGTGTTTATTAGATGATAATTAGGTTGTTTTCCCATTTATAATTCCAACTAGAACTCCAGCTCCATGTTACAGTTAAACACTGTCAACTTCTCCTGAGTAAATGTGGTGTCCCTCCCTCCTTCATTCCTTTCCCCCCATCCTGAGACCTTTATGGTTTGTAGGTCACAAGCCCACTGTATTCATGGAACAAAACTGGGAATGAAGAAGCCCCAGGTTCTGATGCTAAAAGGGAAATTTACTTCATTTCTACGTGCCTTTATTTCAAATAAGACTAATAATTTTTCACAAAACTGTGAGGTTCCAGAGGGCAAGAACATCAGCATTTTGGCCTGCTAGCACCTAACACAACACCTGGCACACAGTAGATGCTTAATAAACATTTCTTAAATAATTCTGCATTTACCTCGTCTCAGGATGTTTCATGAGAGCATAAAGTACATGAAATCACTTGGAAAATTTAAGAACATTGGAAACAAATATAGTCATTTTCAATGCCTGCAGCTAAAGATCTGCGTCTTCACAGTGAACAAGAGAAAAACTAAAGACCTTAATAGATCAGAAAGTGTTAGAAGTAGAAAGATCTATTAAAAAAGTAAAATGATCCACTTGTTTTCTAGCTCCTGATTGTCTGGATAGATAGGAAAACCAAGGCTTGAGGAAATGTATAGTTTTTGTTACTAGTAACACCTAATATTTATTGAGTACCTTCTATGTCCCAGGCTGTTCTAAGTACTTCATACATTTCATCTCACTTAAACCTTACAGCAACTCCATAAGGTGGGCACTATTATTACCATTCTGTTTAACAAAGAAATCACAGAGAGGTTAAGAAATTTGACCAAGGTTACCCAGCTAGTAAGAGGTCCAGCCGGGATGCATGTTTTAATCAGAAAGAGATGGAAGCATGTCTCAAGTAAGCGTCATGGTTATGATATTTGTTTTTCTCTTTCTGACTTTTACTTCACTCTGTATGACAGTCTCTACGTCCATCCACGTCTCTACAAATATCGTATATTAACGCAGATATGTGGAATTTAGAAAAATGGTACAGATGAACCTGTTCGCAAGGCAGAAATAGAGACACAGACGTAGAGAACAAACGTATGGACACCAAGGGAGGAAGGGTGTGGGGGGGGATGAATTGGGAGATTGGAATTGACATATATACACTAATATGTATAAAATAGATAACAAGTGAGTTATCTACAGTTCCTGCTGTATAGCACAGGGAACTCCACTTTGCTGTGCAGTAGAAACTAACACAACATTGTAAAACAACTATACCCCAATTAAAAAAAAAGAGTCATGTTTACATACATTTCTATCAAATACAATTATTTACTGGAGCTAGATTTTCTAAATCAACATAATTATGGTCTATCAGTAATGGCAGAATTCTCCAGTTCCAGTTCCTGTGTCAGAATTAAGACCTCTGAGCAAGATTCCAGCCACATCAATCATTAGAATCAGTTCTGTTGTTTTCCTGAGAAAGAAATATTTTCACAAATGTCACTTTCACAACTCAGTTTTTGACACTAAAAGTCAGTTACATCATTTCACGATAAGATGATACGAGATGCCATTGAAGTCTAAGTCTCTTTTCTCCCCAATTTTATAGTCAGATCTGACTGGAAATTCCTGGGCAATTAATTCAGCCATTTGAACCTCAGTTTCCTTATCTGTAAAATGGGAATAAACATACACACATCTGTAAGGTGGGAATTAGCCTACTATGTTGCTGTGAAGATGCAATAAGACAGTGTAAAACCTGTGAATGATATCTATCATAAGGAACTCAAAGTATGTCCCCAAATCCCATTTAGAAAGCATTTGAAGTTACTTGGACAAGGCTTAGGCTTATCATATCCCTTTTCCAGACAGAAAAAAATAAATAAATATTTCAAGAAAATACTCACTGTTTTAAGTACTTCAAAATTCGAAGTATTATAAAATTAGATGTTATTGCATACTTTTACCTTTTATGACAACAGTGTCCAATGGCAACCACCTGAATATTCTCTATTTGTGTGGTTTCAGGTATACCTTGGGACTCTGTTCCAAGGGAATTTATTTTCAACCATATTAAAACGCAGATTTTCACTCACTGGGGCTGTACTCCCCCACAATCCATTCAGATTAGTGAGGTTTTAAAACAAATCAAATAATCCTTAAGAGTACATCACCACCCACCTAGCACACACTTAGCAGCTGCCATATTGTTGACACGAGCCTGGTGATGCGCTCACAGAGAGCGAGCCATCAGAACGTGATTTCAGGGACCTTACGATCTACGACAAACATGCTGACGTTTAAGAACAAATCAGGACATATGCACAGTGAGAATATGTGGGACATCTCTGATTCTCATTCTTAAAGCAATTCTTTTCCTGCATTATAACACAAAGCTTTCAAAATTCAAAGGGAACAGAAACAGGTAAGCAGAATCTAAGTCCCCCATTAATCTATCCTCTATAATCAGTGACTATAGGATGTTCTCTTATATGTGTGTGTGCATTTATGTGTGTTTATATAGGTGTGTGTTTGTGTGTATATGCATATACATAGTGAACATGTATGTATGTAGTGAATATATATACATACATATAAACACAAGCATATTTTTGTTTTTTAAATAAAAGCTAAATCATACTGTGCAAACTATTCTGTAACCTGCACTTGTCACTTAGCAATTTGTCTTTAGAGGGACTGTATCTTGCTTTTATTAATTGGGATCTTTGGACAGAAGAAAACAATTGATGTGTAAGTTAGGTTTTCATTACTGAGTTAGTTGTACAGGAAAGGTTTAGTTGAGGGGAAAAGAGTTTGAGATGGAGAAAACAGAGTATAGGAATAAAAATGGTTTTCAACAAGACAATGACATTTTATAACAGAAGCAGGGAGAGAGATAAAGGTTAAGGGACTCAATAACAGCCGTCGAAGCAATAAGTCAATTCCATGCCCACAACCAGAATCCAAAGCTGAGTTGACTGGTTCAAAACAGTATCAGAGGTTTCACATATGAACTTTGACCTCACCAAGGGAGCAACTAGGTGGTGAGGATGGGACCTATCCTTCTAACAGTCCCGGACTGGGACCACTATGCCTGTGAAAAATATGCCAGAGAGGAAGGGAATGGGGGAATGAGGGAGAAGAAACTTGCCATTTCTTGTCAGTGAACACAGTGGAAATGGGTTAAGTTAGCTCAAAAAAAACTCGAATCCCTTCTGCACTAATTGTGTTTCAGTATCGAGAAGGAGATGGGATTTTGTGGCTCTCTGTTGGCTTCCACTATTAGCTGAAAAAGAGCCAGAGAATTTTTTTAATAGAGGCTCTTCTGTAAAGAAAGCGGGGAAACAATAGCTAGCTGTCACAGCCAGCTGATATCTGCCTTTGATCAGCCAAATGAATGTTGCAGGCATTTCTTATAGAAAGGAGATTGCTTATCGATCTATATCAAAATATGCATGCTAATCCCAGGCAGCAGAGAGTATTTTCAAGTAGAGTTAATAATCTGATTGCTGCCCTGTCTGGAGCAATTCTCTGAACTCGGAGCTCTAATCAGTCTAGGGTCTTGCAGTCAAATATACTTCGCTGTTTAAATTTGGATTTGTGACATTGATTGAGGAGCCCTTGTAAAGGTGTTGACAAATCAAATTGTTTGCTCCTGTAGTGTTTTGCCAGAGATCAAGTCCAAAGTAATACACAGTGAATTTGTTCATTACTAGTAGGGTGAAAAGAATGATAAAATTCACTGCATCATTATCACAGACACAAGCCCGATAAAAGATATGTTCTGTCTGAAGGAAATATAGTTTTGTGGGTGCTCCAGTGAGTTATACTAGGGGTGGGGTAGCCCTCCTAGACCGGGAGGATATTAGATATGTTTTAAGAAAGATAGGCAAATAAATTTATTCCATATTTGAGATCAGAGCACTTTGTTTATTTAGTTGGCAAAGAAACAAAAAAAAATGGACAGATAGATGTCATGCCTTACCGGAAGAAGTCCTCCACCACTCAGTCCTGTGTAGGGTAAGAGGCTTCATCCACAAAAAGAGGAAGTGACAAAGGGGGAAAGCATCTAGGCCCCCAAGTTTGATCCCTGCTTAAGGTGAGGATTAGTGGACCATCTTTACTAGTTCCCAGAAAGGACCAGAGCCAGCATGAGAGAAAGTAGCTTCGATAAGTCTATAGGTCCTCATACCCCTCTATCTGCTCTGAGGCTGACTTGGCAGGTGCTTTATGGATAGATGGAATGCAGGGGACTCTTTGAGGATGGGTTCTCCCAAAAGTAGACACAAGAATGTGAGTGCAAGTAAGTAGTTTATTTTGAAGATGATCCCAAGAAGCACTGGTAGGGGAATAGGGAGGTTAGATGGGAGAGGAAGAAACCTAATACAGGATGCATTAATGAGCAGGTCATTGCCATAGGCACTGGGGGTCAGCCCTGCTGGGGACTCTGAAACAGCAGCAAAGTGAAGAAGAGAGAGAAGCTGACCTTGTGGGAGACAGCTCCTTGTGGGAGCTGAGGGAGGGGAGAAGCTCCTCCTGGAGCGCTGGGGCTTTGATCACTGCATTGGGCTGGACATTTGAATTACTGAAATGCTACTGCTTTTGTTAGTGGATGCGATTTGGAGTTGGGGGGGTTAGGAAAGAACTAGCCTACTGCCTGGGCTTGTGGTAACAGATTGATGTGGTTTTATATTCTACCTTTTCGCATCATATTGCCACAACCAGTAATAGTACCACTAATCGCAATTTTATCTGCTAACATTTACTGCATAACTTTCATCTGTCAAGCGCTTTTTTCAGTATTTAAATGCACTATCTTGATTTTACTCATTTAATTTATGAATACATTGAATTTATGAGTACATCATGTAATCTAATTAGTAAAGTCAGTCCTCTTGGTCAAAGCAACCACGTAAATCAGACTTACTTTGTCAGAAAAGTCTGGCTTCTTTTTTCCCCCAACTTCATTTTCAATACATACACAGTATGTGTTTATATGTTTCAAAAGTGAGTACGTAAATAAATAAATACACTATCTTTGTGGCTTTTGTTTTTTTCATCTGCAGATTGTAAGCCTGTAGTGGATCTAAAATGACTTACCAGGTCACCTGTGAAAGAGAAGAGGACAAAGCAGAATAGATTAGAATAGTTTACAGTGGAGTGGAAAATATCAAAGTGTATCGTCCATTGCAAGGATTATCTTTGCCAATGAAAGCTTTGTGTCGATGGTGTGTGAGTGTGTATGCACATGTATGCACATTAGGTCACAGTGTAAAATATATTTCTTCTTGTAACTCAAGGGCAGTTAGAAGAAGACTGAGTTTTCTCATTTAAATCTTGATGTTGATGTAGTTACCCCCCATTTTACAGGTGAGAAAACTGAGATTCCAAGATGTTAAATAACCTACACAAGTTCACACAGCAAGAAAGTGACAGGGCCAGGGTTTAAACTCATCCACGGAATGTTTGCTCTCCCCCATAGCAACCATAACCCAGTCAACTGTTTACAGCAAAGAAAATGGAAACCCTGTAACTTGCAGAGAGCCTGCATTGGGAAGCCTCCGGGACCATCTGCTCCTCCAGAAGGCTTGCAACTGTTCTTTTCATGTTTGTAAGGAGAGTTTGGTAACAAAACCCATTTAATATCAAACTGGAAGACAGCAGAGTGCTCCTTGGCTTTGTAGCGTTGTTGATGTCGCCTTAATTTATAACATGGCAAATGGTTAGGCAGATGGCATTTAATATATTCCCAGACATAAACATGAGGCTTAAGTTGTATATGGTATATGTTCCTGAGCTTCCCATAAACTCTGTAGGGGGTAAGACTATCTCTTCCCCCGACCTCCCATTTCTGCCCATGAGCAGTGTTAACCATTCAGAGACATGGGCAGGATGTACAGAATTGGCGCAACTCATAAGAAGAGTTACGAAGTGACTTAGGTGACAGGCTTTCCAGCTCATCCCAAACAGCACTGGCCTTGACTGAAACAGTTCATGTCGGCAAAAGGCAAGGCAACTGACACGTGACAGGAGGATACTGGCCTTAGGAATCTAAGACACCTGGGGCTGGGCTGTATCCTACATCTCACAAGTCATGTCACTGTTTTTTAATCAACAGGCTTTATTCTTTAGTATAGTTTTAGATTTACAGGAAAAATGAGCAGGTAGTATAGGCTGTTCCCATATTAACACACACACACACACACACACACACACACATACACATACACACACACAGAGCTTCCCCTTTTATATTACCACATCTCATATTAGTGTGGTATGTTTGGACAATTAATGAACCAATAGTGATACATTATTATTATTAACTAAAGTCCATGGTTTATTCAGATTTCGCTTGTTTTCACCCGGTGTCCTTTTTCTGTTGCAGAATCCCATTCAGGATTCCATGTTACATTTGGTTGTCCTGTCTCCTTAGACTCCTTTTGGCTTTGACAGTTTTTTCAGACTTTCCTTGTTTTTCTTGACGTTCACAGTTTTGAGGATGACTGATCAGATATATTGTAGGGTGTCCCTTGATTGGAATTTGTCTGATGTTTTTCTCATGATTAGATTGGGGTCATGGCTTTGGGGGAAGAAGATCACAGAGATAAAGTATCATTTTAATCACATCACATCAAGGATACGTACAATCAACATGACTTACTGCTGTTGATGTTGACCTCGGTCACCTGGCTCAGGCAGTGCTTGTCAGGTTTCTCTACTATAAAGTTACTATTTCCCCCTCTTTCTATACTGCCCTCTTTGGAAGGCAGTGTGTAGCCCCCGCTTAAAGACTGGGGAGTTATGTCCCCCTCCTTGAGGATGAAGTACCTACATAATTTATTTGGAATCTTTCTTCATGGCAGATTTGGCTCTTCTCCATTTATTAATTTACTCAATATTTATTTATATCAGTATATACTCATGGATATTTATCTTATACTTTGGGTTATAATCCAATACTAGTTTATTTTTTAGCTCAAATTGTTTCAGCTTTGACCATTGGGTGCTATTTCAGTTGGCTCCTGTGCCCCCTTGACATATGTCCATCAATGTGTTGGGGGTTTTTGTTGTTGTTGTTTGTTTGTTTTTTAGCATTTCCTTACTTTCTGGCAATACATGATGCTCCAGGCTCATCTTGTTTATTTCTTCTCCCAGTCCAAGAATCAGCCACTGCTTTAAGAAGCCCTGGTTACTTTAATTGGAAGATGGTTTTAGAAACCAAGATCTGGACATTAGATGGGTTTGACACTACTGGGGTGTCATTGCATCTGAACCCTCTAAGCTGACAGGGCAGAGGAATATATGTATATATATTAACCCATGTATATACATGTAGCTATAAGTATTTCTCTATGTAACCATGTCTATCTATTTTAAGATAAACATGAGTTCTTACTGGTATCTCTAACTCTCCATTACCACATGGATCATTATGTAAATTCCCACCACGGCGATGAAATACCTGCCTCCCTCCATCTGCCACCCATTTAATGAATTGTTCAATCCCAATATACATGTATAGCATTATCAGAATTGTTAACCTGTACCCCTATTGGAAACAACTTTATCAATGAGAGTACAGTGCTTATGTGAAGCTCTTTTTGCTTTTAGTCTTACAGACTCCATTTCCAAAGTGACTTAGGGCAACACCTTTTCCCCCATTCCCTTCAATGAGGTTGTTTCATGCATTTGTTATACAGTAAGATTCTCTTTTTACACTCTGCAATCTTTCCTGGGATCCTCTGACATCCTAAACAATTTTTTCAAATTGTTATACATTAAGGTTGACACTTTGTGCTGTAAAGTTCCATGGGTTTTTACAAACGTGTGATGTCATGTATCCACCATCACAGTATCATACAGAATATTTTTACCACCGTAAAAATCCCCTGTGCTTCATCTATTTCACTTCTCTCTCTTGCCCACCAAACTCTTGGCAATCACTGACCTTTTTAGTATCTCTATTATTTCACCTTTCCCTGAATGACATATAACTGGAATCATACAGAATATAGCCTTTTCAGAATGGCTTCTTTCAATAAACAATATACTTTTAAGTTTTCTCCATATCTTTATGTGGCTTGATAGCTCACTTCTTTTCTTTTTTTTTAACATCTTTATTGGTGTATAATTGCTTTACAGTGTTGCGTTAGTTTCTGCTGTATAACAAAGCAAATCAGCTATATGCATATGCATATCCCTATATCCCCACCCTCTTGCGTCTCCCTCCTACCCACCTTATCCCACCCATCTAGGTGGTCGCAGAGCACTGAGCTGATCTCCCTGTGCCATGCAGCTGCTTCCCACTATCTGTTTTACATTTGGTAGCGTATATATGTCAGTGCTACCCTCTCACTTCGTCCCAGCTTACCCTTCTCCCTCCCCGTGTCCTCAAGTCCATTCTCTACGTCTGTGTCTTTATTCCTGTCCTGCCCCTACGTTCATCAGAATCATTTTTTTTGGTTTTAGATTCCATATATATGTGGTAACATACGGTGCTGGTTTTTCTCTTTCTGACTTACTTCACTTTGTATGACAGACTCTAGGTCCATCCACCTCACTGCAAGTAACTCAGTTTCGTTTCTTTTTATGGCTGAGTAATATTCCACTGTATATATGTGCCACGTCTTCTTTATCCATTCATCTGTTGATGGACACTTAGGTTGCTTCCATGTCCCGGCTATTGTAAATAGAGCTGCAATGAACACTGTGGTACATGACTCCTATTGAATTATGGTTTTCTCAGGGTATATGCCCAGTAGTGGGATTGTTGGGTCATATGGTAGTTCTATTTTTAGTTTTTGAATGGACCTCCATACTGTTCTCCATAGTGGCTGTATCAATTTACATTCCCACCAACAATGCAAGAGGGTTCCCTTTTCTCCACACCCTCTCCAGCATTTATTGTTTGTAGATTTTTTATGATGGCCATTCTGACTGGTGTGAGATGATACCTCACTGTATTTGATTTGCATTGCTCTGATGATTAGTGATGTTGAGCATCTTTTCATGTGTTTGTTGGCAATCTGTATAACTTTTTGGGAGAAATGTCTATTTAGATCTTCTGCCCATTTTTGGATTGGGTTATTTGTTTTTTTGATATTGAGCTGCATAAGCTGCTTGTATATTTTGGAGATTAATCCTTTGTCAGTTGCTTTGTTTGCAAATATTTTCCCCCATTCTGAGGGTTGCCTTTTCGTCTTGTTTATGGTTTCCTTTGCTGTGCAAAAGCTTTTAAGTTTCATTAGGTCCCATTTGTTTATTTTTGTTTTTATTTCCATTTCTCTAGGAGGTGGGTCAAAAAGGATCTTGCTGTGATTCATGTCATAGAGTGTTCTGCCTATGTTTTCCTCTAAGAATTTTATAGTGTCTGGCCTTACATTTAGGTCTTTCATCCATTTTGAGTTTATTTTTGTGTATGGTGTTAGGAAGTGTTCTAATTGCATTAATTTTGTATCCTGCTACATAATCCATATTCACTGATTAGCTCTCATAGTTTTCTGGTAGCATCTTTAGGATTCTCTATGTATAGTATCATGTCATCTGCAAACAGTGACAGCTTTACTCTTCCTTTCTGATTTGGATTCCTTTTATTTCTTTTTCTTCTCTGATTGCTATGGCTAAAACTTCCTAAACTATGTTGAATAATAGTGGTGAGAGTGGGCAACTTTTCTTGTTCCTGATCTTAAAGGAAATGGTTTCACATTTTCACCATTGAGAACGATGTTGGCTGTGGGTTTGTCATATATGGCCTTTATTATGTTGAGTTAGGTTCCGTCTATGCCTACTTTCTGGAGAATTTTTATCATAAATGGGTGTTGAATTTTGTCAAAAGCTTTTTCTGCATGTATTGAGATGATCATATGGTTTTTATCCTTCAGTTTGTTAATATGGTGTATCACATTGATTGATTTGCATATATTTAAGACTCCTTGCATTCCTGGGATAAATCCACTTGATCATGCCATATGATATGTTTAATGTGCTGTTGGATTCTGTTTGCTAGTATTTTGTTGAGGATTTTTGCATCTATGTTAAACAGAGATATTGGCCTGTGGTTTTCTTTCTTTGTGACATCTTTGTATGGTTTGGGTATCAGGGTGATGGTGGCCTCATAGAATGAGTTTGGGAGTGTTCCTCCCCCTGCTATATTTTGGAAGAGCTTGAGAAGGATAGGTGTTAGCTCTTCTCTAAATGTTTGATAGAATTTGCCTGTGAAGCCATCTGGTCCTGAGCTTTTGCTTGTTGGAAGATTTTTAATCACAGTTTCAATTTCAGTGCTTGTGATTGGTCTGTTTATATGTTCTACTTCTTCCTCGTTCTGTCTCGGAAGCTTGTGCTTTTCTAAGAAATGTCCATTTCGTCCAGGTTGTCCATTTTATTGGCATACAGTTGCTTGTAGTAATCTCTCATGATCCTTTGTATTTCTGCAGTGTCAGTTGTTACTTCTCCTTTTTCATTTCTAATTCTGTTGATTTCAGTCTTCTCCCTTTTTTTCTTGGTGAGTCTGGCTAATGGTTTTTCAATATTGTTTACCTTCCCTAAGAACCTGCTTTTAGTTTTATTGATGTTTGCTATTGTTTCCTCATTTCTTTTTCATTTATTTCTAATCTGATCTTTATGATTTCTTTCCTTCTGCTAACTCTGGGTTGTTTTTGTTCTTCTTTCTCTAATTGCTTTAGGTGTAAGGTTAGGTTGTTTATTTGAGATGTTTCTTGTTTCTTGAGGTAGGATTGTATTGCTATAAACTTCCCTCTTAGAACTACTTTTGCTGCATCCCATAGGTTTTGGGTCATTGAGTTTTCATTGTCATTTGTTTCTAGGTATTTTTTGATTTCCTCTTTGATTTCTTCAGTGATCTCTTGGTTATTAAGTAGTGTATTGTTTAGCCTCCACGTGTTTGTATTTTTTTTACAGATTTTTTTCCTGTAATTGATATCTAGTCTCAAAGCGTTGTGGTCGGAAAAGATACTTGATACAATTTTAATTTTCTTAAATTTACCAAGGCTTGATTTGTGACCCAAGATATGATCTATCCTGGAGAATGTTCCATGAGCACTTGAGAAGAAAGTGTATTCTGTTGTTTTTGGATGGAATGTCCTATAAATATCAATTAAGTCCATCTTGTTTAATGTGTCATTTAAAGTTTGTGTTTCCTTATTTATTTTCATTATGGATGATCTGTCCATTGGTGAAAGTTGGGTGTTAAAGTCCCCTACTATGAATGTGTTACTGTCGATTTCCCCTTTTATGGTTGTTAGCATTTGCCTTGTGTATTGAAGTGCTCCTATGTTGGGTGCATAAATTTTTACAATTGTTATGTCTTCTTTGATTGATCCTTTGATCAGTATGTAGTGTCCTTCTTTTTCTCTTGTAATAGTCGTTATTTTAAAGTTTGTTTTGTCTGATATGAGAATTGCTACTCCAGCTTTCTTTTGATTTCCATTTGCATGGGATATCTTATTCTGTCCCCTCATTTTCAATCTGTATGTGTCCCTAGGTCTGAAGTGGCTCTCTTGTAGACAGCATATGTACGGGTCTTGTTTTTGTATCCATTCAGCCAGTCTATGTCTTTTGGTTGGAGCATTTAATCCATTTACATTTAAGGTAATTATTGATATGTATGTTCCTATTACCACTTTCGTAATTGTTTGGGGTTTGTTATTTTAGGTCTTTTCCTTCTCTTGTGTTTCCTGCCTAGAAAAGTTCCTGTAGTATTTGTTGTAAAGCTGGTTTCTCTTAGCTTTTGCTTGTCTGTAAAGGTTTTAATTTCTCTTTTGAATCTGAATGAGGTCCTTGCTGGGTAGAGTAATCTTGGTTGTATTTTTTTCTCTTTCATCACTTTAAATATGTCCTACCACTCCCTTCTGACTTGCAGCGTTTCTGCTGAAAAATCAACTGTTAACCTTATGGGGATTTCCTTGTATGTTATTTATGGATTTTCCCTTGCTGCTTTTAATATTTTTTCTTTGTATTTAATTTTTTGATAGTTTGATCAATACGCATCTTGGTGTGTTTCTCTTTGGGTTTATCTTGTATGGTACTCTTCAGTGCTTCCTGTACTTGATTGACTATTTCCTTTCCCACGTTAGGGAAGTTTTTGACTATAATCTCTTCAAATATTTTCTCAGAACGTTTTTTTTTCTCTTCATCTTCTGGGACCCTTAAAATTTGAATGTTTGTGCATTTAAGGTTGTCCCCGAGGTCTCTGAGGCTGTCACTCAATTCTTTTCATCTTGTTTTCTTTATTCTTCTCCCTGGCAGTTACTTCCACCATTTTATCTTTCAGCTCACTTATCCGTTTTTCTGCCTCAGTTATTCTGTTATTGATTCCTTCTAGAGTATTTTTAATTTCAGTAATTGTGTTGTTCATCACTGTTTGCTTGCTCTTTAGTTCTTCTAGATCCTTGTTAAATGTTTTTTGTATTTTTTTCATTCTGTTTCTGAGATTTTGGATCATCTTTACTATAATTACTTTGAATTGTTTTTCAGGTAGGTTGCCTATTTCGTCTTCATTTATTTGGTCTTGTAGGTTTTTACCTTGCCCCTTCGTCTGTATCATATTTTTTTTGTCATTTCATTTTTTTATTGTTGTTGTTTGGTGGTGCTGTATTCCTGTCTTACTGGTTGTTTGGTCTGAGACGTCCTGCACTGAAGTTTGCAGGCAGTTAGATAGAGCTGGGTCTTCTAAGATGAGGAACTCTGGGAGGCCTCACTCCAACTGATATTCCCTGGTGTCTGAGGTTCTCTGTTAGTCCAACGGTTTGGACTCAGAGCTCCCACCACAGGAGCTCGGGCCCAACTTCTGGCCTGGGAACGAAAATCCTACAAGCTTTATGGCATGGTAAAAAAAAAAAAAAAAAGGCAGAAAGAAGGAAAAAAGGAGCAGTACAATATCAAACAATAAAAAACATAATAAAATTAGAAAGATAAAAAATATATTACAAAAAATAAAACAATAATTGAAACAACTGCAACAAGGTAAAATAAAACCACAGCAGAAAAAAGAAAAAGAAAAGGGGGCGTGGGGGCAACAAGCCAAAAGGAGAGATCACTAACAAAGTATAAAGAATAAAATAAAATTAGAAAAATAAAAGATTTAATAGGAAAAATAAAAATATAAAAGAATCAACAACCATGAACCAGCAAGGTAACAGAACCCCAATCTAAAAGAGGAAAAAAGAAAAGAAAAAAAAAAATCCTTGGCTGTGGGGGTGGAGTTTAGGTGGGTGTGGAACTTAGGCAGGGGTGGGGTTTAGGGTGGGGCGGAACCTGGGCGGGTGCGGGGCTTGACGTTTGAACGTGGGGCTGGGCCTAGGCTGGGGGACGTTCAAGCATGGGGGCAAGACCTTTGCTTAGGACCTGCACAGAGGGGGAAAGGCAGCACGTGGAAAGCAGGGCGTCTGGAGTGCAGAGTTCCGGAGTTTGGAGGTGGGGTCCTGATGAGGGGGTGGGGGTGGGGTTTAGGCCCAGCACATTGGAGGGGGTCTCAGAGGGGGTCTCCGAGGGTAGAGGTGGGGCCCTGGGTGGGGGTGTAGGGGCGGGGCTTGGGCTCCGTGTGGCAGGAGGGAGGCTCCAAGGGCAGAGGGTTAGGCCCAGGAACCCAACAGGCTTCCTGGCTCCTAAGTGGACAGGGAAAGCACTGGCCCCGTTCCCTTCCGTTCCTTTGTGCCCCTCCCCCACCATCTCCCTCAGGGTCTCCCCTATTGCTGCTGGACCTCTAACCGTGGGTGGGTCCCCCTGGGTGTAGGAACTCCTCCCCTTCCCCAGCTACCCCTCAGGGGTGCGATCCCGGAGGTCTGGCCTTTACTTTTGCTCCCCCTTCCCTCCCTCCCAACTCCCTCAGGACCCCTGCAGCTGGAGGAGGCCTCAGTGGGCAGAGGATCAGGCCCGGGATCTCAACAGGTTCCTGGGGGGCCAAGTGGGCAGGGGAAACCTGGCCACGCTCCCTTTTGATCCTCTGCCCTCCCAGTGGTTCCCCAATTTCCCCCTTCGGGTGTGAGATCCCTTCCCCTCCCCCACTGGCCCTTCAGGAGCGCCAGTCCCGTCCCACCTCCACTTCTCCTCCCCCTTCACTCCCATGCCCCATGTCCTACAGGGTCACTGGGGTTTCTTCCCGTCCCCTTAGGTGTCTGTGTCCCCCCACGGGTGCCTGGTAGGTGCCCTAGTTGTGCAGAGACATGAATTCTGGGTCCTCTTAGTACGCCATCTTGACTCTGCCCCCAGGCCCTAGCTCACTTCTTTTTATCACTGAAAAATATTCCGTTGTTTGGATATACCACAATTTATTTATTCACCCATGAAAGGACATCTCAATTTCTAGCAATTTTGGGTGAACAATAAAAATAAAGTTATAAACATTCATGTGCATATTTTTATGGACAAAAGTTTTCAACTCAATTGAGTAAATACCTAGGACTGCAGCTACTGTGTCACATGGTAAGATATGCTTAGCTTTGTAAGAAAATGCCAAACTGTCTTCTAAAATAGCAGTGTTGGGCTTCCCTGGTGGCTCAGTCGTTGAGAGTCTGCCTGCCGACGCAGGGGACACGGGTTCGTGCCCCAGTCTGGGAAGATCCCACATGCCGCGGAGCAGCTGGGCCCATGAGCCATGGCTGCTGAGCCTGCGCGTCCGGAGCCTGTGCTCCGCAACGGTAGAGGCCACAACAGTGAGAGGGCTGCGTACCACAAATAAATAAATAAATAAAAATAAAATAGCTGTGCATTTTTAAAATTAAAAAAAATATTTATTTTTTTTATGGGGGTATAGTTGCTTTACAATGTTTTGTTAGTTTCTGCTTTACAGAGAAGTGAGTCAGCTATATGTATAGGTATATCCCCTCTTTTTTGGATTTCCATCCCATTTAGATCACAACAGAGCACTGAGTAGAGTTCCCTGTGTTATACAATAGGTTCTCATTAGTTATCTTTTTCATACATAGTAGTGTATATATGTCAACCCTAATCTCCCAATTCATCCCACGCCACTTTTTCCCCCTTGGCCAAGAGGCACATGAAAAGATGCTCAACATCACTAATTATTAGAGAAATGCAAGTCAAAACTACAATGAGGTATCACCTCACACCAGTCAGAATGGCCGTCATCAAAAACTCTACAAATAATAAATGCTGGAGAGGGTGTGGAGAAAAGGGAACCCCTCTGCACTGTTGGTGGGAATGTAAATTGATACAGCCACTATGGAGAACAGTATGGAGATTCCTTAAAAAACTAAAAATAGAATTACCATATGACCCAGCAATTCTACTCCTGGGCATATACCTGGAGAAAACCATAATTCCAAAGGATATATGCTCCCCAATGTTCCTTGCAGCACTGTTTACAATAGCCAGGACATGGAAGCAGCCTAAATGTCCATCAATAAAATAGCTGTGCATTTTGCATTCCAACCAGCAATGAATAAGAGTTCCTGTTACTCCACATCCTCACCAGCATCTGGTGTTTTCAGTGTTTTGAATTTTAGCCATTCTAATAGTATAATGGTATCTTATTTTAATTTGCAGTTCCCTAGTGATTTGCAGTTCCCAAATGATGTTGAACATCTTTTCATACACTTATTAGCCATCTATATATCTTTTTTAGTGAAGTGTCTGTTCGGATCTTTTCCCCATTTTTAACTGGGCTATGTGTTACTTTTATTGTTGAGTTTTAAGAGTTCTTTGTATATTTTGGGTATCAGTTCTTTTGTCAGATATGTGTTTTGCAAAGATTTTCTCCTAATCTGTGGTTTGTCTTTTCATTTTCTTAACAGTCGCTTTTGCAAAGCAGAAGGTTTTAACTTTAATAAAGACCAACTTAATCATTTCTTTTATGAATTGTGCTTTCGGTGCTGTATTTAAAACATCACCATATTTAAGATTTTGTCCTATGTTATCATCTAGAAGTTTTATACTTTCAAGTTTTTCATTTAGGTCTGTGATCCATTTTGAGTTAGTTTTTGTGAAAGGTGTAAAGTCTGTGTTTAAATTCATTATTTGCTTATGGAAGTCAGAATGTTTCCAAGCACTGTTGTTGAAAAGACTGTCCTCTATCTTCTCTCCATTGTATTGCCTTTGCTCTTTTGTCAAAGATCAGTTGACTATATTTGTGTGTGTCTGTTTCTGGGCTTTCTCTTCTGTTCCATTGATCCATGTGTCTGTTCTCTTTCTAACACCATGCTGCCTTGATTACTGTAGGTTTATGTTAAGTCTTGAAGTTCGGTACTGTCAGTCCTCCAACTTTGTTTTTCATTTTCAGCATTATGTTGGCTATTCTGAGTCTTTTGCTTTTTTATATAAACTTTAGAATCAGTTTGTCTACATCTCCAAAATAGTGTGCTGAGCTTTTGATTTGGATTATGCTAAATCTATAGATCAAGTTGGGAAAAATTGACATCTTAACAATACTGAGTTTTCTAACAGGTGTCTTTTTTACCGGTTTTACTAGGGCATAATTGACATAAATAAAGCTACTCGTATTTAATGTGCACAGCTAGATAAATTTTGAGGTATATATGCACTCCTGACGATGTCACCACACTCAATACAATGAACAAATTCATCACCCCCCAAAGTTTCTTCATGTCTCTCTGTAATCCCTTCCTTCTTGCCCCCCTCTCCAAATAACCACTGATATCATTTCTGTGACTATATAACAGTTTGCATTTCCTATAGTTTGATATACATGGAGTAATACAGCATGTAATCTTTTTGGTCTGATTTCTTTCACTCAGTATAATTATTACGAGATTTGTAAATGTTGTAGTACAGGTCCAAAGATTATTTCTTTCAACTGGCAAATAACGTCCAGTTGTGTAGATATACCACAATTTGTTTATTCATTCATCTGTTGATGAACATTGGATTGTTTCCAGTTTTCAGCTATTCCAAATAGCAACTATGAACAATTGTGGACAAGTCTTTGTATGGACATATGCTTCCATGTGTCTTGGGTAAATACCTGGAAGTAGAACGACCAGATCATCTGATAAGCATAATTTTACCTTTTTAAGAAACTGCCATCCTGTGCTCATCAATACATTCATTTGTTACAACCCAATTCCAAGGAGCAATGTGAGATGTTAAAAATAGATGTCTTCGAGCTGTTCTCTCACAGAAGAAGGAAGTGGTATGACACCAGTTAGAAACACTGGCCTCAGAGGTTGAGAAAGTTCAGCCCAAGTCAGACACTTCTTCCATCCCAGAGTTCTCTACTCTTAGTTAAAGATACTTGTTATTGTGTTATGGCTGTTGTGTTATGGACAGAAACATTTGGTTTATGTGGTTCTGTTCCCTCCCTTCTTGCCAGTGGATTCATAATTTTGCCATAGGTTCTAAACCTCAAGGGTTTTCAGATGCATTCTTTTCTATTTTCAGTGGCACACTACCTAAAGTGTTTCTCAAGACAATGCTTTTGGGAAACCGTTCAAATCTTGTTCTTTCTTCCTGAAGATGTGAGTTATGTTCTCTTTAAAGAAAAAAAAAACAATACATGCAGTCTTCTTGTTTACATTTCTTTCTATAGAGTTCTGGGGCCCTTTGTTCTTCTTTTTGAAGCTGTTTCTTGTCCATCCCTCTCTTCTCTGTTTCTTGGACTAAGGGTTTTTATTGAGAACTTCTTCTTTTCTCTTTAAGCCACTACCACAATAGTTTCCAGATAATGGGACCACATTTTTAAAAAACTTAACACAATTTTTAAAATTACTTTCCATTTACAGTTATTACAAAATATTGGCTATATTCCCCATGTTGTGCAATACACCCTTGAGCCTATCTTACACCCAACAGTTTGTACCTGCCACTCCTCACCCGTATATCACCCCCACAACTGGTAACCACTAGATGTTCTCTATATCTGTGAGTCTGCTTCTTTTATGTTATATTCACTAGTTTGTTGTATTTTTTTAGATTCCATATATAAACAACATCATACAGTATTTATCTTTTTCTGACTTATTTCATTTAGCATAATGTCCTCCAAGTCCATCCATGTTGCTGCAAATGGCAAAATTTCATTCTTTTCTATAACTGAGTAGTAGTCCATTATATATACACCACATCTTCTTTATCCATTCATCTGTTGATGGACTCTTTGGTTGCTTCCATGTCTTGGCTATTGTAAATAATGCTACAATGAACATTGAGATGCATGCATCTTTTTGAGTTAGTGTTTTTGTTTGTTTGTTTGTTTGTTTTCGGTACGCAGGCCTCTCACTGTTGTGGCCTCTCCCATTGCGGAGCACAGGCTCCGGACGCGCAGGCTCAGCGGCCATGGCTCACGGGCCCAGCCGCTCCGCGGCATGTGGGATCTTCCCGGACCGGGGCATGAACCCGTGTCCCCTGAATCGGCAGGTGGACTCTCAACCACTGCGCCATCAGGGAAGCCCTGAGTTAATGTTTTTGAAGTGATGTCTCTGTTTTCCTTTTTGGTTAGTTCCTAAAGTTATCTTTATTTTTTAAGCTAGGGAATATTTCAGTTTCTTTCTCATCTGAGAGATTTGGAGGGCTGAGAGACAGTTAATCTTGAAACAGTGTTTTCCGCGCCAGCTTGGGTACTTACAGAGTCAGCACAGGTGGAGTCCGGCTGGGGTGGCATGAAGAACTGTGAATGCTGTGAGCTGTAGGGGTCTTCCCTTCCTCCTCCCCTCCCCTGCTCCCTCACTTCTCTCTCTCTTTCTTTCTAAAACAACGGCATAACTCATCGTATTTTGATCTCCTCTTTGTGCTGTGTATGGAGTTTGGGGGAACTCTAGAGCAGGGACTGGTACACTTTTTCTTAAATGGCCATATAATAAATATTTTAGGCTTTGCCAGTCTGGAGTTAAAATCAAGGCTATTATGTTGGTACTTGTACAACCATTTAAAATGTAACTATTTCAAAATGTAAAAAAAAAAAATTCTTAGCTCTTGGATCATAAACCAACAGGCAGCTGGCCAGATTTGGCTCCCGTAGTTTGCTGACCCTTGATCTAGAGAATTGGATAAGATCTCATTTCTCAAGGGACTGGGGAGTTCTCAATATATAGAGAGCAACACCGAACAATTGGGAAAACCTGCATCCGAATAAGAATGAATTCACATCAAGTCTGTCTCTATCAACTGCTACCTATCACAATCTATCTAAAATAGGGGCCTCCCTTTTGGTGCAGTGGTTGAGAATCTGCCTGCTAATGCAGGGGACACGGGTTCGAGCCCTGGTCTGGGAGGATCCCACATGCCGTGGAGCAATTAAGCCCGTGTGCCACAACTACTGAGCCTGCACGTCTGGAGCTTGTGCTCCGCAGCAGGAGAGGCTGCGATAGTGAGAGGCCCGCGCACCGCGATGAAGAGTGGCCCCCGCTTGCCACAACTAGAGAAAGCCCTCGCACAGAAACAAAGACCCAACACAGCAAAAATTAATTAATTAATTAATAAACTCCTACCCCCAACATAAAAAAAAAAAAAGCCCTGGGCTAAAAAAAAATAAATAAATCTATCTAGAATAATTTTCCCTGCAACTGAAGAAGCTATTATTTAATTTCCCACTGTGCTGGGCCTGCCGTGTACGATGGGAACTTGGTGACTGGCTGCTGAATGGTTCTAGAATTTTCTCCTACTTCAGAAAACTCTCCAGCCTCATTTTGCTCCAGTGATCTTTCCACTCCAGTTTATCAATTCATGTACAGCTTCTCACTCACCTTCTCTGCCCCAACCTCCAAATGTTTACCGTGGTCTCTGTGGCTGGGTCACACTCTCCACCTCCACATTCTCTCCATCAGCTGCCACTTATGGCAAGGTAAGCCTATCCGTGTCCTTAATGTGACGAATTGCCAACGTGCAACACATGGGCCCTAAGGAGTAAGCCAGTTGATTTCACAGGGTATATTAGGATAGGCAGACATGGAAGACGGCCTCTAATGATTTCTACTCCTGGTGCCTACACCCTTGGATAATCCCTTCCCCTTGGAGTTTGGGCTGGATCTAGTGACTCGCTTCCAAGGTGATGGGCTGTCCCTTTCAAGATGTGATCGGTTACAAAAGTCTGTGACTTGTCTTACTAGCATGCCCTCTCTTATTTCTGACTTGTTCGAGTCAATGAAGACAGCTTCCAAGTTGTGAGCTTCCCCATGGAGAGGCCCATGTGGCCAGGAACTGAGGATGGCCTCTGGCCACCAGCCAGCAAGGAGCTGAGATCCTCAGTCCACACCCCTGTGAGGAGCTGAATCCTGCCAAGAACCACAGAGAGAACTTGCAAGTGGATCCTTCCCCAGTCCAGCCTCGAGTCCACAGCAGTCCCAACACACACCTTGACTGCAGCCTCCTGAGAGACCTCAAGCCAAAGGACCTAGCTGAGCTGCATCTGAATTCCTGCTCAATGGAAACTGTGAGGTAGTAAATGTTGTTTTAGGTCCCTACGTTTTGGGTATTTTGTTACACAGTAATAGGTAATTCCAGTAATCCCATGTTTATTATAATGTGTATTGGGAAAAAAAACTTGGGTTTACTAAACATTTAATCTTCTTTTAAAATGTATTTAAGTAAAAAAAGAAATAAAAAGAGTTACTACAGGTGACAACATATAGATGTGGTAACATATTTCAAAAATTATAAAGATGACTGAAGCTTGGGAATGACTGCTTTAGGCAATGGCTTTGTATTTATCACTACCGATAACCTGTCACCATTTAAGACACCCACATCCCTCTCTTCTCCATCTCCATTTATCACTTCATTACTCTGCAATTTTGTGTAGATGCCTTGTGCTGGCAAGGCAGGACGTACCTACTCAGCATTTTGTTGCGATTTTTGTCTGTTTTAGGACCCGAAGGAGAAAAATATAAGGTGATTTAATGTCTAGGTTCATGAGTTTAATATCTTAAGTGGAGCATCAGAACTTACTTTCATGAAACAATTTATATGCACATAGGAGTAAGAGATTTGTGTAGTGAAGCTGGGACTTGGATAAATGTTCAGGATTTTGGGGTGACCTGGACCATAAAGAGAAGTTAAAGGGATTAGAAAAGTCTAGAGAGTCTTTAAGGGAAAATCTTTTTAGCCCTGCAGAAAGGATCTAACACTCATTATATGCCTACTCTAAATAAAGTACCGTGCACCTACAGATAGCAGTAAAGGGACACACTGTCCTGGTTTGTCTGGGACTGAGAGTTCCCTGGGATATGGGATTTTCCATGCAAACACCAGGAAAGCCCTTGGCAAACCCGGATGGTTGGTCACCCTACGTGGTGACCTCTTCCTTGTGGAGCTTTGAATCTAGAAAAGGCCACAGCTGGGCAAAAATTGTGAAAGGTATTGTGGAAGGCTGAACAATGGCCCCCATGTACCTCCACCTCACCCCTGGAACCTGCAAATGATACCTTGTATGGCACAAGCAACTTTGCAGATGTGATTTACTTAAGAGTCTTATCTTGGATTAGCCGGGTAGCCTCAATGTCATCACAAGGGTCCTCATAATAGGGATGCAGGGAAGTCAGAGTCAGAGGAGGAGAGGATGTGACGATTGGAAGCAGAGAGTAGAATGGTGCACTTTGAAAATGAAGGAAGGGGCCACGAGCCAGGGAATGCAGGCACCACTAGAAGCTGAAAAAGGCAAGGAAACGGATTCTCCCCTGGAGCCTCCAGAAGGAACCAACCTGCTGACACCTGGGCTTTAGCCCAGTGAGTCTGATTTCAGACTTCTCATCTCAGAACCATAAGAGAATGAACGTGTGTTGTTCTAAGACATTAAGTCTGTGGTGACTTGTTACAGCAAAAATAGGAAACTAATATAGGTGTACATCAAGAAAAGAAAGGCCAAGGTGATGGACTCATAATAGCAGCTCCCTTGCGATGGTTAATTTTATGTGTCAACTTGACCGGCCATGGGATGCCCAGATTAAACATTGTTTCTGGGAGCATCTTTGAGTGTGTTTCCTTATGAGATTAGCGTTTGATTTGGTGGATTCAGTAAAGTAGATTGCCCTCCCCGATGTTGTGAGGATGAGAGCATCCATTCCCTGCCTGCCTTCCTGACTGAGCCGGGACATCAGTCTTCTGCCCTTGCACTGGGATTTATTGATACACCATCATCAGCTCCCCTGGTTCTCAGGCTTTAAGACCCGAACTGAATTACAGGACCAGCCTCACTGGGTCTCCCATTCTCTTTCTCAGTCTCCAATTTCCACATAGCGGATTGTGGGATTTCTCAGGCTCCGTAATCATATAAGTCAATTCCTCATAATCAATCAGTCTCTCGCTCTCACTAGACAGTTAGATAGATAGTTAGATAGATAGATAGATAGATAGAGATGTAGCTTCTCTTGGAGATATATATATATATATATATATATATGTATCCTGTTTCTCTCAAGAACCCAGACTAATATACCTTCCTAGCCTAGAACAGGTCAGAATGAAATGTATAGTTGTTAAGTACATATGTCCAAAGCGGGGAAAACTCACACCCTGGAAAACGCAGATAATCCATTTTAGTGCATGAAGAGAATAACAGTATTTCCATTTTTTGTCTTTATCTCGTTATTTTCATATTTCTATTCGGGGGCATGTTATATAAAGTAGATAATATAGTCATGCTTGCATGTCATTTATAAATTAATGAATAAGTATTGATGGAAGTGTCCCTTCACACATTTTCTCCATGATGAGGTGTGCAACAAAAAAGTTTGATGATCACAAATCTCTAGAGTTAGACTTGGGTCAATTCAGGGACACCCCCACTTGCCTCCTATTGGATTCAGGAGATGTTTTAGAACCTCTTCCATCCTCCACATGTCCAATCTGTGAAATAGGATGACAATAATGAGATTAATACTTTAAATCATGAAGTTGGGTGAGGGTTAAAATTGATACTGCATGTGAGATCTGGGCCTAGGGTGAGCTCTCAGGGTTGTAAGTACAGGGTCGGTCCCTGACATTTCACGCCCTAGGACCTACTTTGTCTCATTCTACTGCCCGTGAGCACTTGGCATGTACCTGGCACAGAGATGGCTGCCAGAATTGATACTCACTCTCTCAGCTCAGCCCTGGACTGGGACCCCACAAGACAGTCTCCCAGGAAGCCACAGATAGCAAGTTTCCAACATTCCTGGTCCCTGCTGTTCAGAGAGGAATTTGGTTGGCCTTTCTGGAATGAAGGCTCAACCCCACCAGGCAGGCCTAGCACTGGAGGCCAGCTCTCCCCACATCAGGCACACTCTTAAACATCTGTCTGTGGCATGATTTATTCTATTTTAAAATGAGGTTTTCAAACAACTCACTATCTTAATTTTAGCAGTTCGGCTCCTTTGTATGCTAACAATACCAAACATGCAAATGAGCTACCACTTTGCTTTCTAGCAAAAATGTTTCTGTGCAAACACTTGATTTTATAACGCACTTTGCAGCTTCCTCCTATAATTAGTTGTTAAATCTATATTTGACTTTGTCTAAATGGTTGCATTGCAAGGCTGATTTTCTTGCCTCTCACTTTGGCTGTTTCATCTTACCCCTGCCCATGTATCTGTCTGCATGGAGGTATGGCTTCTTGGTTAGTTTTTAGAAAGAAGGCAAAAACCAGGAAACATGCCAGACGTCAGGGTCCAGTTGCACCCAGAGAGCCCAAAGACTGCAGGTTGTGTTGGGTTCACACCACGTGTCTCTCATCCTCTTTGGATCAGCAGATTAGCCACGGCCTGTCCTTCTCACGGTGAGAGTAGAAGTACAAGAGGGCAGGGTTAACCACGCAGCTGATATCTAGCCTCTGTCCGCATCACGTCTTCCAGCATCCAAAACCAAGGGATGGCAAATGTAGTCCTCCCACCGTGAGGCCAAAGCGAGTCATGTGGCCAAACTCAATAGCAGTGGATGGGGAAGTATATTCCTCCTTTGGTAGTGAGGGTGGGAAGAGAGTGAATATTTTTTAACAATAATCTGATCTCCCATAGGTACCAAAAAGACAGAGCTGGAAAAGTTGTTCATTCATACCAAATCATAAGTCAAGTAAAGACTTATTGAGTGACTACTTGACACTGGTCACTGCAGGTGTAACAGGAATCTAAGAGTTTAAAGAAAAGATGACATAAACTCACCTTTCCTGTGCGTACAGTCTAGACTAAACAGGTCACGGAGGCCAACCCCAAGCGGCCTCCTACAAATGGTGGGAAATCGCCTACAAACGGTGGGACCTGAAGCATATTCAGTTTTGGAGCCCTCATCAAGTAAAAGAATGCAAAGGCGTGAACACAAACTTAGGCACGCAAGTAATGTTTATTTAAAATGAGAAAAGAACTCGTGACAAAATACTAATTTTAAAAAGCCGACCAATCTTTTAATAAAAACGTCCAGAAAAAATAAGAATATTTTAATTTATTAGCTGCCTGGAACGCCTCTATAATACTTTTTTCCCTGCAGTTTTGGCTGCACACTCTTTGACTGCCTCTTCTTATGATGATGGCTTTGTAATATTTTCTATGGAGAGAATAGAAAAATAATTCAGTCTTTCCTGTCTGTGGTTGATCAAAAAAATAAAACATGATATTTGGGCTTCCTGAAGCATGCAACCTCACCAATAGGTGTCCTCACTAAAAGATACAGGTTTGCACTCTTCAAATACAATATTTCTGATAAATTATATTTCATGAGTTGTTCATATAAATTGTGGTGGGTTTATAATTATATTGTCAACAAAATGCTGCTTTATTTAGTATATTCTGACAGGAAAGAGCTTCTATTTTGACTAGGAATTAATGTGAACAGAAATTTCTGCTTATAATTGTGCACATTTGATGGGTGTAGAATTTTTCATAGCCTAGCTTCTGGCTCACTGCCTTTCAAATGTGTTTCTTCTCTCCTCTTCAATCCTCCTAATTCTGTGACTAGGGACCACAGGACACGTTCCTATCTCAATACAGTGTCTGTCTTTGCACTGTCATGTCACACTGCAGTGAGTTGGCCCAGAGGCAGGAGCTGTACTCCTGAACCCACACTTACACTGGGGCAGCCATCAATGGCTTACTATTCATGGACCCTGTGGACCACACACATATATCTCACTAAATACAGGCTAAAAGTATCCCTAACTCAGTGTCCTCTTGACCAGCTCCTGAAAATGTTGCCACCCAACACATGGACTAATGTAATGGGAGGAAAGTTGGAACAGAAGGAGACAGCAGTCTTACCCAAATGCAGTTAAAATATCTAATGTTGAAAATTTCACAGAAACATGTTCTCTCAATCTATTCAGGCTACTATAACAAAATACTATAAACTGGGTAGCTTGTAAACAGCAAATATTTATTTCTCACGGTTCTAGAGGCTGGGAAGTCCAAGATCAAGGTGCTGGTAGATTTGATGTCTGGAAAGCCTACTTCCTAGCCATCTTACAGAGTAACCTAACTTGATAGAGCTTTCTCACGCCTCCATTATAAGGGCATTAATCCCGTTCATGACCTAATCACCTCCCAAAGGCTTCATCTACTAATACCATCCCTTGGGGGTTAGGATTTCCATATATGAATTTGGAGGGGACACAAGCATTCGACCTACAGCACATGTGATCACGTGAACCCACTGTTAAGCCCCTCTCTGGGCCACGGAAGGGGTCTGCGCAAGTGAGGGGCCCTAAGAATCAAGCTTCATGGTGAGTCACTACTCCTGTGATATGTCCTGGGAACTATGAAAAGGGAGGATCCACAGTCTTCTTTGCCTTTATGGGCTATATCATAAACTATCCAAACTAACTGACATACCCTGGCCCCATCTTCTCTCCGTCTCTCTGTCTCTGTGTCTCTCTCTCCACATCTAACCACTGACCTTGTAATTTATTCTCCCTTTTGGCTTCCATTTGCCCTCCCGATTTGACTGCATAAACCATGGGCTTCCTGGAGAAAACCTGCCCCAGCTTGCCCCGGCCCCAGGGGCCCTCCCTGTAAAGCTGTTTCCCAGCGACTGTAGGAAGTTCTTTCTAGATGAGACGCTAAAGGCTCATATGCATAAGAGAAAATATTCAAACTCACCGCTAATCAGGAAAATGCAGATTGAAAATCACAGAGAGATATTGTCTTGTTCTCATAATATTGGCAAATTTAAAAAGATCTATAGTTTCAACAGCTGGCATAGTTGCTGGCAAATAGGCATCAGTACACAACATAGTTAGAGAGGCTTCTGTGGGCTATCTGTCAAAATTTATAATGTGCCTGCCCGTGAACCTATGCATGTTTCAAAGAGCTTATTTTACAGAAATATACTCATTTGCTCAAAGATGTGTTACAGGGATTCTTTTTTTTTTCTTTTTTTAGTTCCCTACACAGTAGGTTCTTGTAGTTTATCTATTTTATATATAGTAGTGTGTAGATAGATGTATTACAAGGATTTAATTGCAACATCAGAATTATGAAAAAGTTGAGGCAATATAAATGTTTATCAGTGGGAAACAGGTTAAATAAATTATGGTTCATCCACACTGTGAAAGAGCCTGGAACTATTTTTTTTTTTAAAATGGCTGTTCTGACATAGAAATATCCCCAAGATATATTAAAATGTGAGAAAATCAAGTCAAAGCACCACGCACGTGGTTATGGGCCCATTTCTCATGGATTGAAAAACTTTGAACAAATCAAACAATCTCTTGGGGCCTCAGTCTCCTCATTGGGAGAAAACTCCTCCCTCTTCTCAAGTGCTGGCAAATTAGAAGGGACAATGGACGTAAAGTTAAAGTTCTATATAATACACTGTTTAAAATTCATCAACAAAGAGGGAGAAATTGCGCTAGGGCACGAATCCTCGGCTTCCTATAGGATATCTCTCTAATTCCTGAAGTCACCTATAGTCTATTAAAGATATCTTAAGAAATAAATGATTTGGATTTCTGCAGTAGCTGTCACACAGCACAGGCAGATTGAAGTACATCTAGTAAAGTGCCTGGTGTATAGTGAGCGTTTAAAAAGTAGTCGTGGAGGGAATGACTAAATCACTGAATGGAAGGATGAAAGCCAGAGTGAACTGGATAAAAGCAAAAGATGGCGCTGGTCTTGGAGGCATTGTCAACGCCAGAATCACACAAACGACTCCAGAACCATAGATGAGGTTCACCTTGACGGAGTGTTACCCTGTTATTTACATGATCGTCAGGGTGAAATATTAAGTACAAGAACAGAATGCCAACATAGAAGGTACACTATGACAACTATGAGGAAAGGAAGTATTCTAGAGATCAGTCTTGGGAGGCAAACTCAAAATTGAAAACGGTTTGTTTAGTGCAGTGATATTGTGGGTAATATATTTTTTTAAATTCTAGGAGTGTTGTAATGTTTCAGGCAATCCACACTTTACTTACTTAAATGGATTTAGAAAAAAAATAGGTACTCATTGGAGAAAATTGGGATATTTGAGAAAAGCTGAAAGGGGAAGATAAATTCACTCCCAGAACCATCACCAAACGATAATCGTTAAGAATAGGTTGTGTCTTTCATTGAAGTCTTGCTACACTTTTTCTTATATTTTGGGGACAGATATTTTATGTGTTTGAGTATTCTATGTGCCATTCCCCACCACGTCACAATAAAATGTTGATGAGCCTGTGTTTTTGGTGAAGGGCTTGTGTTTCAGGGTCACTGAATTCTGGTTCAGTCACTTACCAGCTCTCCCACATGCTGGGCAAAATACTCCATCTGAGCTTCAGGTTCTGCATTTGTAACACGAGGATTTTTTTTTCTTTTTTTTTTTTTGCGGTACGCGGGCCTCTCACTGCTGTGGCCTGTCCCGTTGCAGAGCACGGGCTCCGGACGCGCAGGCTCAGCGGCCATGGCTCACGGGCCCAGCTGCGCTGCGGCATGTGGGATCTTCCCGGACCGGGGCACGAACCCACATCCTCCGCATCGGCAGGCGGACTCTCAACCACTGCGCCACCAGGGAAGCCCACGAGGATATTCTTAGTACATGCTCCCTAAGTGAATTATTTCCTGGAAACTGTGCATCTCAATTTCAGGCAGAGAACATGTACTGTAGAAGGAGTAATTCTGGAAGAAAGAATAAATGAACCAAATAGGGGAACCTGGCCTGGTCCAGGAGATCAGGGAAGGCTTCCCAGAAGAAGTGGCATTTGACTCTGGGATCTGAAGGCTGAGCGGCAATTTACCATCAATGAGAAACAGGTTAAATAAAGTATGGTTCATCCATACTGTGAACTATTCACCCAGGAACTCAGAGGTGGAATTGGAAAGAATTTCAGAACCGGCTGCTGACATCCTCCTTAGGCACAGTGGACAGTGGCACAGAGGAAAGGAAGGGAGGGGGGAGGGATCACTCTAGGTGATAGGCCCAAAGTCACATGGGGAGTCAGAGGCAGAAGGGACCCAAAAGGAGGTCAGTGAGAAAGCGAGTCAGGGAGCAAAGGTGATCTGACGCACACAGAGACCAGGGAATCAACAGGGCAGATGGTGCAGGGCCCTAAGTCCATGATGGAGAGGTGGAGCTTGGTCCTAGAGAACAGTGGGGGACCATCAGAAGGTTTTAAGGAAAGAAAACCTGGTCAGATTTGTATATTTAGGAGTGTGTGCTACCTGCCCTGTGGGGCATGGCTCAGGGATGGGGCCAAAGTGGGAATGGGAGGCCTCCTAAGAAGTTGTCCTGTTCATGGCAAGAAACGGCCATAGCTTGAGCTAGTTGGTCCGTCAGCAATGAATTTCCCCTTCACGAGAAAACAAACACCAGAACTCATTTTATTACTGGTTGCTGCCCAGCTGTTTGCTTTCAATGCATCTCAAAATGCACCTTGCTCAGCCTGCCTTAGAACCTGCAGGTGTCCAATAAGTTGGATTGAGAAGGTCAGGAGGCATATTTCTGCTGAGTCTGAGACATGTACATAGTGCTACCACGGGTAGAAGAGAAGGCTGACCCGCAGGCCTGCAGCAAGCACCCTGGGTTTATATTCCAGAACAGCAGCCACTGTAATTATATATTAGTGGGCCTCAGAAAGGCACAACGTAGATGCTCGCAGCCAGGGCCTCTGTTATAAAGGCCCTGGTCTTGGTTGCTTATTAACTATACTGTACGAAGCCTCATAAACACCTTTTTATACATACAGTGCACCTTTCAATACAACAATCAAATGCTTTTCAACAAATTAGTCTCCTAGAAAAGGGACCCCTGATTGCTTCCCAGAAAGAGGTGGAAGGAAACTTTAGATAGAACTCGTTCGAAGCCTGATGTTTAGAACCGTGTTTCCTTTGGGCTGAAAACGCTAGCCTGGAGTTCAGACCTCGAGCATCTCTGGGGAAATCAGTGCCAATGAATCCAAACATAGCCTGAGAAGAAATCAGACCACAGAAATAATCTAACCAACCCGATCTACTTTACAGAGGAGCAGAATGAGTTCAGAAAAGAGCAACCACTGTTTCAGGCCACCTGGGAACTCAGAGGTGGACCTGGGAATGAATTTCAGAACCAGCTGCCAGTGTCCACCGTGGGCACAGCTTACTGACTAACTTGGTTAGTTCAGAGTCTGCCATCTTGTAAATAGAATGTTGCATCCTTATTCCCAACAGCTTTTCATAATCCTTTCTCTTATGCCCCCAATCAAGCAAATTAGTTCTGCTCTTATAAAAATAGATTTTTAGGGCTTCCCTGGTGGCGCAGTGGTTGAGAGTCCGCCTGCCGATGCAGGGGACATGGGTTCGTGCCCCGGTCCGGGAAGATCCCACATGCCGCGGAGCGGCTGGGCCCGTGAGCCGTGGCCGCTGAGCCTGCGCGTCCGGAGTATGTGCTCCGCAACGGGAGAGGCCACAGCAGTGAGAGGCCCGAGTACCGCAAAAAAAAAAAAAAAAAAAAAAAATAGATTTTTAGATTTCATAGACCAGTAAAATTTACAGTCGTAGGGTTGCAAACTTTTTATTTTGCCAAATAAGGACACTGGAGAAAAACAAACTGACAAGACAATAACCCAAGAATATGTGCAAATTGCAATTACCGGCTTTTGCACAAGGGAAAAACATTACTATTAAAAGAAAAGGAAATTAAAAATAGAGAGGGGAAGAGAGAGAGAAGAAAATGTGGAAATTATATTGGTGTTTACCTGGCCTGGGTGGAGGTGAAGTTTGACTGCATAGGGGCACAAGGGAACTTTCTGGGGAGGTGGAAATATCTTCTGTCTTGATTGAGATGGTGGCTATATGAGTGTATCCATTTGACAAATCATTGCTGTTCATTAGAAGGTGTTCCTTCTGATACAAAACCATAAACAAGGCAAGATATAAGGGACAAAAAACCCAAATCCTGATCAGGCAAATCTTTCTTGGACCCAGACTTGTCTCTGAGTTTGGAGCTGGATCGAGGGACACGAGGGGGAAAGAGGGAAGGGTGGGTCGCTAACGTAGCTTCCCTCTGTGTCCTTCCCACCCGTATTTCACTCAAGTAGAAACACCAGAGGGTGTTTCTACTCAGTGTCTCTGACTGAACTCAACCAGGGGCAGAGCCGAGGAATTCCTCTGTCTTTGACTTTGCCCTGAGGCCTTGGGAAAGGGGTACAACCACTCCTGGCTTCAGCATCCTCATTTGACCATTGAGAAAGCCATCACCCTCTAGGGTAAATGTGGGACTCCCCAGAACATGTCTTGAGAGTTCAGACCCTCACAGCGTTAAGGGGAGCTAAGCAAAGCCGTTGAGGCTGGTTTTCTTAGTTCCAACTTTTGCTTGTTCACTTATAAAACACAAAGCTTAAAGGGAGGTGACTGAATGCAGACTTAGGCATCAGAAAGGCCTGAATATGAATCCTGGCTCTGACACTTACAAGCTGTGTGACGGTGGGCAAGGAACTTCATCCTGATGGGTCTCCATTTCCTGTGCTATAAAATGGGGATTGCAAACCTTCCAGAAAGACTGTGAGGATGGAATAAGGTAACATGCAGAAAGTTACCAGCTCAGTGTCTGGCACCGACTAGATTCTGAATAAATATCTAAATATTGTTGTAACTTCTTCTAGACATTTCCCTGGGCTTCCCAGCAGCCAACAGGAATGGGAAAACTTGCTTAACGTAGGGTGGGGTTCTTGGACGCTCTGTTTCCTTGAATCTAAAGCAGTGAGGGTAAAATGAGATGATGTGTGTGGAATGCTTACCCCCATGCCCAGCACATAGTGGGTACTCACTTAACGATAGCCCTGGTTGTAACTGTGTCAGTGGAAAGCTCAGATCACTTTTGGCCAAACGTGGCTGTGGAAGAGTCACGTGTGATAGCCATGACTTAACTGCATCACCTTTTTGTCCATCAGTACACATTTTCCTAAAATTCTCCCAAGGCTTCAATAGGAATGACCAGAACCCTAATGCCTAAACTGGTTGTACAATCAGAATTTTGTTCTTTCGGTCCTTCTGTCGGCAGGAACTCTGTGCGCTGGTTTGCAGCGGCATGCTCAGCTCCAGGAAAAGTGTTGAGTGCATAACAGGTGCTCAGTAAGTATTTCCTGAATGAATGAATGAGTTCACAAGTAAAAGAATGAATGAAAGTGATGGGTTTGAGGCCTCTTGAATCCTTGACTCAGCCAAGTATGATTATCTTTAAACGCCGGGCAGGAAAGCAGATACAGACATTGTAGAGAGATTCTCAAGTGAATGGCCGTAGTTAAAACGCCAAGTTCAGTGTTGCTCTTCCTAGAGCTGGAGTTCCTCTGATTTGGGTTTGTTTTGGGTTTTTGGCAGATGAGAGAAATGCACGCTAGGTCTCTGTGATTCCCCAGAGTCCTTCACACATGCGAACATCCCAGGATCCATGTTCCCTAAATGACCAAAAAAGGGTACAACCTGGTTAATTTCTGCCCCTCCCCGCAACTTAAACCAGAATGTAAAATCAAACTCATGATGATTTGCAAGAACAGGCCGGCGACATTGCAGAAAACCAAAGCAAAGCCAAACAATCGACAAAAATAAAAATCAAAGCCAGCAAGCATTTCTGGCGTTCCAGGACTCGTTCTCATTTACACTTGGGTTTTAAAACTCCACAAGACAACAGGAGTGCTCTAATTGGAGCCCGGGAGGAGGTACCGAATGGCCAGTCGCTAGTAAAACCGAAAGCATTTATTTATTGTTTAATTTGTTTGCCCAGGAGACTTCGCTCCTGATGTAACATCTGGTTTTCATTGTAGCCCAACTTTTACCTAATTGTACAGCTGGAGAGATTAAGGCACTAGGGGTCACAGGCCTGAGCCCAGCCAGGACCCAGCCCCCTATGAGAGCTTTGCTCCTTGCTTCAGGGTAGAGACCACACTCCTTGCCCCTGGTCCACCGGTGGAGACCTATAAATGAGAAAGGAATTACACTTTCAAGTCCCCACTCTCCCTCCTCCTGATTCTCATTAATGGCAGGGCTGGGGGTTGAGGGCAGGGGAGGGGGACTGGGGAGATGGAAGATGCAGGAGGTAGGGGCAGCAACCGCAGAGGTTCCAGACCACAGGCAAGGGATGGGGTCGCGGCATGGACGGAAGTTGCTCTTCCGGGGGGTCCTTTGTCAAAGGCTGGCTCCTCTGACCCCAAGTGACTGGTAAAGGGCAGGCAGAGTCCGTTTTCCAACTTCGAGAGTGACAAGGAAGAAACAGATTTCAACAGTAACATCAGGAGGATGGAATGGAAAAAGAATAAACACCACCTGAGCAGAAGCTGCTACCAAGGGGCTTGGGGAATGTCCTTCACTGGGTTCGAGCCCCGTCTCTACCACTTCCAGTATGACCCTGGGTGAGTTAAGTTCTCTGAGCCTCAGTTCCCTGATTTCATGGGATTCTTGGGGAGATTAAATGAGATAATTTATAGGAAGAACCTAGGAGAAATAGCTGATGCTTAGTAAGCACTTTTAAAAAGGTGGTAACAGCCAGTCTAAAAAAAGCCAAATTGCTCCAGACGCCACACTTTATTCTGTGACCATTCAAAGGAGTGGACTCACCTCCAGGGTTACCTAGAGAATGTCGTGCAATGAACAGGACTGAAAAGAGATTAGAGGGCTGTTTTGAGCCTCACATGCTAGCCACTGGGGAAGAGGGGAGAGGTGGTGACACAGTGTCATGAAGATGTCTAATAACAGTCAACCAACTCAAAATCTGTCTGGTGAGACCATAAGTGCTCACATGGAACTGTCCAATGATAATTCAGGGCTGAGTACCCACTAAAGCCGAAATGATGGCTACTCAAGTCAGACTCAGAATCTGTCAGGGCTGGTGTTGCTAGGAAACCCTTCAGAGGGGAAGTGGGACTGGGTCTGGGTTTTGAAGGATGGGTAGGAGTTAGAGAGGCAGAGTGGCCCCCAGTGGAGCATTCCAGAATACAGTGGACTTGGGTGAACTTGGACCAGAGATGGTGGAGGAGTAGTGAGCAGACCAGCCTAGATGGAGAGATGGCAGGTGGGCATGGAGGGCAGTGTGCTATATTCTGGGAGGTCTTGAAAGTCAGGCAAAGGTGTGTGTTTCCCGGGGCAATGGACTGCTAGCTATGGGCTACTGTGCCAAAGAGGATGATGACTCAAGGGTACTTGAGGAAACTTGCATGCACTGACCACAGGGGTAGGATGAAGATAAACTAAAAACTGGGATGCCCTTGGGATCTGATCTTCTGGGATTCCTGGCTCACCAAGGCTCAGTCCATCTTTTCCAGCCCATGAATCTTTGAGTCAGGGATTTCTCTCCTTGGTGAGCCTGGAACCATGTTCCATTTCCCTGTATTTCCTGCACTCCCCACTGGCCTTGTTTGGGGTACCCTGCAGTGTATCTAACCTGGCATCATAGCATCTAGGCCAGCTGTAACCTAGCTTCAGCGCAGCCCAAGGCTGCTCTGAGGGCCCCAATTGGTTCATTAGCCAAGACTTGCAGAAAATAAGAATGTAAAGCAAGAAAAATCAGACCAGGATCCAGATACCTCATTCAGCTGACATGCTGGCATTCCACTGTTTAGATTACAAATTTGAAGGTGGGAAAACAAGACTACTTAACCTGGTACAGAGACATTCATGTTGGGCATTCAGAGCAAGTGGAGACGTGGAAACGAGTCCAGATTCTTCATGTGTTCCGGGCCAGGGTGGGGAGGCATCACATCCTTCAGGCTTTGGGATAACTTAGCGTTTCTCACCCAGCCGTTTTCTGGAATGGTGGGATAGCAAACACACATGCTTTGGAGGGATCAAACATCAGTGAAGATTCTTCTGCTTTCATTGGGCAGGTCACTGGACTTCTCTACCTTTCATTTTCTTTGTCTATAAGATGAAGAGTTTTTGTTTCAAGGGTCAGATAAAGTCATGAGTGTTAAAGGACCTTGAAAAGGGATTTCTAAATATATGATGAGCACCCAGTATATGCTGAGCACTGTGGAAGGTGCTCAGGGTGAGTGGGGGTGATGTCAAATAATTAAGGCATGGCTGATGACACATTGCCCAAACCATACTCTACAGAGAACCAGGTGAAGGGATGTTATCTGAACACACCTGTCCCATTGTCACATAATGTGTGACGTGCAGGATAACCAGAATTCCTCACCGCATGTTTCTTGAAACATGTAATATGCTAACATACACTGGAGGTATTGAAAGGACGTGAAGTGTTTCTCATTTCTCTCATGGAGCTCACAAAGTTGATCAACCTTTAAATGAAAAGGGGTCCTACTCCCTTGCCGTCCTGGGCAACGGGATGCTTCTAAGTTAGAGTCATTGCCCAGAGAAACAGCAAAGGACGCCCTCTCTCCAATCCATTTCACCCTGGTAACATTTTTCTCAAGGGACATCCAAGTATCTCAAGCAAAAATAAATTTTAGTTAACTTAACTTACAAAAGAGGAAGTCACATAATACTACTTTTTTCAAATCATGGTTTTGAGTTTTTATTTGATAAGCAATAACAATGGCACTCTAAGACTTGATGGTGCAGGGAAAATCTTCGGAGTGCATCTTTCCTGATTTTCATTTCCCATTTGTATCTTAACCTTGCCTCCAACCTATGCAGACCCACCACTCTCACCAGGAAAAATCAAGAGTTGTCAACAACGTTATCAGACTACCTTGATCCAAGGGCAAGTCAACCATCAATGATATCACACAGACCAGTTTTCCTTTTCCAATAGGTTTTGCTGTATAAAAGAGGGTTTTGCTACCAAGTCCACCTTCCGAGTCTTGGGAGCTTGTTCTAATTTGCCATTAATCCACCTGGTTTCTACTTAAATGTCTAAGAGAAAAGTTAGCATCTCAAGGTGACAAAAGTTGAGACTGGGATTTCTCCTTCCTCTCTCTCTTAAACAATGGCCAAGGGTAAAGGAGAGTGCCGCTCTTAAATATTTGATGATGTTCAGTTCTGAGAGGGGAAAGGTTGAGCTGTTTTGAACCTTGTTCCCAGAAGGACAATGTGTAGTATTAAACACATCCATTATGGCAGACATACGAGGTGTGAGTTTTATAACCCTGAAGACTTCTAGGAGACCTATCTCTGGAAATCTTGGGGTCATCTCGTCTGGTCACTTCTACTCCCATATCTTTCAGCCCAACTTGAAGGTAGTCTAGAGAATTAAGATAAATGTGTAGGGAACACATGTCCACTGCCCTTTACAAATGTAGTATCATGAAGCATGACCTTGCACAGTCAAAAATTCCTTCACCAGCCTAGCAATTCTTCAGGAGTCAGCCCTGAAGAGGGCTCCTAAGAAAACCAATCAGTGTACAGGTTGAAATCTCTTCCCCATTAGAATGGGGAAGAACCAACAAGAATACTACCTTCTAGTCTATCAGGGTCTTATCCTCACTCACGGGTGACACTCAATCCCTGCCCTCTTGCCTAAACCCTGCATCTTAGCCTCTTAAACATGACTTTTCTTCTTCGACTTTCCTTCATAACTGGCCTCTCACCCAGCTCTGAATTTAAGGAGCCCCTGTCGTCATTATCAGCAGCCAACTTTTCTTCTAATTGTTTTGTGTGTGTTAGATTTGCATCCTTAATCTTGGTTATAAGTTTCATAAGGGCTGACACTTAATCTCCTCAACCACTTATAGTACCTGACAATGATGGACACAAAGTAGACAAGTATTGGTTAATTCTTTGGGGCTGTCAACTAAGTGTCTGGAGATGGAAGTAATGCTAGCTTAACAATGTCATTACATCTTTTGTTTTAAGCAACAGTTTTCAAGTCAGGAGGAAGAAACTTGCTCATTTCCTGACCATCTTCTCCATTACATACTCCATTACATTAATACATTACATGCCTTCACCTATCAACATTGTTTAAAATTTTTCCAGAATCACACGTATTACACACACACACACACACACACACACACACACACACACACTCACCATCTTTTTGTTTTTTTATTTCTTTGTGCAAGGAACACTAAGGAACTTAGTTCTCTGATGCTGACTCTGGCCAAGCCTTAAAAAGCATGAGAAAGGATAACACGTAGACACTAGTGTCTGATTGTGGGAGGTGAAAGAAATCTGTATTCTTGCCTCTGACAATTCACCCTGCATAGGAAAAAGTGTCATGCATTGTAGAAAGAGAAAATGCAAAATCTGCCCTTCAGATAATACATCTCTGCTTAGGGAAGTAGAGATGGGGGCAAACACATTGAATCACTCCTTCTTTCATTATTTTTGACATTGATTTGTCATTAGGAAAATTTATTAGGCCCCAGATTAAATTGATTTGAAGAATCATTAATTCATGGGATGAAGCCAGAACCGTTTGGCCTGCCCATGCTGAAATGAGGCAGTATTGATAAAACAAAGGGGAAAATATCAGAGCTATTTAAAACCCACTTTTTTCCCACCTAGAGGAATATTTTGGACATAATTCCAGGAGGATATTTTAATGGTCAACCTCAGTCAACTTTTTGCTGGAAGAGGATTTTTCCAATACCTAAATCAGAGGGACACATGAATATTAATTTCAGAGAGGCTATTCAGAAAAAAGAAATTTACCAAGTGACCTATTTGCTCAAAAATAGAGATTAAAACACATCCTCCCTCCTCCCCCCATCGAAGAGAAACAGAATCTAACTTACCTGCACCCCAGTGCTGCCCCTCCCCCATGTCCCCCTCCCCAAACAATGTCCCCCTCCCCCGGGTGATGACTTTTGGTCGAGCTGGGGGTAACCACCTCATTTAAAAAAGCTTATCCTAATGTAAGGCAGGATTATTGACTGTCTGATTCCCACCCAACCCCTCAAAAGTTACCCTGGAATATAAGTCACTGTGAAACATACCATAAAGCACATGGTTCCTTACCTTTTCTCTTAGTCATGTTCTCCTGTATCTTCAAAAGAAAAATAACAATAATATCGAACCCCCACAATCATTGCATTAATCAGGGCTACTGTTTGCAAATGATCTGATCACAAAGACTTAAGGAAAAAAAAGGGAATTTTTTGGTTCACGTGGCAGAAAAGTCCAGGAGTGTAATGGGCTCAGGCAGGGCTGGAAGCAGCTGGTTGAATAATGTCATCAAGACACTGTTTCTTTCTCTCTGTCTCTGTGTTTCTCTCCCTCCCTCCCACTCTCAATCCCTCTCTTCATTTTTCAAATCAGGCAGGCTCTCCCCATGTGCAGGACCCCATTAACACTGGGTTTACATCCTCTTTTTAAGCAGCAATACCTGTGGAATATGGCTCCTCTATTCCAAAAGCTCCAACAAAGGTCCATGAATTGAGTCCTTTGTCTTGGAAGGGAACTTTTAACCTCTCATTTGTTCACTCATCCATTCCATTGTCTTCTTGTCCTTCTGCCCATCTCTATGCCACTCTCTATCATGTGCTAAGTTTCGGAGTCCCAGACACAGCCTTTGCCTTCAACCAACCTTCCTTTTGAACCAAGTTCTTTCTTTCTGGTGCTCGGAGAATACAGACCACCAACTCAGCTGTTGCAAGCACCCATCCTTGCAGCAAAACAGATGCGGTTAAGAGTGACACAGCTGTTTTTTACTCCCCTAGAAATTCCTTATAATGGCTTAGTTTTCCAGCTAAATGAAGAAAGACCTGGAAGACTGGCCTTGGCTCTAAGAAAGGATGAAGAGTTTGAAGAGTGAAGTCTGCTGACGTGATGACCTTTGGGATCTTACTGGAGCACAGAGAAGCAGCTGAGGAGAGTGCAGCCCTGGAATGTTGCATATGGCACTGAAGCTGGATGAAGTGAAGGCAGAAAGTTCATGAAGACGAGTTGGGGATGAAATGTCTGGAGACCAAATTAAAAGAACTATAGCTTCACACAAACATGCACACACACACACACGCACACACGCACGCACGCACTTTGGAATTTAAGTACACTGTGGGCTCACTTAAGCTCTGCCTGTGTTTGAGTGTATATGTGTCTGTGTTTATCTTATATATTCTTCTGAAAGTTGGGAGATTGGGAGGAGGAACCAAGAGGCCCACGCAGAGGGCAAACAAAGGAGAGTGCAGCCTCTGAGTGCCAACAGGTTGCCTAGTCTATAAATGCTGCCTCTTCCTTGAAGCCTGTGTCCTTCCATCCCCTTGAGATCTATACCCACCTGAATGCCTTAGAACCTGGCTTGCCCTCACTTTAGTGTTATTTTACTCTTTTGGGGGATTTGTTTAGTTTCCAGATGAAAGGGACAGTCTAATGCAGAAGACCCTCATTGAACCTTTTTTATTCACATATCCCTGGAATCTCCAATTCATGGAACTGAAGACACCATCCCAAGTGTGTAGAACTCCACAACTTCCACACCACCTTTGCATCAATTTTATCATTAGCAGATATTTGCACACATTGAAAATCCACCATGATTAAACATTTGATGACATGCTAGGCACCATGTTGAGTGAATTGTGTGTATCTTCTCTTGTTTAAACCATCTAACAACCATGTGAGAATAAATATTATTGTCCTCATTTGACAAAGTGTCAGAGAGGTTAAGCAGCCATCTCATTAATAACAAAGCAAGATTCAGGCCCAATCACTGTGCTCTTTCCAAAAATATTAACTCAATACTTTGCTCTGGACGCGCAGGCTCAGCGGCCATGGCTCACGGGCCCAGGCGCTCCGCGGCATGTGGGATCTTCCCAGACCGGGGCACGAACCCATGTCCCCTGCATCGGCAGGCGGACTCTCAACCACTGCACCACCAGGGAAGCCCTAACTCAATACTTTTGACATGGGCACTGAGCAAACACTTGTCGAATGAATGAACAATTCTGCATTGTGAATTTCACACAAGTTCAGTGTTTCCTGTCGTGTTCCCGACTCTGATGCATAGGTAATGTCGGGGGACTGAAAATTAGGGAACTCCTGATTCTAGCAGATTGTCCTACTCCCATTCTGTCTCTTAGGAGCCATTGACACACTGAGTCCCAGGTGGAGATCCTTAGCTGAGCTTAATGGATCTCGGTTGGGTTCATTAATGCCATTGTGGTTCAAAGACAGTCAATACTCTCGCCACTGCCTCCGATCAGACTGCATGAAAAAAAGGAATGCAACTTCTTCCTGTGTTTTGCCCAAGCACAGTATGTTGTGTGGGTAATTTCTGGTCTGGCCAGTAAAAACCTCCGGGAGCCTTCGTTTAGGTCTTTAATTATGAACTGTAGGGGACACCACAAAATAAATACTTAAAATGTCTAGACAACCAGTCATCAGAGTAGGATAATTAACTTCAAACATTCTAAATTGTTGGAGGAGTCGTTATTCACCTTCTGTAGTTCCTTTCTATATCCTACCCCGGCCAATATGTTTGCAGCAACAAGGCTGGGGAACCAGTTGAAACCTTCTTCTGATACAAAGCAGCCTCTTTTCCCCGGCTCTTAAATGACAAGTCACAAAATGACCAGAGAACATACAATAAAGGAACATAAACTGAGACCATTAGTTTTTCCAAGGAAGGAAAAATCTCTCCACTTTTTAATTATATCAAAACACAAAACAGCAGGAAGGCAGATTTGAAGAAGAAGAATTACTATTTTATTTATTTAGTCTATTTTATGTCTTCTGTCTTAATTTTTTATTACTAGAACAATATAATCAAGCCATCCTGATTTAATGCTCAGTAAGTTTGCCTCCTGACATCTAAAATGTGATTAGGCTGCTGTTGAACCTGGGGTGTTTCTCCGCCTACCCGTTCTCACCTCCCACATACTTCCTCCAAGGAAGCGTTTTTAGCATTGAACGCACATTAATTTTGTCATGATCCAAAACCAAAACACTCTATGAAAGAGATATGGATTTCACAATGTGAATTTGCTGCAAACGTGTCTCAGACTCCAGCCTCCACTTTAGAAGGGGCCTGGGGGGACCCTGTTGTTAATCAAGTCCAAAACCTGAACTCAAACAGCCTGTCTTTGGGCAACGAATAGATTTTAAAACTACGAGCTGTGTGAGTGCGGAGCTGAGCTTGGCTCTGAGGCAAAAGTAGGCTGTTCAAAATGTCAACGGCTTCCTTCCACATACTCTTTCACATCGTCCTCCAAGCAGACAATCTTTAATAAGACATCAAATAATTAATAAGAATTCTCATTGTTTGATTCTGATGTCATTTTCCTTTCAATGAAAGAAATGCCCCATCAACTGTTATGGAGCGAATATTTTATATTCCATTTATAATGACCGTACTTAATTGCCACAGCTCTAATTAAAGGTGATATCCGATTGCACGCATGTACTTTTTAAAAACCGTAATTGTCTTGTGCAAGCCACTGAATAGATTTAAGAATCTTCAATAACAAAATTACATTAATAGAATATACTATTAAATATGATTGATGGCAAAATTGGACCCCTCCTCTACCACACAAAAGCACACACTACTTTTTGAAGATGGTGCTTGGAGTGTCAACAAGAGAGCCCAGGGAAAATAGACTGGAACCACCAAGGCCTGCTTTCCCCTAAAGAAAGGGCAACATCTTGGTAAGAATAAGAGGTGCCTCTAGCATTTGAGCTCCCTGCTAGGTGAGTTTATGGAAAGTTCTTTGTCTGGCTCTGTGTAGAAACTCCACTCCCAGTGAGGGCCAGAGGAGCCCATGATAAAAAGGTACTCTGGGTTTATAGAGAGATCTCCTTACTGGAAAGGGCAACAGTAGTTAAACCATTTCAGACTAACACTTCAGTATGGACTTGTTGATGGACAACTGGGATCAAGGTTTGGTGGTCATGGACCGTTGCTCAGAGTCTAGTGGAAGGAAATAAGGAAACAAGAAATGATTCCAAAGACAACACTGAACTTTCTAATTCTGATGAGAGCATGTTCAGTTTCTCTTGCTCTCTTCCTGTTTGGGTATGGTTGGAAGAAGGAGGATAAATAAAGATCCTGAGCTCTGGATCCACTTAACAGGATGGCCACTCTTACTAAAGTGATGATAATAATGGCCACCATTAATTGGGTAGTTGGTCCTCAACGTGTAGCAGGTGCTGCGCTAGATATTTTACAGACCTAATCGCATTGGCTTCTTCAGGAAGTATATACTATTACTATTATTCTCCTTTGACAGCTGAGAAATCAAGGTTTCAGGAAGTTAAGCAACTTGTACCAGGTCTCACAGGCTACTGTCAGAGCCAGCATTTAAACCCAGGACCAGCTGATTTTAAAGATTTTGCCCTTAACCACAGAGCTGTATGGTCTAGAGCAAGATGGCTGAAACTTCTGGAGGAATGACCCTTTTTTCCAGCCTAGACAGCTGGATGGACTTTGCCTGAAGGGCTTAGTTCGTTAACCTAAAACTAGCCTCATAAATGTTTATTGAAACAAGCTCATTAATTTTCATTGTATTGGTTCTGAGATGGCTAAGGGAGAAACAGTTCTCATGGTGAGAATAAGACAGAAAGGCTGAGAATGCCTTAGAAAGTGAGTCTGCAGTTTTCCAGTGCCCCCCCCCATAATGCTGCTCACGTGGAAAGAACTAGAACCATCTTCTTTCCTCCTCCACCAACATAATGCTGAATGCTCTGGCTTAATGCCCATCTGTTAGAGGCAGGCCCTTTACCACACAGACAATGGAGGTGCCAATACGAACTAGAGCAGAGATGAGATTTCTTGGTCAATTAAGCCTCCAAATGCTAGATAGTAAAACCACATCACTGATGGGCACCAATGAGGAAGGTGAGAAAAGTCTGACTTGGTATATTTTTTCCAGCTTTACTGAGATATGATTGACAAATTAAAAATTGTACATATTTAGGTGGTACAATGTGCTTTTTAAGGTGTATAATATGATGATCTAATATACATATACATTGTGAGATGATTACTACAATCAAGTTGACTAAGACATCCATCACCTCATGTAGTTACCTTTTTTGTTGTGGTGAGAACACTTAAGATTTACTCTCTTAGCAAATTTCAAGTATATAATACAGTATTATTAACTATAATCACCATGCTGTACATTAGATCTCCAGAACGTTTTCATCTTCTACCTGAAAGTTTGTACCTCGGCCAGCATCCGCCCGTTTCCCTCACCCCTCCACCCCAGGCAACCACTGATCTATCCTCTGGTTCTATAAGTTCAACTTGTTTAGATTCCACACATAAGTGAAATCATGCAGTATTTGTCTCTCTCAAGGTACATTTTCAAGGAAGGTAGTGTGCTTTACTCTAGAGAGAATTCTAATAACCAGTGCATATAAAATGTATTTTATTCCATTAGTAATAAAATAAGTGTAAAATTTAAAAATAATATATCATTTTCATCAATAAAATTAGCTAAGATTTAAGAGAAATATATATTGCACAGCAATAAAAAGGAAAAAACTGCTTATACATGCAGTAATGAAGATGAATCTCAAATGTATGTTACTAAGTATGAGAAGCTCAAAAGGTTACATATGGCATGATTTCATTTATGTGACAATCTGGAAAAAGCAAAATCAAAGGGACGCAAAACGGGATAGAGTTGGGAAGGGGAGGTGGTTACACAGGAATATGGGAGAATGTTCTATATCCTGATGATGATGGTGATTTCCCAACTATATACATCCGTCAGAATTTAGAAAACTTGACATTAAAAGTGGTGAATTTTTCTGCAGGTAAAATACTTTAATTTGAAAATGGAAAAACTAGCATAATCTCAGTTTTATAAAAAAGAAAATATTCTGATATCCATACAAAGAATTTTAACCATTCTTATATCTGGTGATAGTTAACGGGTGTTCTTTACTTTCTTTTTTGATCCCCCAAAATTATGTAAATTCTTTTTAGAGTTAATAGATTATTTTGTTAATAGAGTCTGGAAAAATTATTTTAATGTTCATTAAAGAAGAAAGATAACACCCAGTATTAATGAGTGGATGATAAAATTAGCACCTGTACACCATTAGGAAAAGTTTATATTAATGATATAGTAATACGTCTCAAAAGCATTATAATATGTGTGCCTATTTTGGTATTTATAGTAGGAGAAGTGACAGTATTTGTCTGCACATGGATATTCATTGCATTGTTTATAATAGAGAAAACTTTGAAGTCTAAGTGTCTAATATGATAGGAGACTGGTTAAATGAATTATGATATATCAATTCCGTAGTGATTATAATCATGATTATAATGTAGGTGATTTGATATGGAAAGATGTTCAATGATAAAGAAGCATATATGCATTTTCTTTGTTCCTCCCTTCTAAGTTACTTTTAATCTTCTGTTGCATTAATGACATCTTTGTTCTTTTTTTATTTTTAGTTTCCTCAGATACTTTGGAATTTATCCACTACTTTTAATTTTTTTTTTAGTGGCTCCCCTTTAAAGATAATTTAGAGAGCTGTAAGAATCTGGGTTGACCGTGATTTTCTCCAGCACTTTGAAAATATCATTCCATAATTTCTCTATGAGTAGGCTATTTTGGTTTGTTTAGTTTTATTAAACATTTTACTTTGAGATCATTATGAGACTGACATGCAATTAGTATAATGAGAAAGAGAGATCCCATGTACCTTTATCCAGGCTCCCCCAGTGGTAACTTCTTGCAAACTGCAGTAGTTTCACACCCAGGGTACTGAACTATACATCAAGATGCAGAACATTTCTATCACCTTCAGGATCCCTCAAGTTGCCCTTTATATCCACATCCACATCTTGCCTGCTCCACCCCCTTCATAATTCCTTGTAACCGCTCATCTGTTTTCCATTGCTATACTTTTATCACTTAAGAGTGTTACAGAAATAAAGTCATATAGTAGGCAGTCTTTTGAGATTGGCTTTTTTCACTCAGCATAATCCTCTAGAGATTCATGCATGTTATTTTTTGTATCAATCATTCCTTTTCATTGCTGAGTAGTATTCCCTGGTATGGCAATCCCGGTTGGTTTAACTATCCACCTGTTGAAAGACATCTGGGTTGTTTCCAGTTTGAGGCTATAATAGCAACTGGCAAGAACATTCCTGTACATGTTTTGGTGTGAAGAATTTTTCATTTCTCTGGGATAAATGCCCAGGAGTGCGGTAGTTTGGTTTTTATCAATCCTCTCAGCACTTTAGATAGACTAATCTCTGAGAACTAAGAGCTTTCTTCAAATTTAGAAAAGCCTCAGTCATCCTCATTTCTGAAACTGCTTCCTCACTCTGTACTTCACATTTTCCTCTTGGAACTCTGGGACACCTCAGTGTGTCACGTTTAACTGCTATTTTTCCGTGTGCTGGAATTCCTCAATCCTACGCTGTCAATTTTTTATGACTATTTCCAGTCAAAGATTTTCCTGTGTTTTCAAATCTGAGTTATTTTCAGAATTTCGAATGGTTTCCTTCACATATCCTTCTTTTTCTATTTTCTTTCTGCCTGGACCACTGGACCACCAGAGAATTCCTGACATCATCTTAATTTTAAATCACTATGATGACCCGTGTAACTTTTAGGGTTATTCATGGTAATACTTCCAAGTATACAAAATAACTCCAGATTAGCTTTTAAAATATTCACAAATACTTTAGGGGAATTGCTTAATGAATTGGTAAGAATATGTTCTAATTAGTCTATTGATTTTAATTGGTAATAAGAATTTCTGAAGGATCTTCCATTCTAGCCAACATTTTATTTATTCAGCATCTGTTAAATACCAAACTCCACAACAGGAGCCATGGGGTTATTAAAGAAAGTAACGATGGGGCCTTTCCCCTTAAGGAGTCCAGCTAGGGAAACAAGACTTATAATAACGATATACAATAGAATGACCTGAACACATGAGGAAGACGTACAACAACTTATGTAAGGGGTCAGAAAAAAGAACAAGCACCGTCCTGAACACATTGTCAATGAACGTTTGTTTACATTGATTGCTTGGTTACCAAATTCTCTATTGATCAAGGTTAAACCCCACCCCGACCCATACTTGAAAGGTGTAAATGCTGAACTAAGGTAAAACAGATTGTTGAAAAATTTCTCTATGTAATTAGATCAATTGCAGAATTATTTCCAGCTAAACTCAAAGTCTCTAGTTAGCATGTCTTGGAATGCAAGTGAAGCAGTTATCCAATTTGAAGAAATATTCCTTAGGGTGGTGTGTTCATTAGATGTGTAACTTTGTCAGAGCAGCACCGCGTTACGGATTTTTTTTACAGCCAAGTGGTGAGAAAAAGTACCTCACAACATATAAAGTGAAAATGGTGCGTGTTCTCAAATCTTTACACATTTTTCTGACTGATCATTGGTTCCTCGCAAGGCTGGAGGTTTGTGTGAACCATGCCTGCAGGCTACATATGTTAAAGGTTAACGGGAAAATGTGCACCAGAAATCAAACGTAAGATTCTCTTCGATCAGTTCAGTGGGCCTGCTTATCCAGCTGGATTATTAGTGGTTTCTTTACAGCTGCATATGGACCAACCCCCCACTGTCTGTATGGAGAAGAATTACCTGCAGAGCTGACCCGTTCTATGGTTGTTTGTGAAAATAAATGTCTACATTTTCGGGTTTTTTTCTACACTATTTACAGAGTAGTGTGATACTTTTTTGTTTAGAAAATTTTTATTATTTTAAAACTAGAATAGAATAAAAAATTAAATATATAGGCAGCTACACAGGGATGAACGTCCACTTCGTATATAGGCAGAAATGTATTTTAAGTCAAATATTTTATATCAAAGAGATGTGCAAGCTGGAGCCAGCAGCCACCTGATTTTCAGCAGCTTTCACTGCATCAGAAAACAGACAATAGGCAACGCATCCTTGTGAAGATCTGTGCCACGGAAGCTGAGCTGTCAGCTACTTCGCTCATCAATTACCTTTGTCTGTTCAGCAAACCCAGAGTGTGCCTTCAGCCCTATTGGCACGGATGCCAAGACTGGAAGCAACTGAACAGGAGAGCAAAAAAGGAAAATCAAGTCTGAAAACCCACCCAGGCCAAGATCTAGAGAAAATGATTCTTTACAGAATTGATAATCTGGCAGGAGTGGCAGTTGGTATCATCACTTCAAAGTGTGATTCATTTGAGCACATCTTCTAAAATTAAAAGCGGGCTCTCCCTATATTACAGGAATTCACTTCTCAGTATCCATCCTCAAAAAATACATTTACACAAAACCATGTGCAAGAAGCTCACTGTAAAAAAGTGGGTAATGAATTGTGTCCATCAACAAAAGCTGGTTAAATAAGCGGTAAATATAATGAAGTGAATCAGCATCTGTCAACATGGGGTCTTCTCTAAGAATCAAGGCTGAGTGGAAAAATAAAAACTGATTTCAGAGTAAAATACACAGCTGAACACTCTGTATGTTAAATCAGTCCATCATAAAACAATACAATTTCTTTTCCAGGAGTGAGTGCATTATTTCTCTATATGCAAATTATGGAAGCAGGTTTGGAAGTTAACATCGCAGACTGGTTAACAGTGACTACCTTTGTGGAGGTAAGAGGAGACCAGAATTTAAGAGAAAGTGTTTTAAAGGAACACTGTACCTTTATTTGTAAGGTTGTGATTACACATATCCTTCATTTTAATATATATTATGCATATGGCTTATAAAATTAAAATAAACCAATGGAAAACAATGCAACTCTGTGTGCTTCAAGTCTAAACTCATCCAATATATAGGTAGGATTTGTTCAAAATTCTTTGAGATTTCTCTTTCTTGAGTTGATGTCATGATTCTGAGCATCGAAGATTCTTAGAAAGAGGCAAGAGTGATACAATGAAAGCTTCTTCCCACCCCTCTTTTCATGCCTGCAGAGGGGCACAATCAAACTATTCTGCAGAAATTAGGGTGGCCGCATTGATCTCTGCTTCTTCAGAACCTCTTCGCTTTGAACCACCTCTATGTTGTATCACATAAGCCTTCACCACTCGCTTCAAATCGCCTAAATCAACAATGGATTCTTGAAGCATCCAGCACTGTATTGCGATGGAACAGGCATGACACACAGGCCAGTCTGGCAAAGAGTGTTAAGGAATGTTGGATAGACCAGAGGTCTATGGGGTGGACTCGGAATTTTTCAGCCCTCTGGATCACAGATGCACTGGCAAGAGACCCAAGGAAAATATGAGACCATCAGGAGTTATTGGGAAGAGGGGAGCTCTCTTTCCCTGGAGTTGCTGAAACTGTTGGTGGCCATGTTGTTACTGCAAGGGAAGAGATGTTTGAAAATGGAGCCAAAAACAACAGAAAAATGAGACATGGTAAAGAAGAAAACATTCTCAGTAGCACTGATTTGCTCTTGGGAATCCAACCATGCCTTGATGTAGAAACACCCATGAACTTGTTAAATTATGTGAGCCAATAATTTCCCTGTTAAACTTAATCCTTTGCCCCCAGATATGTCCTGTCTAAAACCTCCATCCTATTGAGACCAGCTCATAGATCTCTGAGGGCGAGAGTGGAGGGTGAAGGCCACTCTCCCATGCTTTGTTTTGAGTTGGTGGTGGGCCTGGACCAAGTTTTTGATCTCCAGGGACTGGAAGCATACAAGACTTCTTTAGGGAAGGGGAAGTTGTCAGAGTCAGAAGGTCTATTCAGAGGGGAGCTTTCTGAACACAGCTGGGGATGCCATTCTCAGTGAATCTGGCAAAACTAAGGTCCATGGAGATTCAACCCAGACAGATACCAGGGAGCCAAAGTATATGACTTGTCATAGTCAGTTTATATTTAATCCAAGAGGAATTGAGCTCCTACCTCCACAGCCTTGATTCATCTCTCCTGCTCAATGTAAGTCTCTCTGACCCTTAGGTAGAATAGACTCTGGTTTTAGAAAACATTTTCATACACCATATTGAAGGTGATCCTTATAGCTGGTTGTAAAAGAGCCTGGTAGGGAATGAGAATCTCCCTTTTACAAATAAAGAAACCGAGGTCCAGTGGTTTTCCTAAGGTCCCCAATTAAAACCCTCCCATAACAACCATCTATATTTAAATGGCATCTACACACTTGTCCACGGCCTCCTTGGCTTTTTCTCATCTGGTCCCTGTCTGTTCCTCCCCTATCTCACCATACCTCTTATCCCAGGAGAAGCAGCCCTTCTGCCCTGCATCCACCAGCACCAGCAGATTTATTGCCTTGATTTATTGCCTTGATGTTTTGCTCTCCTGATTTTTACCTGGCTGGCACTCCCTCACTTTCCAGATCTCAACTCAAATATTGTGTTCTCAAAGAAGCTTCCCTATAGCGCTACCCAAAGTAGTTTCCTCCCATCACCCTGTATCACATCATATCACATTTTTCTTTCCTTTACAGCTCTCACCATCATCTGAACACATCTTGTTCTTGCTGTTGTTGCTGTTACTGTTTGGTGTGTTATGAGGGTTCTACCAGAGAAACAGAACCATAGGATATATGTACTGGCATATATATACATACAAAGGGGTTTATGAAGAATTAGCTTATGTGATTGTGAGGGCTGGCAAGTCCAAAATCTGTAGAGTGGGCCAGCAGGTTGGAAACTCTTAGGCTGGAACTAACACTGCAGCCCACATTTTCTTCTTCCTCGGGGAAACCTCAGTTTTGCTACTATGGCCTCTCAACTGAATGGGTGAGGCCCACCCAGATTGTCAAGAATAATTTCCTTTAATTAATGTCAACTGACTATAGGTATTAACTGATTATAGGTATTAACCACATCTACCAAATACTTTACAGCAACGCCTAGATTCGTGTTTAATTGAATAACCGTGTACCATAAATTGCCAAGTTGACACATGAAACTGAGGGCTCCACCATCACATCTGGGGGCTTATTTATTGTTCTTCCCCCTTGGGAAAGTAAGTTCCAGGAGAAGAGAAGTCTTGTCTGTCTTGTATCCCTAAGTACCTTGTTGCATAAGTGATTGATTGAGTGACAGGCAGCCATTTTCCTCCAGATGGTCCAGGTAAACCCAGGTGACATCTCAGGGTGGCCACAAGGTGGCATCTGCTGGAGGGTTCCTGAGCAGCTGCCCACTGATCCTTAACGCAAAAGAAACTGAAATTTGGGGCCAGGTCGCCAAACATCTCATGGTTTATGTGGGGAGTGAAAGCAGCTAGGGCGCTCCTTAGACGGAGCCAAGAGCAGCTGCTTCAAACCAGGGCATCTGATAAACCACTGAGTAATGATAGGTCCCTGATAGGAGAGAGCTCTCTGCCCTTCACAGTGGCAGTGGTACCAGTGAGCCATTTTGAGGACCCTCTCCCCAGCGGGAGGGGAATCAAGAGAGGACTGAGCCCCGCTGAGGCAGGTATGAGCATCTTCAACATCTGTAATACATTTATACTATTATTATTATTACTGATTTAGATGTTATACATCTTCCCCAATAGATTGTAAACACCTTGAGAAGAAGCAATTGCACTGTTTCCTTAAACATTCGATCATAGCTGGAACAGTGCTTGGCCATGGTAGGCACTCAGTCGACATTTGAAGAAGGGTGATCAAGGAGGGGAGGAGTGAAGGGAGGGAAGGGAAACGGGAGGGAGGGAGGAAGGAAGGAATCCATTACTATTCACTGAACCAGCATTAGAGGCTTAGGGGCACCTGAAATCAGAGCTCTGTGGAGGGCAGAGAGGCTAGGTGTCAGGCTGGCTTTCAGTCCCCACATCCAGGAATTTTTTCCTCTATTACTGAGTCAAAATGTTGCTGTGGGGCGACAACATGACCAGAATCATCAAAAGCTAACTAAGCATTAAGCTAGATTGATGAGTTTACAGTGAATCTTGATGCTGTAGTCTTTTGGGTTTTCATCACAGGGGTCAGAGATAACCCGGTGACACTGATTGTGATGAGGCAAGAGGAGGGGTGCACAGAGACCGAGATGGAAGTGGGGTGTCCTAGTTACTGGTCCCAGTTCTGCACCAATGATTCTTGGGCAAACCTCTTTCTCTCCATGCCTGGAGTCACATCTTCAAAATTAAGGGGATGGAGAAAATCAGTGGCCCTCAAACTTTATTTTGAAGCAGTGGAATCTTACAAGGAATCCCAAAATATAAAAACAGAGCAGTAGAACTTAATTGGTATATGCATATTATATATTCAAATGTATGACATTTACTTATACAGATATGAACAATAAGATGCGTTGGTATAAGCCAACTGTTAAAATTGGGGGTAATGAAAGAGGCAGCTTTATATCTACTCTAATCATCTGATTTATTTTTAATTTTTGTTTTCATGGCAAAACAAGGAGATTCTCACAGACAACCACTTGCAAATGGTAAATGCTCATTTTTCAATCTCAGAATCTTGTTTTATCGAAATGGCAAGTTAAGTTTATTCCAAGGTCTTCAGAAAAGTGAGTTAGCCTGGCAACACAATTTAACATCTTTGGGGTTACCAACAGGCTAAGATACGTTTTATTAACTCATAAGCAGCAGAATTTTAAAAATTTCCACAGTATGGTTAACAGATATCCAAAAGAATGGTTTCAGATCCTTTGAAACACCAAGTGAACAATCTGAACAGCATTAGGCTGGAGGATTTCTACAGGTCCCTCTGTCTCTAAAAGGCTCTAAGTCTGAATATGTATTTGTTGAGCACATACTATACCATGTGCTAGTCCCCAGCGACAGAGGTGATTATGACCCAGAACATTTTTCAGATCTTTCACTGTAAGGTGTTTTCATATATTATTTTATTTTGTCCCCTCCCTCCAAACCTGTAATGCACATACTATTATCTCCTTTTTTTATAGACAGGGAAACTGAGGCTTAGAGAAGTTAACAATTTTCCCAAGGACAATAGTTAGTAAGTGTCAGTACTGGGACTCAAACCCACATCTGTCCACTCTGGATGTCTTGCTCTTAACCATTTGGTAACATTTTTCTAGTTCTTTAAACCTTTGATTCAGAGCAGAACTGGTCCTGGCCACTTCTGGTCCAGGAAGAAGAGGGGGTGACACCCCAGCCATCTGAGGAGGCTGGTGACTGGACTTCTGTGGGCCCTTGATCCCCTGGTTTGCTCTGATAATACTTCTCTCATAACAGCTTCAGCAGCCAAGCCCACCCGGGCTGCTGGCATGGCTGCCAGGTCTCCTCCGCAGGGAGAAAGAACGCCTCCCATTAGCAAGTGCTGCAGCTCGGAGCATCCCCGGGATGGGAAGCATCTGTTGCTGCTCCCATTGTTCCAGCTGAGAGCACGCTAATTGTCCTCTCCAAAGTTGGACTGTAGTCTCTTGCCAGAGGGAAATTATGGACCCTTTTTCAGCAGGCGCACTGTCCTTTCTGCAGCTGTCAGCTGAGTGGCCCCAGGAGGAACAGGCTGATTCGGAGGGGAGGGAGGATGGAGGCCCATCATGCATCCTGATCTATACAGAGAAGGAAAGTTAGCACAGCCCTGTGAGAAAGCAGGGCACCCGCCAGACACTGGAAGGCTGGCGACAACCCTTCTTGACCATTCCACTTGACTCCCTGGCATGCGTGATGGCTGTGGTGCTGTTGGATAATTCAGGGGCTCAAATGGAGGTAGCAGCATGGAGTAAAAAGTAGTAGAACAGGCATGGGGGTCAAACTGAGCGGGCTCAAATCCCAGCTCTGCCACTTGTTAACTATGACCTTGGGCTTCCCTGGTGGCACAGTGGTTAAGAATCCACTTGCCAATGCAGGGGACATGGGTTCGAGCCCTGGTCTGGGAAGATCCCACATGCCACGGAGCAACTAAGCTCGTGCACTGCAACTACTGAGCCTGCGCTCTAGAGCCCGCAAGCCACGACTACTGAAGCCTGTGCGCCTAGAGCCCGTGCTCCACAACAAGAGAAGCCACCGCAATGAGAAGCCCGAGCACTGAAACGAAGAGTAGCCCCCCGCTTGCAGTAACGAAGACCCAACTCAGCTAAAAATAAATAAATAAATTTACTAAAAAAACAAAACAAAACTATGACCTTGAGAAATCACTATCACTTATTTACCTTACTAGGAAACTGGGAGGAGTACAGAAGCCAATTAAAAAACATAAAATGTCTAGCAGAGATTTGGGGTATAGCCAGTGCTAATAAATATGATTTCTTCTTCTTATTATTATTATTATTACTGTTGTTATTATTGTACCTCTAAGTATTTAATCATCTGTGTGGAGACAGTCTACATACACAAGGTCTCCTAAGTAAGGAGGTAAAAGGAGTATACAGAAACAGAATAGGTATTCATATATATTCAAAAATATTTTAAGTCTTTTTAAAAGTTTTTTAAATTTTTTATACAATTTTTAAAGGTTACACTCCACTTACAGTTATTACAAAATATTGACTATATTCCTCGTGTTGTACAATACATCCTTGTAGCCTATTTTACACCCAAGTACTGGAAACCAGTCCCAATGTTCTGAAATATGGGCACCGCCTACACTAGCAAACAAAACTCTGTAATAAAACACAATTTTTAAGCAAAAATAAAATTTTAAGTCACCTACTATGTTTCAGGTATGTGCTGGCTGTTAAGCTTCTAGCTGCCAACGAGATGACCTGGCCCTACTAGGAAGTCTCGTAGGATGGGTGTTCTGAACTGGAGTAGCAACGAGTGTTGGAAGAATTTGCTGGAAGCTTTGGCAAACTGTTGGAAGGCACAGAGCCTCGAGCCACTTCATGGCTCCAGGGTTACCATTTCTGCACGGAAATCTTGGGTCTCAGCGCCATATGACAATGCAACAGGAAGAGCGCAGGTCTGGGGATGAGCCTTGCCCGCCCCTAGTCCAGTTCCAACACTTCGGGTTGTGAGACTTTGGCAAGTCCCTTCTTCTTCCTTGCCCCCATTTAGCTATAGCACAAGGATAATAATTGCTGACTCACCTACAACACAGTGGTGCTGCAAGGAGGGACCAAGCAACCCAACCACCCTGTGAATGTCTTTGGAATCCAAATAAAAGGTGTTATCACCATTATCTTTCTTCTCTTAGAGACTCCAATACCTTGGGTATTGTCCAATTCCCCAACATGAAGATTCCTACTTTGAATTGAATTTATAAGAATTTGTGAGTTTGGTTCCTACACACACACACACACACACACACACACACACACACACACACCCCATCCCTAAAGAGCATATGATATCCTGGGTCAGACATGCTCATCACAATCACGTCCTTCTATCTAAGGCAGAGAAAGGAGATGTACCCATGTTACCTCTATGCTGTTTTTGATCTGGCCCCCAAACACCCCAGGATCAAACTTAAAGGGCAAATACTTCCCAGAGAGGAGCATATCAAGGTAAATTCACCATAACTACAAATGAACTGTAATCTAATCATATCATTGAAGACCTACCGGCAGGCCCAGTGTTCCCCTGTACTGCCTCATCGTGGGTCAAAGGAGAACATGAGGCCTGGAGGGAAGAAGCCGTAGACACTCAACAAATATTTCTCATGCTAGGAACTGTATTTGGAGTTAGAAGCAGAGTGGAGTGCAAGACAGATGAATGTCATTTTATGCATCATAGAGCTTAGTGTCTAGAAGAGAAAAGAGGTCATTGAAATATTCCCACAAATGTATCATTTCAGACTGTGGTGAGGGCTCTGAAGGTAAAGTACAGGGTGTTAAAAAAAAAAGTGCAGAGAGATTGGGAGGAGCCTCGTAAGCAGCAACAAAAGGGGTTAAATTAAAAAGGAAAAAAGAAAAACACTATTTAACCAGTCAATGAAATTAGGTAAAATTATCTGCTTGTCTTTATGAAAAGATCTAATGCTGCCCTTTACAATAAAGGCTTGCAAGATACAGTAAAATTAATTTTATGTTGGGCTGCCAGGTGCTGTTATGAGACCATGTTTATGTGAGCAGTCCCAGCACTTCAAACATTGAGTTGTAAAGGCCGAGTCTCAGGAGTGGCTTAGTGAGGAAAAACTCAAGTCCCGGCATTCCCCCTGGGGCTAAGTCTCAGCAAGCTTTATGGCTGGACACCCTGTTGGGTGTTTTTCCTTAAACAGTCCCTCCTGACAATACGTGGCAGAGCTCTGAATGAGAAATGGTATGATCTGTCTTTGGGTTTTTGCTCAGCAGCAAGGTGGAAGGGAATTGGGAATGTCTGTCTTTACTTAAAAACTAGGTGAGAATAGTTCCTATATAGAGAGACACAGATTGGACTTTCTCCAGTTCCTGAATAAGAGGAGGCAGGCTCATTGCAGGGAAGAAGAAAAAGAGCTCAAGCAAGCAGGCTTGATTGGAAGAAACTGGGACATTTTTTGAAGTGAGGACTTCCTGTTCTAACCAAGTCCTGGTGTAGACTTGTTGTGAGGAAGCTACTTTTCAGCCATGGCTGCATTTGCCTGCTTCCCTTGCATCTAGATGGGATCATGAAACACCACCAATGGAATAGGACCAGAAGTCCACTGACCTTGAGAAGCAAGTGTGCCTATACCACCTCCCCCCTCCTTTTCCTTTCCACTAGCTTCCTGCAGAAGAGCACAGTCACCTAAAAATCACATTAGGGATGACAGAGCCACAATGTGGAAGGAGCCTGGGTCCTGGAGTCAACACTCGGAGGCGAGCTAACCGCCAATTAGGAAGATCCATTTTGGACATTATGTGAGTGAGAAATCAACTTTTATTTTGTTTAAGTTGTTATATTGGGGAATTTTTTTTAGAGCAGCTAGTATTACTCCAATTGTATTATCCCAACCCTGGGATTGGGACTAGTACCTTTTCTTTACATTCCTTAATATGTAGCAAATATGTTGTTGCTATCCCTACTATGTCCATTGGAAATGTTGTTAATTGATTATAGCTTTTTTAATCAGTTTTTATGTGGTCTCAGAAACCTTCTTAACATTGTAGTTATTACCAAATTTTTGAAGTTGCACTCAGAATAACATTTATTTGCTATTACAGCATGACTATAAGCTTCTTAAGATAAGGGTTTAATATCCATCACTTATCTCATGGCCAGCACATAGCAGCAGCTCAAAAATGTTTGCTAAATGAATGAAGGAAGGGTAGATGTTCTGCAAAGAAGATCTACAGTATTCTTATATATTTACAATTTTCTTTAGGCCAAAGAGCTACCAAAAAAGGGAGAGCCATAGAGACAATTATTAGGGTAATTCAACTCGGGTATTAAGAGTCCTGGTAGACTCGGAGTAGCCATGCCAGGATGGAAGGTCTGTATTCACAGATAATCTCTCACCTCTGTATTTTACCTTGCCTGCATAGAAAAAGCAATCAAATTGTTCAGATCTGCTTGGAGCTCCAGTGTCAGGAGAGGTGAGGGGAAAAATTCACACTATTGTTTAGATGGCATCTTGAATATCACAGCCAGTCAGATGTTTACCTGCAGAGTCTGCCAAGAATCTATGTGAACAACAGTCCTTTGCATCACCAACTCCAGTAGGAGGACTCCTGCATCGGTAGTTTCATTTGATCATTGTTTAAGTAAAGAAAGCAGAGGGGAATTTACCCATTTCACGGATGAAGAGAGAATCCTAGAGGGAATATAACTTGACAGCATCATAAAATATTAAAGATAAGCTCAGATCCAGAACCCAGGACTCAAAATTTCATCCATCCATTCATTCATTGCTTCATTCAGCTAATATTCACTAAGTACTTATTTGTCATGCACCATGAGCCCCTGGGTCTTGCTTACCACATCCTCTTATCATTCTTCCACACACAGACTCATATTTCTTCCTCACGCTTGGTATTTTGTAGAGTATAGTCCTTTCCCTTCCACACTATCAGACTGTTAAGGTCAAAGTAGTGAGAGGAGTGTCACATGGCAAGACAGTATTGGACCCTGCTCTTGAAAACATGCAGAGTCTATAATTTGACTGGAAGTAACAGAGAGATGGTCTGAAGTCTTTGATTTCAGTTCCCAAGGGCCTGAAAGCATTCTCTCGGTGCCTTAGCCTGGGCTTCAGAGTTACAATTTGAGAAATGTAGCTTTCAGCTCAGAGCCTGGATCCGTAAAGACCACAGTCCAGCTTTGCTGGCCGTCAGCCATCAGAGCATCTGAGATAGACATGGAACCAGCCTGCTCGGTCACTTCCACAGACACTGGGCCACTCAGATGCAGATGCCAGCTTCCAGCCCAGGGTGCTCCCATCAAAGCAAAAAGGCTCTTCCCAAGACCTTCAGTGGGGGCCAAGGATGACTAGTGATGACCAGTTCCTTCGACCCCTGCTAGACCTGCATGGCTGTCAATTCCTTAACTTATCCTTAGAGGGAAGTAGGAATTCTCCTGGAAGGAGGATAGTGATTTCATAGGAGAAAATTAACTGTCATAGGGAAAAAAGTATTAGTGATCTCAGAGCACATGAGAGTATTTTTTTTTAAGTCCTTGGAAAACTCACTTTTACAGTCCTCCGAGACTGCTCTTTTTCCCCTCCTTCCCATAAGGTATTCTCCACTCCACTCTTCCCAAACTCTCAAATACACCAGTTTTATTCCTGCTTCCCCAACGTCTCATCAACAATCTGAAATGCATCTTTCCTTTCTACCTGTTTAAGCAAGTCCTGCTTCTAAGTCAGATTCAAGTTTGACAATGGAATCACTTCTTTCCCCACAACTTTCGATGGTCTGGAGTGAGGGGCCCACACCACAGCATTCATCACGGCTCCCTCTGTTTCTCTTTACGTGTGTCGATCCCACATTTCCTCTGAGATTATACGCCTTGTGCGGTACGGGCAATCTGTCGTGGACTCTTTCGTGTATAAACTTAACACTCCATTTTTTAAAAATCAAATGTTTTTCTTGCTGTTATTGTTTTTCAAGCATTGGGTGAGGCCTTTGGTCTCACATAATAGATGCTGTATTCTAAAGAGCTAATCCAAATTTGGGGTCTAAGTGGATTTGCCATCTGCTGTGAACAGTTTTAAGTAGATGAGACTGCCATGCGGGGAAGACTTTGGGGCATGGGGACAACCTCCCAAGGAGGTCCTGCACATACATCTGGGGATTAGCAATGTTGACATCTTTGAAAATGAGGTGACCCAAGCGAAAGTCAAGGAACTCAGCTTCCTCCTGTCTCAGTAACTTTTGGAAATCTCAGAGAAGAGACGGCATGCAGGTGAGACCCAGATCCAAAGGCCAGGCTTCCCAGATGAACATGCAGGCTTCCTGGGGAGGGAATACTGGTAACCGGAGAGGGGACACATAGGTCCCCTGTCCCGACCCACTTGTAAAAGACCCTGTATCAATTGCTCCAGTTTTCTCACCACATCCCACCCCCTCCAAAGCTGGCCGAGAGCCAGGCAGACCTCCGACATTAAAACTGGCGAATGAGATCCGAGCCCTGATCTCCCCTCCCCACCTCTTCGAGCGAGGAGGTCGAGCCAGCACCATATGTTGAAAGGGCCCAAGCACAATCCTATTACCATTGCAGGAGGCATTAAATAATTATATGAATTTACCTAAATATGGAACAAAGTCTACAAATCAGGGACACTTGGCCCATTTTCCAGCTGCACGTTTTTCTCTTGGCATGGCGCACTGTCCCGTTGGGTTCCCATTGCTACTTGGAGTGTTTCCTTGAATTGTGGGGCACATAGCTTCTCTTGTTCTGTTTAATTTTCTCAAAGCCCGTTCTGTATGCTGGCCACAAACTTATTATATGGAAAAAAATGGCCACAAAGGTGGGATTGTGCTGAAGTGTACCCTGAGGGGGAGTGCGTATAAATAGCAATTTCTCGTATATGAAACCTTCCAAGAGGCGGTCTTTCATGAGACTGCTTTCCAAAAAAGCTGAAGGAATGGAAAGGGGAAGAAAGGAGAGGGCAGGAAAGGATTCAAAGGGGAAAGGGAAAGGGGTTATGTCATGGAGTTAGAGGTAGGCCATCTGGGTTCCATGCGTCTGAGGACCACGAATGGGACTTTTCTTTGGTGGACTTTCCATGGAAACACCTCTTCTTTAGTCTGTATTTTCACTGTCAACGAAATCATGTTGACAGTGAGACATGTCTAAATCATGCACCTCTACCGTTTGCTGTGGAATTGGAGGGCTGACATGAGGGTCCTACCTACATAGCTCTGCCCCCCTTGAAACAGCCTGTCCTCACAGGAAGGCCAGAGTGACTGTCACCCACACAACCCAACTGGAAAGGCCAAGGAAAGGGAGGTCCTGGTCCCTTACAAGGTCCTCTGATCCAGGAACTGTCTGGGATTCCCTTCCTTGGAATAAGGGCTTCTAGAAGATGCTTCTCAAAGGCTCTGTGAAAGTCCAAGGTTTTTTCTTTTGTTTCTAGCCCCCTGAAGAAAGACTTTTGTTTGTTTGTTTGTTTCCGTCACAGCACTTGGATTCCTGTTACTTTCTAGTCCTGTCTCCTTGTGGACCAGTAACCAAGAGTGAGTGAGGACCAATCCACAGCCCACCCCTTGAGTAGCTCTCTTCTAAACCACAGGGAGATGAGATGCAGCTAAAATGGCCCCTTCTGACAGATGTGTCCATTGATGTTGGGTGTAGGCTGTCACATCTTTGTCAGAGCAGAGATATAAAATGAGCAGCTGGGGACCCAGAAGATGAACCTTCCCAGCCTCACAAGTTTACAGAGGGCCCACCTAGCCTGAAAAGAGTGCTTACTACTACCAGCCCTCACCACGGTCTCCGAGGTCTTGGGGGAAACTAGTCTTCAGATACGGCCAGGGTAGCTGTAGAAGCCTAAGCACGAAGTTTTAAGGTAATGTGTGTGTCTTTTTAAACGGTATTAAGATGTGGTTAAGACAATAGTGAAAAGATGTCAGAGGAAACAAAGAAAGGTGATTTTTTAAGTTCCTAACTTCCCCTCCCAAAAGCGTTGCCGGCCCCACCTCACAAAATATTTACTGTTCTGAAGTCAGGGTCTGGCAGGGCCTCTGCCTCTAGACATTATGAAAGATGCAATTTTCCTAACTTCGCCACCCTCCTTCCTGCTCACGTCCAGCCTGTTCTATCCGTGGCTTCTCTCTCTCCCCTGCTGTTAATTCCAGGCGTTAGGCAGATGCCGTTTCCTCGACAGTCTGGCAGTGTGCACTGCATCTCCTGTGAGCTTGTTAAAAATGCAGACTCTCAGGCCGTGCCATGCCCCCCACCTACCTCAGATCCCACATTTTAACAGCATCCTCAAGTGGCTTCCATTCACATGCTTCTCTTGGAAGCGATGACAGTGACATGTGCATTCAGTTCCACCCTCTGACATGTGGGAGATGGTATAAGCAGGACAACCTAAGAGAGTTGAAGGACAGGAAACCAATAAGGTAAACAAAGGGCTAGAATATCAGATAGTAGCTACTATCATCCCTAGACCTGAAGGGGCAAAGAGAGGGAGCGCCAGCACCCCAGAAGCTGTAGGAGGGAGTCCCTGACAGAGGCTGGGGCGTCTCATGAAGGGTGTGGCCTTCAGTAGAGGAACAGGGGAACATACACCCTTCCAATCCTGGGGAGATAAATACCCCAACCTCTCTCTTCTTTCCCCCTCTGTCTGCTGGCAATGTCTCTATTAAATGTTGAATTGTGTCCCCCAAAAGATATGTTGAAGTCCTAACCCCCCATACCTCAGAATGTGACCTTATTTGGAAATAAGATCATTGCAGATGTAATTAGTTAAGACAAAGGCATACTGGAGTAGGGTGGACCCTAAATACAATATGACTGGTATCCTTATAAAAACAGAAGATGCACAGAGACAGACAGACACAGGGGGAGGATGGCCATGTGAGGATGGAGGCAGAGACTGAAATAATGATCTGCAAACCAGGCACTGGAAGAGGCAAGGAAGGATTCTTCCCTGCAGGCTTCGGAGGTAACAAGGCCCTGCTGCCACCTTGATTTTGGTCTTCCAGACTCCAGAACTGTGTGATAATAAATGTGTCTTGTTTTCAGCCACTCAGTTTGTGGGGCTGTGTCACTGCAGTCCTAAGAAAAGGATATAGTCCCCAAATGGAAGGCAGAGAACAAGAGAACCAGTTAATACAAGGGTGGAAAAAATAGAGAAGGAATCTGGAGGAACAAACAATGAGTGTCCAACAGACAGGAGCTATTGGAGTAGACTGATAGAGGAACTTCCCTGGTGGTCCTGTGGTTAGGACTCCACACTCCCAATGCAGGGGGCACGGATTCTATCCTGGTTTGGGGAACTAAGATCCCACATGCTACGTGGTGCTGCCAGAAAAAGAAAAAGAAAGAAAGAAAAGAAAAGGAATAGACTGATAGAAAGCTATTAGGTTAAAAGAAAAAACAAAAAATTCTCCTTTCGTAAGAGTTTCCAAACCTGGTTGCTGCTGGCCCCCTTCCCTGGCCACAGTATGTGAGCGTAAGGCCAGCATGCAGAGGGGTTAGGACATTGAGGGTGAGATAGCAGATGATAAACGTAATGGCTTAATTTAAGCTCTTTTTTTTTTTTTTTTTGGCGGTACGCGGGCCTCTCACTGCTGTGGCCTCTCCTGTTGCGGAGCACAGGCTCCGCACGCGCAGGCTCAGCGGCCATGGCTCACGGGCCCAGCCGCTCCACGGCATGTGGGATCTTCCCGGACCGGGGCACGAACCCGTGTCCCCTGCATCGGCAGGCAGACTCTCAACCACTGCGCCACCAGGGAAGCCCTAATTTAAGCTCTTGATCCAGCAATACGTGAAGCCTCTCTCCTTTTTGACTTGATCTACTATCTCCAAAGACCTAAATGTCAGAGAATGGTAATATATTTTACTTACTTTCATGAGTCCTTCTGGCTAATCTTGATATCTTTCCTGAGGGAAAGAAAGCAACACCTTCCAGACAGGAAATTTGTTAGGAACCAGTCCATATGAAACAAACAAACAGACAAACACTTCTTATAAAACCAAACATATAGTTCCTTGCAGATCCTTTTTATGAAAAATCAGAAACAGCCTAGATGCCCAGGGTAAGGGGATTAGGCAAATGAATTTTCTACATCCATTCAATGAAATTCTATTCAGGCAAAAATTGACATGAGAAGATAGTTTTTGAAATGTCCTCCACAGGACCCCAAGGTTTTTCTCAGAACCCCTCACAGATGGAAGGGTGTGAGTGATTACACTGAGCTATGGATATCATAATTCTGATTTAACCAGAGTGTTTTATTTTGACCTGTTTTTATCCTTTTGGCTTCCAGATAGGATTTCCGTTGAATGAAGCATTCCAGGCAGCACCCATTAAGTATGTCAGCTGGGTTGAACATACCCATTGTTTGCCTTTTATGCACATGGGTGGCACTGGGGGAATCATAGGGCAGAAGAGTCCAGGTTTGATGAGCAGAAGATCTGAGTATGATTGTGGCCGGCTCATGACTCAGAGCTCATGTAAAACTGATCCATGTGGATAAAGAGGCCAAGTGAGGAGAGGAAAGACCCTGACTCGGAGCAGGGAGATCTGGGTTCTCGGCCCCATGGTGTCACCAGCAGGCAATGTGCTGGGCTGTGGTTTCCTTGTCCTTAGAGGTCAAGGGCTCCACCTGGATGGTCTCTTATGTTCTCATGGACACACCAATGTTCTTTAGTATCATGGAGAACCTTGTGTAATGTCAAAAAAAAATTTCCCCAAATACCCACACTCATTGTCTGCATATCCATGCCTAATTTCAACTTTTCTTATTATTTTCTGCTCTTTTCCTAGACAGGAACCAGATATATGGATAGAAATAGTCTGTGACAGATACAACATTGTATTTAATCTCCGTATATATCTGTATCTCTACGTATCTATACCTATCTCTCTCCATAGCATCTATAGAGAAAGAGCTTGAGAGAGAGCGATTATCTATATCTATGTATCTATATCATCTATCTATCTATCTATCTATCTATCTATCTATCTCCTATCTATCTCTCAAGAGAATAGACAGTTTTCATCCATTTTCGTAGGATGGTAGCGCGGGGAGAGGTGGTAAACTGTAGAGTCAAGTCTGTTCATTCCTCATGAAACTGACGCTCAACCAAAGTTATACAGTTAGTTGGCATCCAACCCCCAGCTAAACCCCAAGATTTTAAAGTCAAAATTAACAGCTCTTCACACTACAGTTGTTAACTTCACACTATACCCTAACATGTACTTGCTGTACTTTCTGAGGTCTTGAAGAGGGAAAAAAACAAAAACAAAAAAAAACCTGTCTCTGAACTTCTGCTCGCCTAATGAACTCATCCGATTTACCAGAGGTACGAAAGTGAAACAAATCTGATGTACAGTCCGTTAATCCTGCATCTTTCTTGGCGGCGGCCTCTGAAACAGCGGGAGGACAGTGCTCCAGCCTGCAGTGGTGTTACGGATCACAACGGAAGCATACTGTCATCAGATTAATTTTCCAACGCTCCTACCCCCAACCACAAAATCCTGAGAGAACGAGTGTCAAATACACTTAATAATTGCATAATTATGACATCTGTTACTCTCCAGCACCTCTTAGTGGAAAATTAACTGAAGAAATAGCAGGTTCAAAGATGTGTTAACACTCTGATAGCAGATTTAATTGAAATATGACGGGGGAGGATAATGGAGATTAAATTAAGCTCTCAGATAATCATCTGACACGAAGATAATTGAGCCAGCCTCTGCCACGTTGATGAACGCTTCGGAGATGCTGTGCGGGGTGGCATTTCGAGTATCTTATCCTTCAGGCAAAATGGAATTCTTCTCCCTCCCCCTCCTTCTTCTCTCTCTCTCTCTTGTCATTCAACATTTGTATCCTCCAAATCGATAATGTGAACAGCAGCATAATTGGAAATAAAAGATGATCTGAAATCCACAGGAAATTAGGTTTAGGTGCTCTGAGGAGATACAGTCTCATCCTAGACACAGGGTGAGTTTTTATGAGCCCTCCATAAGACGGATGTGCCCCTACCCTGAAGACTCCCAGGGAGTGTTTTTCCAATACCTCTGTCCTCAGTGGAGAGAACTTCCCGTGTGTGAGATGGGGAGGGGACCACAGACAACAAGAAGGGACAGCAGTCGTTTTGTACTTTTTCTCCTCCCACAGGGGACATCACCGTGCTTTGCGGGGCAAGCTCAGGATGCAGTGTGTGCTGCAGAACTGGTACCCAGTGCTGGAGAGCACAGAGTCATCCTAGGAGGCAACTAGCTCCTGGTGGCTATTAGCGAATGTCCTGGGGTGGGATGGGGTGGCATGTGGTGAACAGTTGAAAGCAGGAAGTTCTGGTTACTGTCGTTGAAAGTGTCAGCCTTCAACAGTCCTAGAGAGTAGGTCCCCACCATGTCTCCGCTTCCTTTAACTTAGGGAACACCTGCCTTTCCAAGGGCTGTGAGTGGCAGGCTAAGTGTAGACAATAAGATGGCATGCAGAAGGAGTCTTCACCCTTCCTCCACTCAAGCGATGCCCCAGCTACTCAGAGTTTCAAGTTGGGGACTTTAGACCACTGTGATTTACCTGCTTTACCAATGTGGGGTGGAGAGAATGTGGTCACATCTCCTTTCAGAGTCCGCTGAAGCATCTGTATCACATTTCCCTCTTATTCTTCTCTTCCTTGCCATCACCCTGCCCACGAACACACCAAGAATTCCCTGTCCGTGTAGTACAGGGGTACTTCCCTACCCCTGTGCAGTGACATAATTCAGGGGCACCCCCTTGGGGCTGGAGGATGCCACCGACACAAGTGCCCCCAGAAGTGGATTGCCTAGCAGACGACCACCCAGGGCAAAGCTGGGGCCCTAAACCTAACACGGGAGGAAGAAATCTTCCTCACCTGGTGCAGCCACGTGCATATCGTGCCTGTGGGGTTCAAACAAGGGGGCCTAGGCAGAGCCTCTTAACGCCAGTGGCATAAACCACATACTCTAGTTCAGATCCACATCTCAGCAGTAAGTCCTTCAATGGACCGTGGAGCCTGACAACCAGGGAATTCCCTCCAAATTTGGTCAGAGCATCCACACTCCAGTCTTCTTTCACAGGGTCTCCAGGACACAACGCCCACCATGGCTGAGACAGAGCCTGGCATCCAGGGTCTCACACATGGCAGAGTTCCCCTTTCACCACCCAGCCTTCTTTTTCAAACCTCACAGAGATCTTATTTTACAAAGCTCATTGCTTCTCTCGATTATCAGGCTCAAGTAGGACAGATGATTCTGCAAGATCACAATAACATTTAAACCTGGAGAGAACGATGGAGTTCTCCTCCCCTTCCCTTCTGTCCCCGTAGAGTTCCATGACTAAACTTTCCCAACTCCTGGATATCAGCAGTAAATTACATCTCATCCAGCCCCCAGCTAATCTATGATGGCAAAGCTTAGAATATGGCTGGTCCCATCTGTCCTATAATTTCTGTCTTAAGTTGTTAATTTATTGAGGCATCAAAGCACAAGGCATCTCATGAGAAGGCAACTTAAGGGATTGTTTTAATCATCCTCCTGCAGCCAGGTAATATGGCACCAGAAATTCCTTCCAAAGAGAAGATTCTTGACCCTCCTCTGACCTGTCTTTTTATCTGCAGGATGGGTGTGCGGCGCCCATAAATCAGCCAAACCCATCTCTTTCTGTCTAGTATGATGCTGCCAATTGACACTGGATGGCTGGACTCTGCCTAGAGAGAATATTAGAAAACCACAATGGTGACATGTGTTGTTGCTTCCACCCCTCTTAGGAATTTCTACAGTTCCTTGGAGAAGTTGATTACTTTTTAAATTATGTATCATTTTGTCTTCTTGGGCAAAGTACACAATCAACGATATGTTTCGCTGAGTATGTAAATGACTTTTACATATTTCAAAATAATATCTAATTAAAATGTCAAGGTTATAGCTCATGTGGCAGGAGTGGACAGGGCTCCACCGCCTCCTTCAGCCTCTCAAAGTGACATTTAAAATATGTCCTATAATTAGGAGCAATTATAAATTCCAATTAAAAAGAAACCTGCACAATTCTGACGATATTTTTCTTTGAAGTTTCTTGCTTTAATTTATGTGCTTGGTGCACCAAATTGTCTCAGCTTCCTCAGATAGGTTTCCAGACAGAAAAGTCTCCCAAAACTGCAGAGAGAAAAGCAGACCAAATGTAAGAAAAGTAGTAAAGTTCATTAAAATGGGTTATTGCATCTATAACTTCTGGACTTGGCGTTCATTGATTAGAGATTAAACATCATCCTTTGTACTACTCAGATTGGGATTTTTAATTAGGATGTCATTATTACACAGATGTAATGAAGGCCAGATTGATTTCTGAGACCTTTTGAAATAATAGCACTACTTCTGCAAAATGAAAATCATAATAGATTATTGACTTCTTCAGGAGTTTTGATCCAAGGGCACCTCCCCAGTGTCAGCATTTTCAATATTTTTAGTTTCATGCAAAGAGACGCTCATAATTAAGCTTACATTAGAAGTTTGTGCACATCGACTCTGTGTTATGGATGCCGATGGCATCACATTGATTACCCTTAAATTGTAATAGCAGTGACGTCGCTTGTTGCTGAAGTTGTTTATATACCACAGAGCCTCTGTGTAATTTAAAAACTGTCCAGATTCATAACGGGTAACATACCTGATTCACAAGATCAGGAGTTCACCAACTTTCTTAAATCATAGGCTCTTCACATCTCAGTAAGTTTTTCAGGGTGCTCCTAGTTCAAAAGAAATAATTAACAGTTCCATGTATTAGTCAGGTCCAAACAACTTAATAAGTGTTTATGTCCTAACAACTTACTAGGCATATTAAAAAAACATAAATTGAAAGAAAAACATATTATGTTTATTTTGTTTTCGAATACCCACAAATACTTCTAATGGGATGTCTGTACCTGTTGGGCTCTGCACAGCCTCTCAAGTTTTGGAATCAGGTTGGACCCTGCCACCCTCATTTCCTGTTTCACATTGATGTTTATTTGGGTCTTGCTTTTTATCACAGCAACCAATGGAAAATCCAGCTTCACAGAGATAGGATGTCACTGAAAGTAATACAGCATGATCGAATGTTGAAACTGTGAATGACCTCAAGCTAGTAGTTTGCAAGGTGTCTGAGAAATGTTACTGTGTTTTCCTCGAAAATTTATCCGTCAGGGCCCCTGTGAACTCACTGGGGCACCCTGGGTACCCTGGCACACAGTTTGGGAACCGTGACACTAGCCTTAAGTTTCTTGATATTATGGGATATGTGTTGTCCATCTTTATAGTAACTCAGGCGCTCAATAGACACTGTTTAAAGAACGGTGCTTTTTGTTAGCACTTTTCTTGTTTAGATCATTTTAATTCAAAGCATGACTTGATATTAGGGGATATGTGTTGTCCATCTTTATAGTAACTCAGGCGCTCAATAGACACTGTTTAAAGAACGGTGCTTTTTGTTAGCACTTTTCTTGTTTAGATCATTTTAATTCAAAGCATGACAATTTGATAACATACACGCACACTGCCAACACTCGATATATCTTCTGGCACATAGAGAGCTTAAGTCGAGGAAGTCGTCTCTAGTTGAGACATTTCACAGATACTTCTCTGTGAAGAAAAGACATATCTCTGAGTGTCTTAGATTTTCTCTGCAACTAGGAAAATCCTTAAAGCCCCATCCACAGCTCATTCCGTAAGGCATTAGAGATATACATAGAGAAGTGAGTGCTTGGACTAAAGAATTCCTGGGACCACCTGATCTTATCCCAAAGTAGATGGAGGTGCTTATGTCCAGAAATAGAGGCATAAATAAACTCCCTCTGAGCAGGGTAGCCTTTGCCTGTGAGTCCCACTGATGCCGTACATCTGAGAATCTGGAGAACAACACACCACACAATGCAGCAATGGCTAAACAACAATGTCCAGTGGTATAGCTACACAATGGAATACCATTCAGTTCTTAAAAAGGAATGCAATTCTGATTGAACACAAGTGAAACTTGAGAATATTATGTTAAGTGAAAGAGGTCAGGCAGAAAAGGTCACACATGGTATGATTCCATTTATATGAAGGATCTAGAACAGGCAAATTCATAGAGCCTAAAAGTAGAATCGTGTTTACCAGGAGATGAAAGGAGGGGGGGATGGGGAGTTATTGTTTAATGGGTACAGAGTTTCTGTTTGGGATGATAAAAATGTTCTGGAAATGGATAGTGGTAATGGTTATGCAACTTTGTAAATATGCTTATTGCCACTGAATTGTACACTTAAAAATGGTTAAAATTGTAAATTGTTATGTCTATTTTAACACACACACACACACACACAGCCTGGAAAATGTGGTTCACTTAAAAAGATGACACCAATAAATAAAAGTTAGAAGTGCAAAAACCCCACAGACACTGTCTCTCTCTCTCTCTCTCTTTTTTTTTTTGCATTCACTCATTTATTCAGTTCACATATATTAAGCCTATACTGCTAATTTTTTTTTAACATCTTTATTGGAGTATAATTGCTTTACAGTGGTGTGTTAGTTTCTGCTTTATAACAAAGTGAATCAGTTATACATATACATATGTTCCCATATCTCCTCCCTCTTGCGTCTCCCTCCCTCCCACCCTCCCTATCCCACCCCTCCAGGTGGTCACAAAGCACCGAGCTGATCTCCCTGTGCTATGCCATGAAATGCTCAGTCAGAACAGGGGTTGGCAAACTTTCTCTGTAAAGGGCCAAATAGTAAATATTTTAGTCTTTACAGACTTAACGATCTCTGTTGCAACTACTCAACTCTGCCCTTGAACTGTGAAAGTAGCTACAGACAATATGTAAACTGGTGAGCGTGGCTGATTTCCAGCAAACCTTTGTGGATGGCACTGATCTTAAGTGTCATATGATTCTCACATACCATAAAATACGGTTCTTCTTTTGACTTTTTTTCTCAAACATTTAAAAATGTAAAAACCATTCTTAGATTTTGGGTCGTACTAGACAGAAGGCCAGATTTGGCCCCTAAGCTGAAGTTTGCTGAGCTAGAACCTCACATCAACGATGAGACAGTCCCATACTAATAATATTCGGAATCTCTCCGAACGTTAGGGATGGTGTTCTAAGGTGGATAGGAAATGCCACCCTTGGAAAATGTGTCAGTTCGTGATTCAGCCAGAACGAGGCATTCTATGACTGAGCCAAACCTGGAGTTGGCTCTCATTTCTTCTTCTTAAAATTTTGTCCCACTGCCCAATCATGTCCCAAAGGCCAGCCCAGTGCCCTGTCGATCCAGACAAGGGAGAAAATCCATTTGATTCTCTACAGGATGTAAAGAATGCTTCTAAACATCTCTTGCACTCTTGCAGGATTATTTCCACTGAAACAGAGACCTTCAAGTAACTGTGGGATTTATGAAAGACTTTTTTGAAAGGGAAGGGGACAAGGGGACTTCTCGGTGCTGCTGAACTAAAGTGATATATATATATATACACACACACACGTATATATATGTATATATATGTGCGTATATATATATATATACGTATATACATACATATATAAATACATATCTTTGATTTGTAGATTTCTCCTCCCATATCTGCATTAGAAGTCTCTATATCAGCTCATGGTACCATTTTGTCAAAACAATGAACAACATTATATATAAATATATATATATATTTTTTTTAATCAGCAATGGCAGACTTTCTGAGAGGGAATTTTTGGGGAAAGGACCAAGGGAGCTTCCCAGCGCTACCAAAATAATATGATTCAGGCAACAGGCTCATTGCATATCTGCCCAGATTTTTTGGATGAGCAGAATTTATTCAACAAATTTTACTAAGCACCTACTTTGAGCTAAGCTTTGGGAATACACACTTCTTGAGAAACTCATATTCTAAGGTGTTAGTTTGTTTTCTTGTTGGTTTTTTGTGTTTTTTTGTTTGTTTGGAGGTGGGGTTGGGAAAGGGATTGCAGTGTATAAATACCAGAGTCCCTAATGGTAAGAATTTAGTTCTTACCATGCTGGTTGCTGTCCTCTGGAACTTTACTTAAACAAGAGGAATTTCTTCTCATACCAGCTACAGCTGTTTAGAAATGGGGTCTCCGGTCAGCTGCTGGGACATCACAAGCTGGGCAATAGACAGATGGGTGCAGGCAGCCTTCTCTGTGTACAAGTCTATAGGTTACCCTCCAATGGCTCAGAACATCCTGTGAAAGGTGAGGGCTGCTTTCCTGCATTTTGGGTTCTTCCTCTAATTCTTAACATCTCTCTCCCTCTCTCTTTGATTCTTAGATTTCTCCTCCTATTTCTGCATTAGAAGTCTCTATATCAGCTCATAGTACCATCTTGTCAAAACAATGAACAATAATAGTTCACAGTGAGCTCTAAATAATTTAAATATTTGGTTACAATGAAGATGGCCACAGCCTGTACGTCTATCTGAGCTCAGAAAGGGTTTCCTTCATTAGTTCTAACTTTATTTCCCATAAAATAGGAGGTCATTTGAGTAAAATGATAGTTGGAAAAAATTTTTAAACAGAACCAGCAAATAAACATGGTCTTTATGAGTTGTAACTTAATCCCCAGCTGATGTCATGTTTCATGTTTCAACATGCCTGACATCTATATATCAGGCAGATTTATGGAGACTTCAGGGTAAGGGTTAAGAGGATTTCTTAAATAAGGATAGTGTGTTGGTCTGGGGGTAATTTGCAGCTTCTGTTATCCATAGATCGAAATGTGCACTTTTGGGCAAATTATAGGAATATGCCTTTTCACTTAATCTCTTTTTTATGTTTAAAAAGTCTTTGGTTATGGGAGATGAGTGCATGAGAGAAGAGAGAGAGATGGAGAGACACTAAAAATATGGTTCTCCTTTGCCCCTATTTGGTCATTGATGTTGCTCTGGCAATACTAGAGAGAAAAGAAAAGATCTTGCATTGCAGACCTCAGAATCATAAACCACTCACAGGCCCTCTCCACTCCCATGCAGCTCTTGGTGGCAGAATGGTTGTGTTGGCCGCAGTGGGTAACCAAAAATGTAGCACCCTCACGGTTTCCTACCAAGTGCCTATTGGATCTGCACAATTCCAGCAGTTACCCCACAGGGAATGAGCTTTCCAAACATAAACGTCTCCTCATATCATACAAGTTGGTGGTCAATTAGCCCAGAAAAATGATTTTAAAATAGCCCCAGCAAAAATGACTCACTTCGGTTTCGACATTTATCTGGAGATGTTATCCAAGCTTCCCTTTAGGTCTCCTCACTCTGGTGAATGACTAAGAATAAGTCACACTAACGGATACAGCAAAGTCCCCCGCGGCTCAGTGGCTTCACACAGTCCAGGTTTATTTTTTGCTTATACTGTAGTCCTACTGAGTGTTTAGAGAGTGGACTTCTATACGGTGACTCAAGTAGTCAATGTCTTTCCAGTTTGTGACTTTGCCATCTGCAAAAACTTGGAGTCTACTAGATACTCTGCATTCCTCTGGGAAATGAGAAAGCCAGCAAGAGAGAAAAGTCAGGAGAACTACATAGGAGGTTTAATGGATCACTGGGCAGACTGGGTCACATGCTCCCTTAACTGCAGAGGATGCTGAGAAAGGCAGACGACTTGTTTCCGACCTCTATTCTGTTTTGTTGTTTTGTTTGTGTCAGTTTGTTTATTTGTTTGGCCGTGCTGCAAGGCGTGTAGGAGTCTATTCCCCCTACCAGGGATCAAACCTGCGCCCCCTGCATTGGAAGCTCGGAGTCTTAACCACTGGACCGCCAGGGAAGTCCCTCCAACCTCTATTCTGATGCAAAAGCCACAGTACAGCACTGTTGAATGGCTGCTGGAATTTCCTCAGAGACAGAAGGACTTGAAATAAATAACAAAAACAAATGTAGCTTTTTTTTTTTTACATTTGTAAAAGAATTTCATTGTGAGCAGTGGGCTTAATTTCACTTGGCTCTCACACTAGTCCTATGAGGCATTTTTATCCCTACTTTTAAATGGGGCTCTGAGTGGGGTGGGGCGCTTGCCTGTGCCCCAGGTCTGAGAGAGAATCTTAATCAGGACCCAAGTATCCCAGTGTTGAATTTGCAGTTTTTACTACTGTATTGAAATTGTAGGGGGTAAATGGTACTTGGGGGTGGGAGGCGGGGGTTATCTCAAGAAAGCTGGAAACTAGGTGGAATTGAGGGACAATTCCTTGTTCCATCTAAGTGCTGGTAAAGACTTACCTATGGGATATTTGAGAGGTAGAGCATAAAATTATTTCAGTTCTCTGCTTTGAGGCTAAATGCCAGCCTAATTCAGAAATCCAATCCCTGTTTGCCCTAGTCTTTTTTCTTCTCTTTAAGAAATGAAAGCATAACTTTTCATTATGTCATATTAATATAAGAATATGAATGGTGATGACATCAGCCAGGACAAGCAGATGACCTCCCAGCAATGGCTCAGAATGAAGGAAAAACAGTTAAACGAGCCCAGAAATATTTGAGAGGGTTAAGGTTAGAATCCTTGTGTGTGTTAATTTCCACAGCTGGTACAAGCCTAATAAAATGTTTTCATCCTTCCTGCCAAAGAAAGAGTAGAGTTCAACCCCCTTTGCCGCTCCAAAGAGATGTCACAAGGCTTCATAATCATGATTTCAAAGAGGTTTGTGGAAATGTTTCATTAATTCTTATAAAGAAATCTTTTTTTCTTAATTTTTTCATTAACTTCAGACATTTACTTGCAATTACATTTGTTCGGTGAATACAATGACAGAAATTAATAATTCATAGCTTTTGTCAGGGAAATTTTTTTAAAAAAGGACAGTTCAATCAAATGCAACTTTAAATGTATCACTTTTATTTAAATAAGATTTTTAAAAATAAATAAAGGGGACTGTTTTTGTACTTCCTATAAATCTCCTCTTTTCCAAATTTTATCTTATGCTCTAACCAGTGACATGAAATCTTGGGTTGTTCAGAGCCCATCAGGAAAATAACAGGTTCAGATCTGATGTTCTGAAAATGGGGAACTTGACTCAAGCTCCGTGTATATGGCATTTGCCTGGATCTTCCGGGGCGTCGTGGTTGGTGACGGAGAATTGGAGCGTGAGAAAGCTTAAAGCGGCCGAAAAGATGGTACCTTCCTGACAGCCTCTCCTCTGACAATTGGAGAGGTTCAAGTTCAGAGAGAGTATGAGTCTTTCAAGTTCACAGAGTGAGTTAGCAGCATAAACAGAGCTCAGCTAACATCTCCTGACCCTTGGCCAAGGCTCTCCCAACGTGCGTTGCTCTCTTCGAGTCATCTTCCTACCAGAGCCTGCCTACCAAGTGGCTACTTAGGGATTTTGGTGTAGGGTGTTCTAGGCAGACCAAAACTTTCATCCCAACTGCCTAAACAACTGACCTGAAACTCTACCATTAAAGTTTGGTTACTTTGGATTATGAAGACTTTTAAAAATCATGTTCCCCTTGTTAAAATGAAAGTATTCGTCACTTGAAACCAGCTTAGATGGAAAGGAATAAAGAAGGCCAAGGCCTGGCAGAAATAGGCTCATAAGGGGAACAAAGTCTTCATTTAGGTCCAAGACAGTGGATGAGTTGGATTCTCTAGGTCTCTCTGCCTCTCCCTGCCTTTAAGAACCTGGCTGGCAAATCAATTGTATATTAGTTGTACAGTACATTAGTTGTTCCAGTCAAAAAGAAGATAATAGAGTCAGACTTAAAAGAAAAGAAAAATCAAACCATGAGACACTTCCTGGAAGTGGCTAGCTAGGGTCTCTGGGAAGGGCAGTTTAGCATAATGGACAAGAATTGAATATCTCTAGGTTTGATTCTTTATTCAACTAGTTATAAGTTCAGTGCCTTGGAAAAATCACTACTAAGTTCTCTGAGTCGTACTTTCTTTATAAAATGGAGATGTATTCGTTAGCTCTTGTGCTGTAACAAAAGGCCCCAAACTGCAGGGGTTTCAAAGAGCAGTTATTTGTTCTCATGTGTCTGAGGGTCAGCTGTGGTGGCTTTGCTTCTCACTGAAGTCTGTGGGTTAGTATGAGTGGCTCTGCTCTTTTTGTGTGTGTGTGGTACGCGGGCCTCTCACTGCTGTGGCCTCTCCCGTTGCGGAGCACAGGCTCCGGACGCGCAGGCTCAGCGGCCATGGCTCACGGGCCCAGCCGCTCCGCGGCATGTGGGATCTTCCCGGACCGGGGCACGAACCCGTGTCCCCTGCATCAGCAGGCGGACTCTCAACCACTGCGCCACCAGGGAAGCCCCTAGCTCTGCTCTTTGTATGTGCCTCTCACCGTCCTTCTGGGACCAGCAGACTAGCTGGTTCTTCTTAAGGTGATGGCAGAAATTCAAGAGGGCAGGAGGAAACACGTGTGGCCTCTAGAGACTGAGGCTTAGACCGCCACTTCCAATCGTCTGTCCTTGGCCAAAACAAGGATGTGGCCAAGCTCAAAGTCAAGGGATAAACTCTGCCCCAAATGAGACTATGGCAAGAGTATGGAGGAAGTGAGGAGTGAAGAGTCCCCGCCACCAAATTTATCATACAGGATAGTAAAAGTACTTTCTCACCGCATTGTTCTGACAGTTAGATAAGAAAGTGTGTTTATTATGGTGATGGCTGTCTGTGCCCCCTCAGAGAATGGCAGGGTATACCTAGAGGTGAGTATGCTTGGGGTCCTCTCCTGGGTAAAGCAGCAATGATGGATTAGGGCCTAAGGATTTCTCTTTTCGATTTGGTGAGTTTCTACAGAGGGTGTCTCCTGGAGGTGAGGAAATGTGTGGTCTTCCTCGATCCATCCATTTCCTGCTTCCACGTACAGTATTGACTCTCATCTCACACACAAAAAGAAGCAAATGGATTTGATTAGCAAATACTTTCATCTACATCCTAATTGAAGTCTCTGGGACTTCCTTGTTTCAGAAAATCCCATTTTAATGCACAACACATCAGGTAGTCAAAAGAATTCCTTCTCTCATGGGCTCTCCTACCCCTCCCAACCGGCGAGTTTATTCACCATTTTCCCATCAGCTCCAACCGTTGGATCTAGACCCATGCATCCAGGCTCCGGGCTGGAAGAGTCTCTTCCTGCTTTTGATTCAGGCCATGAATCACTCCGTCCTAAAGCACTTAAAACTGGAGGCAAAATGCCCCCAGTGGTGCCTGGTCCAGATGTCCCTCCACCGTGGACCTGCCTACTTCTCGCCAGGACCCCTGAGGTGCGAAGCCCACTCTCAGAGGCCGCTGCAGCTGAACTCAGTTGTAGCCGAGGAAGCAACCATTTGGCCATCTGAAAAGTCTGACCAGTTGGCACACTGCTGTCTCCAAATGAGCCGGCAGGAAACGGGGTTTCCTAAAACTCGGTTTTAAAGCACTTACAACAGGAAACCATTTCCCATGCATGTTAGATCTCTCTAATGACTGACTAACGAGAAACAGGCTATCTTAATACTCTGCCCCAAGCCATTACAAATGGCTTTCTTTCCAGACTTCATTAGAATATTTACTGCGATTTGGATAGAAGACTTTTGACACTGCAGTCATAAAATTTACAGGCAAACTTTTTTTTCTTTCAGTCTAAGAAGAAACTTGGAAGAAGAGGGGAAACCCCTCGGCTCCCCCAGCCTCATCTCCTTCATTAGTGGTCTCTGAGAGTCTCCTGACCTCTAGTTAAGAAAATAAACATCCCTGTGATAGTCCAGTGAATTGCTTTTAGAAAAAAACAGCTAGATCCGCCCCTTTGTCAACTCCTGCCTCTTTCTTATGTATGTGGCAAGAAAGAGAAAAGTCACAGTGTGGGCCAGTCCTTGTGCTAAGCACTTTTGAAGTTACGTTACTGAATCATCGCAACCATGTTGTGAACGAGCAAGGTCATCATCCGTGTTTCACTTCTGAGAAAACTTTGGGCTGAAGTTACCAAAAATCACACAGTTCATGAGTGACAGAATTTGGAATGGATCAATGGCTCCTTGAAGCAGAGACCTTCTCTTACCTGCCTCACTACTTGTGCCTAGCCGCAAACAGACCCAGTCTACACAGGTAGTAGCTACTCTGTGCAAAAGAGGTGTGGACTCACTTTCACCTTGTTTTGAATTTCATGTATTTAGTGCCTTCTTAAAAGTCATCAACCATAGTCCAACACAATTGACGTTAAGCCTCCATCCAGAGAAAAGTCATCATGGGACGACGTGCAGTAGTGCAGTATTCAGTTGCAGTGGTGGCTGCTGAGTGGTGACAACATCCAACGGTGAGGAAAAAAAAAGTAGCGTGGGTGAATGGAGAGTGGTATCTGCAGGGAGGGGGCTGGAGGTGGGGACACTGACCTCAATTGTGTGGTCAGGGAAGAATTCTGATGAAGGGGCACTTAAGTAGAGACTTTATTGAGGGAGGGAGAGAAAAGCTATGAAATATTTTGGCAGAACATTCTAGAATGAGGGGACAGAACATTCTAGAATGAGGGGACAGACCATTCTAGAATTGGGGCACCGCAGTGGAAGCATACAGCCCAGGTATCTCTGATGGTGTCCCTGTGGTCAAAGGTTGAATTGATAATTTGGAATATTCAAAGTTCTATATCTACACTACGTTAACATATCAGAAACCTGCATTCTTTCATCCTATAGTGTATTCCATGTCAGAAACATCTTCACTGAAGCTCACTTTAACAATAGGCCTCTGTGGGGTCTTTTTGTTTGTGTTTTATAATTGGAAAATTTTATCTTTTTGGTATAGGTGAATCACCCTGTTGTACACCCGAATCTAATACAACATGGTTAATCAACTATACTCCAATATAAAATAAAAATTTTTAAAAAAAGCCTTTGGTTTTTATCACCAAAATAATGCTTCTCTAATCTCAGTAATGCTCTGTGAATACCCTGTTCCCTATGACACCCTATGTATTTAGAGATAAGAAAAAGATAGTCACTCCTAAGAACAATGTGCTTTCTCTTAGTACGTGATAAAGAGCAATTGACCTATAGTGTTTCTCCACTTTCGCCTTGATTCCTAGGAAGCTCGTTGTTAAGTTGAATATTCAATTAAAACAACAAAGTTAGCCTTCAAGGCTTTTTAATATTTCTAAAGCTTAATCTTCATTATGCGGGCCTCTCACTGTTGTGGCCTCTCCCATTGCGGAGCACAGGCTCCGGACGCGCAGGCTCAGCGGCCATGGCTCACGGGTCCAGCCGCCGCGACCACTGTGCCACCAGGGAAGCCCTAAAGCTTAATCTTGTATCTGCTTTTTATTGCAATCATCCTCTAGTCCTTTGGGAACTGGAGTATAAATAGCACATGGACATAAAACAATGTATGGCAAGAATATAATAAGTATTTATTTACCTAAAAAAATAACACTTATAATTAGCTCATTGGATATTTATTCCATTTACATGGAGGCCAACCTTGTGACCTGACTAGATCAGAAGAAGAGAAACATTGTCATAGGTTGATAGGCTAATGCCCCCATGAATGAATGAATCAATGAATCACATCTCCCAATATCCACATCCTTATGTAGCTTCCTCTCATGTGAACATAGAGTTGCCACGTGACTTGCTCTGCCCAAGGGGACATCAGCAAATATGCTGCAAGCAGAGACTTGATAAGAAATCACAGGTATTGGGGCTTGCCCTCCCACGATGTGAGACAGCCAGGTCCAGCTTTACTGAAGATAAAAGGCCATACGGAGAGTGGCCCAACTATCATAGCTTTCCTAGTTGAGCCCAACCCCACTCTGATCCTCCAGCGTCATACAACCTCATGAATGAGTCTAGGCAAACAAGCAGAGGAACGATCCAAGTAGCCCATGGAATCATGGGGATTAATCCGCATTTCAAGCCTCTATGTTTTAGAGTAGCTTATTACACAGCAATACATAGCTGATACACGTGTCCAAAGACTTCTTTTAAGGACAAAATTCTAGAGAAGTGTTACTAAGTATCTGGGTCCAGTAAGCACTTGGCACATGCCTTAGAACATCAGGGCTTCCTTGAAGGACTTATCTTGCCAGGAAGTAAAATGTACCTACAAGAACACATATCTTCTGAGAACCTAACACATATAAAGAATCTCTCTTGAGCCAGGGTTTGCACTGATAGAAACACATAATCACTATCCTCAAAGAGCTCAGTAGATTATAAGGCCAAAATAATTTAGACAGTCTGGGATTGCAAGAGAAACAGATGAATGCAAAAACTAGAATAGAACGTCTAGAAACAGATTCTAATAAATATAAGCATGCAATATACTCTAAAAATGGCGACCCACATCAGAGGCATATAAAAATATAATTAAAAGATTTTCCATGCATGGTACTAAAATAATAAATAACTACTAGGAAAAAACTCTGAGACCTCACTTTATATTGAATATGTAGAGAAAAGGTACTCACAATCAGTGGTATTATGCTCATACTGAATTTCATAAATATTCAGAATTTTAATAGCTGCTCATGAAACTGGTGGTATCTTAATATCCATAATAGGAGTAGTTATACCATATTAATTGGCAAATGCTACAAACAAGGGCTTTTATTTATTTATCTGTTTTTCATTTTTTTCAAACCTGGTTTACCAGCTCCATTGACAATGGGAAATATTTATACATTGGACCTCAAATATATTTAAAATTGGCTTTTGAAAAATCTAGATAATGAAGTTGAAAGAACAGTATATTTCATATATGTGAAAAAATATATACATGTGTAGAAAACTATCACAAGGAAATTTTTCACCATGTTTTTTTTCTTTATACCAGCCTGTAGTTTTCAAATTTTCCACAATGAGCCATGTATTACCTCTCATCACTCCAAAAATTAAAATAGAAAAAAACAAGTTCTGAAAATCGAATTTTACAAAATGAAAACAAAAAGTTCTTCCCCTTCAAAGTAGTAAAAATAGTTAATACTTATATGCCAGGCATCAGACTAGGGAATTGATGTTTATCATTGAATCCTCACTACATGCCCAGTTTGCAGATGAAAATATCAAAGCCTGGAAAAGTGAAGTGACTTAGCCAAGGTCCTAAGAGTGGTAAACAACAGAGAAAAATTCTACATCCTTTTCACCCTACAGGGCTGGTTCCAGTATTAAATTGTGACCAATGCTAAAAGTTATCTTCAATTACTGATTCTTATAAAATCTCATAAAACTCATAGATCCATAGGTCTCTCAGGCTTTCACTAGAGGCTTCTTATTCTCTTTTTAGTTAGAATTACATGAAGCATGGTGAAAACAGTAAATCAGAACATGAAGGCACTAACTCTGGAGGCCCAGGGGCAACTAGAGCAAGTGACAATTGACAGCTTAAGACTGGAAGCCACTTATTGACGAGAACTGCATGTCATCCTCTGTTAGAGCCCTACTGCTTTCTTCATTGCTGGCTCATGGTAGGCTCTCAATACATGTTTGTTGTTCTTTAATTAAAATTTTTTTTTTAATTTTTAGTGTTAACTACAGTCACAATGTTTTACATTAGTTCCTCAGGCTTTATTCATCTTATAGCTGAAAGTCTGTACCCGTTTACCAAACTCTCCCTAGTTCCCCTGGCAATCACTTTTCTATTCTCTGTTTCTATGAATTTGATTTTTTTTTTTTTTTAGATTCTACATATGAGAGATACCAGGCAGTGTTTGTCTTTGTCTGACTTACTTCACTTATCATAATGCCCTCAAGATCCATCCATGTTGTCATAAGTGGCAGGATTTCCTTCTTTCTCATGGCCGAATAATAGTGAAGTGTACAGGTATATACCACATCTTCTTTATCCATTCTTCTGTTGACAGATACTTGGGTTGTTTCCATATCTTGGCTATTGTGACTAATGCTGCAATGAACATGGGAGTATGGATATCTCTTGGATATCCTGTTTTCATTTCCTTTGGATACAAACCCAGGAGTGGGATTACTGGGTCAGATGGTAGTTCTAGTTTTAATTTTTTGAGGAACTTCCATATTGTGTTCTATAGTGGCTACACCAATTTATATTACCAATATATGTTTTCTGAGTAAAAAAAAAAAAAAAAAGAATGGGAGAGAGAAAAAAAGAAAGAAGGAAAGGAAAGAAAGAGGGAGGGGGAGGGAGGGGGGAAGAAAGAAAGAGAGGAAGGAAAGTAGAAAGGGCAAGAGTAGAATAGGAAGGTGAGCCAAAGGGAAAGGTAGAAAGGAAAACAGAAGAAAGTTCCAAGAAACAAACATGAGAAACAGAAACCATAGTGATAGAGAGCCAGGTAGCGCAGGGGCAGTGATCTGATGCACCTCAACCGCCTCAGAGTGCATCCCAGTTATGTTGCAGCCATGACAAGAGCTGATGTTCATAACTAAGACCACAAATCATCCGAAAACTTAAATAATACTTAGTATAATACGATTCAGGAGTCATGGATAATATAGCGTGCATTTTAGAAATAAGTGATTAGGATTTGTATCTAGATGGGTCAATGGCAACCATGTAGAAAATTCATTTTTCTAGACCAGCTCATTCCCAAACCATGGGGAATCATTATCTTTGATTATAAACACATTTCCATTCAAACAAATCCTGCAATAAAGTTGATGACAAATATACCCTTCCAAAGGTCCATTTAGATATGTGCAGGTGTTATCAGCATTTCACTATCATTTGGAAAAATCAAACATTTCTTGAAAGTTTCTTTGTGTGTTTGTGTTTGTTTTCTTTTATTTTACCACAAACTGTATATCTTATCTGTCTACATATTCTCTGGAATTTTTATTCACCTTCCTTATTCCTTGACCTCAGAATGATTATTTTCTTCAATTCTAAATCAGAATCAAGAAGCGGGGCAGGATATGGTCATGATTAACAACACCCAGTCAGGAATCAAGGAGACCTGGATTGTCCTTCTCTGGGGTTATTTGCTGAGATCTGGCCACCTGGGTCACCTTCTCTTCCTCAGCATCCCTCTGTAAAAGTGAGGGTAATTGATCCTCCCCCAAGGTAAGAGAAAATGATATAATGTTGCATCCAGTTCTTGTAATGGTACCTGGTACACAGTAAACACTCAAGAGATGAAAATGATAATTATTGAACTGAGTACAAAATATATCTTTCATAGTTGTATTGGGATTATATATTTAAAAAAAAAAATTTATTCTTGTACTTTGAGTTAGAAATAAAACCCAGGCTCCAAATCTCTGGTTAAAATGCTAGCTTCTAAACTCATCTTAAATTCTAGATCATCTCTGGGGAGCTTCTCATAACTTAACAAGATTTTGTAGGGTACATGAAGTTAGAGTGATGTTTAAATTGCGATCTTTATTTTTGGCTGAAAAAAAATCTGTTGGAGTTATCCCACTGTCGTTTAACAACTGACTCCTAAACAGACCATTCTTCCTTCTCCTGGGAAGGAGACCTCAAATCTTAATTGAACTTGCTATGGGTAATTTTGGTCCGAAGTTTAGTGAGCAATGTCTGGGTAACTCCAATTCCTGTTTGTCATTTTCTTCAGAAAGATTTGATCCCTCCTACTTCTGTCCTTTTGATATCAGATTCAATATGCACACCAAGCAAACAAGCTGAACCAAAAAATTCAATAAGTCCCTTCAATTCAGAGCCATGTTTAAAAAATCCAAAATCCATGCCTTCTGACCCAATGATTGATGATACACTCCCATTGCTGCCCTTTAATGATCCAGCCACACAGGAACTCTACAAAGGAGGGGCTGCGCGGAAGCCCAAACCTTGGATGTTACTCCACGGCAGAACAGAAGCTCTCATCCCCAAACCCCGTATTTGTAGATGGACATTTATTTTTTTAGAGAAAAAGTCCTCATAAAATTTGTTGTACGTTTTCCCACAACTTCCAGGCTTGCTGTTACAATCCAGCTCGTTCTGTGGTCTCCTTGTAAAGGTCAGGAAATCTTATGATATTCTACTTGCATTTTCTCTCTTGTTCGCCTTTCTTTCAACTCAATTGCTAGGGAAGAAAAGGCGCATTAATTACAGAGACCCCAGTCCTTCCTATAGGATACACATCTTTATCTACCAGTATGACTTTCGCTGGGCCCCATTGATTTCTACTGGGTACACTATCCAGTCTTGTTTTGGCCTCCAGTTTGGACCCAAAGGGCAAACAAGACATCCTCTAGGGAATTCCAGCCAACTTCAGGTTTCTATGGACTTCCTTTTCTGTCCTTTCAAGAGGGATTTTACAGCAAATCCACAGGTCTCCAAATCATACAGTTCCCTGCCCTAAAATTTTACCAAGATTTACAACACAAGGCAGCCCTGCTGATGAGAGAAATGAACCAGCTACCTTTATTTTTTTTCTTTCCGTGATGAAAAAGCCACAGTGCCTCATTTGTTCTCAGGCTTGGCTTTGAAAAGAGACCTGCTCCTTAGGCTGACAAAAAGGAAATTTCAGGGAATTCCATTTTTCAAGTTATTTACCCTTGCAGGAACCCTCATTCCTGCTCATCTCATGCGTTCTGTTCAAAAACCATCCTTCTAGGTTTCCTTTGAATCCCTTACCAGAATTATCTACTTTGCACATCTCAGAGCATTGAATGCATATTTTATTATTTTGGTAATCAACTGCATTACACTTGGTGTATAATACCAATTACCAAAGTGTAATACCAATTACACTTTGGTAATCAACTGCATTACACTTAAAAATTAATTCTAATTAATTTTTAGTATATAGATGTCCCCCAAACTGAGAGCAAGTCTTAAATTCCTTCTGTTATTCATAGGGTAACCCTTACCCTCTAAACAATGTTAAATGTGTAGCAGATACCCAATGAATACCGATTATTGGATTTCTGCCGTGAATGTTTTTATAAATTCTACGTATTTTCATAGAAGCATTAAAGGTAAAGGGAGGTAGGAAGAAAAAGCAGATACTTCTAGAGCAATTAATTCAAGTAAAATGATCTCATGAATCCTTGATTTAAAGACATCGAATCATTAGGATTGAAAATGTCTCATCTGGTACCAATATCCATCTGATCTTGAATTCTTACTAACCTTTCTGAAGAAGTTATTGAAAGAAGCATTTTCCAATATGTTAAGTAGAGTCACCTCAAAATTTTTAAGCAAGCCAAAGGGAAAAAAGAGAGAGAGAGAGAAACTACATAAATGACTCTTCACGATCGATTATAGTATATGTTACACATACGTATTTAAAACGTACACACGGATGCAGTAGGAACCCAGTTTTCTGTTACTTGCTCCAAGTTAAAGTTCAAGTAATTGGTCAGTGGGATTAAAAGCACTGGGATACTGTACATGTTTAGTGGCCTCACACCTGCCTTCCCGTAAAGCTACAGCCTGTTCCTACTCTATAACCTTTAAAGCTCTCCACCAGCAGCTTACTGATGTAGCCGATTAGATGACGAAGCAAGATTTCAGAAGCCCTTTCAGTGGGGTCAGTCATTCCCGGGCCTAAAACACAAGGAGCTGTAGTGCTGCTGAGGTTCTTGCTGAGAACATTCACGGCTGTCTTCCAGGTTGGAGCTTGGCTGAGTTCCTTTCCATTCTAAAATTACTAGTTTCAGGATACATTGTCACCAGGAAACGGGTTGCCAGACCATCAGCCACTTGCCTTTTTCCCCTGATTTTCCAATGCTTCTCTCTGGTTACTTCTACAGAGCAAGTGTCATCCCATCGAGATTTCCCTTGGCAAGTCCCCACCGTTAAAATAAACTCTTTGGGGATGTCTACGGTGGGAGAGAAGCGTGGGTAGTTCAGGTGACCTTATCACAAATGATCACTGGCAAATATGTAGGATTAACAGCTATACACTCATAAGATCTACTTTCTTACATTTTTATTTTCAATAACATCTTGATCCTTCTGGGCTTTTTGGATTCACTGCTATGTTTTGGTCTGTTCCTTAAAACCTTACCTATGAAATATTTAAGTCCAAAGGAATATTTACCAGGTAAGAAACATGAAGCATTAGTTGATTAGATCAAGACCCTCTGATTTTCTTGTAGATCTGGGCAGCAACATTCCCGGATGGTAGGGAATGCCCTTGGCAGGCACAGAAAGAACTCTCATTTGGAGCTGGGAGAGAAATTGCCTGTGGGAAAGAAAGTTTCTGCTGTTAGAATCAGCGAGTAAAGGGAAGAATTTCACGTGCAGTGTCTCTGGCAGGAGGGACTTTTCTGATAGGAGAAATTTTCTGGCAAAAATGCCTGCTTAGCTTTTATTTCCTTTGGCGTGTTTCCTAACAACCGTCCACTTATCTCTCTTAAATAAGAACACTAAAAAATAAAGAAATAAAAATCGTGACATTTTGGTCAGGATTCTGCTTAAGTCTTGAAACAAATGGCCGTTGATGATTTTAAGTAGATGTTTTCAAAGCTTCTGTTTGCTTTTAAATGAAATTTTATAAAGGATACAGGTAAGAGAGGTGCACGATTTCAGAGTTTCTAATTAGATTTCACTTTTTCAGTCAGTAGGAAGACAAAAATGAAAGCTCACAGAATTTTGCATCATATCAAATTGGCTGATTTAAATTGATAAGAAATATCTATGTAATATTTATGCCAAAATTTACTCAAGCTTTCAAGACACCTTTAAAATGTGATAACTTGGAAGTTGCCTTATTAATGTGCTCATTTCACAGCTTCCTTTTTTTAAAGAAATTAAGTAATTAGGTTTGCTCTTATATTTATATATACTTTCTAGAATGGCCTTGTCCTATGCCTTCTTTTAGCACATGCCTAAAAATGCAACAAGTTTTGTAATGCAAAGACATTACAGATGAGTAAAAAGGGAATGGTACTCCCAAACCCCATTCTATGTAATTTTCTTATGCTGTTATAGAAAACCTACTACCCTTCAAAATTTAGCTCTCAAAACTTCATACAACTAAAAGCAAAAGATCCAAAAGATATGTTTATATATAAAAGAGATCAGGCGAAAGGGATTTTCACAGGTCGATTATCTTTTTGCTGGTTGTTTTTGTTTGCCTGTGAAAAAATGAAAACTCAGTATTGGTTGCAGTTAAGCTGACTTCAGGATTATATGCCCCAGAAGAATTTTGAAGATTAACATTAAAAAAAAAGATCTTTTACACCTCTTTCAAAATTGCCTGGGAAAAGGAAATAAATGCAGGTGATGTGCTGATCCAATTTCACCACTGCATTGAGAACTATGGAAAATTATACTATATAGAAAACAGTTGTCCATAAAAAGAATTCTGAACAAATTTGAGCATCTAATTGCATAGAAAACCAGAGGCCATGTGATGCTATATCTGAATCCTTCCTAATCAGAATGTATTTGATGTCCTTTGGGGGAAAACAAGTATTTTTGTACAAGTTATAAATGTGTTATATGGGGCTTCCCTGGTGGCACAGTGGTTGAGAATCTGCCTGCTAATGCAGGGGACATGGGTTCGAGCTCTGGTCTGGGAGGATCCTACATGCCACGGAGCAACTAGGCCCGTGAGCCACAGCTACTGAGCCTGCGCGTCTGGAGCCTGTGCTCCGCAACAAGAGAGGCCGCGATAGTGAGAGGCCCGCGCACCACGATGAAGAGTGGCCCCCGCTTGCCACAACTAGAGAAAGCCCTTGCACAGAAACGAAGACCCAACACAGCAAAAATAAATATATTAATTAATAAACTCCTACCCCAATATCTTCTTAAAAGAAAAAAAAAAGAAAACAGTTGTCCATAAAAAGAATTCTGAACAAATTTGAGCATCTAATTGCATAGAAAACCAGAGGCCATGTGATGCTATATCTGAATCCTTCCTAATCAGAATGTGTTTGACGTCCTTTGGGGGAAAAGAAGTATTTTTGTACAAGTATAAATGTGTTGTATGAATTGCCAACACCAGTGTGCACTTTCTGATCCAGGTGGATAATTCTTCTACCCAAAAGTTGGCCATACCCCACAGAATATGGAAAACACGAGAAGCAGCGGCTTTGAAGATGAAAGACCTGGATTCCAAAATCAGCTTGTGAAGGACAAGCTGGGTCTCCTTGGGCAAGAAACTTCCATGAGCCTCGGTTTTTCCACCTGTAAAATGGAGATGAGAATAGTGGCTACCCCCACAGGGTGGTTTGAAGGATCGTTTCAGACAATACATGAAAAACATGAAGCATAGTCTTGGCATGTGGTATGAACTCAATAAACGCTATTAACTATTACAGCAGGAATGCTACAAGTCTTTGTAGAATTGTGTCACACAGGCTGACAGGAGAGAAGCCAGAGGTTGCAAAAATGATTGACAGGGCATCTTGTGAAGCACTACGACGTTTGGCCTTCAGAGATTTTTCAGCTGAAAAGTTTCAGGTAGATATTTGACTCAAGACAGGTGTAAAGAGAGCTGAGCAGAGTGAGGGGAGCTGTGGAGAGAAGAGGAAATCTGCAGAAACTAGATTGAGAGTAGGGGTTGGGAGGCAGCGTAGCAGAGTAGAAATTCTTTGCAATTAGAATGTTTGAGGTTCATTTACCGTTTCTGCCCATTATGAATTTTATGGGCTTGGTCATTTGCTGTATCATCTCTGTGCCTAGTTCCTCGGTCATAAAAGTGTTACTACAACTTATTTTATAGGTTTGTCCTGATGTCCTCATGGAATAGCGTATCATGTATCTAAAGGTATCACCTGAAGGTATTCCACAAAGAGGAACTACTGTTGTGAGGTCTGCTACTCAGGTAGAGGGTATCCAAAATGATGGGGCAAGCTGGGAGAAAAGGTTTAGGGAGCGCATTCATGAAATGCATGTCTGTGAACGGTGACACCAGACCAGAACCAATCAGGGAGATGGAGAGGAGGGAATTATTGAAAACTTTGGGAGAAAACATCTGGAACCTGGATGGGAAGGAAAATTAAATTGAATCCTCTGTCACAAATGCCTTGAATAGAATAGATTAATGAAACATACTGTATGTTAGAGATGGGGCAGAGTGGCTTGCTGTTCACCACACTTAATTCTCTTTTGTCACGTCACATGACTATATCACTGTAACCAGCTTCTCGTGTAGAGGGGTCTGGCCAGGAGATAAGTACTCCACTAGCTGGTGGAGTATGGCCAGAAATGATGAGCCCCATTTCCAGGCTTGGCCCATGAAACTGAGCGGTCCCCTGCCGTCTCTTCATGCCTGGTTATGGACGCCCTTGAATGCCTGTGGTAAAGATGGTGTAGCCTCCATCAGCCTGGGCCCCTGAATGGCTATGTGGAGCAACCTCCTTCTATTACTACTCCCGCATCTATGTCAACTGATTTTACATGAGTGGAAAATTAATGTACATTTCGTTAAACCACCAAAATGGAGAGATTCTCATAATTGGATAGGCCTCTAAGGTGCACCCCAACTTTTTCTCTAGTCTTTTTTGTCCCTGAAATTAAGTATATAATCCAGCCTTTACCCAATAAGAATATTTTACATTTTAACTCTACTTTCCCTGAAAATGTAAACAAGGCAAATTGTTCTTGGCATTTCATTAATTCTGTTTATGGAGGTAACTTCATCTTCAAGGAAATTCTAAGTAAATTAACATCAAAGCAACTGTATGGGAGTCCATAAATTTTAGGACATTAAAGGACCACCCACAGTGAGAAATGAGACAATATGCGGAATCTACATTCATCCAAATATCTCTATCCCAACTAAAACTCCACACGGGGGTAGACCCCAAAATACTAGAAAACAAAAGTAGAAATCAGTGTCCTACTTATACAATATTATCAAATGCATTTTAGGATGCTTTTTGAAAATAAAAATAATTGTATGATTTTTCTCTCATCATAAAAGGAATACATCTTTTCAAAATATTTAGAGAATACACAAAGTTAAAAAAATGAAAGTCAAGATTATCTCTAATCTCACCAGCCAGAGGCAACTCCACTAGTAACAGACCATATGAGGTATTTATTCCCATCAACCCTCACTGACACTGAACGGCCTGATCACTCACTATACTCTTCCAAAGTGGTAAGAGAAAAATATCTATGCTCATGTTCATTTGTATTTCTTTGACTATCTGCGAGTATTGGCTTATAATATATATTTCTTTTGCACACTTTTTTTCTTTTGACATATTCATCCCTTATTGTTTTTTTAAAGTGCTAAATAGAATATGAAGTTGACTTTTCTAAATAGAAAATAGATTTGAATACTCTCTGTATATTTTTTCTAAATATATTTGAATATTTCAATACCTTGAAATAGGTTTAATCTTCCTTGATAGAGCTTTTTCGAGCTTAAGAAAATATTAATTGTTTTAATTTGCATAAGGATTAGAAATATCATGCATCTGGGTCTTCTCCCACTGCAGAGAGCTAGGCTCAAACAACACCTTTCATGCTTAACATATGAGATCTCATTTAACTTTCGATGTAAAATTGTTCACAGATGGCAAGGAAAAAGACCATAGACTCAAGCTTTTGTTATTTGATCAACGCTGTGGATATTAGATGTAACTTATTTTTTTGCTCTCAGTACTTTTAAATGATGTTGAAAAAAATTTTAAGGAATCTGGTGATAACTAAAGCTGTCGTTCTATCTCACTTGAAGATTTCTTCGTCTGGAACACAAGACAGGATAAAATCAAAACAATCATTGCTTCTTTATTTTTATCTGTACTTTATAAATCTCAAATTGCTTTGAGTCCTGTTTTATACGGTTGATTTAATATCAGTCTTATAATAATAACAGCATATATATCCTTACTTTCTTATAGCTGGAACAGATCACAGTTTTGAAATGTTGCATGACTTTTGTAGAATCACAGTGAATAACAATAATAATAATAACTAATGGTGTTTAAGATGCATCCTGCCCCTGTTATGCAATAAATCAGGCTGGCATGCTTTATCTCATTCAATCATAACAACCATAGTTTAGAGATGAGAAAAAGAAAGCTCAGAGAGGTGAAATGACTCCCCCAAAGTCACACAGCAAGTAGATGATAGAGCCGTGACTTCAACCTCGGCAGATTCTAGAACCTGGTCTCATAAGTAACACTGATTAACTCCATTGGAAGACTGGCAAATCAGTGTTAGCTACAGAACCAGAACCAAGGCCTGGGGATCGACTCCAAACATAAACTTAGAACTTTGCTATTTGTCTATTCTTATCACAAGAGCATCTTAAAAGAGCTTCTCCAAGCAGTTCTAAGGCTAGGGTGGAGCTTGCTTGTAACAGGGAGTCGATGAAAGAATGGCACGGTTCACTGGTCAGACTTTTCCCAATTATAAGCAATTTTAACTTTCCCTCAACTCTGTAATTACAGGATTATTGCAAACTCAATATATAGGTTGCTGATTCTGAAGCCTGCACGTACAGAATTCTGACATAACTGAACAAAACAAAAACTGTATGTCTCAAAAATGTTTAAGAATCCACTTAATTTTTGTACAAGGAGATCTTCAAACAGTATAAAGGTGGTTCTTAGCATAGAAGGTTTCAGGAAAAAGATACTCTGTACCCAAGTGTGTAGACGAAAGCTGTCTGATCTTTTAAACTCTGTTGCCTGAAACATCCATTTGTGTTATAAAAATAAATGCAGACATTACAGAGAAGCATTGGCAGGGAACTCTCCCATATTTAATGAATCTTGAAAACACTGTCCCCACTCCAAACCAGTGATTGAATTCTCATCTTCCCACTCCAGAGTTTAGACGCTGGGGGTGGTGTTTTTTCTTTTCCTTTTTTTTTTCCCCTAAGAGGACACCACATTGCCTGATTCTTCTTCATTTAGACTCTCCTCTGATTGAGATGTATTCTGGATAATATAGACGAGCCTCTCCAGAGGCAGTAAAATGCCGCAGACAGCCTCTCTTTGTCCCTTAATTTTATGTTAACTGGACCTGGAAGTCAACTTAGAAGTAATTGAAATCCAACACCCCCTTTTTCTAAACAGGTGAGGAAAACTATGGTCCACAGAGGTTTAATAACTTGCGCAAATCACACATCTCATTGCAGTGAAGCCCTGATTCCAACTCAGATCTTGACTTGCCTTTCACCTTTCCCCCACCATAACACTCAAACCGGCCAGCTTCTAGGCAGTGTCTCTGTATCATCAACATCTGGAAAGAAGGGATGCGGCAGGTCAAGAATTCAAGTCTTCTGAGACCCAGCGAGGTGGAGAGACAGTACCGAGCTGCTTGATATCCTGTCCTGCAGTCAACAATGTCACACGTCCCGTTTGGTCTGCAGCTGCAGGTGTGAAGAGATGTTATAAATTTACCAGTTTCAAGAACAAACAAATCTTAACTGGTGTACAGAAGAGTCTTGTGGCAACCCAAGCACACCTCCAAGAAAACAACAAAAGCCAGCTCGAGCAGGGCACCATCCACAGGGCACCGCAGAGCCTCTGAGGTCTTACACCCAAAAAGAGCACACATAGGGCTGGGATGGGGAGTTATTTCTGGGCATCTTTCTTAAACAGCAAAATTAGAAGCAATGGGGCTTCCCTGGTGGCGCAGTGGTTGAGGGTCCGCCTGCTGATGCAGGGGACACGGGTTCGTGCCCTGGTCGGGGAAGATCCCGCATGCCGCGGAGCGGCTGGGCCCGTGAGCCATGGCTGCTGAGCCTGCGCGTCCGGAGCCTGTGCTCTGCAACGGGAGAGGCCACAGCAGTGAGAGGCCCACGTATCGCAAAAAAAAAAAAATTAGAAGCAATGGCAAACAGGGCAGGGGGAGGGTCCAAGCTCTTGGTTTTTTGTTTTTTTTCCTTTTCAAGGGGTCAAAAGCCAACAATCTGACACTTATAAAAGTGTCAGCCCGAAGGGGGAAGTCTCCTTGGAGGACACGATAGCTCGCTCAGCATGTATCAGAAACCGAGATTCAACACCACGCTTCCTTTCTCTTCTTTCCAACAGCCTCTGTTGCTCGTGGCAGATTTAATGGTGTGATTTACAGCGCTGAGAGACCTTTGTCAGGGCCAGTAAAATGACAAACAATAAATATATGTAGCAGTATGTTAACAGCCTGCCACACAATACCTTGTCAGTTACAGCTTGATAGCGATACATTTTAATTTTGTCTTTCATAAAAATCTTGGCATGTATGCCTCATTTGAACACAGGCTTCCAAGTCAAGTGTGTCATCCAAGCACGCAGTTTATCACCCTCTATATTTTCTGTCCTTTTCATTTAATGTCATTCCTATGGCAACAGACATCGCCCTGGAAATTATTTTCAAAACAGCTTATTTGTTGAAAGGGACTGGGTGAGGTTAAAATATGTGTTTGGCTGGGAAGAATGTCAGAGTGTGAATATGGCTTAGTTACATTCATCATATTCTTTGAGGACTTTGTGTAATCAGATACTTGAAGGAGGCGTATTGTGGGGTGGGATTTGACATCTCCACCCCACCCCCAGCTTTTTATGGGTTTGCGTTTCATAAGGATAAAAATAAGAAAAGCAAACTTGCAGTGCACTTTGTGGAGAGACATATACACGTGTTTCTAATACTGCCCAGTATATCCTTTTGTGGGTAGGGTCGATGGGTGGATTGTAACCCAGATGTTAATACTGAGGTGCCCTTACTCTGAAGCTCATTATGTAAACCCAGATTTATTCATTCAACATTTATTCAGTGCATCTTTATTGAGCATCTACTATGTAATGGGCATTGTGCTGAGAACAGTGGTGAATAAAATAAACCGAGTCTCTGCTCCCATGGAGGGAGTGGGGTTAGAGTTTAGACTCTAGTGGGGAAGAGAGATCTTAAACAAGCAAACAGATGGTCTAAGCTGAGCTCTCTAGAAACAGGGTCTGAGACAAGGATTCTTATGAAGGTGATTTATTGAAGACTCCATAAAGGAGTCTTACAGGGACTTCATAAGGAGGTGTGGAGGGCAGAAAAGGGAAGGGGATGAAGGTAAGCAAAACTGAATCCAGCCTCAACCTGATCCCCGGATAGCTTAGAGCTTGAATGGACCCAAGAGTGACCCACCTTTGAGGCCCTGAACCAGGCCTGTGCTTTTGGACTCAGTGATGAGTCAGTCATTCATTGCAAGCTGCCTCATGTCCATTGTTATAGCATCCTAGGCGTCCCTGGGCTAGGCAGCTCCTGTTGACCAAGAGTGATCCTTGGGAGAAGGGTGCAGGGTGGGCCATTAGCAGTCAAAACTCACAGTGGCTACGGAGTAGGCATCCCAGCCAGGCATAGGGATCTGTTCGGGGCACATAGCTTCTACTCCATGCATAAGTACGATCTTTTAAGTTAGTAGTAGTGCAATGAATAAAAAGAGGATAGTCAATGGCAGATGGACAGGTCATGAAATGCTTCTCTGGAGAGAGGACATCTGAGCTGAGCCCTGAATGCCAAGCAGAAGCTAGCATGACGAAGGTCTGGGACACTATCTTTCTAGGGGCATGAAACAGCAAGGACAAATAAAGTGGATGGTTTTTTGTTAAGGATGACAGTTTAAGATATTTGAGGAGCAGAAAGCAAGCCCAGGTGGTCCGAGTGCCATGAGCAAAGGAGGAGGTGGTGGAGAAGAAGGTCAAAGGGACAGGCAGGGGTCAGATAGGGTGTGGCAGGCCATGAGCAGGGCTTTGGATTTTATTCTAAGTTCAGTGGAGAGCCTACTACGCTATTAAGCCAATCAGCATCAGATATCCCAATCTAGAAATTAAACCATCAGCCCACATTCATCCCCTCTTAACACCATACCAGCGGCTCTGAGAGCCTAAGCAGTCAGTGAGTATGGTGTGCACAGGATGCTGCCTATTTCACCATGGAAACAGGACTTGCTAGATGGAATGATTCCCAGGAGGCACACTTACATGAATGTGAACATCAGCTACAACTACTGGCAGTTCTTGCATTAAGACCACCTGGTTCTTGGTTCACACAGCAGCCCACGGAAGATTTCTTAACCTTTGTCATGGATGACCTTTGGTTTCGATGAAAATCTGAAGCCTTTTTCCCATGTATTTTCCCTACATCTGGTATTCCAAGAACACATTTTCCCCAAGTTAGAACCTAGTGCATTTTCCCATATGGGCAACATTTTACATGGTGGATAGTCCTACAGAACTTGGCTACCCAAATTGTGATCCATGGGTATTCCACGTACAAATGCAGAACCACAGGCCCCGTCCCAGGCCTACTGAATCAGAATCTGCTATTTAACCAGGCCCCCAGGTGATTTGCATGCACATTAAATTTTGATCAACTCTGTTGTAAAAAGTTGTTTCTACAGGAAAATGTGTCTTGAAGTCCAATAACTCACTTATTAACAAACACTGGGAACTTATGACCAGTGTGTATAAAAGTGTTGAACTTTAGAATATAACTAGAAAAGAGAAAAACTTGTACTAGTCCTTTGCATAATTACCGTCATTTGTGTGGACACCAGGAAGCTGCTTGGAGTCCCAACATGATTGAAGAGAGACCCCGAATGGAAAGAGATTTGGAGAAGAAAAAACAGAAATGTAGCTTTGATGGATGGTTTCACAGAAAAGGAGAGGTCAGCACTAGTCCAAGTGTGTCTGAAAATATTTCTTCTAGAAGGCAAGACTTCCAGAATGCTAGAAATCCAGCTATCTGCTCTTCTATAAAAGCAATGAGGCGAAAAAGCAACAGAGGCAAACTTATCAAAATCAACTTTTTCAGAACTCTGGAAATTAATCAAAAGCTTGTAACAATCCAACAGGTATTTCTTTAAGAAAACATTAGTTTTACAAGATGATCATAAGTTTTACCCAAAAGAAGATTCTGTAGTTAAATGAGAAGCACTGGGTGTGAGAAGGTTAAACAGGTTTCTCTCAGCAGGACTTTCCAGAGCCTTTACGATGCCAAATATGCAGTGTATAGCATGCAGTTTTCCCCCAAACTTAATTGACCGTAGATCTCTTTTGTTGTGAGCTATTTTGTGGATTTAAATCCTGAGAAATACATGTTGGGAAATATTAGGTAAGACTTTGAGGTGAGATCTGAGAAGGAAGGAAGAATTCTAGACACTGGAGGAGAGAGTGAGCATAAAAGAGAATGAGAAGATATTTGTGATGCACCTAATCAACAAGGAGTCCTATCCAGAAAGTATAAAGAGCAAAGGATATTAACTGAATAATATTAAAGGATAACACAGGAGAAAATAAATGATCAGTAAATACGTAAAAAGATGCTCAACCTCCAGAATTATCAGGGAAATACAAATCAAATTAAAACCATTATAAGTTTGACAAATATTCTAATCCTTGACAACACCAAGTGCCAATGGAGAGGTAGAGTATGTCAACTCTAGTATATTGCTAATAGTGGTATAAACTGGGATAACCATTTTGCAGGGTGATTTGGCAAAATTCAGAAAAGTTGAAGATATGCATACACCCTAGAGAAACTCCCACTTGTATGTACACGGAGACAAGTCCAAAAGAGTTTGTTTCAGCATCATTTGTGAAAACAACCTAAATGGCCATTAACAAAACAATGGATGAATATATTGTTGTACATTCATATAATAGAATATTATACAGAAGTTTAAAATGAATTAAGGCTATACGTATTAACAATGATAAATCCTAATAGGACACATAGAGTATGAAACCATTTATAATAAAGTTTTAAAAAATGCAAAAATATTGCATATTTGATCCTCTCATATTGCATATTCGATCATTTTCAGATGTCAAAATTGGATCATTTTCAGATGTCAAAATGGAAATGATGCATACAAATTCATCATGATGATGACCTCTGGGGAAGGAGGGAGGGGAATGGGATTGGGGAGGGATACACAGGGAATTCAACTCTATCTGTAGCATTTTGTTTCCTTACAAAAGAAATGTGAAGCAAATATGGAAAAAGGCTTAAACTTGAACAGGATATGTATGGGTAAATACTTGTTTACAGTATGTGTGTTTGCAATGTTATTGGCTCTGTTTCTATGCATATAATATTTGTTATGGGTTGAATTATGTCCCTCCAAAATTCACATGTTGAAGTCCTAACCCCCAATTACCTCAGAATGTGACCTTACAGAAGTAAAGTCATTGAAGTTGTAATTAGGTAGGATGAGATCATACTGAAGTAGGATGTGCCCCGTATCCAATATGGTTGGTGTCCTCATTAAAATAAAAAAAAAAAAAAAGAAAAGAAGTTTGAACACAGACGTGAGTGCAGGGCTAATGCCACATGAACTTGAAAGCAGAGATCAGGGTAATGCATCTACAAGCCTAAAACTTCAAAGTTTGCCAGGAAACCACCAGAAGCTAGAGGAGAGACATGCAACAGATCCTTCCTCAGTAGGAACACACCTGAATGACACCTTGATCTCAGAATTCTAGTCCCAGAACTGTGGGACAATACATTTCTGTGGTTGAAGCCACCAGTTTATGGTACTTTGTTACAGCAGCTCTAGCAAACTAACAGAGATTTTATTATATGAGATACTTGTGAGCAGAGATGTACTTTTCAATAAGGAATCCTTTTGAGTTCTTGAACAGAAAAGAGAAATGACAGAAGCCTGGGAGTAAAATTCCCTAGATGGTGCTATAAAGAAGTGTTCAAGGGGATGTCATACTACACCAAAGTTGATCAGAGGTCACTGGGGCAGGGCCCATACTGAGCCTACTGAAGTGAGGCTGTAGGAAACAGAGGGAAAGGACGGAGCCATAGGACACATCATGGATGCCATACACCTTAACTGTTGACCTTAGAGCCAGGCGAGGGAAGGCAGAACAAGTTAGTGCTTAAGAGAATGGGTTCTGGAATCAGTCAGCTCTGGGTTTGAATCCCATTTGTCCCTAACTAGTTAAATGGCCTTGACAGGCTATACAACCACTTTGCCTCAATCTCTCCATCTATTCAGTGTATGTAGCACCACTCTGTCATAGGATGGGCATGAGGATTAAACGAAATAATGAAGGTAAAATATTTAATCAATGCCTGGCATTTAATAAGTATATTATGAATATTATTATATTACAGTATTACTCAGGGCTCCCTCAGACAAGCTGAAACCTCTCCAGGTATTTCAAACAGTGAGAACCTAATACAAGGGATTGGTTTTACAGGTAATGTAATGTCTGGGAAAATGCTCAGGGGATGGATGAAGCAGCCCAGAGATTAGCAACAACAAGAAGCTGTTGTTATTACACCTAGTGTGTGAGGGACAACATGAAAAAGAGGCTTCCTAGGGCTACCTTAACAAATTACCACAAACTAGGTGGCTTAAAACAACAGTTCATTCTTCTACTGTTCTGAAAGCTGCAAGTCCAAAATCAAGGTGTCAGCAAGGTTGGTTCCTGCTAAGGGCTTTGAGGGAGAATCTGTGGCATGCCTCTCTCCTAGCTTCTGGCGATGGTCAGCAATCTGTGGCATTCCTTGTCTTGCAGAGGCATCACTCCAATCTCTGCCTCCATCTTCACATGGCATTCTGCCTCTATGTCTCCGTCCACTCCTCTTCTTACAAGGACACAAGTCACATTGGATTAGGGCCCACCCTACTCCAGTATGACCTCATTTTAACTATTCACATCTACAAAGATCTTACTTCCAAATAAGATCACAAAGATACTGGAGGTTAGGATTTAGACACATCTTTGGGGGGCACACAATTCAACCCATGATAGATATGTTCTCAGTGATAAGTCAAGGCCATCCAGGGTGGGCTAGAATGTTGGCTGATACTATCTAGTAGAACTGTGGACCAAAGAGGGAAGGGCTGTAGCATGAGGTTTGTAACCACAGCTTCTGCCTAGCCACTGCCATTGCACCAGAGGCAGAAAAAGAAAGGGAGAAATATCTCTGCTTCTGCCTTCCTCCTACCCTTCAACCTCCCACCAGTGCCTCCTACTGGCCAAAATAGTTGGAAAACAGCTGATGTAAGAGCCTGGGTAATTTATCACGCAAAATCAGCTGTCCCTTTCCCGTAGTTCTGAAGTACAAGGCCTGAGGCTGGACAATGTCCAGTTGCAATTGGTGGAAGCTGGTCAGGGCCTGCATGGACCTAGTCAGCCCAGCTGGAACAAGAGGGAGGGCTGAGAGGATTTTGAGTGGTGACAATGAATATCCAATCAGAGAGGAGAACAAGATAAACATGCTCTCTGCCCGTGGAGATGTTGGTCTAGTGGATGAGAGTGATATTAAATAAATACAATTTAAAATTTAAACTTAAATAAGCGCTATGAAAGAAAAGTAGAGTGAGTGATGAGAATAGTCATGGGCTCAAAGTTTAAAGCGGGGATTCAGGGGCGGCCTCTTTTAGAAGTGACATTTAAGCTGAGTATTAAGCAGGGGTAGTGAACATGATCTACTCAGTACTCCTTCCTTGGTAGAACTGACTTCTCTCCCTTCCTATGATCCCAGAGGACATGCCCATCACATGTCCCAATCTGTTGACCATGGCAAGTCACATAACACGATCCAGGCCCATCAGACTCTTCTCCTCTGGAAGTTGAATTTAAATCAGACACATAAGAACAATAGCAATAGATGCTGAGCTCTCTGATGGCAACGTCTCAAAACTGTTTATGAAACTTCCCCAGAGAAGCTGTGACACATTCTATTTTCTAAAGATTGCTGCAATAGTAACTCCCATCCCACCTGCTCTTTTTTTTTTTTTTTGCTGTACGCGGGCTTCTCACTGTTGTGGCCTCTCCTGTTGTGGAGCACAGGCTCCGGACGCGCAGGCTCAGCGGCCATGGCTCACGGGCCCAGCCGCTCCGCGGCATGTGGGATCTTCCCGGACCGGGGCACGAACCCGTGTCCCCTGCACCGGCAGGCGGACTCTCAACCACTGCGCCACCAGGGAAGCCCCCATCTGCTCTTCTTATGATGTGACTTTGATTCTGCACCCTTTGAGATGTTAGGGCCTGTGCTCCCTCCCTTTGGCATCTGAGTGGCATTGTGACTGGTAGAAATGATGTCCCGTCACTTCTGAGACTACATTCCAAAAGGCAATACAACATCCAGCTGGCTCTCTTGGGATACTTGGAACCCAGCCACCTTGGAACCTAGCTACTTGTCTTCCATAACCCTCTATGTTCCAGGCTCATCGCAATGAGACCAGTACCAAAACCTTCGCCATACTGTAAAGAAGTTCAAGGGCCCATGGAGAAGAAGCAAGGCCCCCAGTCCCCACCCCAGGTGAGCTCCCAGCTGCCAGCCATGTGAGTGAGCCATATTGAAAGTGGGTCCTCCAGCCCCGATCTGAGCCATGCCAGCTGACACCCCACAGAACAGAGGGGTATCCCTGCCCAAGCTGAAGATTCATAATCAGAATAAATGAGTGTTGTTGTCTTGTGCCATCAGGTTTTGGGGCACTTTATTACCCGGCAATGAATACTGGGACAGCTGTCCTGAGTTTTCTTTGCTCATGGCCTGGCTCTTTGCAATTTTATAAGCTTTTTGGTATCCTTTTGATTAATTTATTCTTACCTAAATTAACCAAAATTTGTTCCTTTGGCTTGTAACCAAAGAACCTTGACAAATAACCCTGGAAAAGGATAGAAGGACAAACATCAACCGAAAGGCAACAATGGGCCTAGAGACTCTCGTTCAGGGAAGAGCCTGGGACCTTGAAAGGAATGAGAAGAGTAAGTGAGGCTGGAGTGCGGTGAGTGGGGGGCATGTGACTCAAAGTGAGCTGAGAGGGAGTAAAACAGTACGAATTATGTACCAAGCCTAGGACTAGTATGTAATACACAATGTCTCATCCATGTGTATATCAACAATAAGGGGAAAGTCTTATTTTTGAGCAACTCCCCACCTCCACATACAGAAAACCCCATTTAAGAGAAAACGAAATTGCAACTCAGCAACCACTATTTACTGCTGACCCGGAAACTCGACCCAGCTTTATCTTCCTCCAAAGCTTGTCCTCCTAATATATCTGCTGTGTGGCCCAGTAGAAGATTTATAACTTAGAGAACAGAGTACAGGGAGAGTAATAAGGGCGATATGCATGGATGAAGAAACAGCCCAGTTGGAAAGACCCAATAACATCATGGAGCAATAAAACTCATTTTACAAATAAAGGGACCCAGACATGGACCGTTATTAAAGAGTAGGAGAAGGAATATGGACTTTGGAGCTCCACAGATGTGGGCTGAATTCAGAACTTCCTACCATGGGATGTGTAATCACAGGCATTTCACTTGACCTCCCCTGGAATCCATTTTCGCATCTCTAAAATAGGGGTGAGGATCCCCAAGTCGCTGCTGTAAGGTTTGACAATGACACTTGTAAATTGGATGGCGCTTGGTGGGTGTCAGAGTGGCACCAATAATCCTAGATATTGAGAATAATTATAGTAACACCCAAGGTTGCCTAGACAGAGACTTAAAAAAGTGGGGGGAAAGCAAAGCAGAAAAGAAGAGAGGAATCCGTAGAATGGGAGAAAGGGACACAAGAAAGAAGGAATTACTGGAGGGAGGGAGCGTGGGTAGGAGGAACAAAGAATATCAAATCGCACGCTGGAGGCTTTTTAAGTCTCCTTGCAGAAAGCTATTCCAGAGTCTGAAGCAGCTCCTGGTGCGACCACCCCTGTAGGAGAGGTGCCGGCCACGTGCAGCCCAGCCCTGCAATCTTGTCAACGATCAGATGTTCATGCTCAGGGGTTAGGGCACCTGTAACTCCCAGGAAACCAGTCCTCAGACAATCTGATTGAGAGCTCTCTTTGCAAAGACAAAAGGCAGCCAGCCCCCTTCTACCTGAATCCTTTTAATTCCTCTACCTTGGCCAAGGGTCAACAGCTCACTGAATTCTTGGTCGCCATGGGGCTCAGCCTCTCTAGGTAGCCTTGCTGCTGTCTGATCTTCATTCAGCTGCAGAAGGAACTGGTGGAGGGCACAGAAGGATGTCCCCTGGGGGCAGTGGGCAGAGTAGCCCACGCTAGGTCCTCAGTCCCAAGTTTACATTTCTGCCCAGCACCTGACGAAAAGAACTCATTTTCAAACCATATCACCCACGAATGAGGCAAGGAACTACAGCGACTTTCCCAAGTCATCTAAAGTGTGGCCAGCATTGCCACGATTCCCTGGTATGAAGTTTCCAGACAAGGGAGAAAAATGGACCAAAGGGAATGTCTTTCTTAAAAGGGAAGTGGATCTGTGTTGAGATAATTCAGAAGAAGGATAATTCTGGGAAGGCTGATTCTGGTTCCTTGCCATCATCCTATCCTCGGTGGCCTTATTGGAAATTCCTACCCTCCCTCCCTCCAGGCTCCCCATCCCCACATCAGGGCGGGGCCACTTTCTATGAGGAAAATAGACGTTGCAATGTTTGGCATATTAATTCAGAGTATATGGTCAAAAATATTGTTTGCTATGGCTCGTGGGCTTATGATATTTAATTTAAAATAGATTTTCCTAAATAACAAGAGACTTTAGGGCTTCCCTGGTGGTGCAGTGGTTGAGAGTCCGCCTGCTGATGCAGCGGACGCGGGTTCGTGCCCCGGTCCGGGAGAATCCCACATGCCGCAGAGTGGCTGGCCCCGTGAGCCATGGCCGCTGAGTCTGCGCGTCCGGAGCCTGTGCTCCGCAGCGGGAGAGGCCACAGCAGTGAGAGGCCCGTGTACCGCAAAAAAAAAAAAGAAAAGAGAGAGACTTTATACACATGGCCATTAGAAGCAAACCGTTTTGCTGCTCGGCATTGGTAAAATACAATGTTTTTAAAGCATTTTATAGCACGTTGGCCCTTTGGCAAGGATAGAGTGTTCTGAAAAGATGGAGGCTTAGCACAGTGACAAGATGGTCCTGGTGCGATTGTCACAAGCCCAGTTCTGTGGGCAGTTTTCACCTCCATAAGCTCCATTTTCTTTTGTATAGTAAATTTCCTTCTTAATTCCTGAAGTTATACTCAGATCTGAGAAAGTCTAACTCTTGAGATCAGGCAGCTGAAGTGATGACCACAAATGCTTTATTATGTCATTTCTCATTAAATATGAACAGATTGTTTCCCCAGCAAACACAGCAAGCACGAGGCCAGGTGTTTTCCCATTTTCCACGTCTCCTCCAGCGTTAGTGGGAGGGCTGTGGAGCTTTCCCTTTTTCTCTCTTTTTCTGTCTTCTTTTAGCAATCGCCTGAGGTTGAGGCTGCAGAAAGGGTGGCCTGGTGTTTTAAAGGCCTGGAGGTCGATGTACAAGTTAAATAAGGCTGGTCTACACGGACGGAGCACAGCAGGGGCGGTTGTGCAGCTCTTGGCGATGCAAGTTCCACAGAGCAGCTACAAAATAAAAATACCTTCTTATTCATCTCATGGAGGACCATGCCATGAATTATGTCAATCCAGCTTGTTCTCTTCAACTGATTCATTTTAAACTTCAGAAGATGGCAGCAGACCTAGCGGGGCGAGCCCACTGAGCGGCTTAACCATGAAACACACAAGGGGAAAAGACAAGGAGAAGAATCCATGGTGTTAACTTATAGGTTCCTGCTCCAAGTGGGAGCATTCTAGCAGCCCTGTCCTCCATCTTCCATCCTCCCCTCGAAACCAGACCTAGACAATATCCTTCGCTGGAATATGATCACGAGAGAGCGCGTCCCTCAGGGTCCAATCTGTTGCACTGGTTTTCTTGATGCAATGTCAGCCGCTAAAGACTTTTACTGGAAAAGCTGATACTTGAGAAATGGTTTTGTATTAGTTCAGGATAGAAAGGAAAGCTGATAGCAGTTTCTAGATTGTCAGTAATCCTTTCTTATGAGTGGCCAAAGAGCAACAGCCCACTTCCTGATGGAGCCTCAGAGAAACGTGGAGGTACGAGAACAATTGTTCCCAAGGCAGTTCCGTCTATAATTAGCGATGCACCAACCACGGCGCGGTTTGTTTTTCTAGTTCAGTAACCTTTAACAACACTTGTAATCAGTTGGGTTTTAAGAAAGAGGGGGTGAGGGCCAGGGGACAGAGTTACATTACACTCAGCACAGCAGTCCTGGAGAAATGCTCACGGCTGAACACACCTTTCTGCCAGGGTGGCTTTCTGTGCCTTTGTGTGAAGGGATATAAACAAAGCTTAGGGGAACACAGGAGAGATCCTGCAATCCCACGGGGTAACTTTAGAGGAGAAGCTGTCTCCTTTGTCCGTGGAGTGAGGGATTGGGTTTGCAGGCAGCCTGAGGACTGCAACCCTGTCTTTGGGGAGCTTTGGGGACAGGTATTTACCTGGTCTGCACCTGGGTATCAGTTGCCTAAATGGGGCACAAACCTGCCAGGGCTTGAAAGAGTCAGAATATGTACCTGGCAGAATTAACAAAACTGGAAGACACCTTTGCTGAAGCAGGCAAGACCCCTACTGGGGGTTTTGCAATTCAACTCCAGAAAATTCTCTAGAGGGGTTATCCATTAGCACATGCTATGGTGAGCAGGAAGGCAAATATTGATTTGTAAAGTTCCTATCTCAGTGGCTGTCTTTGAATGAACTCGGGAATTGACCACTCTTAACCAGCCGTTAAAATTAAAGCAAAAAAAGGACTATTTTTTTTCTTGTTAAAATAATTATTTTCTGTTTATAAAGAGGCACTACATGTTCAGTAAAGACAAATTAGGAAGTGAATAGCTAATAGAAAAGAAAAATTGAAAGCTTCCATAATCTCAGCAGTAACTGTGGTCTATAACATTTCAAACTTGAAAAACAAACATACAAACCATTTCTAACAAACGTCGGGGCTGAGAGTACACGCTATTTTGTAATCTACTTTTGTCACTTTTGAGCCTTTATTGCGGCCATTACTTCGTCTACATCATTTTTAATGGCAGCTTAGTATCGTATGTCATGGATGTACAAAAGCTTATTTAATCAGTCCTTTGTTTTTAGACACTCAAATGGCTTCCAGCTTTTCGGTATGTTGTAAACTGCTTCGGTGAACCACCTTCCGGGTAAATATTTCCATTCAAGTGTTTTTGTTGTTGTTGTTCAAATGGAATCATTTGGCGATGCTTTAGAAAATGTTCTGAGAACTAGAGTCAAGGCGAAGAGTGGCATAAGCCCAAATGAGGCAGTGACCTTCTAAATACGTCCGAATAGAAGATGCGAGTAGAGTGTCCTAATAGGTATGACTCAAATAGTAAAATAGGAAATGTTAAAAGACATTCTGTAAAAATACCAGGCATTTAACCAAATTGTACAGGGCCACCAATGATCTGTTAGATGTCTGCCATCTCTAATTTCTAAGCATGCTATTCTAGGAGCCTCTGTTTTTATAACATATAAATGCATGTGGCGTCTTCCTGGGTTATTTGGACCAAATACTGTAATTCTTTAAGCTCAGCAGGCTGTTTTGGGGGATTACAAAAAAACCTGGTTTAGATGGTGATAGAGAGCTGGGGGGGAAGATGTTGAAATGATAGTGGTGAAGGGCAAAATGCTAGGAGAGAGCAGGTCTAAAGTTGTCCTTAGTGAACTCAAAATATATGATTTGATAAAAATAATCTTAATCTCTGCTTTCAAGGAGAGTGTTTATAACAAGCATGGACAGCAGTTAAGAAACTCAGCAGACAGCCTTGGGTATGGAGGGCAACCATGTGGCAGGCCTGTCACCAGCGCCTCTCCTTGTCCATTAGACGTGGCTAACGATCAAACCACTCCTCCCTGAGATCACACACAGCCCCAGGATCCTCCATCCGGGTCTCCAGGCTGCCGTGAGTAACCTATTGGAACTGGCACTGGAGGTGATACTTAGTTTTTCTTGCTGGCCTAGCGGGTTTCCACCAATAAGGGACATGTTGGAGGAAGGGGAGGATTTAGGTGGTTAGGAAAGTAAGAAACTGATGCCTGGATTGATGGAGCTAAAAGGCAGGAGAAGGGCATTCTGCTGAAAAGGCTGAGAACCCATCCTGGTGCGACAATCCCAGAGGCCTGTTTTCCTGTGTGTAATTTGGAATTATAATCCACAGATTTTCCTGAAGTGTTTAATCACACCCTCCCCACTAGACCTAGGGGCTCCTACGAATGACTCTACTGCAGCAAATTGTAAGCCCTCATTTCTATATACGGATCTCTCAACTATTCGACATTTATTGAGTGCCTTTTGTCTTCAACTGGATTACCCAGGAAAGAGGAGCCTGAGACAGGACTTGTGTGTGGCTAATTTATTATGGGACCTGAGTTCAGGGAACTCAGGGACCTGGGACCCTTTGCTGCAGTGCTGCAGCGCTTGCACCTGGACAAAGGTCTTCCCAAGCAACAAAATACAAAGAAACTCTAAGGGACTAAAAATAACTGCATGCATGCACAGTTGGGGCAAATTCTGGGCAACAGGATACAAAGAGACCAAGAAGTCCAGCTGCCACTTCTGCAGAGCTGAGAGCAAAACAGGGTACTGCACATGCCCCCTGCGCTCAACACCACCAAAGGGGTGGGCAAAACACCTAAGCCACCCCTCTGGCCCAACCCCTGGACACATCCCTGCCCTCACCCCATATAAGGTACCAGCTCACCTCCCTGAGCGAGTGAGCAAGAGAACCTGTTACTTTTTCTCACTCCCCTCTTCTGCCGCAGGGGCTCCAATAAAGCCTTGCCTGAATTTCTTGTCTGGCCTCTTATCAATTTCTATTGATTAAGGAGGCCAAGAACCCTGGTCGGTAACAATTGAAAAGAGCAACACACAAAAAGAAGGAAAGCCAATATGAAGATGTGGGCTTGATTCCCCTAGGAGCCTCTGAAGAGCTTCTAGAATCTTCCTCAGCCTTATCTGGTGAGGGACTGAGGAGGGGATCCATAACCCCGCCCCCCACAGGTCAAAGACTGCCCCAAGGAATAAGTCTCTTGCACTCCTGTGGGTGCCAAGTGGGTTCCTGCTGTCAGACCTGAAGCAGAAAGTGAGAGATACACAATGTGGCCCGGGCCCAGGGCGCTGGAGCAGACACTGTCAGATTTCACCCATACAAAGCCGGTTGCTACAGCTATGGCTGTATTAGAAGTAATAAAATTATTAGACACAATCTCTCTGACAGCTGAATGATGGGAAGGAACAAGCCTTACAGGCTGATAGGAGAGAAAGTTCATAGGCACGGAGGCCAAAAAGAGCTTGTCCTGTCCCAGGACCAGACAGTCTAAAATGACTGGAGCCAAGTGAATAAGGAGAAGGGAGTTAGAAGATGAGAGATGCCAAGGGCGCTGTAGACCATGAGAAGAAGTTTGTGTTTGATGGGAAGACATTGGAGAGTTTGCAAGTGGAGGAGTGACATCATCTGATTTAGCTTAAAAAAAAACCAAAAAACACTCTGCCTGCTGAGTGGAGAACTGACAGTTGGGAAGGGAAGAATTGGCAGTGGGAAGAGTGAGCACAGAAGCAGAGGGAGCCATGAGGGGCGATTGTAGAAGCACATGTAACAGACAAGGGGTGTTTCTTATAGGGCAGTAGTCTTCAAACATTTCTCTCACTCACCCTAACAGGATTTTGAAAAATTATGAATTTAGTCTCACACTTTTTTTTTTTTTTTTTTGCGGTATGTGGGCTTCTCACTGTTGTGGTCTCTCCCGTTGCGGAACACAGGCTCCGGACGCGCAGGCTCAGCGGCCATGGTTCACGGGCCCAGCCGCTCCGCGGCATGTGGGATCTTCCCGGACTGGGGCACGAGCCTGTGTCCCCTGCATCGGCAGGCGGACTCTCAACCACTGCGCCACCAGGGAAGCCCTATTCTCACACTCTTAAGTTGACATCTAAAATTTTTCAACCCAAGTATTAAGTAGTTACCAAAAAAGGTAATTTCTGCTCATTATAAACGTTGACAATTTAAAATAAAACATATATCACACTTTTCAAGATATTCAGTTGAAGCTAAATTCCATAATTTATTAAATACCATTTACTGCATGCATTCATTTTAAAAGTATATTAACAAGCTTTTCCATGACAGTCAATTGTTGTATTCTATTTTTTATCTTTTAATTCATATTTTTATTCTGCTTTTCATTACATTTCCCTAAAGATTTTTATCCTAATGTAGTATATTTTAATGTTTGAAGTACTTTTATTGATTATCCTCACATAGTCTCTACATCAAAAATATGTGTAAGAATTGGAACTTTTTTTTTTAATTCCCACGGTCATCAAACTTCTAACTAGTGATTTTTTTCTGATTTATCAGAAGTTCTAACACACAATTAATTACAATAATACACAATTGACTACAAAAAAATAAGCGTATTACTAACACAGTTGATTATAATAGCATCAACTATTAATTACTAACACACAATAGATTACAATAACATAAACACATTACAAATGCTATTGAATAATGATTAGACATAAAAAACTAAAGTTTATTAAAAATGCATCTCTTCAGGAGGTTAATGGGGCTTTTTTTTCTCGAATGGTTTTTACTTCCTGCTAGAATGAGACAGAGCTCAACAATTCTATCCCTATTTTTATTTTCATTCATATAAATGCTAAGAAAACTTATGCACAAAAATATGTAAATAGAAATGAAAGGAGTTTTATTGTAGCAAAATCTGTGAATGATTTAAACTCCTTCTGAGTTATATGCCAAAATATGACAAGCTAATCTGTCTTCCAAATACGCTTGAATGACCTATCAGCTCAGTTAGTTCTTTGTTCGTTTTGTTGAGCACCAGGAATTGGAGACAATCTGACTTCACCAAGGATGTTTCCCAGTCCTTGCGTGCATTCCTTTCATTCCTTTCACCAAAGAACCTAAAGCGTTTTCCACCCCAAAGGTAGGCGCCATTGTAAGCTCAGGAATGGATGCTGAGTTAGCTTTTCTCTGTGTAAGGGAAGGTGTGCGAAGAGGGGCACTGAGACTGTAAATGACCTCAGCATCCTTCTCAGGCAGATCCTTTTGGAGAAAGAGAATAGGGAAGTCGATTGCCTTAGACTCTTCATTTCTTGTACACCTGGGAAAACTTTCATGTAGCCCCGCAGTGAAAAACCATGGTTTCAAGCCCACTGGTCTTGGTTTTAGCAATGAAAGTGGTAAGAATTACTGGAGTTAGAGTAGATATCAAAGGTTGAGGCTCAGGACTTGCTGATGGCATGGATATGGGGTATGTCTAGACAGAGGGAATTCAAGATGGTACTTCAGTGTAATAAGAAGAGAGGTGGGTATAAGGGTGTCTGAAACACAGTAATAAACTTTGTAATCTCAGTGGCTGGAGAAATAAACATTTATTTCTTATTCAGGCAAAGCCTTCTCTGGGTTAAGACTGACTCTAGGATCCAGGATTTCTCCAAGACGTGATGCTGTCATGTCAACACATGGCTTCCAAGGTTCTGCAAAAGGGAAAGAGAGAGGTTCCAGGTTGTAACTTTCTTGTCCTGGAAATAACTGGTCACTTTTGCTTACAGTCCATTGACCAGAAGCAGCTACCTAGTTCTCAGCCGATTGCATAAGAGACACACAAAGGACACCACAAGAGCATTTTGTGAGTGCTGTCTTGGCCACGCTGTGTTTTGGCATGTGAAATTAGATGAATGATGTTTCTGAGCGGGGGGAAATATTTGTATAGGTTCATTGCAAACCAGAGTTTTGGGGGAAAAAAACGTAATTGTTTTCATATAGAATAATAAATAAGCAAGACCGGTGGAGGAAAATATGGAAAGTAACACCTATGAGAAGGACTTGCCCTACCAAATAATGAAGTATATTACAAATCTAAAATAATTACAATGGGCAGTTTCAAAAGAACAAAAAAGAAAAGCCTAAGACAGACTTTAGTTTATATAAACTTTTAATATATGATGAAAGGCAGCCTCATGGGGCATCTGTACCACTCTTTACACCATTACTAAAATAAATTACACATGAATTTAAAGGGTTGAATGGGAAGCAAAATACTTATTTCAAAAAATAATCTTGCCATCATTTAAATAATCACATACATTTTTCTTCTCTGAAAGAATAATGTAGGTGATTGTTTAGATTATTTCAAGATGAGCAAGGACTTCCTGAGCATAAAAGCAGTAGAAGAAATCATGAAAGAAAAGACTGAATACATTTGAGAATATATTAATTTTTTTGTCTGTAGGCAACGCAAACAAAATTAAAAGGCAAATGACAAACTGAAAACGGATATTTAAATAAACACGAGACAAAGGGTTACAATTTTAATTTAAACAACTCTTACAAAACTGTGATGCCACCAACATGCCAGGTTTTAATGGCAAAAGGTAAGAAAAGGCAATTCACACTAGAAATACAAACAGCTAAGAAAGACAATGGCCTGCAACGTAAAATAATCTTTTTGCTCACCAAATTGACAGATAATTTTAAGCTGTTACTGTAGGAGTCAATGCTGGCAAGCCTTTAATGAGAACGATGATGACGTATTCTGCTGGAAAAAGTGTGAATTAGAGCAAACTTCCTGGAAAGCAATGTGTAATATGTAATCAATACTGAGATGCTAAAATGTTTATGCCAGTGTTCTATATCTGACATATATATATATAAACTTGATCTGTACAAGAGTTGTACACTTTGCTATACATAAACCATAACCTTAATTTAAAACAAACATACCTGCCTACAAATGAAAATGGATAAAAATGTTAAAATAATAATAGTAGTTATCTCTGAGTGATTTTTTATTTTCCTTTTCCTTCTCACCATTATCCAATTTTAAATATTAAATAATTATTAATACAATAATTAAAATTGATGTCAGTAATATAAATAGCAAATTAATTAAGTGCAGTCACAGAAAGGTATCCTACTCTGAAACCATGGTCCTCAGGCTTTTGAAAGAAATTCAGCTTTTGTCAAACTCACAAAATCATTAGTAGCCCAGTTCTCTCCCCTAAACCAAGTCCATCATGTAGGCTTTGGTGCAGTGCTGTGCAGAGGAAAGCATACTGGGTTGTAAATTATAGATTAACTTCCAAGGCGGTCATTACCAGGACTGCTCACAAGTGTGATTTACAGCAAAGCGGTCTTGAAACTCAACACACCCTCTGAAACACTATAGGTGAAGGAGAACTGAAAAGCTAGCTGGATATTGTTTGTCTTACAGGAGAAAATTTGTCATTTTAGTCAGGTAGAAATCACCCGTCATCATGGGCAGTTAACTTGCAAGAATATCTTTTCCTGCCTCTGTCTGTAGCCTCTCCAACACCCTGACCCGAGGTTGCAAGACTAAGAAGACAAATATGGCAGGTCCTACCCAATGGCCCATCTTCACTTTCTTCTTGATAACACCCTGATTTTGTATGGGGTCCAGCTCTAGGGAATGAAACATGATTGTTCTAACTCCTTATGGCCATGCCATTTCTTGTTGGCAAATATTCTTTTTCAGAGCCTTCCGTGAAGCTGGAAGTGGATCCATATAAGGAGAAGTCTAGCTTTTCAGGGGAAGCTTTTCTTCTAAGACAAAAGGACAGAGGCTTATAAGGACACAGTCTTTTGTCTCTGCCTCACTCTCCCCCTGGAAGGCTGCCATGATGCCTGGAGCCATGGTAGCCATCTTAGGATCATAAGAGAAAGTTTAAGAGAATTCCATAGAAGCCTACCCAATGCTCTGACATGGTTTAGCTGCTGAACCAGCTCTGAGCGTCTGTCTACAAATTTCTTGAGATATTAAGCGTTCGATGGCTAGGGTTTGTTACTTGCAGCGAATTGCTTCTTAATAAGACATAATGAGACTTTAGAGATGACCCTGGTTTGCTCATAATCTTGTTCCTAACTTCCTAAATATGGGATTTGTGACAATTTGTGACAACTCAAGGGAGTTCTATAAACATGTTTTGTGTTCTTGCAGACTAACATGGGGAGTGAAGAAGGTCATGCCAGCAGTTAAATCAGATCAACCCCGCCTCAGGGCTTCCCTGGTGGTGCAGTGGTTGAGTCCGCCTGCCGGTGCAGGGGACACGGGTTCGTGCCCCGGTCCGGGAAGATCCCACATGCCGCGGAGCGGCTGGGCCCGTGAGCCATGGCCGCTGAGCCTGCGCGTCCGGAGCCTGTGCTCCGCAACGGGAGAGGCCACAGCAGTGAGAGGCCCGCGAACCGCAAAAAAAAAAAAAAAAAAAACACAAAAAAAATCTTTCAAATTCAAAGATGCTTGAGACCTCCATTAGTCCTCTTGTCCTGGTGTTTATCATCTTCAGTTAACTTACCTGGTGTCCAATGTTCCAATTCTGTTCCCTGGATCTACTCTTTGGGAGAAGTGCTATATTGAGAAACATCTACCCATAGCTATCAGAGTAGCTATGGCCCCATGGAAAATGTATTCTTATCTAAAACATATCTATCGGTATCTTGCCATGAGCTTCTTACCGAGAGTTTACCTTTACCTGTAAGAGTCAATCTCATAGCAGAATTTGGGGCCAGGTCTTTTAAATAAGAAAACTCTCTGATATCCAGGCAAAGGACTACTGCTCTGTCAATGTATAAGTCCAGCTTGAATTATACCAATACGGTTACAGACAGACTCATATACCTAAAAACTCATACATAATCTGAACTCAAGTGCGTAAACAAACAACTTTTAAAACAATGACCCATCTAGAGTTTAGTAAAATATGCAATATTATCATTCATCCCAGTTACCAGCTAGAATGACCTAGACTCAATGTCCCCACTATCTGACAACATTTATTTATGTATTCCATACTCAAACACTGCCAGGAATGTGGGGAAGGAATATTGTCTTGGATATCAGGACTTTGAACCTAGTCCTCTTTCTGCCATGAATTCATTCTGATTTGAGTGAATTGCTTCCCCTCTCTGGGCCTTAGTTTTTTTGTAGTGTAAAAAGATGAATTGGACCATATGATCTTTTTTTTTTTTTTAAAGAAGATGTTGAGGGTAGGAGTTTAGTAATTTATTTATTTATTTTTGCTGTGTTGGGTCTTCGTTTCTGTGCGAGGGCTTTCTCTAGTTGCGGCGAGCAGGGGCCACTCTTCATCGCGGTGCGCGGGCCTCTCACTATCGCGGCCTCTCTTGTTGCGGAGCACAGGCTCCAGACGCGCAGGCTCAGTAGTTGTGGCTCACGGGCCTAGTTGCTCCGCGGCATGTGGGATCCTCCCAGACCAGGGCTCGAACCCGTGTCCCCTGCATTAGCAGGCAGATTCTCAACCACTGCGCCACCAGGGAAGCCCTGACCACATGATCTTAAAGGCTCCAGACTGCTTTCAGATTCTCCTGCATAGGAATGTAAGAAAACAGAAAGAAATTTTGTCCTCCTTCTGTTAGAAGATGCCCCGTAGACCTGAAAAATAAGATTTGCAATGCCAGTGTTTTCTGAGAACTTACTATATGCCAGACACTAGACTGTGAACAGCTTTTTTTGTGTATTACCTCATTTATTCCTTAAGATAACTAAGCATTATCATTCCCATTTTGCCAATAAGGAAACAGGTCTGAAGGAGCGCCATGACTGTTCCAGGATCACATAAATAAAAGGAGAGAGCTTAGATTCCAAAATCCATCCTCTTACCCATCATACCACCCTACTTCCATAAGGAATTTAGCAAGTTTCAGCAGTATTTAAAACAACATATGAGCTTAACTGTATAAAAGAACAACTCAAGGTTCTACTTATTTCTGTCTAAAATTAAGTATGCATTTCAGTAAAATGTTGTGTTTTCTATTTTTTGGAGGCTGTGTTTTGGCTCCCATGGGAAAATGGCATCTTCTTCATAAAGGGCGGATAAGCAAAGAATGATCTGTTACATTTGATCATCGGAGTCTCATCATGTGAGACTTTTTACGGCCTGTGAAGATTCGGGTTTTCACGAATTGCTGTCATTGAATTCCATAAACATCCCTTGTGTTCAGGATATTGTAGCACCTACTCTCAAGGTATTGTTACTATGCTGAGTAAAAACACAGTTGCCCTCTGCAGGCTATGGTTTTGCTTTGAAATCTCTGTAATTAACACATTCGCATTTCAGGCACCAGGTATTATTGAGTTCAAAGAAAAAAAGATGTATTTCATCCTTTATTTTCTACAGATGATTCATCAGTTCCACTCCTCCCTCCTACAGACATCTAAGTTTCAGTTTTCTGAGAAGCTACAAAGCGTGAGGTGGCATCTAGGCATTGAGTCAGAGGACACCAAGTGTTAAACTGTAATACCGCCAAGAGTTTGGTGTCAACCCTCTTAACCTGTTTTCCGGTGTAGGCGTCATTAACAATGCTCTTTGCCCCTGGGTACTAAAAGGAAAAGACTCCAGTAACCCTACACCGGCTGTTCCACTTAAGTAACTACCTGATGCGTGGTTATCTTTCCAGGCTATCCGGGTAAGGGGGTGGAAACATTTGCTTCTGTGTCCCTGGCAAGCTGGTTAATGCTTGTCAAAGCAACGGCTTTGTTCCCTGAGGCTCGATCCCTGATCAACATTTGAATTTGCACGCTTGTGAAAACCAGATAATACTCAGGATTGTGTTTACTGGACTATGAGACAGCACAACCATCAGCATGTTCACTTCAAACACACACACACACACACACACACACACACACACACACACAAATCAGACATGTAACAGGAAATATTATTTCACACTGAAATACCTTAGTTAACTTTCCAGGTGCCTCTATACTAATTTGAAATATCCCTAGCAATCCCCACAGAATGTTTGGAAACTTCCTCTTCAACATTTTCTTTATTTGTTCAAGTAAATCTATTCATCAATATTTCCTTTATTTGCTCAAGTAAATATATGAAGTATCCAAATATTCACTAAGGATTTGGTTAAAAGCACTTTTTTTAATGTATCAAGATTGCCCCTGGTGATCTTCTTGAGTCTTGACCAGTAGACGCAGCTAATTAGGTGGAATATTCCAGAGAAATGGAAGTCCCTGCAGAGAGAGATAATTCAAGCCATTCCCTATTTTACAATGCACATTGTAAAAAATGATTTCTTCATTATGAGAGGAAGGGGCTGTTCCAAGGCAGTGGAAATCGGCAGAAAGAGCGCTCCTCAGGTTTTGAAGAGGGAAATTTTTCAACAGTTATATAACCTCAATATTTTAAAAATGCTCTTTGGGGATCAAGCAGTCCAACTCTTCCAAGCCAGTCATTTTTCAATCCAAGATCAAAAGTGACATTTTAAGAGAGGTACATAAAGAAAAAGAAGAAGAAATTGTTGCAGTTGAGTGATTCCAAGGTCTTGTCGCCTTGTATATAAATGATTTCTGTGTATAATCTCCTGCTCGTGGATAACTCGGACCTGAGCTCTCAGCCAAGGAAATCTCTGTGGCCAGCGTTAAACAGGATATGGCCCATCTTGCTGGCTCTGAGCAGCCCACGGTGCATTTTTCGGCCTGGGGTGGAGACCTTTATTTGCTGGCTGCAACTTGGACTTGGATGCCCAGTCACACTCTAAGCTGACCACTCTCTGATGTGTGAGGCTCCCAGAACTTTTCACAGAGCAGGCCTCTCTGAGCTTCTCCCCAGAACTCCATGCATTTTGCTGCTGACAGCAACTCTGTCTCCTGGATATACATGCCCTTTGGGAGACATGGTGGAGTAGAGTGACCTCCTCCAAGCAGCCAGGTATATCCCAACCAAATTTCCAAAGTTTCAGGTTACTTTTCCATCTCACTGAATAAAGGAGCAGAGATTCCAAGCCAATCCATAGGTCTAGCGTAACCTATGTCTCATCCTAAGAAGCAGCTCCACCACCTTTCTGTTTTCCATCTGAAGTAAGTCTTTCTATCTACCCCAAGTCACTTGCTTCATGAAGCATAGAGACAGGAAAGTCAGTTGCTCACTGGCCATCTTCTGCCACATGGGGAACACGCTCTCAGTCCGAGCACACACTGTCTTCAGTAAGTGATAGTTATATCCAACCCTTACTGCCTACTGCACGAGTCCTGATCCTTTTGCTTAAATTTGAAGAACCTCTTTCATCTTGCCTCCAACTATCTAATCCATGCTGTATCCCCACTGGTCAATTATGTTAGACCCACTGCCTCTAACTCTCTGCTTTTCTTAATATCCTAAATTTGTCATACTTGTCTCTTCCTCCATACCTTTGTCCACACTGTTCCTGACCCTTGACTTCAAATGACTTCATGCACATAGTTACTGACAGTGTTTTACAGGGTGCTGGCTATGTGCCCAGTCCTGTGCTGGTCACCTTGCATATGGTATATTAGCTTACTTGTATAATGTCCAAGGAAGGTAAGGATATTTATTCCTGTTACACCAAACAGGAAACGGAGGCTTGGAGATCTAAGCAGATGCTGAGATGCCTCACCAAGAACTGCCTCCCTTTTCAAGACCAAGGTAACTCATTCTCTTTGCTGCCGAGGGTGTTGAGTGCTCACCTTACACTTTTACCTCTCCCAGCAATTGGAAGGGAGCTGCTTCTCCTTCCTCGGGGGGGCAGCCCCCATCCTATGACTTCTTGGCGCAAGAGTATAAAAGTGTGGACCCCTTGACTTAATTTGGGACATTTCTCTAGGACCATCCCTTGTCCAGAGCTCCCTTTGGGTCAGCTCAGGCCTCTGGTGTTTCTGTATCGAGGCTTCACTTCTCCTCTGCCCAGCCTGCTTCCCCCACCCCTCACCAGCACTGCTCCGAAGACCCGTCCCTGTTCCACCTCCCGCACACAAACTGCAGAGTCTCAGAGTCTATTTTCTGGGGAATCCAACTTGATGAGGAAGGTTGCTTTATGTGCCCAAAATCAAGACCAAGGAGAAGATCTGAGATTTAAATATAACTCTGCTTCAAAGACTGTGTTCCTTTCTTTTTTGCTGCTCCGCCACCCATTGAAAGACCACCCATCTTTCCCTTCTCAGATGGGCGGAGCTCTTCTTCCAGCCTCTCATGACTCCAGACACCAGAATGCTTAGATTCCACCAGAGGAAAGTGGGAAAGTGTGGCCTCACGGAGCGTGTGTACGCACATAGATCCAGCACACAGATGTGTTTGTTTGTCCTGTGCTGTCCTTTAAAAAGGTGAGTCAGCATTTTAAAAATCAGATGTCACCCCAAAACACAGCTTTCCAACTTCTCTTGAAAAATCAGAGTAGCCAGCAATACTAGGTGGTCACATGGCCACATGAGGACAATGCCTGCTGCTGGGTAGTAGCGTGGCGGCCCCTGTGGACACTGCAGTTGGCTGCTGTCTGCACCATCCCCAAGGAGTCCCTACCATGGGGACTGGGGGTAATTGCCGTTTATCAAGTTCCTAGTCTATTTTACTTCTCTTAATGGAGCAAGAATTCTCTCTATGTGTGTTCCTACCAAAAGATAGAAAAATGAAAGATAGGCCTGGAAGATTATATATTTAAAGGAAAAATATAAGGAAAAGCTCTGGGGGAGAGGGAATAAGAGGGAAGCTTAATTTTACCTGCTTAATGTGTAAACAGAATGGGTGAGTTACAAAGATACATCTTACGTTGGTCAATGCATGATCTTCCTAGCACCTATGGAAATTAAAGTTTGGTCTACAGTTCTGCTGAATAGCAACACTATTCACAATAGTCAAGACATGGAAACAACCTAAATGCCCATTGACAGATGAATGGATAAAGAGGATGTGGTACATATGTACAATGGAATACTACTCAGCTATAAAAAAGAACAAAATAGGGACTTCCCTGGTGGTGCAGTGGATAAGACCCCACACTCCTAATGCATGGGGCCCGGGTTTGATCCCTGGTCGGGGAACTAGATCCACATGCCTGTCGCAACTAAGAGTTCGTGCATGCCACTACTAAGGAGCCCACGTGCTGCAACTAAGACCCTGTGCAACCTAATTAATTAATTAATTTTTTAAAAAAGAAGAAAATAATGCCATTTGCAGCAACACAGATGCAGCTAGAGATTATCATACTAAGTAAGTCAGAAAGAGAAAGACAAATACCGTATGATATCACTTATATGTGGAATCTAACATATGACACGAACCTATCTATGAAACAGAAACAGAATCACAAACAGAGAACAGACTGGTGGTTGCCAAGGGGGAGGGAGTTGGGGGAGGGATGGAGTCGGAGTTTGGGGTTAGCAGATGTCAGCTATTATATATGGAATGGATAAACAGCAAGGTCCTACTGTATAGCACAGAGAAATATATTCAATATCCTGTGATAAACCATAATAGAAAAGAATATTTTTAAAAGGAATGTATATATATGTGTAACTGAATCACTTTGCTGTACAGCAGAAATTAACACATTGTAAATCAACTATACTTCAATTAAAAAAAAGTTTGGTCTACGAACGAGATCAAAGAATGATACTGTGAGTCAGGTGTTGTCCGTGGTCTAACAGAAACAGCCCCAGATCTGGAGTGAATGGAGAGGGGGATGAGGGAAAAAGGGGTGTCTGCTCCTGCTTCTGCTGTGATGTGGTCCTATGGACAAGCCCCAGAACCTGCCCAATTTCAGACACTTCTGTAAAATGAGTGCTGCATTAGATAATTCCAAAGGTTCTGTCCAGTTTGCCCAAGTAATAGACGTATGAGGGCATGGATTATGCCCGCTATTTCTTTGTATCTCTCACAGTGCGAAATGGAAGATAAGCATGGTACACATATTGATGGATTAAAGGACTGCTTTCCAGAGCCTGCAAGTGAGAACTTTTCCACAAGGAGCACCTAATCCAGACCACAGACTTCATCTAAGGAGAGAGAAGAAAGCAAACAGACAGAGATACATTACAAAGAGCAGGAGCTGCACGCAGCATGAAAGAAGAGTAACCACAGTTCACAAATGGAAAATGTCGTAACAATTCTGGGGAAAAAAGGAGTCAAAAATGCGTTTCCTCCAGCACAACGATTTCTCATGAACAGAAAGCGCCCTTTGGACGTAGTCTGGAGGGAATTGAAACTCACTACTCTGGAAAATCGATTCATCAGGATGAGAGAAAGTCACAGCTTTCTATCTGAGATCTGCCTCCCACTCTCCACGGCCCACTTTGTTTCAGAAGCACATTTCAGAGAGGGCTGGGGGTGTCTGAGATGATAGACCTGAATCACCCAGAATTTGGATAAGTTTCTACTCCCTCTATAATGCCTTGCGATTTTCTAGGCATAATTGTTTTAAGGGGATTTTCCCTGAATTATTGCTTCAATCCAATTGCCTTCTTGGTTTAGACCTATGCCACCCTGTAGCTTCTGTGTCATTTTCCTTAAAAATCCAATCACCTAATTGCTGATGAGTCTGGTAACTTCCCTGAAGCCTGAGGAAGTACGGAGGGGCACCATGTTGTACAACGAAGCCTGTCGCCATCTTGCTGCCAACCCCCATCCCCCCACTCCTTTCTGGCTTCAGCACCTTCGAAAAAGCTATCTTCCCACCCATGTCTCTCCCTGGCGCGCACCTGAGAAGAGTAGCTTGGACCCCCCTCCATCAACTGCTTCTCTTTTGGGGAATAGGGCCTACACACTGGCCTAGTTAGAATTCCAAGGCCCCTCGAGTTCTAGTGAGGAAGAACTTCTCTATCCTGCTACCCTTAAGTACTTTTTATAAGCCTTCCAAAGTGCCTAGAACGCTGAGCATAGCATCTCGATATTTTCTCTGCTTGGCACTTGTATTTGATTCTTAGTCTAGAATATTTAAAGCCGAACGTAATTTTTGATGATGATTTAGTTTAATCCTCTCATTTCATAGCTAGGGAAACTGAGGCTTCCCCCAAATTAAATTCCTCTAGAATTTCTAAATATAACTCAACTACTTCGGCCAACCATCAGCAGAAGAAATAGATCTTTGTTCCCTGTGGAGATCGACCAGCTTTGTTCATACCCCAAACCATATATAATCTATGCTATGGGTGAGATAACGAATTTTGCAGGATAATTCTTTTAAAAAATACTTGATTTTTGCCCTACTGTCTGATATTATAACTTAATTTCTACATACTGTGGAACCCCACTCTATATAGTAAGTAATGTGGGAGAACACCTTGATGAGGTGACATACATCTGGGAACGAGCAACGACAAAGCAAAGAGGTGTGAGACATTGTGGGAAATTCCTAGAGCTATAGGGACTTTGATTTGGACGCATCATGGGGATTTGGTGGCGTGGGAGGCAGCTAGCTTGGAGACTAGGTGGGGGAGGGCGCAGCCTTGAATGGCAGCTGAGGATTTTATATTTTGTCTTGTGGGTGGTGGAGTCACTGAGGAGGTCTAAGGAGAGAGGAATTTGGTCTATTTTTGCTTTTTACTTCTACAAGACGGTAGAAGATAGCCTACAAGGGGATAACACTGACAGCCAAGAAGATATTTAAGAGGCTCTTAAAATGATCCAGATGAGAAATGATGCCAGAGGGGGAAGATAAGGGAATGGAGGGAGATATATTTAGGGAATGGAATCAACAATCAACTGAGGAGCAGTTGAATATGGCCAGTGATTAACAAAGACTAGGCAGTTGAAATGTCTATGTCCAAAAAGTCGCTTACTTGGTAATTATCATTCTAGCTGGAGTATCATTTTTATATTTAGACTGCAAATCTAACAAATAATCCCATGCTTCCAGCTCCAAAGGCTACAAAATACCTTGGCCAAATTTAAACATAAATTAGTAGATGGTGCTCCTATTAATTTTCTAGTCCCCAACTTAATCACACATAAAATTTTCCAGTAGTTTCGAAATCCAAGAGTCGTTAAGGTCTGAACCTTTCAGAGAGTTAATTTTACTGCCATCTCCTCTGATTCACAAGGCTGATTTTAAACATGGCCTTTTGATGGGTTGTAAGTTGGTGATAATGCCACAGAAAACATAGATCGATAGCTTGAGGATAAAGGAGACAACAGAGGAACCATATACTAGTTTTTGATTTGTGTAAATATCAGCCAGTGCTATTGATGAACTAAACAGTGGATCAGAGCTGTGAATTCAAATGCCTGCACAGTCCAGGCCAAGAGCAAAGTGGAAAGATTTAGGTATGTACACGTTGATGTGTGATGAGAGCTGCAGGAAAATGGAAATACACATCTCAAGAGACAGCTCCTACGCCTTTCCAGCCTTCTGTTATCCTGCAGAAATGCTGGTCCAAGGTTACCAGATATTCTGGGTTTTTTCAGAGCTAGGTGAAAACTTGGCTAATATTTTTAAAACTCAGCAACCAAACTAACCATGTCTGACAGACACATTGAGCCCATGACCCATCATTTTGTACTCTTGCAATTCAAAGTATGGTCCAGGGACCAGCAACATCAGCATAACCGGGGGGCTTCCTAGAAACGCAGAATCTCAAGCTCTGCTCTAGGCTGGCTCAATCAGGATCTCCGTTTGTAACAAAGTTGGTTGGTGTCCACGTTCAAGTGCGAGAAGTACTGGCTTCCATCTAAAATATGACACAAATGAACTTATCTAAAAAACAGAAACAGACTCACAGACGTAGAGAAGAGGCTTGTGGAAGAGGGGGGTTGGGGGAGGGATGGATGGTGAGTTTAGGATTAGCAGATGCAAACTATTATATGTAAGATGGATAAACAACAAGGTCCTACTGTATAGCACGGGGAACCATATGGAATATCCTGTGATAACTATAATGGACAAGATTATAAAAAAAGAACGTGTATATATGCATAACTGAATCACTTTGTTGTACAGCAGAAATTAACACAACATTGTAAATCAGCTACACTTCGATTAGAAAAAGAAAAGTACTGGCTTCCACGACCTCAGGCACAGAGCCTGTATTGCAGAAACTCTCCCTCTGTATCCAGAGCAGACATGCAGAAGAGCATATTTCTGTTACCAAGGCAGAGCACAGGTTGTTTTTTGGAGACAAGAGAGGCAGCACCCCGCTCCACCAGGGGCCCTTTTGAGTTGACTCCAGAGGAAGGACACAAGATGTCTTCTGAAGTCCGCACGTCCCTGGTGGGGTGGTAGGTGTGCCTTTTGCAGGGTCGGGACTAAGTTGAGGCCAGAGACACTGGCTTCAGGTGCAAAATTTAAGGGGGGGACCCAAAACACTCTGCAGTTGAGATAATAATACAAAAATCCTTTCATGCATTATTGCATTCACTGATTATTAATGAAATAATCATTTGCATTATTGTGTTAATTACTAACGAATGTTAATAAAATTGCTCTTTAAGGTAATAATTTTAAAAGTCAAAATTAATGCCAAATAAACCTCCATGATGAACAAAACATCAAAATTCTCATCTTGTCTCCACCTAGTTCCAGCTCCACTTCTGTTGATGCCATTTTGAATATTTCTATAACCTATTATTTCCTGTTATTCAGACTTGTCTCTTAAAAGCCACTGAACAAGACGTGTAATTTCAAACCTATAAAAATAAATGTAATACAAAAATGCTGTTCCAGTTAGAAAAAGGCTTCATTGTAACCCCAGGAGAGTCTAAGATGCTTCAGCTTAACAGGCTGTATTTACTAGTATCATCTTTGGCTTAGCCGGGAGCCGACTAGCCTCCGTCCCTCGCCCACATTATCTGAGTGCCAAACCGGGAGCTGAAGCCACTTTATTAAGGAGCAAAACATTGCTTTATTCTTCTGCTTTGGAAGTCCAGTAACTTTAGAAGAGGAGATAGGCTGGAAATGGGCCGTGGCAAGCTGGCAGGAACAAAAATAGCTGTGAAGCTGCCTTTGTGTGTCGATCTCACACGTTGACTTCCGTTTCACGGCCAGAACCTGGAAGTGCCCCAGGGTCCAGAAAAGATGAAACTCGAGGTGGGAATGAATGAGTGACCGCTAGGCGTGTTTCAGTTCCTGTCTAGGGAGTAGCAGCTGAAGATAGCAAGAAAATACTAGCTTTTCATACCGACTCTATGCAGAGTCCTGTGGGAGGAAGAGCTGACCAATTGTACCCTGAACGGCAGCTCTGGGGAGGCAGTTCATTGATTTTCGTGTGGCATTCACGTAGAGCGTCGGCTAGGCTCTTCTTGCTGATGGCTTTATGAGGAAGCAGGCGAGGTATGGGGTGAACCAGATGGGCTTTTGATGTGGCATCAGAGTGCATCCCAACTGTTACTAAGCTAGCACGTAGCGCTAGCACTTAGCTGGGATCTTAACTCCGTGTCTGCGCCATCCCAAGCCTCAACTTCCTCATCCTTGCAGGACCAGTACGAGATCATAACAGTGACATTCTTTAATATGTGACCTAGCATGGAGCCTGTAACCTAAGAGGAGGCAACAACCATCCTTCCCAACCAACCAAAAGATTCCAAAGATGGGGGTTCTCTCTTTTATCCCTGGAACCCAGCAATAACTTTTATTTGCATAGTAGATTCAACGTTTCAAAGCACTTTCCCTTAAAACAATTCTATTGTGTCCTCCCAAGAGTCTAGTGAATTAGGGAAGGCAAGAATTATTATCATTATTTTTAAGTGGAAAAACCAGAACAGCTGGTAGAAGATAGTTCTTCTGACTTTGAGTCCGATAATATTTCCACTACTCTGCCCTTCCTGTTTTACAAATAATAGGGACTCGAGGCATATTTGTTGAATATACATTTTCAGGGAACTACCTGAAAAGTCCAAAATACAGATGTTCTCATTCTTCACCAGAAAGTTGCTGGTGGTGACAAGTTATTAAGTTGCTTAAGGTGAAAGAATTTTTTATATATCTTTACTTTTTTTACAATGTGGTGTTAATTTCTGCTGTACAGCAAAGTGACTCAGTTATACATATGTGTTTTCATATTCTTTTCCATTATGGTTTATCACAGGATATTGAATATAGTTCCCTGTGCTGTACAGTAGGACTTTGTTGTTTATCCGTTCTATATATAATAGTTTGCATCTGCTAATCCCAAACTCCCAGCACTTCTTTATGTATCTTTGAATCTCCCACAGCATCAAGAAGTAGGTGAACATAGTAACTGGGATTAATTTTTCTGGTTGACTGATTTATAAATGATAATCGACATACGGATATTAGATGTTTGCTTACATTAGATGTTTGCCCATGTTTTCGTAAACAAATGAAAAGGAGAACGAGCTTATGTTCATGTCAATTAGAGTAAAGTGTTAACACTCAACCCGGAGCACATAATCTGCTACGGCCACCACCACTGCAGTCCCATTGGGAGGGTTTTGTACTGACATAGCCAGAGCTACCTCCCTTCTGCCCGGGCAGTCAGAGCTCTTTGGGAGTTCATCTTTCACAAACACATTAGAAATACTGAAGCCATTCTATGGGTCAGCGCTGAATTTAAGGAGCTACATATCAACTTGAATCAGACTGATTACAACTCCTCTGAACGTAATTGGCAAAACCTAACTGCATTCATGTTTTATTAAAAGCAACTTTCATTACACAGGCGGTGCTGTCAGAAAAATAAATTACATCTGCAAGCACTTAGGTATAAAATTTTGCAGATAACTTCCAGTCGTTGGTAATTTTATATTAGAAACTGTTTTTCCAATACATGCTAAAACTTTGTTCATCAGTATTAAGCACGCTTTACCTACCACTCTCGGAATATTTATAGGATTTGTAATATAACCTTTTGTTTTCTTCTTTAGTGATTTAGTAAACTGTTTTCCACCAATTTTATTTTTGGCAGCCTCCGTAGGCCCTTTGGAAACTATAAATTGGTTTGCATTTTATATTCCACTGTTTACCATTCCCCCCCCTTAGAATAGATTCCAATCGTTTTTGTTTTTTTAAGTTAGTGGTAGGTGTTGGCTGCAAAATAAGTGAGTTCTACTTGAAACTACAATAAATCACTCATATAACCTTACAGATGGGAAAAAGTATAAAAAAAGACCTATTTCAGTCTAACTCTGAAGACAATATTTGAGTTTCCACTATGGGGAGATTTGCTGACCGCACCTACAGGGTTCCCCACAAGTTCCTTTTTCTTAATTGTACCCTTAATTTGCAACAATGTGATTTTGGTATATTTGTCACCACTGCCATATGCAAAGTTAGATCTTTGTATTACTTCAGAACGATTTTTCAAGCAATGAACGTCGACTAACAGTAGTTTCAGAAAACAGAAGTCTTTATTATGAGTTAATTGTAGACTTACAGGAGAATTGCAAAGATAGTACAGAGAATTCCCATATGCCCTTCCCCCAGCATCCTCTAATAACATCTTACATAACCATAATACATCCGTCAAATGTAAGAAATTAACATTGGTACGGTACTTAACTAACCTATAGACTTCTTTCAGGTTTTCCAAGTTTTCCCACTAATGTCTTTTTCTGTTCCAAGATTCAGTCCAGGATACCACATTGCATTTAGTTTTTATATCTTCTTAATCTCCTCCAATTTGTGACAGCTACTTAGCTTTTCCTTGTCTTTTATGACCTGGAACCTTTTTGAAGAGTCCTGGGCAGTTCTTTTCTATAATGTTTCCCAGTTTGGGTATGTGTAACGTTTTTCCATGATTAGGTTATAGTTATACTTTACTGCGAAGAATACCGTAAGCTGAAGTGCACTATATCAGGACACTTGAAAATGCTCTATCTTATCACAGGTGCTGTTAACCTTAACCACGTGGTGGTGACTGCCAGCTTTCTCCACTGTGAACTTACTGTTTTCCTCTTTGCAATTAGTAAATATTTATTTGAGGGGAGATAGTACAAGACTATGCAAATATCCTACTTTATACATGTTTGCCCACTAATTTTAGCATCCATCTGTGTGTCTTGCCTGCAGCAGTTTTTACTGTGGCGCTCTGAGGGTGATTGCCTATTTTCTTTCTCTTCCTATCTATTAATTGGAATTCTTCTGGAAGGAAGAATTGTCCTTTCTACCCCATATCTTTATTTGCTCATTTATCTATTTATCAGTACAAATTCAAGGAGAGTTATTTACTCTTTAGGTTATAGCAATCATATCATTATTCATTTTGTTGCTTTAATTTTTCCTAATGCCTTGGTCATTGGGAACTTTTTCAGGTTGACTCCTGTGGCCTTTTACTATACACCTCTTCCTTTTTTTCTGAAACCACTTCTTCTATTTCTGGCCCCACAATATGCTCCACATTCATCTTGAATGTTCCTTGCCCCAGCCCTGCCATGAGCCACTTTTCCACAGAGCCTTTGTTCATTTTACTGGAGAATGATATTTAGGTACTAGGAGTCCTCACTACTACTGGGATGTTACTGTTTTTACACCTTCTCAGGAGACAGAGCTAAGAAATGGGTATCTGTGTATGTACACTAACCCACGTGCACACACTTATCTATATCAATTTCTGTATCTACCTATCTGCATATAAATTTTAAAAACCAGGAGTTTTACTGATACTGCTGACTCTAAACGAGCACCACGGGGTTTATTCTAGCCTTGTTCTCTTCCTCATATGTAACTTCCTCCTCTGACAATGAGAAGCCCGTTTCTCACTATCTACCATAGATTTACTTATTTCTCCAACCCTGGTGTACATAGAAAGCGGTTTCATAATTGCTAAGCCTGCCCTGGGAAAAACTAATTTACTAACTAGAGGACAGTGTCTGCATGCAGTTCTTTTCCCCATTAGCCTTATGGGATCCAGTCAGAACACTGTTTTTCAAAGTTATTTAGATTTGTTCCTTTCTTCCCCGCTCCCTTCAGTGTGGTTATTATTTATTGGTAACCAAGTCTGATTCATTTGTCACAGGCTGTATTGCCTCTCAGGTTCTCCCCACAGCCTGGTTGTTTCATTTTCTTAAATTTATATACGAACTAATGTTCCCTCTTTGTGGCATGCAGTTCTCCAGGCGTTGACAAATGCATGGGAATGTGTGTCCGGCACTTGCAGAACAATTCCATCACCCGCAAACTCTGCTCATGCTGCGCCTTTGTATTCAACCCATCTCCTCGCTCCCCACTCCTGGCAATCAGTGATCTGTGTTGAGTCCCTATAGAAGTTTTGCTTTTTTCCAGACTGTCCTTAAATGGAATCATATTGTAGCCTTTGGGGTCAAGCTTCTTTCTCTTAGCAAAATGCATTTAAGGGATGTCTGTGTTTTTTGTGTCCATCCAGGGTTTGTCCCTTTTTTATTGCTCAGTAATGTTCCATCAGATGGATTTATCACATCTTGCTTATCCATTCACTAGTTGAAGCACACTGGGCTATTTCTCTCATTCATCATGTGTTCAGTGTCATAGCTTAAATACTCTTACCCAAGATTACATGACTTTCTCCTATGTTGTCTTCAAGAAGTTGTATAGTTTTATGTTTTATATTTAAACTATTATATGATTGCATCCAAAAAAACGTCCAAGTGTTTTGCTGTAGTTCCCAACCGTGAATGTGGAAAGTAATTTGCAGGCCAGCTCAGCAGCCGCAGCAGGTCTGGTGTAGTAGCTGGAGAAGCTTTGGCCCATCTTCCTCCCTCTGAGGGCTTCCGAGGGGACCTGACTCTCAGCACGTGGAAAGTCTGGGGCAGAGACCCAGGTCTCCTCTGGCCATCCCTATATTAGGACCAAATATCCTATGTTTTCAAATAACTGCACACAGATACTGACTCAAGTTTTTTGAGCAGAGAACGAGATCAAGAATATTGCTGTAGGGCTTCCCTGGTGGCGCAGTGGTTGAGAGTCCGCCTGCCAATGCAGGGGACACGGGTTCGTGCCCCGGTCCGGGAAGATCCCACATGCCGCGGAGCGGCTGGGCCCGTAAGCCATGGCTGCTGAGCCTGCATGTCCGGAGCCTGTGCTCCGCAACGGGAGAGGCCACGACAGTGAGAGGCCTGCGTACAGCAAAAAAAAAAAAAAAAAAAAAAGAATATTGCTGTAGACAGAGAGCATCCTTAGAATACAATAGCATGAAGCATTGGAAGGGGCAGGGTTTCAGAAGTGGCAGATCGGGGGAGCCAGAAGCCTGATAATTCTCCCAGACTTACGGGAGAATCATCCCTCTTTCTACCCACATCCAAGCCTTCCCTGAATTCTCCAGCTCTGACTCATCCCACACCCTTACATCCATCCACAGCTTTCCATATCTTCTGCAAACCCTCTGGTTCAAGAAATGCAGCAAGAGCTGTATCGATTTCCTAGTCCTACCTTAACAAAGCACCACAAACTGGGTGGCCGAGAACAACAGAAATGCATTGTTTCACAGTTCTGGAAGCCGGCAGGCCAAAACCAAGGTGCCAGTAGGATCGTGCTCCCTCCGAAGGTTCTAGGGAAGAGTTTGTTCCAGGCCTCTCTCCCTCTCTCCCAGCTTCTGGTATTTCCTTGGCTTATGGCGGCATAACTCCAGTCTTCACGAAGCATTCTCCCCAAGCACCCAAATACCAAAATCTATTTTAGTCAGGGATCTCCAGAGAAGGAGAACCAGTAGGTGATATATGGAGAGAGAGAGAGAGAGAGAGAGAGAGAGAGAGATTGATTTTCAGGAATTGACTCTTGCAGTTGTGGGACTGGCAAGTCTGAAATGTGCAGGGCAGGCCAGCAGGCTGGAACCTCAGGTAAGGATTGACATTACAGTCTTGAGTCCGGATACCACAGGGCGGCAGGCTGGAAACTCAGGCTGGGTCTCTGCACTGCAGACTTGCCACCAGGCAGCTGCTGGTCAGCCTGGAGAAGGGGGCCATATCAGGGGCTCAGCGTTGGTCTCCATTGCTGGGCACCCAGCAGTGGCTGTAGCCAAGTCAGCCTTGGTAAGTGGAAGCCCATGTTGCTGCATAACCTCCATCCCTGCCACCGTGGCCACTTTCGTTCATGAACCCATTGGGTGATGACACAGGTTGCTGGGGAAAAAGGCTGACTGGTATCTTCAGAATGGGTCACCCTTCAAGTAATAATCTACCTGATTATTAAAATCCTCCTCTGCTGAGGTCACCCTTTGGTGAACATTCACATGAGACAAATATCTTCATGCTTTTGCCCATTCAGAGAGGTCTACTCCCATACCTCTTCCCCAAATTTCCTTGTCACCAATTTTCCAATCATTCTTCTTCCAAGTCCCTGACCATCCAGCCAAGCCATTGGCCACTCCATGGCCATGAATCAGTATATAATTGTACCTCTAGCCATTTCTTCTTCCAGGCAAAGTGAACAACGAGGAGTACTGCTCAAAGTTCTGCTCACTGGGAGGATTTGCCTTCACCGCTTTCTGGGATGTCTGAGAAATGGGCTGTGGTGATTTAGCTGTTTACGTGCCTGCATTGCATGCAGAACCATCTGTCGACCAAGCCTGAGTTTTCTCTTCCTCTGTCAACTGATCACTGATTGTATGGACTCCCCATGAGGCCATCAGTGCAGGCTGGGAGGGAGAAGGCAGTGTAGCAGAGACCATGGTATTTGGGTCACTAATTCATGTAACTTACTTGTGCTTTCAGGACCTGCTCAGGCCCGATCACTGTATACCGTTTCTATTTGACCATGGAGACCTGCTGTGCACACCCAACTTTATGGCTTGGTGGGTCAGATGGTCAGTTCATGATGGGCAGCTCAGGTCATGTAGAAACCTAGTGGCACAGGGTTGTGCGTTTAGTCTTTACATAAGGCCCAGTGGTAGGACTAGAGCTCTTTCTCATAAGGGGAGCAGTTATCCACATAAGACAGGCTTTGCTCCAAAAATCCTAAGGAACTGTGCTGTGATTGACAGGCTTGCCACTCCAGACAGCATCCGTACCTACCACTGCCACTTCAAGTACCATTGGATCTGCTAGGTCATATGGTCCAAAAGGCAGAGCAGCCTGCACGTCAGCCTGGACCTTTGCAGAGCCTTCTCTTGTTCTGGGCCTCACTCAAAACTAGCATCATTCTGTGCAAATTATATATAGAATGGGTAAACAACTAGGTCCTACCGTATAGCATAGGGAAATATTTCCAATATCCTGTGATAAACCATAATGGAAAAGAATATGAAAAAGGATGCATATATTTTCATAGCTGAATCACTTTGCTGTACAGCAGAAATTAACACAATACTGTAAGTCAACTTTACTTTAATAAAATAAATTTAAAAAGAAACTAGCATCTTTCTGGATCATTTGGTAAATGGGCCAGAGTAACATACCCAAATGAGGAATATATTGCCTCAAAAATCCTAAGAGACCCAACTCAGCATCCTGCCTCTTTCTTGGTCATGGGGGGAGGCAGATGCGCCAACTTATCCTCTACCATAGAAGAGATATCTTGACATGCCCCATACCACTGGACCTGAGGCATTTCACTGAGGTAGGAGGCACCTGAAATTTAGTCAGGTGTATTTCCCACCCTCTAGCATGTAAATGTCTTACCAGTAAGTTTTGAGTAGTTGCTATGTCTTGCTCAGTTGATCCAGTCATCATAATGTCATCCGTATGATGGGCTAGTGTGATATCTCATGGAAGGGAATGGCCATCAAGATCTCTGCGAACTGAATTGTGTCACAGAGCTGAGGAGTTGATACATCCCCAAGATAAGGCAGTGAAAGTGTATTTCTGGTCTTACCAGCTGAAAGCAAAGTGCTTTTGGTGGGTCTTAGAGACAGGGATGGAGAAAAAGCCATTTGCCAGCTCAGTCCCTACATATCACGTACCAGGTTATGTGTTAATTTGCTCAAGCAATTACACCGCATCTGGCACAGCCCCTACAACTGGAGTCACCACCTGGTTAAACTTAAAATAATCCACTGTTATTCTCCAAGATCCATTTGTCTTCTGCACAGGCCAAATAGACAGGTTGAATGGGGATGTGATGGGAATCACCGCCAAAGCCACCGCCATCTTGCAAGTTTTTGATGGTGGTGCTAATCTTGGCAATCCCTCCAGGAAGGCGCTATGACTTTTGGTTTACTATTTTCCTAGGAGGAAGCAGTTCTCGTGCCTTCCACTTGGCCTTTTCCACCATAATAGACCTCACTCCACAAGTCAGGGAACCAGTACGGGGGTTCTGCCTGTTGCTGAGTGTATCTATTCCAATTATGGATTCTGGACCTGGGGAAATGAACACAGGATGCAGTCAGGGACTCAATGGGCCCACTGTGAGGTGGACCTAAGCTAAAACTTTATTGATCATCTGACCTCCATAAGCCCCTACTCTAGTGATAGACCACGGTGAAGTTTTGGGTCTCCTGGAATTAATGTCAGTTCAGAGCCAGTATCCAGTAATCTCCAAAAGGTCTGATTATTTCCTTTTCACCAATACACACTTAGCCTGATTAAGAGCCATAGGTCCCCTTGGAAAAGGACGGGCGTGGAAACAGGCAGGTCTCGGGTACAAACGTCCACAGTACTCTCCCCAGCTACTTGGAGGGAAGCAGAGCTGACTTCAGACTCCCCTGGTCTCTTTCCATCCTACGGAACATGCACTTTCTGTTCTTGTCTTAAGAGTGTAGCTGGGATGCAGCAGGATTACACATGTGCTGCTGTGAAACGTGAAATCAGAGCCAGGTGGGACCTCCCCTGAGAAAGGCTGCCTATAAATCGTAAAACCCTTAAATGAATAGCTTAGAAGCACAGGGTTGCCTTGGGTTAGGGTTAATTGTGTCGGGTACAAAGAGTTTTATGTTCATAACTGTCCTTCTAGCCTCTTCCTGATTTTCTGAAAGTTATTTTGCTCGAGGACAAATTTGTATTTGCTTTTCTCACAGTGATCGGTTTGAAGCTGAACTCTTTTCAGCTGTTGGGAACTTGTAAAGGGCTCAATATCTAAAGATTTTCTCTCTCTGATGCATCCGTTTCAGATACATCGAAACAGAGTTTGAAGTTTTTGGGGATTTAAAAACATCTTTATTCTCTTTCTGGAGTATTGCTTCGAACTTATTATTTTTGCTCTGATTTTTTAAAGCCCTCAAAACAGTTTTTTTTTCTTTCTTTTCTGATTCATTCTCTAGCACATCCTCTGCTAAGACTCTAACTTCTATATGTCCGTGTTACGTTAGAAGCTGAAGTCCAGGGTCTAAGCGCCCAGACTCTGTGTTCAGCTAGACTTGAAAGCCAAGGCCAGCTCATTCATTGCTACTTCTGTGACTTGAGACCAACCATTTAACTGCTCAGTTTCCTCACCTGCAGGATGGTTCTGAAAACGTCATGGCTTTTGTGTAATTTAATGAGATACCATGTACAAAGTGCATATTTATTTAACATAGCAGTTGAAAGCACAGGCTCTGGAGCGAGGCTGCTGGGGTTCAAATCCCAGCTCCACATTGGGCAAAAGTTCTCTGTGCCTCAGTTTCCTGAATTGTAAAGGGGAACCCACAATTGCCTTTCCACATTGGGTTATCATGAGGATTAAATGAGCCAATATATGAGAAATGCTTAGAGCCATGCCTGCCACATAATAAGCAATTAAAAAAGTGTTCGCTCTTAAGATTAGAGAAAAGTAGTCAAAGAAGTTCCCAGCTGCAAAGCTGTCACTTCTGAAATAATCTGCTCATGATAAAATGGACTTTTCTCTTGAAATGAAACACAAATCGTTCTAATCACTCCTGTTTTCCCTTCTTCTACAAGGGCAGCTCGCCTGGGCATCCAGAAAGAATGGTAGGAGGCAGTACAGAATGAAACCTGTGAAATGTCAAGGAAGAAGCTACAGGTTACCCCATCCACTGCTTTATAGCCAGGGTTACCCACATATAATCACAGCCTGGACTGGATGAAAGTGGCAAGGCCATAGTGCCCTCCAGGTAGAGCTAAAAGTTATCTTATTTTGGGGGTGGGGATGGATAAATCAGGAGTTTGGGATTAACATACACACACTCCTATATATAAAATAGGTAAAAAACAAGGACCTACTGTATAGCACAGAAACTATACTCAATATTTTGTAATAACCTATAGGGGAAAAGAATTTGAAAAAGAATATATATATATATATATATATATATATATATTCACAACTGAATCACAGTGCTGTATACCTAAAACTAACACAACATTGTAAATCAACTATATTTCAATAAAAGGAAAAAAGAAAATACGGCAAGGCCATAGTGCCCTCCTGATACAGCTAAAATTTCTCTTGTTTGCAACCGAGAATACTGGCCGGTAGAAAGAGGAGAGAATAAAGAAATGTCATAAAGAGAAACAAAAGTTAGACATCATGGCAACCTGCAAGTAAAGACCGAAGCACTTCTGTCTCTGACTTGCCACTTCCTGATCCCTTTGTTATTTCTTGTTCTGGGAGAGACCCTTGCGCCTGTTCAATACTATCTCCATTGTGCTCGAGCTGGTCTCAGTTGATTTTATTCCTTGTAAGCAAAGAGTCTTGATGAAGCGGTTTTCAACGTGAATGTGTTGGGTAAGACAGAATGGCATCTCTTATATCCCTGTAAGATGTTATAGCTACTCAGCAAACACTCATTCAACGAATGGTGGAGGCTAGCACCATCCCACGTGTGCAGAATAAGGCAAAACTCACATGTGCCGGAACATACTGAGAATTTTCTCCACCTTAAATACCATGACTCGAAAGGGTTTCTTCTTCTTGCTTACTCTGGCTGACACACTTCTAAATGTCTCCATTAGTTCTAGCTCTGCTATTTATATAAATGGAGTTGGTGAGTGAAGGGTTAAGCTAGAAACAACACAAAGTCCTCTAGTTTACAAACATTTAATTTCTTGGAATTCTCCCCTCATTCCTCAAAACCGGAAAGTGACATTTGTTGGAAAGAAGTCCTGGAAGGGCAGAGTCCCAGGATTAGCTCCCATCATGAATCACACCCCAGAAATGACTAGGGAGGGGCCAGCATGACACAGCGGAAGGAGTATGGCTCTGTGCATGGGGCCACCTGGCTTCCGGGAAGGGGTCTCTACCAACTCCCCATGGAACATTGACACTTCTTCTCTCTGAGTCTGTGTCTTCACCACTAAAATGAGGGGCTGGCTCTTTTCATGTGTCTGTGCCTCAGATGCCCGTCAAAGCCCGGGATCTGCCGGGGCTCAGGCAGGTCAGCCACAACGAATGGGGTGTGCAGAACTGTGAGACTCATCTGATTTCTAAAGGCTCCCCCAGCTTCTTGCCAAAACAGGCAGCTCAGATGAGACTTTGCTCAGGTCTGATGCCTGGGAGACTTTCAACAGGAGATGAAATGAGATAAAATGCCTTTGGGTACAGCCTAACAGACTAAGAGTGGCCTTACTTTCTGCTGGGATTCTGCCATTTTCCCTGCCTTCTTTCTTAGAGACATATGATCACAACGGAATTTTTCAGGGTTCCCAGGTACCGTCTTTCAGTGTGTAATTGCTAATGAAAGCTTTAAATTTAGAGAAGCATAGATCCTAATCCTGAACCCCAACTCTAGCCCCTCGAGCCGTTTGACTTTGGATTTAGTCTCCCCAGGCCTCAGTTTCCTACTGCAGTGGGGATACTTGTGACACTTGCCTCAGAGGGATGTAAAGGGAGATAATTGATGCAAAGCACGTATTCCCCTGACCAGCATTATAGCTCAGAGCATGTCAGCCAGCGTCAGCTTCTTCTCCTGATACTAATAGAGTCCCACGCTGACCCCACCATGGCCTCCGAATAGGGCAGCCCGAGAGGCTGCTTGGCGTGGGACCCTTGCTTTTGCTGGAAAGTGAATACCTTTTCCTGACTCAGAAACAACCAACACACACTCCTAAGACCCGTGATCTGAGTCATGGGAAGAGACACTGAAACTACTGCATTGTTTATCTCCAAGCCCTTATGCAATAGTTTTCCCACTATTTTTAAGCCCTCTGTCCTCTTCCCCCTCCCAGCCTTCCCTTTCCCCAGCTTCAGCCCCCTACAGCCCAGCTCCTTGTTCAGTTCAGCTATTTCAGTTTGGGGTTGAATGGTCTAGACAGGAACCCAAAAATGCACAGTCTGCACACCGGTCCCCCACTGGGCCTCACAATAATTCCAAACAGAGCCCACGGACGTGAGACTGATTGAGAGAGGAACTTAGGTTCCATGAGATCATCGCTCTGAAGCACATACCACAGAGCCTGGCACAGTGCTCAAGACATTGTCAGAATGCAAGGTTATGGCTCTCTGTAGGTATTCATCCCCCTGGCTTTTACTTTCTTGGTCTTTTCTATTAAGATAACATTCTGGAACCATGGCCACTCTCTCAGCAACCTTGGAACAAAATAGGAAAGACAGTCTAGTCTGATGCTGGTGGGCTTCTCCAGCCCTTGGCGTAGTTTTGGCACACACCGCTGGGTCCTTTAGCTGCCTTATCACCTACAACCGTGAAATCTTGGGGGCATCGAGCAATAAACACTGATTCAGCTCACGTGCCTGTGGGCTGGCCAATCTCATTCTCCTCCTGGAACAAGGCAGCTCGTCTGAGCATGCTTTTCTTATAGTGATGGTGGACGTGCAAGTGTACGTACACAACCACATAAATGCATCCTGTTTCTGCCACATCCTATCTGATCAGATCTCATTGGCTGAAACAAGTCAGGTGATCCTGTCCAAGGTTAAGGGTGAAGAAGTGTATTCCTCTCATGAAAGTGTGAGAGAGAGTGACACATTCTGAAAATAATTGAATCTACCCCGACACTCCAGATTCCATGAATTCCTGCTGTACTCCTACAATATGCATCTCTGAAATGCTCATAGGTGATGCCTTGTGGGGTAGACGCAGAAAGGGGGGAAACGGGCCTTCCTTGTCCCTCAGCCAGCAGGGGCAAGACCACCTCAGTGTTGACATTTTGTTTTCAGTTTCCCTGCAGCTACTTAATACTCTCCTGCTGTTGCGTAAATGGACATTTCACATCTCCTCCTAAATTTAGAAAGTTACATGATGGCAACTGAGGCTTCTACTACTTTGGCATCTTGGAGAGCTCCCAGTGCCTTTCAAGACGTTGCTCATTTTATCTCCTCTTGGATGGTTTCCCAACATCTCAAGGCCCCCGCTGCCCCACTTCTATGCTTCTGCTCCGTCCTTTGCACACTCTGTCATGGCATTTGTCTTGCAGTTATTATCTCTGTTGTTTCATCAGCCCATGAGATTAGTGTTTGTAAAGGTATTAGCTACTATGTCTCTTGGATCAGAAGTTTCTGGGGTGCATGTTCCCAGACCCCTCTGTCGAAATTCAAATACAAAACGTTTAACAATTGGTAGGGGATGGTACCAGTCAGACAGAATACTACTGCCCTAGCAAGGGACTTCAGAGTGCCTGACTCTGCAAGGTGTTATTCTTTTGTTTGCTGAATGTGGGGAGATCCAAGGGATCCTGCATTAGGGGATCCTGTGGGGAGGGAGAGTTCCCAAGAGAATTGGGAAATTTGGTATTTATCAACAATTAAAGAAGTTTTTAATATTTTGACAATCACTTCAGCTGTCCTGGTGTGTTCCACTTGAACCAGCCATGATCATGCTAGTCTCATGAATCATATTTTTTAGGGTTAAGCCTCAGGAATCCACATTTTTAATAAGTTTCCCAAGTGCTTAGATGCACATTAAAGTTCTAGACCCATTGAACTTGTAGGTCAGCTCCTTGGAGGTGGAGGTTACCTTGTTTGTGTCTCAAGTTCTATGCCCAGACTAGCACGTAGCTGTCCTTATCAGGGCAAGAGCTCTCATAGAACAGCCCATCATGGCTGGCTAGCCCTGGTGTTACATTAATCTTTAAGTCCCGTTCAACACATTTCACTGACTGCTTTCTCCATTTTCCCAGTGCTAATTTCTAGTGGAGAGTCCGGCTTGTCTTTTGGGATTACATAATACAGGTCAAGATGGCTGACCTATTGAATGAGCTTTCTTGGGGGTCAGGCAAATGGGAGGAGGAGGAAGAGGCAGAAAGAATAAGGAAGCAATTCTAGATGGAGGGAAGAACAAGTAGAAAACTCATGAGGTGGGAATGAGCAGGACACTTTCAAAGGATGGAAAGGAGGATAGTGAAGCTGAAAATTTAAGAGCAAGTTGGGGGGACAGTGATGTGAGATATATCTGGAGGTAGGAAGGGGCTAGAGCCAACAGACCTTATCAGTCACGTGCAGATATCAATCCCAGCTCTGCCCCTTAGAAGTCATATCATTTTGTTATGTGACTTTGGGCAAGTCACTAACCGGAGTTCTGGTTTTGTCATCCTTAAAATGGGGATAATAATACCAAATTCTGGATTGGGAAATACTTTGAAGTTACTGGTACTTAAAGACTTACTTGAGAAAAGTAATTGAAGTATTTGCTAAAGAGCATACAATGTATCCAATCCTCCAAACCAGAAGCTACAAACGCAACTGCCAATGAGGACGGGGCAGGTACCATTCCTGAGTGGAGAGGGCCAGAGGAGACTGTAGGGCATTGGACAGCATACGCCTCATTTATAGAAGGCAGATGCTGCCCAGATCTGGTCAAAGGTTGCCAGACACTCTCTTTTTTTCCTCCCTAAAATTTGAATATTTAGATTCTTATATGGTATCTCTTGACTTAAAGTACTGGCAACCAGCTAACAAAAAAGTTTTAAACAAAACAAAAAAACCCTTCAACAGGTTGGATTTGGTGGGAGAACTGCCATTTTGCAACTTTTCCATTGTAAACTCTAATATCTGTCTCTTGATTAGAGCAGCCCTACAGAGTGCTCTGTGCCAGGACCTCTATGTCCCGGACCCCTACAAACTTGCTTTCATTGAACTGCACTTTAGTATTTTACTACCAGCCAATGTTCAAGGATAGTATTAAAAGGGTCAGACAAAGACAAATATCATATGATATCACTTATATGTGGAATCTAAAAAAAGGGTGCAAATGAACTTATTTATAAAACAGAAATAGAGTCACAGATGTAGAAAACAAACTTATATTTACCAGGGGGTAAGGGGTGGAGGGATAAATTGGGAGATTGGGATTGACATTACACACCACTATATATAAAATAGACAACTAATAAGGACCTACTGTATAGCATAGGAAACTCTACTCAATACTCTGTAATGACCTCTATGGGAAAAGAATCTAAAACAGAGTGCATATATGTATATGTATAAATGATTCCCTTTGCTGTACACCTGAAACAAATACAACATTGTAAATCAACTATACTCCAATAAAAATTTAAATTAATTAATTATTTAAAAAAGAAGCCCCCATGAAGCCCGTATGTTTTCTGTAAGGAGATTACTCAAGGTATTATTTTCTTCATCCTATGGCATCTTTTTTTTTTTTTTTTTTGTGGCAGGCGGGCTTCTCACTGTTGTGGCCTCTCCCGTTGCGGAGCACAGGCTCCGGACGCACAGGCTCAGCGGCCATGGCTTACGGGCCCAGCCGCTCTACGGCATGTGGGATCTTCCCAGACTGGGGCACGAACCCGTGTCCCCTGCATCAGCAGGCGGACTCTCAACCACTGTGCCACCAGGGAAGCCCCCCATGGCGTCTTTTTTTATGAGAAAATAATTAAAATAATATGTTTTCTTTGGCCTTTAACCTTAAGAGTTGTTGTACTTATTGTGAGCAATGGGATTTTGATTTCAAATTTGTTATACACCAAAAGTCATGCAGATATCTTAATACATAGAAATGTCTTTGCATTAACTTCTAGAAACCTAGGAATAAAACTTATGACTTGCCTTTAGAAAGTGGCCCACATAGTAGTAGCTGGGTGGGGACATGCGTCTGGTTCTGGCCAATGAGTTGTGTGGGGAAGTATGCTACCTCTGAGCTGAAGCATTTAATTCCTGGTTTGAGGCCCTCCAGAGCTCTCTTTCTCTCTGTTAAAGCAGCACTTTGAGATGGCAATTGCTCTGTCATCTGAAGTGTGAATGTGAGAAGCAGAGCCTTCAGTCACCCCTCAGTGGATATAAACACAGATGAGAAATAAACTTTTGTTTTGTTAAATCATTGAGACCTTGGGGGTTTTTCTTATTGTAGCAAAACTTAACCTATCCTAACTGATACATAGTTAATAAGTATCAAATTAAGGGTTTGAATCAGTGTTGCCTTTCTCCAGAGCCCTTAGCCACTACCTACTAGTATACAACAGTAATCGTTAATACCATTCACTGCACAGATAAAGTCAAATGTAAGAATATAGATAAAAGTGCTTTGTAATCTGTGAACACTTTATAAACATTTTATAAAAGCACGTGATGTTATCAGACTTAATGATATTGATCTGGCCTCCTTAACGAGGCTGTAAGATCTTTAGGGAAAGGGATTCTTTTCTTAAGTACTTTGAGATCTTTCATATTCCTAGAGTATGCCTGCCTTATTATACGGCACCTTACAAGTTCTTAAATAATTCTTGTTGAATTGTATTTAATACGTGATGCAGAGGATCAAGAAAATAGTTTTGTGACACAGAATCCCTTTATTTACTGGCCCTCATAATAATAGGAATTTGCCTGTTAAAACTTTGGAAGCAAAACTGCTTACCTTTATAGAGGACAAAAACCAGGAGGTTTCTAGCAGCTAATGTTTGGTTCCTAAGGAAGGTGTAAAAGGAAGGATGGAGGTCAGGATGGACTGTTCCTGACCCCAGGGATGAGAGATGGAAGTAAATCATGAATATGATCACCACCGAAGCTGAGAAAGAGCTATTAATGTCATGTAATCAATTTCAAAAAGATACAGTTGCACTTAGGGTATTTAAACCTTGGAGGTTTAAACTAAATCATACTTGTCACATGCACACAGTATCACTAATGAGCTTATGTAAATATTTAATCTTCTCTATTTGCATTACTCAGCCCAGTCTATCTCACCAGCCTCTTCTCCCAGCCTTCTCTAATACCATAATCCAATCTCATAGAACTAATCTGGTTTCCAGAGCTCACCATGCTCTTTTATGCCTCCCACCTTTACATATGCATTTGCCTGTTTGGACTCTCATCTTGCCTTCTCTCTCTACCCACTAAACATCTACACGTCCTTCAAGGCTCAGTTCAAATACATCCTCCCGCCCCACCCCACCCCCTCTTTGGGAAACCTAACCTGAACCTTCTACAACTACCATTCCTAGTAGAATTTTTAGCATCTGTTTCTATGCCCCTATTGCATCTTGCTAACATTCCATAATTCTGAATATTACATTTATTTGTTTGACAAACTTTTATGAAATATTACTATCTGCCAGGCATGGGGCCAGGTGCTGAGTATATGGAAATGAATAAGAAATTATATGTATTTGTGACAGTAAGTGTCTCACTTTTTAACTCGCAAGCATCATGCATTTGCAGGCTTGTAAAAATGTGTTTTCTTTATATCTGTGTTTTCTTTATATCCTACTTCTGCCTGCAACCATCAGGACTGTTTTGGAAGTGACAGAAATGCAATTCAAGCTGGGTTAGTTACAAAAGGGAATATATTGGCTCATGAATTCCAGGAAAGTTGACCATTCAAACTTGGTGAAAGTCAAGGATGGAGCCTTATTTTAGGAACAAAAATAATAATGGTAAGAAATAATGATTTGAATGCTATTCAGAATCTCTCTCTGTTTTACATTCCAGATTTTCTTTGCCTGCTCTTTTTATTTTCACTATCAGCAGCTTGGCTTCTTTGGCATGGAAGGAAACATGGTCACCAAGACCCTCGAGGTTTTATGTCTTACAGCTTTTACCGCTGATGACAGATGGCTGATGTTTCTTGGTTATAGACTGAAAAGTCTCAAAGTAGGATGCTGATTGGCTCATCCCTGACCACTTGTCCAATCCTAGAGATTCCCAATGTTACCAGGAGATTAGAGAACTATGATTGGCCTGGTTGTCTCAGATGTCCACCTTCAAACAACCAAGAAAGGCTGAAGGGGGAAAGTAGTGTAATCAGTTTCTCAGGAGAAAAGGGTGATGGTAAGCAGATAGGCATCATTTTCTATGCCACTGATTCTGTCATTCATTCAACATTCTTTGTATGCTTATTATGTTTAAAGCATTGTGCTAGGATGAGCTGGGGAAAAGAAATAAAGGATATGCAATTTCTATCTGATCATTTGGTAAGAAAGGCTAGAGAGGCAATTTTGCCTACTGGTTAGGTACCCGGGATCTAAAGCCAAAATGCCAAGCTGAATATCCTAGCTGTATGACTAACAAGGCTGTGACCTCAGGAGGCTTTGATTTCAGTCTTCTCATCTGTAAAATGGGGATAACAATCACATCAATCTCATGGAACAGCTGTGATGTTTAATGAGCCACATGTGAAACATACAGCATAGTGTCTTGCATGGAGTAAGTACTCGATGAATTTAGCTATTATTTCGTGCATGATCGTAAGTCAAGGCAGAAAGAATTCTGTTTTGAAATGACAATACATAGAGCTGAAGATCCAAAAGAATCCCGACAATTAATACTGACGGTGGGGCCCAAAGAAAGCATCATACAAGAAGAATTGTTTAGTTTAATCTTTAGCAGCTGAACAGGATTTTAACAGAAGGGACAGGACATGAACGACATTTAAGAAAGATGGATAATTCTGGAGGAGAGAACAGCATGGGTCAAAATAAGAGGATGTGAAATGAGCAGTGGAATTCAGAAGTCTGGGTTTATACAGGGTTTCTAGAGCCTAAGATTCACATATATAGAGAATAGGAGATGTCACTATAAAGGAGGCTTGGACTGAGACTGTGAATTTATTGAATACCAACCTAAGGGATTTCAATAGTTAACAGGGAGTCATTGAAGGTTTGGGACCCAGAAACTGAGTAACAGGATCTAATTGCACATTTGTCATTGAATAAAGGCTTTTATTAGAGCCTAAACTGTTGGAAAAATGAAATAGAACTCTCTTTCAGTCTCATTTATTTTTCCATCTTTGCTAGACATGGGTGCAGAGAAATATTTATCCATCACTAGAAAGCAGTATCATAAGGGCTGTTGTAAATGGCAACCAATACTCGTTCTCAGTTTGGGAAAGCAATAGGAATAGTGGGGACTGTGGCAAATTAGAGACTGTGTGTCCCTCAAAAGGGGACAACCACTTCTCAGATTCATTAAATGTTTAACATTTACAGGCCCAGTGTTAGCAAATATTCTGATAGTTCTAGAAAAGCTTAAAATCTAGATTTTTGGGGGTAAAAACCTTGATTTCTTTTTCATGTTGGCTGAAAAAAAATTTTTAAGTCTGTAGACTAAATAAAATATATCTATGGATTAAATCTGTCCAGTTTGAGAGCCCTGGATTCAAGTAGATCCAGAATAAGTATAAATATTGATCTGGATATCTGGATACCTTTGCTGTTACGACCATTCCACAATTTTTGCTAAAAGACTTAGAAATGAAAACAAAGAAAGAGAATGCGATGCACCGAAAGTATTGGCAGTAAACCAAAAAAAAAAAAAAAAAGATATTTGAAGAGCTGAAGTTTTCCAATGTAAAATAAATTAAGATTAAAAAAGCAAAAAAGGTATAGAGAGAGCTCATAACAGCCACAGGTAGATTTTCACATTTAGAGCCATAACCTAGGAGCCTGATTTCTAAATCAACATGACATTTTCCACTGAGGCTACTTAAAAAAAGATTAAGGTCCAGTACAATGGAAAGAACTCAGGCTTCGGCATTTGAGAGATCTGAGTTAAAATGACTACTTTTGACAGGAACATTTATAAGCTTATAAGTGTTACCTATAGCAGCTTTCATACTTACTTATTGCTAAATAATGCTGCAGAGTAAGCAACTACAAAATATGGGTATTATACAATAGTAAGCATTTATTGTTTATGCACTCATGGAGCTCAGGTGATTGTGGTTGGCCTTGCTCATGCTCTTCCAAGTTTACTCTGTTCCCTATGTCTCTCATCCTCCTCCTTGCATGAGCAACAGAGCATGCCCAGGACCTTCACATGGTGATGAGAGAGGTGCAGGAGAGTAGACAGAGATATGCAAGGCCTCTTAAAGCTTCTGCTCACATCCGGCACACCATCACCTCTTTTTTTTTTTTTTTTTCGGTACGCGGGCCTCTCACTGCTGTGGCCTCTCCCATTGCAGAGCACAGGCTCCGGACACACAGGCTCAGCGGCCATGGCTCACGGGCCCAGCCGCTCCACGGGATGCGGGATCTTCCCCGACCGGGGCACGAACCCGTGTCCCCTGCATCGGGAGGTGGACTCCCAACCACTGCGCCACCAGGGAAGCCCTACCATCACCTCTTTTCATCATTTAATAGAGGGCATGGATGTGGAGAGGCATAAAGAATTTTTGCAGTCTACCACACACACCCAAACTGGAAACAGCTCAGATGCCAACCAACTTAGAATGGACAGATAAATCAGGGGACGGTCCCAAAGTGAAAAATATTACAGCAATAAAGGAGATGAATGTGCCAAGGCTTCACTCAGCAACATGGATGAATCTTACAGGCTTGCTATTGAAGTAGAGAAAGAAAACATAAATGAATAAATGTAATATGTATCTATCCCCATAAAGTTCAAAAAGAGACAAGCTCAACTACATCATTTATCGATACTCATACAGGTGGTAAAACCATAGTATAAAGGAAGAAAATGACTATGAGAAAAGTTGAAATAGTGGCTCTATCTGTCTGAGTGTCCTGCTCAGAAAGGGACAAAAGGGGAGCTGGAGATTCTTTATACTGACCTGGACTGTAGTTACTCAGGCAGCTGCCTTGTAATTACTTAATCTATGCATTTATAGTTTAAACATTTTTCTGTATGAATGCTATATTTCACTATATATTTTTTTAAGTTCAGTTCTAGATCAAAATGAAGAAAAGTTATGGATTAGGGGACTTCCTTGGTGGTCCAGTGGTTAAGACTCTGCGCTTCCACTGCAGGGGGTGTGGGTTTGATCCCTGTGGGGGGAACCAAGATCCCACATGCCACATGTCATAGCCAAAAAAATAAAAATTAAATTTTAAAAAACTTATAGATTAAAAACATCCAGTTTTGCTACTTAAAAATGGTGTGATTGGGAGGGGGCTGCATCAACTCTGAACCTCCATTTTTTACTTTGGTGACAGCAAGTTTATAATAGCCACCCCCGTCAAGCTTGTCCTAAGGGGTAGATGAGAAAGTGCCTAAGACAGGATCTTTAAAAACAAAACAAAACTTAATTGCTGAAGACGAAAATATGTCTTTGACATCAAGAAAAGGAAGAGACTAATTCTGAATCATGTTTCCTAACAACATTTTTTGTATTTTCTTATTTCTCTGAAAGGGGAAAAAAAGCAGAGGAGGGACTTGTACTCATGTCTATTTAATTCCAAAGTAACTAATTTGAGGGGAGAAGGGTCCCAATAACCAGAAAACACCCCAATTCCCAAAGATGAGCCACAAGGCAGTGTGGGAGCCCCCCTGGTATATTTGGGGGACCCACCGGAATACAAAGTACTTAAGCTCATCCCCCTATCCTCCCAGCGTGAGGAAAATGAGTCCAGAAAGCTTCTAAGTGCATAAATCAGACCCGTCACGGTGATCATCTACACGGAGAAAGCTCAGGGCTGCCCTGGAGAGGAGCTCGGTGTGGCCGGCCGCTTGATGCAGGGCTCCCCGCTGCCTGCCAGATGCAGATGGGTCCTCATGGGAGGTCTGCCCCTATAGCAAATGGTTATCTTTAAACCCATCCTTCATTTCCCCTCTTATCAGCAGAGGAATGTGGGGAGGCAGTAGGCATTAAGTGTGAAGGCATTTGGGATTTTCTGAGGGTGAGGGTGTCAGAATGGGGGGCTTACCTGCCTTCAACGCCTTCTCAAAAGAGGTGAGTGTGACCTGCCACAGTGGAATTCTCTGGTCCAGCAGAAAGTGTGAGCCTCAAAGACCATGCAGATACTATTCAAAAGAACTAGCATTTTTGAGTCATTCTTGTTTGCAAACACTGTCTTAAGAACTTTGCATGCACGACCTCACCGAATCCTCAGCCACCGCTTTCAGTTAACAGTCAGGTATTACTCTAACCCACTTTTCAACTTCAGAGCAAAGGGAGCCAGGGAGAGATGGTAGAGGAGCTGGAGGTGACACAGGTAAAGTGGAATAAGATACCGCTGACAGGTGTGCCCCTGCTGGTAGGCAGCCTTGCTCTGAGCAGTGATGAGAGGTGACAGGGGGAAAAATGGGTACTGGATGGTAACCGTGGCCAACTTGCCAGCCTTTATTCAGTGGCTTGGTTTTTACACAGGCATCGCGCGCGCGCACACACATTCAAATTTAAGTATAAAACCCATTCCCAAACCAGCTACTTTGATTCGCTACTCTTTCAAATCATTTGCTCTAATATTTACTGGCACAGAAAATTGAGAAATTGACAAGCAGCATTTGCTGTCCACCAGGGTTACCGGACCATTTTCCAGCTACTTTTTTGGGTCCACGAGTTGTGTTTCATCTGCTATCAAATTTGCCCTCTCTCGCTAGAAAGGGACTTGTTGGAATAATCATTGAGAACAGGTACAATCCTCCTGAGCTCCTTGGGGCTGGGAAACCTTTCCCACCCCTCAGTCCCACTGTCGCAGCTGAGGGGGCCTGGTCCTCCCTACTTTATAGAGAAGGGGAATTCCAGGGAGAACCTTGGGCTGGTTTATTTTTAATTGTTGACCTCCGAGGCCTTCTGTTTGCATCTGTTTATTAAATCGCGAGCTCAGCTGTGAAATGCCCTTTATGATGTTTTTTTATTGGTGGGTCATTCGGGGACCCAGCGCCACACAAACAGGATAAATATTTTCCTTTGCAGCCCACACCCTGTGTTGGGGGCCACGGAACAAGGGGAGCCGGGATCGTTTGTTTACGAGCTCGGATTCATTCATTACTTGGCCAGGAGCTGTGAAATGTAAATCTCACATTCCACAGGACAATCCCAGCACCAGCTTGAGCTCATTTGGAGGTGTGATGTTCCACTCAAAAGGTGGCTGTTAATTTTATTGACCAAATTTGGAAAGTGGGAGTTCCAAAATTAAATCGAGCCTTTGGTAAAGAAATGAACATTTAAGGTTCTCAAAGACCTGGGGTGAGTGGTCACATGGCTTTATTATTTTTTTTTGCCCCCCTGCAACCCCCAACAAAGACACTTTGAATGCCAGTGGTGTTTACAGCATAAAGTGAAATCGCTGTTTGCCTCATCTTCTAGTTTCAAAGGGTTTGATCTCTCCGAGATAGGTTTGTCAGTATTAATTATAGCCACCTTTACTGAACACTTGGCTCCCTGCTTTAAATATATTATCTCCTGTAATTCACACAGCCATCTCGGAAGTGGCCATTATTATTGCCCTCGTGTTATACGCTGGAAACTAAAGCTCAAAGGAGAGGAGGTTTTTGCCTTGGGCCCTAAAACCAAGATTCAAATTAGGAGGTTGGAGTTAACATATACACACTATATAAAATAGATAACCGATAAGGATCTACTGTATAGCACAAGGAGCTATACTCAATATTTTGTAATAACCTAAAAGGGGAGAGAATCTGAAGAATATATATATATATATATATCTGAATATATACATATATAACTGAATTGCTATGCTATACACCTGAAACTAACATGACATTGTAAATCAACTATACTTCAATTTAAAAAAATCAGCAGGTTTACCCTGACTCCAGAACCTGGGTGCCTCAGCTGCCCTGCTCTCCTGTTCTCTCTCTCTGCCATTTCTGTGTAACTAAAAAGTTGACTTTTCTGGTGCTTTAGAGAGAACTAAAGTTTCCAACAGTGACTAAGCAGCTATGGACTGCAGATTCAACCCACTCTGTTCATGCTCAAAACAAAAAAGGAATCTGAGTTGCTGAAAACTTTCAAAAGCTACAGACTGTCCTCACGGCTGGTCTGCCCCCCAGAGCCAGGCACAGGGTCCACAAACAAGAAACACCTTTAACTTCAAAAGTCATCCTTGAGGTTCCTTGCCCTCTTCCCTTGCACTCTCTTTATGCCTGGCAGGAAAGGGTAAATTCAAATGAAATGAGACAGAGAATAGGATGGCACCGCGCATCCGGGGCTCCACAGGGGTGTTTACCCACAGAATGAGTGGGCCCATGTCAATATTTGGACATGGAGAAGGCCTGGTTTATAATTGTTCAGACTTGTCTCTGAATTGGGCTTTGAAACACGCATTTGCCATGTTTCTCCGTGGCCTCATTCTTTTCGGAGGGGAAAGGCTATTTAGGGAGATTTTCTTTAGAAGGGTTGCTGGGGGCAGTGAAGAAATAGGGACCAGTTCAGAATATCCCAATGTGATATGAAAAAAAAAAAAAATGTAAACGATGTCACAAAAGCTCTGCCGTCGAGAAATGTTATTGTTGGTTGAATGGTAGGAACCATCTGGGTCTCTTTTAATGACTGGGGGCCCCCTCTGTGGATGGTACAGATGCCTCTTTTGTTATTGGTGAGATCTTGTAAATAGTTAAAATATTTACCAAAGCACCTCCGAGCTGGAGCTATCCCATTTTATTATTTATACCTTTTCAGAGGGACAAAAATGGAGGTGTCCACTAAACGTGATGGATTAGGCTTATAAACAGCCATTATGGCCGTCAAACCTCGAATGTCAGCTTCTCCTTTGTGTCTGCGCATTTCTAAGCTAACCAGTGATCCATGCATAAGATAGGAGGTTAAGAATGCTCAGAGAAAGGAAGGGTTGGCTCCAAGCAAGATGTATCTTCTGCTGATTAGAAATACAGCTGTAGGAAGTGAGGGGGATGCTGGACAAGCGGCGAGAAAAGGGACGTGCATGTGCGTGCGTTTGCGTGTGTGTGTGCGCGCGTATAGGCAGAAGAGAGCAAGCCGGGAGGTGCCGAAGTCGCTGCAACCCGACACGCTGCATTTCATGTCTCCCAACTGGAGACTGGAAACCTGCAAGGCTTCTACCTGCCAAGCATCCTTCAGCTGTTTCCTAAACTGATAGCAGCTGGCTTTTGTTTTCCCAAGATAAAAATCAGGAAATGCAAAAATTAAATAGGATTTGAGAAGAAAAAGGATGGGCCCTCCCCTCCCGGGTAAGAGGGAAAAGGGCGAGCCAGCAGGTAACTAAGGCTTGTAGACAGAAGGAGATCCCATCTCCTTGTAATTAAGTAAAACATCTTAAAATGGGACGGAGGCAACCTGTGTGGCAGGTGATCCGCGTGACGCCTAGAAGCTGAACCAGAGTGACTTACTCCCAAGAGTTAGACCCCAAATACTAGATAAAGTTAGATTTAAGGAAAGACGATATTTTAAAGTCAAACTATTTATAATTTATAATAGGATACATTCTCAGTCCCATTAGTGCAAGAAAACAAAGTAACTTTTCTTGCAGGTAAAGGGGGTAAATGTAAATTATATTATTGTTGGCCCAGGATGGCTGCACATGTGTTGGAAACAGTTTCTGTCAAAAAGTGGATTCCATTATATTTTTACTCTTAAATCCCAGCTCCTTTAATCTCCTAGAGTTTGTCACTGATTTCCTACCATACCACAAATTCTGCCTGCAACTTAGTCCCTTGCTCTCTTAAAAGAGCCTGTAAATTCAGAGGCAAACAGCTCATGCTTGCTTTAGAAAGAATCGGGCTCCGGGTGGCTGAAATATCATCTAGCGACTCTGAACAGAAATTAGAATTTTAATTTGGGTAGAATAGCTTCTAGGATCTAATTAAGAAATTACGACCTCACTTATTTATTTATTTACTTATTTTGGGGAGTTGGGTGAGAACTTATTGATGTAACAAACAGAAAATTATATTTCTTCACAGCTTCGCAAATAAAAGAGAAAAAACATTTAGAGAACACTAAGAACCTAACAAACTTCCTCCTCAGATTAGTAACCACGGGGCTGCTCCATCCTGAGGATCCCTCCTTGAGCCCCCTTTGAGCAACTCCTCAGAAATATCACACCCCTGCAATCAGACTGGTGTCTATCCCATTAGTATGCTGGTGCATTAACTAACTTGCCTCTATAAATACTGGGATCTGAATCACACCACTGTTTTGGCTAGAGACTAAATAATTTTTCTCATCAGTATCTTTGGAGAAAAAAAGAAAGACACACACACACACACACACACACACACACACACACACATTTTCTAAACAGCTTTCTTACTCAGGCTATGCTCCTTGATATTACAAGTGGATGGCTCAGTTAGAAGCACCTTCTATAAAATGGACATTCTTAATAAACCTCCTTTAAGACAGTAATGTTACTTTAAAAACGTAACATGTATACACTGATGTGTATAAAATGGATGACTAATAAGAACCTGCTGTGTAAAAAAAAAATAAAGTTCAAAAAAAACCCCAAAACTTAACAATAAAAAACCAAACAATCTGATTCAAAATGAGCCAAAGATTTGAATAGATATTTCTCCAAAGAAGAGATACAAATGGCCAATAAGCACATGAAAAGATGCTCAACATCACCGATCATTAGGGAAATGCAAATCAAAACTGCAACGAGATACCACTTTACACCCATTAGAATGGCTACTATCAAAAAAATAGAATGTGCGTGTTTTCAAGGACATGGAGAAATTGGGACCCTGGTGTACTACTGGTGGAAATTGGTACAGTCACTATGGAAAACAGTATGGTGTTTCCTCACGTCATTAAAGATAGAATTACTATATGATCCAGCAATTCCATTTCTGCGCATATACCCCAAAGAATTGAAAGTAGGATCTCAAAGACATATTTGTACACCCATGTTAATAGAAGCATTATTTGTAATAACTAAACCATGCAAGCAACTCAAGTGCCCATCAGTGGATGAACGGATAAGCAAAATATGGATATACATGCAATGGAATATTGTTCAGTCTTAAAAAGGAAGGAGATTCTGCAGTATGTTTACAACATGGATGAAACTTGGGGACATTATGCTAAATGAAATTAGCCAGTCAGAAAAAGATACATACGTATGATCCCACTTATATGAGGTACTTAGAATAGTCAAAATCATAAAGATTATATGAGGTACTTAGAATAGTCAAAATCATAAAGACAGAAGGAAGACTGGTGGTTACCAGGGGCTGGGGGCAAGGAATAACAGGGAGTTATTGTTTAATGGGTACAGAGCTTCAGTTTCACAAGATGAAAACAGTTATGGGGATGGACAGAGGTGATTTTTGCACAACGATGTGAACATATTTGATACTGCTGAATTGTACACTTAAAAATGGTTAAGATGGAAAAAAATTATTTATCAGGAAATATATAAAATACAAAGTGTAAATAAAATACATATGTATAATTTAAAGAATAAAATTTTTTTTTAATTAATGAATTTATGTATTTATTTATTTTTGGCTGTGTTGGGTCTTTGCTGCTGCATGTAGGCTTTCTCTAGTTGCAGCAAGGGGGGGCTACTCTTCATTGTGGTGCGCGGGTTCCTCATTGCGGTGGCTTTTCTTGTTGCGGAGTATGGGCTCTAGGTGCGCAGGCTTCAGTAGTTGTGACACACGGGCTTCAGTAGTTGTGGCACGTGGGCTCAGTAGTTGTGGCTTGCAGGCTCAGTAGTTGTGGTGCACGGACTTAGTTGCTCCACGGTATGTGGGATCTTCCCATACCAGGGCTCGAACCCATGACCCCTGCATTGACAGGCAGATTCTTAACTTCTGCGCCACCAGGGAAGCCCAGTAATGTTACTTTTTATTCACAATTATAATACTAATCATTTTTATCTGCCAACCCTCACATTATAATCACAAAAGCCTAACCAGGCTCACTTGATGGTTCCCTTGGCAAATTTGAAAATGCAAACACACTACTATGCCTATGTTTGATTCCTGCTCTACTTAATCTCATGTACTCCTGAATGAAATAGAACTTTCAGTAACTCGGAAAAAGTTAACACAGCAAAAAGAACTTGGAAAGTTTCAAGCAGTTGTACCAAACAGTTTAACGTTCTATATGATCATACAAAAATGAAAGACCTATATGTTACATATCACATGGTTCATAGGACCCATCAACATAGCCCAGATGTAAAGAGACACTAATTGTATCACTTCCATGGCCCTTGCTTTCCTAATACACACACACACACACAAACACACACACACACACACACACACACACACACACACACACCCTAAAGTACCACACTGAAGTCTGAAAGAAAACACAAAACTTTCAGAAGCCATGGCCTCCCGTCCTCTTAGAGAGCTATGGACAATTACTTGGAAAATGGCTCTCACTACACAAGGAGACTTGTGTTCTCACTGATACCTCCTCTCCTTCTGTCTACTCTGGAGCTTCAGGTTGTTCCTGAGAAAAGCCAATTCCAGAAGCCCAGGAGACCTCTGTCCACTATCAAGATGCAGAACGGCTGACCTTTTGGTCACCAGTGAGGAAAATCTCCAGGTAGGGCTGTCAGATTTAGCAAACAAAAATACAGGATATCCAGTTAAATTAGTTTGAATGTCAGATAATCAATAAATATTTTTTATCATAAATATGTCCCCTTTGGAGATATACTGTCTGTCAACACTACTCCAAGAAAGTCTGACATCAGATGTATTTCTGCTGGAGATGCAAGATCTAGACCCAGAAAGCAGCCTGGAGCCTAGTGACTCTGGGAGAAAGACTGACCCTGGGCATCTTACTTCTTACTTTATGGCTTTAAATAAGAAAGAGGGCACTGAGGGGAATCACATGACCAGGTCTCTCAACCATACAAAACAATTCTCGGAGGGAAGTGTCTCAGTGAGGGACAGGAGGGCAGAGGCAGACCATTGGAGGCTGTCATCAGCAACTAACTAGAGCTACCAACTAGTTTAACGCAGTAACTCACTATTCCTCACAATAACCCAAGGAGGTAAGACTCTTATTACGCCCATTTTACAGATGAGGAAACTGAGGCACCGTTTCCAGGACCACACAGCTATGGAACAGAGATTGCAACTCAGACAGTCTAGTTCAAGATCTTCTTCTTAAAATAAAATGATACCAAACCCTAACATAAACAGTTTAATTTTCAAAAAAACTTCCACTGTGAATGTATGCTGAAATTAAAATGGCTACTTCCTCATTTCCCCCATGCACCCCAGGCCTCTGCCCTGGCATTGTTGGGGCCCCAGACCATGCTTGGTCTGCCCAGTGAGGAATCAGGGCTGAAAACAGAGTGGGGAGGAGTATGTACATGTGAGCCTGAGAGAACAGGACAGTGAAGAGCCCCTGTGATACCTCGTCTGAGTCCCCCCACCACCAACCCCCTTTCTCCCAACCTACAGGGGCAGAGAGCAATAAAAAGTCTGAGACTGCAGACCCAAATGAAGAACTCCGGCCAAAAGTTTTTCTAATTTAAAGACCACCCAGGTGTATGCTGATCTGTCCCCATTTTAGGGTCTTTGCCTCTTGCTTTCCAGCAAGAAAAGAAACAGATGTGATGCCCATTCATACCTAATGGAGACAGAAGGGGAGGGAGGAACCGGCGGTGGGGCAGCGGGGAGGCTCGGGGCTGTCTTTGGCCTGCACATTCTGTCTTGAAGGACAGGGACTTAACTTCCATAGGGTCTAAGCCTGTGGCTGTCATCTGTCAACTCAAAGTCCGGCACATGGTAAGCGATCGATCTATGTATGTTCAATTGAATTAAAATTAAATAATGCAATCAAAACTCTTGGTGGTGCCCAGGGAGTGGGTTTAGGACTGGCCTAGCCTTGGGATTTGGAGCCTGACAAGATGAGTTTCACTTGGTTGGAGTTACCATTTGATGGGGGGCGGGGGCGTGTGTGTGGCTGGCTTCCCCTCCTCCCCTCCCTGGACTAGCTCTGTTCAGATTGTCCTAAACAATTATCCCCAAAGGAAAAAAAAAAGCCCTGTTGAACAAATCCTCCACTTTTGTCTCCTCTGGGGCTGCAGCCTGTGGTCCTTGCTTATTCAGCCCTCCCTCCCTCCTCCCGTCCTGTGCCTGGGACATTCTGTGGTTATGAGTCAATGATCAGACAGGGAAAGGGCACGCTTACCATAGGGGAGGACGATTCAGTAGGGCTCTGGGCTTTGATGCTGGCTCTCTTACATCCTGAATGCATGAAAGGCTACCGGAGGGAGAGGAAGAAATATAAAAGCAGAAAGGAAGAAAATGTTATTAAAAAAAAAAAAGTTGAAAAAGGGGAGGGGGGAGTGCCTGTTTTGAAATGTATCATCCACGAGTATCTCTGGGAGACAAAACTAGTTAAAAACTGAATAGAGATAAGCCATCTCCTTCAGTGACTCATCTTCCCAGGGAATAATGGCAAAGAGGCCGTGTTTAGGAGGGAAGTGATGTGCAAATAGCAGTGTCCACAAAGCTGGGGTTAATTACAGGAAGGACTTCCAGGGTAATTGCCGATAAACAAGGCTACAAGCAGAGCCGGGCATCTGGGCTCGGAAGTCGGCTCTCTGTGATTTGAGTAGGTTTTCCAAACACTGTCCCTGCCTCTGGGCAGTACCCAAATGGGTACTTTGGAGGAGCCTCAAGCCAGGACCCTGTCCCCTTGTGAGCTGACCCAGCAGCTCTACCGCCTTGGTCCAGGACGGCTCCTTGTCAGCTCAAGCTCTGAAAATCCATTTGTTAAAAAATATTGGAATAAACTGTTGTCTGCTGTGCTGTTAGGAAATGAACAACCTTAGCCCAAGGAAAGGCACAAAGCACCCTTAAACCATCGGCTAAGTCCAGCCTGGCTATGGAGAACCAAGACTGGTATCTCTGAACGTATTTTTAAAGGAGTGGGTTTCCCCAGGATGTACCAAAAGCAGCTTTGTTTTTGCCTCACGCCCCTTTAAGAGATTAAAACATGCGTTAACATATATAACGTAAGTACAAGTTGTAATGTGTAAGCCCCCAAACCCGCCACGTTCTGGGGAGGCTTGGACCTGGGCTGGGACACCACGGAGTTACAAGGGGGAGGCTGGGAAGCGCTTAGAAATGTCAAGAAAGGAAACCGCCGCCTGCCTGCCAGCTCCCTCTGTAGCTGCTGTCTTATATGAACTGATACAATTTCACAGGATCCTGAAAGAGCACAGTATCTCTTGACTGCTCTGCTAAGGCAGTTCAGTGGAGACTGACACGAAGTAGATTCTCAGTCCAAAAGGACTCCTGCTGGTATTATCTGGAGGACACGCCGGGAGCCTGACAGAGGACAAGAGTGCCAATGTCAGCTACCAACCTCCTGACCCAGGCCTCAGTTTCCCTACCTGTGAAATGGGGAGGCACCCAAGATGGCGTGTCAGTGTGCTACCAGCCCTCACATCTGATTCTCTGAAACCTGGGGACCCCTCAATCAGGTAATCCACCCTTGAGTGCAGGGACCCTATTTCCCCGTCTCTTTTTTCTACCACCTTGAACGACGTCTTCCCCGTGGAAAGAACTCAATAAAGAAATATTTTGAATGAATGTATGCATGCGTGATTGGGCAACTTTTGTGGCTCTTTGTTAAAAATAAAAGGTCTGTGGGTGGGTACGAGGGGGTACTTTATCTTTCAATCCTATAGAATTGCTTTGAAAGACCAAGTAGGATAAATAATAATATTAGCTAATATTTATTGTGATCAAACATATTACATATTTTAATGATGTCTCAAAACATCCTTCTATGGAAGCAGCTGTTACCATCTTCACTCCATAGATGATGAAATGAAGACTCAGAAAGATCAAGTGATGAGCTATGAAGTGGGAAGTACTGGGTATCAGCCTTGGGGACTTGCCTGCGGAGCCCCATGGCTACGCATTTCCTCAAATGCACGGAGGGTCTGACTGTGTCCCTGCTCCTAACTTGCTGAGTGTCCTTGGGCAAGTCATTGACCCTATCTGGTCACAAGATAGCCCTCCTGAGCTAGGGGACATCTCTGATTCCTTCTAGGAGTGGCGTTTCAGGCTTCTGTTCAGCCTACAGTGCCCTGATCAAATGGCCCCTCCTTAGAAACTCCTCCATGGTCCCACTGTGGCCACCCACGGAATAGCCCCATTAGAGACTGTACTTTGTCCTTGAGTTACATATTTCTTTTGTGATGATTGGAGCCATGGTTCCCTTTCCCACTAGACTGCAAGCCCCTTTGGAGTAAGGATCACATCTGTCTTGTTTATCACTGTACCCCATCCCCAGCAGTGTATCCGCACAACAGTACCTGGCATGAAGCAGATGCTCAGAAAAATACTTGTCACACTTTGATGGGGGCCCCAACGGCTATAAAATGTGCGGATTGAACAGGGTCAGCCTCCGTGCCATAAAGATTCATAACTCCGGCCCCTGAGAACAGCAATGAAAGAACCCCTGGAGCCTTAGAAGAGGACTTTGACAGTTAGAAGCAAGGCAAAACCAAAACACCATGGGCATCTCCTGCTAGGCAAGGGACAAGCAGTATCCCTCCAGTGGGGAGTGAGTCATCCTGTAGCAATTCCCTAAGTCTGGCGACAGATGGTTCCTTAGTCTTTTCCTCTTTCTCACACACACTTGGTTGCGGTGGGACTCGGAGGGACAGGGGATCAGGATCTGGAGGCTTTGGTAACTGAGGAACCTAAGCCGGTCTGGAGAGGAGGGGGCTGCCACTGGGATGCACACAGCCCCCAGGAACAGATCGTAGCAACCAAGCATGCCTTGGGGAGGGGGCCGCCTTTCTGGTTGTACACAAGAGCCAATAATCAAGGCACAATGAAGAGGCCTCACTCCCCAGCTGGCTGTGCACACCCCATTCAGTTGGCAGGGATGGCCGTCTCCCTTTCAAGTGGGCTCTGGTCCCCCTCTGCCGCCTCCTCCTTGCTGGGTCTTTTAGTCACATACCAGACATGTCTCACAGAGCAGACCCGAAACCCCAGGTGGCAGAATCCCAGTTTCATATAAATTAGGCTGGGTAACACTGTTCAGACACATTTTTTTGTCTAAATCATGCAAAAATAGGATTTTCTCAGGGGCATAAATCTGGCCCAAATCTAAACTTGAATGTACAATTGACTGGTATAGTTTATAGTGCAAACGTAGAATTATCTGGAAGACTTCTGCTTCCAAAGAACACAGCCCATTTTTTATCCAATCTGAAAGAAATGATTTATTTGCCGTCTTAAAAAAAAAAAAAACGCAAAAAGTCGGTGCGTGGCAAAGGGGCCAGATGCAAGCCCTGATTCACCAGAAAAATGCCTCGTGTCACAAGCAGACAGGCATCACCCAGCGTCCCATGAAATGACCCATCCAGTCGAGTCCCTCCGCCGTGTACCAAGCACACACAGGTTTTGGCATTTAGCCTTGTTTAAGGTAAATGTCTGTTCTGTTTTCCAAAGCAGGAAGTAAGGGTAAAGAAGGGGGAAAGAAAATGGAGGGTATTTTAAAAAGAAAAAAGAAAAAGAAAAAAACTTCACAATATAGTCAACAAAGAATCAAATGTCCTCTGAATAACCTCTCTAAAAATACGGTACATTTTGCATCATAATAAAGCGATGCTTTGCTGCAATCAGTTGAAGACAGTTTCTTCAACACTTAATGTATCTCAATTCTCTTACGTTCAAAGTCATCAAGTCATCACGGTGACCTTGAAGTTTTGATTCTAGGGTGAGAATTGCCTGAGACCCTACAAATTTTATGTGAGACTTAGAAGTACGAGAGCCTGCCTTGAGGGACAGTCCCTATGAACCAATACCTGTCCCCACCATCCTATGGAATGGCCTTGAGGAATTTAAAATGACAGGAAAAAAAATAATAGTAATCTCTCTCACAAGTTGTTTAAATTCTCTTGGCAGTTTGCCATCAAACATCAAATTTATTCAATTCACAGTGACTTCAAAGAGTGCAGAACAACAACCCGGGGGCTGCATTTCTCAAAAAATATGTCAGCAGTAAGAAGGGGGAAAAATGTTTCCTTAGGTAGATATAAAGGAAAATGACACTCTGTACCTACACCCTCGTGTTTGCCAGAAGGTTTGATTTACGGATAAGCTAGTTTTTTAATGTAGCATGTTCCTAATTCTTATTCCATGACAGTTGAAAATTGGGCATTTAGGAGTAAAAAGAAAAGATAAAAGGAAAAGAATTAGAGAGAAGAGTAAATTAGAACCAAAGAGGGACCAGAGGAGGTGAGAGGTGTCAGAGGCCGTGAAAGCAGCCAGAAATCTTCCTTTACGTCCTTAGAGGGAGGGAGTTGAAGGATAGTCATCTTTAACCTAGTAACATGCAGGAGAAAATTAACTTGGCTTGGTACAGAGTTGGCACTATCAGGATGAGAATAAGAAGAATGTGCTGGAATGGAGGCTTCCGTCAGCTTCTTAGGAGGCTTCCCAGGCTCCCTTCTTAGGTGGGTTCGCAGCTCCCTTCTTGCCCCTTCCAGTCAGTTCCCATCACTGCACCATGCTTTTAATATGCTCGCTGTATCAACCACACCCCCAAACCCACTGCTCTTTGAAGCACCCATGATCTAGCCCCTGCTCGCCTCACCAGCCTTACCACTCTGCGCTCTCCCACACCCCGCGCCTACGGTGCAGAGTCTAGAGACCAGCCGCAGGTAACTGCCCCTTGGCTTTCTTCTTCTAGCAAATGCCTACTCATTTTTCTTCTGAAAGCCATTCTTCTAAAAGCCACTTGCTCGTGGAAGTCTTCCCTAACCTCTGAAATGAATCAGGACCCTGGTTACAGCTGAGATTACAAATAGCAATCCCCAAACCTTATCTAGTCAATAGTCATGTTTTGGTTTTGTTTTGGGTCAATATTTTTAAAATATGGAGATTTCACATCAAAATCCAGATTATCAGCTTTTTTCTTTTTTGTTTTTTTTAAATCAGAAGCTCTACTAATGCTGGACTCACATTCCCTGGCAGTTTGGCCAGAGGGATGGGGGAAGGTGATAGTTGCACCAGCTGTTTCAGGGAATTTTCTCCAAAAGTAGCATTGTTTTCAACAATATTTTGATGAAGATATGTTAGCATGACTATGGTTTAAATGCCTTTGGCAGCAAGACTGAAGGAATCTTTGAGTATCCGTTAAATGGCAGATGACTGAGCAGAGGCACTGTCCATGGCGGGAGGCATGGGCTTTTCACAGCTCCCAACTCTTCAAGTTATGCTTCCCACCAAATTGTGCAACCAGAAGGGCGAGCTCAGACCTGTCCTGGTCACTGCCGAATCGCTGGTACAACCATCTAAGAAGTGTACTCTCTGGTAGAAAGGATCACTTTGAAAATCGCTGGTAAATCCAGTGATGCTTTCTAGGATAAAGGACCAACCTTGCCACTTACGTGCCCTGTGATCTTGGGCAAATCACGGAACCCCTTCTCATTTTATAAATAGGCTGGTGATGATATGATGACAATAATGTTACTGACCCTTCTCTCACAGTCTGTTGTAAGCATTAAATGAGAATATCTAAGTGAAAACACTATATCAACTTAAAATGGTAATACAAGTTTTACTTATTCTGATGGTTATGGCCACTAGTGAGCATTTACAACATTCCCTGTACTATGCAAGCCACTTTATAGGCAATATCTCACTCACCTTATGAGAAGACCCTGAAAATTACCCATTTTATAGATGAGGAAACTAAAACTTAGGTTATATCATTTGCCCGAGATCATCAGCTGTTATAAGACAGATCCAGATCTGAACCCAGCTCTGTTGAATGTTTCCAACAACATTATAGTGCTTAAAAAAAACTTAAAAATCACAAAGTGATCATTGTAGTTGCAGTTGAAACCTTTACATGTATTGAGCTATTTCTTGTATTGTGAGCAAGCCCTGTGATAAGTACATCTCACGTATTAGCTCTTCGAACAACAGTCACGAGGTGGGAAGCTGTTTTGTCCTCTATTGTTCTTGGCTGGATGGATATGACAGACTATCACAGGTTTTACTGCTCAAGAAAAATGATGACAAGTTGAAATTAACCAAAGTTGTTAAGTTTACGAGAGTTTATGGCTACCTTATGGGTTTTATCTTCCACTGTATTTCCAATATTCAGCCCAATGCCCAACGCACAGTAGAGCTCAATTAATATCTGTAGGCATTACTATCTATGGGATAAGAGAATGAATGAGCAAATGCATGAACACTGCTTCCCCTTAAGAGGTGCTGTAAACATGATTTGCCTGAAATCACACTTACACTATTAAACATTCTACACTATCCAAACTTTGCTCTAACCTGTTACGGAGACCCTTCTATACCTTCCAGGTTATTCACTAGAGTAAGATAAAAATGGATTAATTCCCCAGGATCTACTCCCTGTTAACCCAGAAGCCTTTCTGCAACCAATATGGGGTTACTATATACAAGATGTGTATATTTTATTTAACCCCACCAAATCTATTATTACCATCATCTCCATTTTTCTGACAAAGTAGAAGCTGAGAAAGAGGAAGTAATTTGCCTAAGATGCCACAGCTATAGGAAGGGAAGCATTAGAATATGAATCCAGGTTTTGCCTGGCTTCAGAACCTCTGTTGTTGACCTAAAGGCCATACATATGTTTGTGGGTGGGCCCTGCTCTCAAACTGGGTTCTAGAAATTTACAAAACTAAAATTGCACCTCGTGAATGAGCATTTGCCCATTCAGGTCTGGGGAACTTATAAAACAGTTCAGCTCATTCCCAATCTCACTTGTAAAACCTCTGAAAAAAGTATATAGCCCTTTTTAACACTGTTTTGTATTTGTAAACATCCTTAAGCTTCAGGGTCTGACATGATGTCTTCATATCAATCAGAATTTTCAAAAATCCTTGTTTGTGATTGTCTGTTCCCTAAGCATTTGTGAATAATTTTCTACTGGGGGGTGAGGAATCTTTCTAATTAAGATAGTATCTTTCCAGTTGTTCAAAACCACTTAATTTAGAATTTTTGATATTTCATACAGAATCTGAGGAAAATTTATTTTCTGAAAGAATTTTAAAAGGCTAGTAAGCATATTACTCATGTAAATAAGTTCATAAGGGGGATATACAAGTCCTTTAAGAGAGCAAACTCTTTTCAAGCAATTTAGAGACACCCTGTCATTTGGTTGGTGTGCTAATTACAAATCATTCTAATTGATTCAATAGTCTCCCCAAAGACTTCCATAATGTACTAAGCAAACACTTTATTAGCCAAGCTGAGTTACTGTAGGTTCTTAAAAGAAAAAAAAAAAAAACAGCTTTCTTGACAACAATATCAAGTTAGAATTTTTTACTACTAGAGAAGGGCTTTTTCTTTGATTTTATTCTTAATGGGTGTTTGTTTCACTGTTTTGACTTCTTGCTTTTATTTAAGGAATGCTAATGTGAGACAGAAAAGAAGAAAATGGACTTGGTTCCTTTCCCTACATCCATCTTGTCTCCCTTTGTAGGAAACATCTGTTGTTCATTCTTGACCAGGATCAATTCCCCTTTTTTCTCTAACAGTCCTGTTTTTTTTTTTTCCTTCTTCTTTTGGGAGTCACCATATCTCCATTGTCTGTCCATGTAGATTAGATAGATGGACCCCCTGCCTTCCCAGATCCAGGATGTACATATGACCCAAGCCTGGCCAAATGGCATGTTCTATTCTACACTTTGTTCCTTATGATGGACCCAGGATGGGCACATGTTTCAAGGCGGGCCAATGAGAATAAGTGCCGGTTGCACTAGAATTGCTAGGCTGGGAGGATGTGGTCCAGGAGCCTGAGGGGCACCACTGCCAATGCAGAGATGGAGACAGAGAGAGGTAAGGAGACTCCTGATACTATTATTTAATGCTCTGGATTAGGTTGTGGCTAAAATCATTTGTACCCCTGGATTTTCCACTCCTGTGGACCTATACCTTCCTTTTTTATTTTCTTTATTCTTAACCTTCTTTAGGTCATGTGTATATTCACTTGAACGAATATAAAAGATTTTTTTTCACTTAAGGAATCCCTTAAAATAAAAAAAATAAAATTTCTCCATGTATATAATTTTTTCTCTTTAGTACTAACTTCATATACACTATTATACACAATATACCAATATACACTATTGTGTATATCATATACACAATATACACTATTATATTTAAAATAGGTAACCAACAAGGACCTATTGCGTAGCACAGGGAACTCTGCTCAATATTCTGTAATAACCTAAATGGGAAAGAATTTGAAAAAGAATAGATAGATGTATATGTATAACTGAATCACTTTGCTGTACACCTGAAACTAATACAACATTGTAAATCAACTATCATCCAATATAAAATAAAAATTAAAAAAAAAAAGACTAACTTCCTCTGAAATGGTTCAAACTGAAAATGCCAACAGGTCATTTATATCACAACTAAAGACTCCCCGACTGACTTTTAGTCTAAAAACTTAGGTAAGCAAAATATTTCACATTATCTATATTTTCCGTCATTTTAATTTTGACGTTGAACCTCCATCTCCTCCTCGCTCAGTCTCCAAGAACTACTTCCTTGACTTGAGGAATCCCTCGAGCCTCCTCAATGAGCCTGAGATTTTGGAAATAAAAGCCGTGGAGCTCTGCCATAAATCACCTCAGAGCCAAGGAAGCACAGAAACTGCTTCCTGCCTGTTGGGGAAAGAGAATTACTCAACAACAAACACAAAGTTCACGAAAAACTATAATTCAATGCAAAGAAATACTCCACTGCCACTGCCTCAGAAAATTAATTTTGCCCAATGGAGAACAGTGTGAATGCAGCAAGTTGGCCATAAATTCTTCAGGAAAAGGTGATGGTAACACCCTTAGGAAAAAGATAAGACATTTGAATCTTATTATAGCCTTGGGTGCAATGGTCATTGTCCATTTCTGGGTGTCAGCTTTGCCATCTGTAATGTGGGGATAAGCAGACCTGCTTCTCCAGAAACATAGCAAAGATACAAGAGCTCCATGCCCACAATAGTCATGTAAGAATTGATCCAACATCTAAATCGTCTCCTAGACATGTTCCTGAAGAGCCATATTTCGTAAAGATTTCCAGGTGATTCTGTAAAACAAGCACGTCTGAGAAAGAAAAGGAAGCACTAATGCTTTGATTAAAGCAGTCGCTCTCACAGTGGCCTAGATTCACCCGTGAAGCCGTTGATAAAAATAAATATGTCCCTGGTCCATACCCTGAGGCCTGCCAGAATGAGGCCCAGGCTCCTGCTTGTTTAAGAAATAACACTGGTGGGGCTTCCCTGGTGGCACAGTGGTTGAGAGTCCGCCTGCCGATGCAGGGGACACAGGTTCGTGCCCCGGTCCGGGAGGATCCCACATGGCGCGGAGAGGCTGGGCCCATGAGCCATGGCCGCTGGGCCCGTGCGTCCGGAGCCTGTGGTCTGCAACGGGAGAGGCCACAACAGTGAGAGGCCCGCTTACCGCAAAAAAAAAAAAAAAGAAAAGAAATAACACTGGTGACTCAGAGCCTGGAGTTGGAACCAAAGCCACAGACTACCCCCCAGAAAACGCACTTTTCCTGTCTGCTGGCTTGGCCTCCATTGTTCTAAGAGGCTCAGAACTCACAGAGCAAAGACTCTTGGCTGCTTTGGGAAGCCCATCACGAAGGCCTGGGCTGGTTATATTGACCATCTGTGGAGACAAATTGGTCTTCTTCCAGAACCAGAATGGGACCCTTTGGTTTCCACAAGTGTGAAACAGCAGAGGGTTGTTTTTGTGTCTTGTTTTTAAAATGAAGGGGCATTTTTTGTTGCCCTAGGCCTCATGGTCAGCAGTGAGGGAGCTATTGACATTTAGTGTCTGTGCAAAATGCCATCAATGCTTTCATTGAAAAATACTTACCAGGGGCAGGGCCAATGTTCTCTAGGAATGAAAAGCTCAGAGGACAGTTAAAACATAATATATCTAGTGGGAGAGAATCTTTGTTATCTAAAGATTCTATGTAGTACCCAATGAGGTGTGGTATAGATCCAGTCGAAGTACCTCTCAAAGTTGAAGGAGCTGACACAAATGCGAGGTCTACCGGTGGATTTGAGAATGGGCACTGGTGTTTCTGCTTCCTTCATGTCCCTTCCGTCTGGCATGAAGTACAGGATTAATGATGATAATCATAAAAGACCCCACCTTGCTTTGCTTTAGTCTAGAGTTCACAGACCACATCTAACCCACAGTTTTTCAACTAAATACAAAGAAGTTTTAAACTAAACACACACAGAATTCTAAACAATTCTTAACAGTGGCTGCCAACACTTTGAATTCTTGAGATTTCCCGTTAAAATCCATATTTGAGCTTCTTCAGAAAAAATTCCAAGACCCGGAGGCAGTGGGCTGTGTTTCTGTGCCGCCACGTTGGTGGCGCTGTCACTGTTGCCCCCTTCATCTTCCTTCTCCGGTTCAACACTTCTGTAACCAGCTTGACCTCTCTAGGTATCTGCATTTCTGAACTTCATGGAGTCACTTCCTTCCTCATCAGAACACTTTTTATGTAAGTCATCCATGGGATCACGTCAACCACCCAGTGAGGTGGGTGACACCAAGCGGACGCGTCCCATTTCACAGATGGAGCGACTGGCCCCCACGGAGGGTACAGAGTTTTCCTGAGATCAAAGACCACAGAGACCTCACTAAATCAGACTCCTACCCGCTTCCACCAACACCCCCTCCACTTATTTCTGAGTGAGGTTATTTCCCCAGCTCGCTTCAGGTGTTCCTGGCTTTGTGTCTCCATAAAAGAATTGGATTTAGCTCTGTTTGGTTTCCCCGTCCTCTTCCTGACAGCACTATTTAATGGACAAACAGTTTGTTTTATTTATCTGACAGGGTTTCTTCACATTGTTTCGGGTTCTCAGCCCTCCCCCGCAGATCATATTACAGCTTGTGCGGGGCTCGGACCCTCAGTAGGGTTCGCTCTAAATCAGATCCTTATCGTTACTGCGGTGATAAATAGAGAGGCGGCCGGGGGAGCCCGCAGCCAGGTTATTGATTTAGTACCTCGTGGATCAGGTTTTATACAGCCGGGCCTTCATGGCAGGCCTTTCCCCATCCAGCTTAGGTTGCATTCAGGAACTAAAACCGAAAGCCCCTTAAATAATGTTAACTTAATAGCTGACGTTTTTATGAAATAAGTCTGCATAGAAGGGGCAGAAATAGGACCATGCAGGCAGAGCTGGGTTTCAGGGGGTGCCTGTGTGTGTGTGTGTGTGTGTGTGTGTGTGTGTGTGTGTGTGTGTGTGTGTGTGTGTGTGTGTGTGTGTGTGTGTGTGTGTGTGGTGTGAAGGGGAGTTGATACAGGAGAGAATTTTCAGGTTGATTCCAAACCAAAGAGAATGCTTTGCTTTCAGGGGAAGTCTCTTTTGGAAGTCTATGGTTTTTAAAAGGAAAAGAAAAAAAAGGAGTTGGAATTAAGGCAGACAGAACGCTTCTTGGGGAGGTGGGCAAATGAGGGATGGGGTCCTCCATGGGATGTGGGTATTTATGCAGTGGGGGAGAGGGGAGGCCTTCTCTCTGTGAAGCATCGTGGACAGAACCATCTGGGGGCTGGGGGTGGAGGGTACGGGGACCATCTGGCAAGAGCCCCATTTCCATCCTGTTCCTCAAAGACAAACTTTTGACATTTTTCACAAGTGAAGTCACGCACACAATCATTGCATTGTGTGTGTGTGTGTTGGGTGTGTTAAATGTATTATTTTGCCCAAAGTCACCATTTGATATAGCCAATTTATTTTTTTTGGAATCATCTTACAGCATTTCTTCTTTTTTGAAAACACTAGCAGCCTCAAATATGGAAATAGCTTGAACAGCTTTCAACCATCAAGTCCAGTGGGGACCTCTGGGTACACAAGGCTGTTTTGCCCTTTCCTTCCAGGGTTCCCTGGGTCATCCTCACAGCCTCCCCCAGCTAGAATCTGAAGGAAAAGGTACGGTCTTATTTAAATAGTCCCCAAACCGAACTGTACCTTCCAATGGAGGCAGGAAGAATAGCCTTTTGATGTGTTCCACAATTGGAATGCAAATTCTCTCCCATCTCCTAGATACCTGGGCCTGCCCCATTTCACTTTACTGTAATCTGCTTAGCTCATGCGTAGAATGACAAAAACAAAGAGTCTTTCTGTAAAAGAAAAAGAAGAGGAAAGAGAGTGGATTCTGTACCCTCTTCCTTACTCCTCACCGAATCCCTGCTCCGGGGCCCTCAGCAGGCGGCAGTGTGCAGGAGGCGTGTAGTCTGTCTTTCTGTTTGTTGTTAGCCACTGAAAGGATGACACCATTCCTGGAGTTAGGCCTTCCACCAAGCAGCTGGGGCCTACTTGGCAATGCTTCCCAGGCTTGGGATCTGAGAAAAGGCCTGGGAGCTAGGGCATCCTGATGTAACTTTCAAAGAAATGCCTCCTGCCTGACTCAAATATGCAAGATGAACTTGGGGCAGGGATGGCTTTCGCTCTCTTGCTGAGTCATAAAGTCTGGCTGCGAGGAGCCCTGCATCAAAACATCCACACCCTGACAGATTGGAGTAAGATACGACTTTCCCAATGGAAGGTATCACCAGAGGCACCGTGCTCATACGTAACCAGCTAGGGGGTCTGGAGGTTTAAGTATCAATGCTCAAAGACACAAGACAGGCAAAAAGGTAAGGCTCTGATACCTGATAAACCATGATGGAAAAGAATATGAAAAAGAATGTATATGTGTGTATAATGGCATTGCTTTGCTGTACAGCAGAAATGAACACATTGTAAATCAACTCTACTTCAGTAAAATAAATTTTTTTTTAAAAAATGAGGCTTCAAACTGACTCACCAACCAACAGGACACAACAGTGAAGGCACCCATGGTTGCGGGGAAGATGGGTAGGAGATAGTGGCCACCATGGTGAGGGATGGAAGCCGTGGTTAGAACCACATGCAGGTAATTAGAAAGAGGAAAGACCATGGATTCATCTGGATTTCTAAACTTCTGAAAACGATGGTGGTTATGGACGCTGAAAAGAATTAGTCAAGAATTATCAAGAAATGCATTCTTTCACTAAGTATTCATTTTATTTAATAACTCTTATATAAGTACTGACTTTGTGCCAGGCACTGTTCTAAGCACTTTACAAGGATTAATTTATTTAGGCCTCATTACAACCCTGCGAGCTAAGCACTTGTATGTCATCACCATTTTACAGATCTGGAAACCATGGCCTTGGGAGGTTAAGTAACTTACCTGAGGTCACTTAGCTTCCATGTGGGTCTCAAACCCAGGCGGCCTGGTTCAAGTCCACGAGGCTCTCGGCGATCCCAGCAGCAGATCACAGATATGTTATGCTTGGCTTTCTGTCTTCATAGCGGCCACATTCAAGATGCACGAGGCAGGTCTTTGCTGTCATCTTCAGGGTGTGTCCCTGTCACTCATGTCTTAAATCTGTAATCCTCATACCTGACCACCCCCTTCTTTGATCTGAAATGTCTGCTGAGCATTTACGGCCTGTCTCTCTAGTGCTTGTCTGTCTGATGGATTAGATTACGAGCTTCTCATCATGCCAGTCTCTGGTATTTGGGGTCCTTGATTCCAGTCTGCTCCCCTGGTGCCTCTGTTTTTTTTTTGAATTTTATTTTATTTATTTTTTTATACAGGGGGTTCTTATTAGTTATCCATTTTATACATATTAGTGTATATATTAGTGTATATATTAGTGTATATACATATTAGTGTATACAGTGTATTAGTGTATATATAGATATCCTAATCTCCCAGTTCATCGCACCGCCACCACCCGCCACTTTCCCCCTTGGTGACCATACGTTTGTTTTCTACATCTGCGTCTCTATTTCTGCCCTGCTCTGTTTTCTGTGAAGAGTTCTAACTGCTCGTCCTCAGCTCTAGTATTCCTTCATCTCTTGCACTTTCCTGATCCGTTATGGTCTCCAGCCTCTACCAGCGGCCTGCAGACAGCATCATAACCACTGTCTGAAAGGCAAGAAATGCTCACTGAATGTTTGTCGAGTGAACGCATGAGTGAATAAATGACAAACAAGGTAGGGCTCTGCTAAGTGCCGAGGCCCTACACCTGGCCCCCTAGGCCATCCCCTTACCTGAGACATTATCCAAACATATTAATTCCTAAATAAAGCTGGAGCCAGGAGGTCATTACTTTGAGTAGAAAACAGAAGTTAAAAGGAGCTCTTTCTTTGAGTCTCCAAATGTGGTTTCAGCACAGAGGGTCCGAACTCACGCCAGTTAGAAGGATTCCATCCTTGACATCTTTCTAAAAAGCACTGGGCCAACCCTTGTGGGGAAAAAATGCTGGCAAAGTAATGTTAATATAGACATCTTATTATAATCACATAAAAATGACATTTTTCTATGGCCAAAGTCTAGAACGGAATAAGAAAAAATTAAAATGCTTATTAAAGTATTGGAATTTTATAAAATACCTATTAATGGTTATCACTGTTATTATTTGTGTGTGCATGTGTATGCACACGTGGAGAATAACAGGATATGGAAGGAAAAGTTGTATCACCATCCAAGAGAACTTTGCACTAAGTTAAATAAACCCAGCCTGTTCTTGAAAAGTAGGTTGATCCCTGATTAAATTGTCCTGGTGATTGCCCAAGTCCTAACCTCACAATGAGATTGGTGGGCAATACCAAGTCAATATAGTTTCTATAACTGGGTCAGCATTGCACTTTGGGCTCAAGGTAAGTGTCCTTTGGATGACCCATGGAAGGTATTTGACTTTTAAATGGCAGCTGAGTCAACACTGCATCTGGCTGTTACAAACATATTAGAATGATTGCAATAGAAAGATAAACCTATTTAAACAAAAATCCAAAGCTTATTCCAGTCAATTTAGTGACATGAATCCTATTCATATGCAAGTAATATTCAATGAGCAGAGTTTGATATTATTTATTTTTGCTTAAAATAATGGCCAACATTGCTCGACAAAAATGCTCAATAATATTTGATAGATGAATGATATAACACATGTGAATTTGGGAATATCTTAACTTGCTATTTAATTATGTTTGTACATAATAAGTAACCTCTAAGTTGTTATCTAGACAATAAAAATATGGATTTTTACTTTATAGAAGGATAAATGTCTTAATTTGTCCAGAAGAAGGTCTTGAGATAAGGATGTAAGTGTAAGTATTTGATTGAAGAGGTTATCACAAGAAAAGCCAGTAGAGAAAGGGGCAGTGAAAGGCAAAGAAGCCAATCCAGGGGCATTGATGAGTTGGCTTCCATCGTGGGCAACCGGAGTCAATGTGTACATGGGAAAATACATCTCAAATTTGACCCACCTAAGGGGCAAGAATGCTGGGGTATCCACCAACTCCCATTCATCACTGGTTGGGGCTGCTCCTATAGGCACTGACATCTGCCCCAGCTGCTCTCATTGCCAGAAGCCCTTTGGTAAAAATACTCTCAGATGCTACTAGCAAAACTCTTCAGCCTGAATGGTGAGTGTCAAGGTAATATGGCGGGGCACCAACTGTATCTGCTACTAGCAAAGCCTATTAAGTAATTCATTACTACTTCTTTTGGCATCCACATCAAAAACGCCTCTTTGGCTTAATCTATAACCTCAGCATGGAACGCCATCATTTCTCTCTGTCAATTCCCATCATCATAGCTAGTGTAGCCCACCATGTAGTAATAATTGATATTTTTAAATAAACAAGTAACATATCAGTCAAGGCCCAGTTCAAATCTCCCTTCCTTCAAGAAACACTCTTTAATCTCCCCCTAGGTCCCAGGACATTTTGCACTTCAATTAAAGCTCTTAATCCCACTCCTGGGCATATATCTGGAGTAAACCATAATTCAAAAAGATATGTGCACCCCCATGTTCATAGCAGCACTATTTACAATAGCCCAGACATGAAAACAACCTAAATGTCCATTAACAGATGAAGGAATAAAGAAGATGTGGTATATATATATATATATATATATATATATATATATATATATACACAATGGAATACTACTCAGACATAAAAAGGAATGAAATGATGTCATTTGCAGCAATACAGGTGGACCTAGAGATTGTCATACTAAGTGAAGTAAGTCAGACAGAGAAAGACAAATACTGTATAATATCACTTATAGGTGGAATCTAAAACATGATACAAATGAACTTATTTACAAAACAGAAATAGACTCACAGGCACAGAAAACAAACTTATGATTACCAAAGGGGAAAAGGTGGGGAGGGATAAATTAGGGAGTTTGGGGGGAAAAAAAAGCTCTCGTGCTCTTCACCTCTTCTTGTTAAGAGCGTACTCTCTCTGTCTTGACCTTGCAGTCAGCTTATAGTAAAGGTCTGGACAGCGCCTGCGAATAAGGTCAGCAGTTTTCCACTGTTATCTGTGGCTAGGTGGGTAAGTCTAATTTTCGAGTGCAGCTCTAAGTGGTCTCTTGTTTCCATGCATCTGAGCCATTGCTGTCCAGTCTTAACTATATCCCCAACTAACCAATACTAATTTATGGAAATCTCTGCTTATGCCAATTGGTTCTGACCCAGGCAGGAAATGGGGTCGTTATTTACAGTGTCCTCTCAAATTCCAACCCATACAATGCAGAGACACACACGTCAGTACTGGTGGAAATACTGCTATAGTCCAAGGCATTCAGGGCTCTCAAGAATAATAACCCCTGCTGGAGCTCACTTCACACAAAAAAACTACAAACCAATTAGGAAACAAACCACCGTGAGAGAGAGTCAGCATGGCCCACGAACTCCCCTAATATCATAGACAATGGAAAAATCTCAGCATGGCACGTGTGCTCTTTCAATCTGAGGGTTCATGCTTTCTTATAACGCCAGTCTGTTTCTCCACACCATAGGCAAAGTTGATATCAAAAAACACAAATCAGATGCCCCCCACTTCTACCCTGTTTAATTCCCTGCGATTGCTTGCAATTGCTCTTAGGATAAAAGTACATACCTTGGGTTATCTTGCAGGTGTGGTGTCTACCTACCTCACCAGGCTTATTCAAGAACACCTGCCCCCTCCTCCTGCCCACTACAGCCACATGTCCTTCAGATTCTAGAACACATCCTGTTCCTTCCCTCTCAAGGCCTCTGACCACTCTTCCTTCAGCCTGGAAGGCTGTTCAGGCCCTTCTTTAGTTATCAAGTTCCCTCACACTTATTCTCTAGGACTCATCTCAATCATTAATTCCTCATGGAAAATTTCTCTGATCACCCTGCCTAAGTCAAATCTTACTATTTTACATTTGTCAGAGTTACACTTTTACTTCGCTGTATTAATTTGATCAATGTTGGAATCTTCCAGTAGAACATTATCTCCATTAGGCCAGAGCCTGTGCTTTACATCTTTTGCACACCTAATATAGTGCCTGACGTCATGTAGGTTGTCCGTAGAGTTTGTTAAGTGAACAAGTGTAGTAGGCCATTTCTCAGCTGTTGTGTGACCTGCTAACAGCTCACAGTTTCCCTTCCTTCCCTGGAGAATTGCCTTTGGATGATAGGAACCACCTCAGTCAGGAGATTAAGCGCCCAGGGAAGCCTGCAGAAAATGACTGAATAATTTCAGGGTGAAAAAGTCTGATCCCCCACAATGAGCTACCACTTCACATCCTCTAGGATGGCTGTGAGGAAAAAGACAGTAACAAGTGTTGGCACAGATGGGGAGGAATTGGAATCCTCATACTTTGCTGGTGGGAATATAAAATGGTGCAGCCACTGTGGAAAATAGTTTGTCAGTTTCTCAAAAACTTAGCCATAGCAATACCAAATGATCCAGCAGTTCCATTCCTATGATGCAACCCAAGAGAAAACAATTCAAACAAAAACTTGTATATGTACATTCACAGAAGCAATATTCGCAAAAGCCAAAAGGTGGGAAAAACCCAATGTTCATCAATTGATAAATGGATAAACAAATGTAATATATCTACACAATGGAATATTATTCAGCCTTAAAAAGGAATGAGATAAAGATGTTAAAAAAAAAAAGAAAAAGGAATGAGATACTGATCTATGTACAATGTGGATGAACCTCAAAAACATAACGTTAAATGGAAGAAGCCAGACACAAAAGGCTACATATGGTATGATTCCATTTATATGAAATATTCAGAATAGGCAAATCTATAGAGACAGAAAGCACATATCAGGGCCTGAAAGGTGGGGGGAGTGAAAGTGATTCCTAATGGGTACAGGAGTTCCTTTTGAGGTGAAGAGAAAGTTCTGGAATTAGTGGTAAAGGTTGCATAACATTGTTATTGTACTTAATGCTACTGAATTGTACACTTTAAAACAGTTTAAATGGTACAGTCTATGTCATGAGTATCTTGCTATCATAAAAAGAGAAGGTCTGGCATCTTGCCTTAAGGCAAGATGTCTCTGCGGCATGACATATATATTAGACTGTCCTACAGATCAAGCCAACTTTAGACCTTACCTAGGACGACATCCTTGGCTGGCATTCTCCTCTTCCCTATCCTGTCCTTCGCTGCCTTACAATTTTCACCTAAGACCACTCCGTCAGTAAATCAAGGGCATCTTAATCCCTGTGTCAGGCTCTGCTTCTATAGAATTTGACCTAAAACAATAAATGAACCAGTGAATAAAGTGAATGTGTAAATAAACATTTTAAATGCCCAAGCCCTCACAGCTAGGAGCTGGGATTCAAACCCACATGGGCTTGACTCCAAAGTCTACTCTCTTAACTTCTATGTTGTCTTCTCTGATGAGTTCACCAAAGAAAATCCCACTTTGTCAGGTCAGGACTGTGGGGTCAGATTATGTTCCTTTAGGGACCGGAGCTCTGTCCCTTTCATGCCTTCTTTGAATGTCTGCACCTCAGACTAAAGAGGAAGCCTACATAAGTGGCTCTTTCCCTGCAACCTCAAGCCCTGTATAATTTTTTAAAAAATAACATGAAAACAGCCCATCTCCCCAACTCTTCCACGTAACAGAGAAGTTACTGTATGTGGAAAGCAGTTGTCCAAGCTGACACTGCCAAAGAGTCTGCAAGCACATAGAAAGACTGCATGAACTCATTTATCCTTGTGAAGACATTAATACCATTCCATCATTGAGCAGCAGAAACCCCCAATAAACCTCCGTTAAAAGCAAATTTGTAAATGCCTAGTGTAGTCATAATAATAGTATTGTAATTTTTAATGAACATGCTCAGAGCAGTGGATTATTTCTAGCATCATGTTCAATGTTAAACGTTTCAGGTCACAAATTATAAACTCTTAGAGTTTGGGAGAAGTTTATAGAAATAGATATCAATAGAAGTAAATTCTAATACGATAAGAACTTACTTGACCAAATCAGAAATAATTTTTACTCTCTTTGTAGATGGTATCCAGACTGACAAATGAAAAGGAAGATAAATAATAATTTTCCAGTAAATGCAAATAGTAGTCAGAAATAATCAGAGATGTTCCAGTTCCTCATTCTCTCTTATAGCGAGGTATGAGAGAAAAGTGTCTTTGTCAGCTATGGCTGTGTAACAAATAGCCACAAAAATCTCAATGGCACATAACAATAAGCTTTATTTCTCACTAATGTATCTGCGGTTCTACCAAAGTTCAGCTCATCTTGTCTAAACTTCACTAGGCTTGGCTCCAAGTAGCAAATCAGGTGTGCTCTCCATGTTAATTACTCTCCTGGGGCCAGCAGGTCCCCAAAGCATGTTCTTCTCGTGGTCATGGCAGGAATAAAAAAGAGCAAACCCAAACACATTGGCACATTTCAAACCTCTGGATGCATCCCATCTACCAATGTCCAGCTGGCCAAAGAAAATCCCATGATCAGTCTCAAGATCAGGGGAAGATATATTCTGCCCATCATGAGGGCAAAGCAAGACTGTAGATATATTATTCCATTATGGAGGAAGGAGGTAGGAGGACACATAATTAAATCTGTCCAGCGGGCCTGAATTACTCAAATAGTTCTATAGTATTTCTACTATACTTTTCTTATTTCTAAGCAGACTTAGAAAATAGAAAACAACATTATTAGCAGGAGTTTTTGCCTGCACAGTTCTGGTAACAATAGCAATTTCTCCACTACCCCTCCCCTCTCTCTATAATTCAGATAGAGCTGACCTCTTCCTACCTCTAGAAAAGAGTATGAGACCTACGATTGGCCAGTCAGAGTAACTCATCCTCTTGGCTACTCTGACTGGTTCAGGGATAGTCATGTGACCTAAGACAAGCTAATAAAAGCCAAGCCCAGGACTTTCGGAATAGCTATCAGAAAAAATAACTCTTTCTGCATGTGCATAGCATGTTAAAGTTTGGTAACTATTTCCATCATACACAGTTTCATAAGGGGCCTTTCTTTTGTCATGCTGTGCCCAGTTTTTCTAGGCCTTTCCAACTTTATCTATGTTATCTATGTTAACTTCACTGTCTGAGAGAAACTTCAGCTGGCATCACCTGTCTAGGTTTTGCCCTAACTCCCAATCATTGAGCGACTGCATTCTTAAAGTCTTGCCTCTTGAACTCAAAACATCAGAAAATTATTTCAGAAACGTCACCATCATCATAGCACCATTCGTTAACTTAACATATTCTAATATTTTAAAATGTCACTAGTTTAGATGCAACACAGAAATATTTTTAAAATTCATGAAGAACAACACAAAAAGGAAGTTCCAAAAAGTAAATTAAATGCATAAGTGCTGATATTATTAGTGTTCATAAAGTGTTGGATGTGGAATAAGAAATATGGTTAAGTATAACTTACAAGGTGGATAAAAAGATGAGTATTTTTCTGTAATCTACTTTCCTGCCTCTCCAATTAATAGTGAATTTCTTATGGTTTTCTACATGATGTTTTGGAATGTCAAGTTCTTTGGTCCTAGAACCTCAGGGAAGACAAACATTTTAGGTGATTAAAAAAAAAACCACACATTTAGAAAATGATGTTCTTGAAAGCCTGCGGGAAGAAATTCACACCATTCTTTACAATTTCATTAGAGAAGATAAATAAATGTCAGTCAAATTAACTTTGCTCACTCTCATAAATGGCAGGAAATAGAGCAACAAATGCAAATACCAAAGCACGATTTGTTTTCTTTCAGTCACTTGATGGGAAAGACTTTGGTTTCTGCTATATGTATTGCAGGCTGCCAGCAAAGAGCTCAGTTTCTGGATGCAGTTAGCATAATATTCATCCCTAAGATGTATATAGTGAAGAGGTGGGAGGAGAAAAGGAAGGAGGGCAATGGTGATGACTCTCTACACTTGCCCCTGGCATCTCCTAATTATATGCCCTCATGACTTGGACTTGAAAGCCCAATATACAAAAATCACAGTTCTAAAGCTGAATGTTTGATCTCTATTCCAGCAACAGAGCTTGTTACCTAGATACAAGTGATCTAAACCAACATAAGCATGATTGGCACTGTTGGTTGTCTTATTTATACCAGTAGTACTGCTATGTAATAAACTACCCCAAACTTCAGTGGCTTAAGACAATCAAGAGTTATTTCTTATGGGCAGAAGACCTATATAGACATTTCTCCAAAGAAGATACACAGATTGCCAACTAACACATGAAAGGATGCTCAATATCACTAATCATTAGAGAAATGCAAATCAAAACTGCAGTGAGGTATCACCTCACACCAGTCAGAATGGACATCATCAAAAAATCTACAAACAATAAATGATGGAGAGGGCATGGAGAAAAGGGAACCCTCTTGCACTGTTGGTGGGAATGTAAATTGATACAGCCATATGGAGAACAGTATGGAGGTTCCTTAAAAAACTAAAAATAGAATTACCATATGACCCAGCAGTCCCACTACTGGGCATATACCCTGAGAAAACCATAATTCAAAAAGAGTCATGTACCACAATATTCATTGCAGCACTATTTACAATAGCCAGGACATGGAAGCAACCTAAGTGTCCACTGACAGATGAATGGATAAAGAAGATGTGGCACATATATACAATGGAATATTACTCAGCCATAAAAAGAAATGAAATTGAGTCATTTGTAGTGAGGTGGATGGACCTAGAGTCTGTCATATAGAGTGAAGTAAGTCAGAAAGAGAAAAATAAATACCATATGCTAACACATATATATGGAATCTAAAAAAAAAAAAAGTTCTGAAGAACCTGGGGACAGGATAAGAATAAAGATGCAGATGTAGAGAATGGACTTGAGGATATGGGGAGGGGGAAGGGTAAGTTTTGACGAAGTGAGAGAGTGGCATGGACATATATACACTACCAAACGTAAAATAGATAGCTAGTGGGAAGCAGCCGCATAGCACAGGGAGATCAGCTCGGTGCTTTGTGACCACCTAGAGGGGTGGGATAGGGAGGGTGGGGGGGAGAGGCAAGAGGGAAGAGTTATAGGGATATATGTATATGTATAGCTGACTCACTTTGTTATAAAGCAGAAACTAACACACCATTGTAAAGCAATTATACACCAATAAAGATGTTTAAAAAAAAAAGAGTAATTATGCTTGGGAGTCAGCTGATCTAGGCTATAGGGCTACGGGTGGTTCTGCTGCAAAGTGTCACCTATGGGCTATTCCAGGCATGTCCTTCTCATGGCATTGGCAGAGATGAAGGGGAGCAAATGGCAACAATGAAGCGTCTTAAAGTCTGAGCTTGGGCTTCACACGCTATCCTTTCTGTCTCATTTTATTGACCAAAGTAAGAAAGGAAGTCACATAACCAAACCACGAGCCAAAGCCGGTGAAAGATACTTTCTCTTTTGTTTAAGGAACTTCAAAGTCACAGAGCAGAGAACATGCAGAGAGAGGGAAAGGTGAAGAATCAGAGCTATTAATTCTATCTACCATATAAATATTGTTTTTTATATTTATTCATATGTTTGTTTATTCATCCATTCATGGAATAAATATTTACCGAACACAAATCATGTATTGGACATAGGGAATCCAAAAGTGTAAGACAGAGAAGATCCCTGTTCTCACAGAGCTTGCATTTTCATTGAAAGGACGAACAACAAACAAACAAATGATTAAAGCAATTGGATGTTGTTATAAGTACTGTGAAGGAAATAAAGAACACTCTGATAGAGAAGGATGGGATGATGGAAGAGGAAGAACGGCTAATTTAGAAAAAGTAGTCAGGGAAGCACACACTCCCCCATTTACCTGCCTGATTTGCACTTGTGATCAGGTCATGAAAATCAACATTTAATGCCTGATGCACAACACTCTACTCAATGCCAGTCCTGAAATATACTGATTAGCCCAAGAGATTAAAAGTAATAAAAGCCTTACATTTTACAGTGTGTTTTCCCAACTATTGCATCATTTGAGTCTCATAACATTTCTTGTCAATAGGCTAGGTAGGAATTAGATAGCAAAACATGGGTCATCTAGGACACTGTGATGCACTGAAGAAAGAGTGGTCCCAAGGACACTGAAATTTACTCTCCAGGAGAAAAGGAAACTAGTAAGAACGAGATAAGGGATAAAGGTTGAGGGGACTTAAAAGGTGGACAAGAGGTCTGAAAACTACTGACCCAAACACTTAGGTGTTGACATCTAGCTGCTCCTCCCACACAGAGCATTCTGAGAGCACAAGGCAATGTGTAGAAAGGATGAAAGAAGGATTTGCCAACTTCATATCAGCTCTTAATATCAAATTTTATGTTTTCCTTAAATTATAATGTAGTAATACAATTCTATTTTCTTTGCATATAGATGTGTGCAAAGGAAAGATGACTACCTGGTCTAACAGAGATGAAATTCTTGGGTAGAATGCATAATGAATAAAGCAATGCAGATAGAAATATATCATTTTGTAATTGAAGTATAGTTGATTTACAATGTTGTGTTAGTTTCAACTCTACGGCAAAGTGATTCAGTTATATATATGTATACATGTATACATTTTTTTTCAGATTCTTTCCCATTATAGATTATTACAAGATATTGAATATAGTTCCCTGTGCTATAAAGTTAGTCCTTGTTGTTTATCTATTTTATATATAGTAGCGTGTATCTGTTAATCCCAAACTCCTCATTTACCCACCCCCCCAAAAAAAATATATCATTTTCTTTCCAGATTAGGTAACAGAGGCTCATAAAAGTAAAATGAGAGACTCAAGGTCACCCAGGGCCTGGACCATGGGCTCCCTGCCTCTTCTGTCTGGTTATCTTCATTCCACCAGAGATCTTAACTGGGTTATCAATGCAGTTTATGATTGGGGCTGAATATCCGTTTGTTTTAAAATCAGAAGTTTTCTTTTTTCCTGGGAAATTTGTGTGGGCTTCATTATTGCATTTTTAACACATTCAAATTACAGTTTCCCTTTCTTCTTTGCCCTCTAAGAAGAGTAGGCAGAACTCAATGGATAATGACTTTTACTAAGACAAATTCTAGATTTATTGACCTGAGAAATAAATATTAATAGAGGTTAAATTGGGGTCAATGTTTACTCCAAGAGATGATAAATCTTGATATTTTTCCGTGGTTGGTTGGTCAATGTGTCCTCTGCGCCGTCCACGCACGTCCCATTGTCAGGTTCTCCTGAGGAAAAGGCCAGCTCGCAAGACGAATGGGAGAGGGGCGATATCTCTCTCATCGGTACTCTGCCTCATAAAGTGCTTAAGACACGCAGATCTCATTTTAACCTGGCTGGTTATTACATGGCTTTCCCCGTTCCCCAGGTCAAATGACGTGTCTAAAACAATAAGGATCTTCCTTGGTATTTCAGCAATCAATTTTAGGGTCTTCTTTAAACAACACACAAACACACACTTCTCATTCTCTCCAGACCATCACACTTCTCATCCTCTCCAGACCGTCCACCACAGTAAGAGAAAGGTATAGAACATATGTAGTTAACCTGAGGATTTTACTGAAGGAATTTCAACTGGCTCATCCCCTAAAATTCTGAAGACAAGACTGTTTCCCTTACTCTGTCCACCTGTTTCTGTGTTATTATTAAAAGGACGGTGATGGATATTTCATTCAACAAATATTGACTCCCTGATATTTACTCCTAGGTCATACTTATACATCCAAGCACCATTTTAAAAACTCTGTATGTATTAACTCATTTATTACTCACAGCCACACCCCCATGAGGTAGGCACAATTATTATGCTGCATCTTATCCATCAGTTGAAGAAACTAAAGCATGAAGAAGTTAAATAATTTGTCCACGATCACACAGCCGAGATCTAAACACTGGCAGTCAGATTGCAAATCTGTACTTGCTCCAATCACTTTCCATGGCATTATTACAGTGCTGGGTACTGAGAGTACAGCAGTGAATGAGACATCAAAAGTATGCCTGCTTATATTTTTATGTGTACTTTTATGCATTTAGAAATGATGGGAAGTTTATATAAAACCCGATAGAGATAGAGATACATATAGGGTTGTTATCTCTGCGCAGTAGGAATTTAGGTATTTTTCTTTTCCCTTGTCTTTGTTTCCTACACTTCGCACAATTTTGTTTGTAAGATAATATGGGTTGTCCAAGAAATATGCAAACAATTGTAAATAAGTTAGGAGGGCAAATGCATTGCAATTTAAATTGCCATTAAGTCCAAGAGGTATAGATGAGCTACAGATGTCCAAGGACTTGAAAGAAATGATGCTTTATTTTGAATGACTCTAAAGCCAGAGCAGAAAGTTTCCAGGACACAGTTCCATTATCAATTAGCAACATCTCTGAATAAGTTAGGAATGTATTCAGCTGCAAGTAATAGAAAACCTGATCCAATAGTAGTTTAGGCAGAAGATTGTTTATCTGTCTATCTACCATCTCTCTCTTTATTTGTGTTTCCATAACTAGAGGTCCAGAAGTAGGTAACAATTTGTGTTGGTTTAGAGGCTAAATAATATTGCCCACATTGATCTCAGGAAACCAGCTTTTTCTATCCATCTGAAGCTCTATCTTTCACATATCAGCTTTTAGTTCTCATGCTTGTCACATCATACATTGCAAGTTGGCTGTCTTGGATCTCAACATCACGTGCCATCAACAATGCCAACACATGATATTGACAGTTTGTGTAGTTTTTTAGTCTTAGCCGGTCTAGTGGAGACATGCTGATATTTCATTATGGTTCTAATTTACATTTCTCTGATGTCCAATATGATTTCATGTTATTTTATATACTCATTTGTGAATGCCTACTCAGGTCTTCGGGCCATTTTATGTTTTATTGAGTTGTCTTTTTCATACTGATATGTGGGTGTTCTGGATACAGATCCTCTGTTGAATATAATTTCGCCCTACCCTTCCACGCTACACACGCAAGAGGTATAAAGAAACATATGTATTTATGTATATGTTATTACATACTTATCCAAGCACATTACCTCATTTCACTTAGGATCTAGCCAAAAGTTTACATATTGAATAAACGTCTAGCTTTTTTCAATTAACATATGCGTAAAATAATACAGGGACCATTTCTCTCATTCCTGCTTTTAATTGTTAAAACTTAGAGTTTGTGATGTAGTTAAGAGGAATTAAACTAAACTAAAAAGTTCTTAATTTATTATGAAATGAGTCTTGTATCTTTTACCATAAAAAGTAATGTGGGATTTGTGCCAGCCTCATATTTGGAATCATGCCTGACTCCAAGGATAACTCCCTCAGTGGGAGGAAACAATATTCCACTAACTGAAACTTCCATTATGTTATTGCTGATGTTTTGGAGATTAAAATCAGGGACAACTCAAAAAAGAAGTTGACATTTCTTCTTCCATCTCTAATAATTTGAGGCTTTGAAGTTAAGTGTAGTTGAATAGAAGATCTACGTGTGGCTGCCTTAGCACTTAGCCATGTATGGTAAGTATTAGTGAAGATATGTCCACACTAATGAGGATTGGGTCTCTTTGTTTACTTCAAGCACATTTGTCTTCTGAATAGACACATTGGTACATTGCATGTACACTCTGTGGTGGGCTCTTATCATCAGTCCGTGGGTTATAAATGCGATGCATAAAAAATTCGGTATCCTGTAAAATAATAATACAAGTTTAATTCTCTTCTTTTCTATCAGACTCACTGGCACTACAATAAATTCCTATTTGGAGAGGGAATCCAAACAACCACAAATCTTGACTAATCCAAGTTTAAATAGGAATAGGGGAGTGCTTTATCCAACAATATGCAGAAGAGGGCCTCTAAGGTCATTTTTTTTCATTGCCTTCTGAATCATTCAAGGAAGCTCATAGTATGATTCAAGGCAGTTTTAGTATGCAGGTTTTATGAATTTCCTTTTTGTTTTGAAAATGATTATTTATAATATATGTCAGGTGCATATAAAATGTACATAAATCTCTCAGTTTACCAAAATATTAACTGACAGCTATTTCCTGGGCATCTACCGTATGCTCAGAATTGTGTTGAACAGAGTAAAGAATATAAGAAAAGTATGTTTAAGGAAAGCAATGGCATCAACATTCTTATTTGGAGGACAAAATAGTGAGCTTTGTGACACAGACTCCAAGTGTGATAGGAGTTCAACAAAGAGAACATTTGGTGAAGCAACTGGAGAAGGTGGGACTTAATCTGGGTCTTAAATCTGAGATGGATATGAGATGAAAAAGTGGAAAAATGCCACATGGAAAGACCCCAAATTCAGTAGCTTAAAGAAGACAGAAATTTATTCTCTCACATAAAAGTCTTCAGAACAAAGAATTATCTGAAAAGGAAATTAAGACAATCCTGTTTACAATGTCATCACAAAGAATAAAATACTCAGAGATAAACTTAACCAAGAAGGTGAAAACTTGTACACTGAAAACATAACACTGTTGAAAGAAATTATGAAAGAAATTGCAGACACAAATAAATGGAAAGATATCTCATGTTCATGAATTGATGATTAATATTGTTAAAATGTCTATATTACCAAAGTTATCTACAGATTAAATGCAATCCCTATGAAAATCTCAATGGCATTTTCTACAGAGATAGAAAAAAACAATCCTAAAATTCATTTGGAAGCACAAAAGATCCTGAATAGCCAAAACAATTTCAAGCAAGAAAAACAAAGCTGGAGGCGTCACATGTCCTGGTTTTGAAGTATATTACAAAGTTGCAGTAATCAAAACAGTATGATACTGGCATAAAAGCAGACATATGGACCAATGGAGAATAGATATCCTGGAAATAAATCCACACATATACGGTCAACTGATCTTCCTCAAGAATGCTGAGAATATACAATGGAAAAAGAATAATCTCTTCAATAAATTGTATTGGGAAAGCTGGACATCCACAAGCAAAGAATGAAATTTAACCCTTATCACACACCATACACAAAAATCAACTCAAAATGGATTAGAGTTAAATGTAAGACCTGAAACCATAAAACTCCTAGAAGAAAACATAGGAAAAAAGATTCCTGATATTGGCCTTGGCAATGATTTCTTTGCTATGACACCATAAGCACAAGTAACAAAAACAAAAATAGATAAGTGAGACTACATCAAACTAAAAAGCACCTACAAAGCAAAGGAACAATCAACAAAGTGAAAATGAAACTTATGGAAGAGGAGAAAGTATTTACAAACACTATAGCTGATAAAATATTTAAGGAACTCCTACAACTCAATGGCATAAAACAAATGACCCAATTTAAAAATGGGCAAAAGAGCTGAATAGACATTTCTCCAAAGAAGATATACAAATGGCCAACAGCCATATGAAAAGGTGCTCAACATCTCTAATCATCAGGGCAATGCAAATCAAAGCCAGAATAAGATATCACCTCACACCTATTAGGATGGCAAAAGATAACAAATGTTAGTGACACTGTGGAATAAAGGGCATCCTTGTACACTACTGGTAGGAATGTAAATTGGTGTAAATATGGAAAACAGTATGAAGATTCCTCCAAAAATTAAAAATAAAACTACCATATGATCCAGCAATCCCACTTCTGGTTTATATCCAAAGAAATTGAAATCAGAATCTCAAAGAGATATCTGCACTCCCATGTTCACTGTAGCATTATTCACAATAGCCAAGGTATGAAACAATCTAAATGTCCATCAACAGATTAATAAAGAAAATATGGTATATGTAAATAATGGAATATTATTCAGCCTTAAAAAAGGAAGTTCTGCCATTTGTGACAACATGGATGAAACTAAAAGACATTATGCTAAATGAAATAAGCTAGACCCAGAAGGACAAATACTACAGTACATGAGACAACTTATATGATGAATCTAAATTAGTCAGAATCATAGAAACAGAGAGTTGAATGGTGGTGGCCAGAGGCTAGGGGGAGGGGGAAACAGGAAGGTAATAGACAAAAGATATTTACAAAGTTTCAGTTACATGAGATGAATAAATCCTAGCAACTTACTAGGAGGACAGGGGAAACTTTTAGAGGTGATGGATAAGTCACAATTATGTCATAGATTGTGGTGATGGTTTAATGGTATATACTTACCTCCAAACTCATCAAGTTGTGTACATCAATTATGTACAGCTTTCTGTTGTCAAAATTTTTTTTAGTAAAAATGTAGAGCCAATGTAAAAAGAAAGTGTTTCAAATAACTTGGATCTATAAATCTTCATTTTCAAATGTATATTTCATGAAATAGAAACACAGATGAAGTCTATCCAATGACAATGTAGTGTCCTAATTGAGAGATGTGTAAGTAGAATAATGCACTGGATTTTGAAAGCTTAGTATGAGGAAAAGGTAAACTATCTCGTTAATAACTTTTAAATATATATTACATGTTGAGATGTTAGTATTTGGATATTTATGGTTAAACAAAATATGTTATTAAAATTTTTTAATGCCCTAAGGAGATCTCCATATCATGGGCAGCTCTATTCCTCGCAGTCATTCAGAGGCCCAGGGTTCTGCCACCCTGTTGCTCTGCCGTACCCTAGTGCCAAGCTTCTTCAAGTGTAGTCACTGGGAACTTGTTAGAAATGAGTCAGAAACTCTAGGTAGCGAGTCTAGCAGTTCCAGAGCTGAGATCCCAGAACACACTGCTCTTTAAGCTAGAGGGAGAAGAAGGGAACTGGTATTTCCTAAGGGGCTGTGTGGTGCAGTGGAAAAGGCATGGCTTTGAAGCTTGAGTTTAAATCTCAGCTCTGCCATCATCCTGTCCATAAGACCCATTGACATCGTTTTATTGTCAAGTTGCTATTCTCACCTCATATTTCAATTTATTTTTCACATTAAGTAAAGTAAGTAGTACAAGGTTAAACACATAATAAGAGCAAAACAAAAAGGCTATTGTCATTCAGTACCCACTAAGGGCCAGGCACTCTTGCTAGGTGTCTTACATCTTTTTCCCCATAAATCTTAGCAATGATACTGCAATGATGATACGATCATATCTACTTTATGAATGATAAACCCAAAGGTCAGAGGTTAAGTATCTTGTCCAATATCACAGTGTAAGAAGCAGGGATAAAACCTAGATCTGTCATGCTACAGATTGTATGCTTTTCCCATTACAGTTTCACTTTAGTGTTGTGTTCTGGAATTAATGCCTATGACTGAGTCATGCAAACACCCTGGGCCTTTTTTGGCCTTTGGCCAACCACTGAACATAGCAACTGAACTCATTCCTCAAGGATATTTTCCAAGGACTTGGGGGTCTGGATTCCGTATCCCAGCTACTTCACTTCACAGAGAAGTTTCTGGTGATGCCGTCTGCTTCCCGTCTCCAGGAAGAGCTGGCCATTTAAGCCACAGCATTTCTCAGGAGACCTCCCACCTCCAAATCCCATAAGCTTACCAAATTTCATTGGGTTCTGACTTCACAAAAGTAAGTTCAATAAAACTCGTAAGTCACCAAATATGAATAAAGTTCAGACCCTCACCTCTGCTGAGCCAAAGCCAACCTATTTATACTCCTGTAGCTTTACACTAAATTCCAAATAATCTTGTAAGTGAAGTGATACATTTGAACAAGTGTCAGCTTTACCCTGAGACCAGAAAACTCATACAAACTTGTCCCTATTGTTGGGCAACTCGTGGAAATCTCCATATTACCATGTGCTGTTTTTATTTTAATCCCAGTGCTTAGCATATTGGATAATACTGAGTAGTCACAGCTGAATACAGAGTGTTGTCCGCTTTTACTAGGTGTCAGCAGTGATTATATCACTAAAGTTCCCTTGATGTGATCCCAGCCCAGCTCTTGCCTTTACCATTTAAGCAATCAGTCATTTCCAGGAAAAAACGACTAGCTACCCAAGCCAAGTGAAGATGGTTGCATCGGGCAAAGAGCCATGGGGGTGGGGGAGGGGAGAGTCTTGATTGTTTCTCAATGTCCCCTGTGTCTAATCTTCTATTTCAAAAGCCCAGAGAATCACACGCATTCATGTCTAAGGGTCCTAAAGAGTGAGAAACTCGGGAATTCCCTGGCAGTCCAGTGGTGAGGACTCCGCACTTCCACTGCCAAGGGCCTGGGTTCAGTCCCTGGTCTAGGAACTAAGGTCCCACCAGCAGCGCGGTACAGCCTAAAAAAAAATGTTAGAAGCCACTTCATGCTCACTATAACACATAAACACAGTTGAGGTTCACACCAGAACACTAATTTGGTCCATGAGAATAATTCGTTCACCTATTTAACACATATTTATTAAATATCGACCTACTAAGAGCCAGACACTGTGCTGGGTAGTGGAGACACAACTAAAAACAGAGCAGACATTGTCATTATCTTCATGGAGATGATATACTTGCAGAAGGATATTCATCAAATAGTCGCACTAACAGAATTGTAACAAAGACATGGGCCGCTACAGGAAGGTGGATGGAACAAAGAGACCCTAAAAATAGAGGGATATGGCCCAATCTGGCAAGTCACAGAAGGCTTCGTTGAGGAAAGGACCCTAAAGAGAGAGAGAGAGAGAGAGAGAGAGAATGTTCCAGGCAGAAGACTAACATTGCAAACCTTGTTTTTAAAAGATCCCCAAACTTGGGAATTAGGCAAAAATGGCTGCTGATTTTTCAAGGTCATAACAGAATATTGTCTAAAAGGCTCACCTGAGGATTATTTAATTCTCTGGAACAGACTAGCAAACATTTTCTGTGAAGGCCCAGATAGCAAATATTTTAAGCTTTATTTTGAGATTGGCTCATATATATTGTCTGTGACATATTCTTTGTTTTTCAACCCATTAAAAATGCAAAAAAAAAAAATTCTTAGCTCTTAAGTTGTACAAAAAAAAAAAAAAAGACCATGAGTTTTATTTGGCCCACAGGCCATGGTTTGACAACCCCTATTCTAGGAGAATCTACCTTTGTTTGCCATATTCTTTACTATTGATTAGGGCCCAGACTCTGGGAAGTTACAGTTAACTTGGAGATATTTTTGTCTGGGAGACATGCAAATGATTTCTGCTCGTAGGAAAATAGAGCCCAAAGATTATGGTTTCATTGCCTCAGAGTCCACTAACCACTTTTTAAAAAAAGTATTTTATTCAAGTAGAGTTGATTTACAATGTTGTGTTAATTTCTGCTGTACAGCAAAGTGATTCAGTTATACATATATACACATTCTTTTTCATATTCTTTTCCCTTATGGTTTATAACAAGATATTGAATATAGTTCCCTGTGCTATACAGTGGGACCTTTTTGTTTATCTTTTCTATACATAATAGCTTGAATCTGCTAAACCCAACCTCCCAATCCACCTCTCCCCAAGCCCCCATTAACTACTTTTGTATCTAAACTAACAATCTTATTCCATCATTCTTTTGCCAGTACCTATAAAAACTCAGTTTCTCGAATGCTCTTTGAGCCAGTTTTACCATCTTATTAGTTCATTCATTAGGGAGCTAGAGAAATCTTTGCACCTGCTCATTCTGTATTTGTATGGGAGTCTTGATCATAACATAAAAAAAAATTACAGCTTGATTAGCCCCACAGAAATAAGGGGGGTTGTTTTGCACAAGGAACAGAAGACCAGTGTGGCTGGAGCAGAAAGACCAAGGGGTGTGTGATATGGAGGTGAGGCTCCATGGATAGATAGTGGCCTGATCATATAGGGCCCTGCTGGCATGTTGAGAAAGTCTGTCTTTAACCTGAGCATAGAGGTTATTGAAGTATTCACTGTGTGCCTGTGTGTATGTGTTGTGGGGGCAGGGGGCATGATAGCCATTCACATATTTCACCCACAGTGAACAGAACAGATTGGAAGGGTCCAGACTACAGGTGAGTGAAGCTATCAGAAAGCTACTGCAGTAGCCCAGGCAAAACATGATGGCAACTTGATAAAGACTGGAGAATGAGGAAAATGATCAGATCTGAGAGATATTTAAGGCTCTGTTTCTGGAGGGTTCACAAGAGAAAGCCTGTCAAGGACCCCTGGCCATTCCTTCAATCTAGTTGAGCTTAATGTGATCCAAAGGTTTTGATTGATTTACCATGTAAAGTCACCATCACAGAGATAAAAACACTTCAAGTCCTATGGACAGCTCATTCCCTCTCTTTTTAAATCCATGTGTGGATAGGTACGGAAGCCATGTCATATTCAGAAGACTTCTTAGTGAGAGGAAGAGGAGGACTTTTCTGAATTTAACATGTATTGGCATCAGATTAAGACGGCCAGAGATTTTCAGTTTGTAGTAATGATTGTCACTCCAGAGGAGCTGAAAAGTCAAACTATCCAAAGTTTATCTCTGCTGAGTTTGTATGTCTCTGCAGCACTAAATTACACTCAAGGACACTCCTGTCCACGCATTCACTTGGCCGCTGTCCAAGTGAATGCTGTCCAAGTGAACGCTGATCAATCTTGTAGGAGTAACATCCTCTTTCTTTAGATGTGCTAACATCATCTTCAAGTTACCATCTCCTTCTGCTGTTCTCAAAGCTTTTTTTGTCTCTTTCGGTTGACTTTGTCTATCTCTTCTCTGATTTTAGAAGGTACTCTTACTTTCTTCATTTCCAGATCATTGGGGCTACCCAACTGTGGTCCCCACATCCTGTAGCATTTATTTCTAAGACTGTTCCAACTTACATTGCCATCAGATCACACTGTGCACTCCATCCCTCATATCCTTAGCAAGTTATGGATGCCTCTAGTAAATAGAGCATATTTTAATGAATGAAGAGGTTAGTATTTCATAAGGCCAAGAAAAGTGTAAACTGACTTCCACTATCAACAGTTTAAAATCAATTTGGAGGCATTTGGGAAGCATTTTAAAGAGCAACTAGACATCAATAAAATTTAATTAATTGGTTCTATGGAGGCACATGTAAATTGGGTGTTAATTATGCTAGTAATGCTCTTCCATTAAAAATTAAGCTCACGATTAGTAACCGAGAAAAACAAGCCATCATTCTACAAACAAGTCTCATTCTCTTGTATTTGAGCCCAACCTTTCGGTAATTAAATCATAATTCTACATTTACTCAGATGAATTTGAGCCCTGATGGATGACTGGTGAGTTAGCCAAGTGATCTTCCCTTGGCTATTCCATAAAAACAATTGATAACCACCGAGATAAGTTATGAGCAGTTGAGCTGCCCTTTAATACAGAACTATTGAATTATTGAAAGTTCTTTCCTATCTAATTGACACCAAACAAAGGAATGGTTGGCAATTGCAAGAGGTAGAGTCAAGATTAGTGATCATTTCAGAGCTGATGACATTTGAAGATGGAAGGTTTAGTATAAGAGGTTACAACCTGGAGAATCTGAGTCCTTTCTATAACCCTTCTCCTCTCCTCCCACCCCCAAGACGAAGTTCTTGCATTTGGAGGTAAAAATGCAGTGAGTTTTTATTTTATTTTTTTTAGATGTCTTGTAGCTGGACTAGCACCCTTTTGGGTTTCCCAATTATTTTTCTTTTCCTTTTTTTTTGGTCATGCCACACAGCTTGCAGGATGTTAGTTCCCTGACCAGGGATTGAACCGGGACCACAGCAGTGAAAGCGCCTTGAGTCCTCACCACTGGGCCACCAGGAAACTCCCTCCCCAATTTATTTTTCTGGACTCCTTGAGAGTTAAAATTTAATCTGGACCCAGAGCCAAGATCAACTCCAGTTGGCTTTCCTAATTGACAGAGTTAGAACTACATTTCAGAACTGGAAGTGGAATAAAATACTTGAGACACTTGACCCACACCACTTGGTTTTCCTTTTCCCAATAGATTTTTCCAAGGGAAATTGGGCCCATATGCTTCTTAGCCTTCTTCTCAAGAACCATCAAGGTACTGTTTTATTAGAGCTATTTGATGGGGCATTTAATCTATTTCGATGAACCCTTTGATGTCCCTTTTCTTAGTCATGGAAAATTGGGTTTGCAGAAAAGACAAAGATATGCCCTCTCATTCCCCACAACCAACAAGAAAAAAAACAAAAAAAACGGAAATGCTTCCAAGACACAGAAGTTAAGGAAACTGTTCAGGAGTTTTCTTACCTGACTAAATTACAATGCCTTGATAAAGAAAGGAGACATCAGAAAAGCTTTAGCAATGAGATTCTGCCTTAGATTGCTTTGGAAGAGGATGTCCTCATTTTCATCTGAGGCTGGCCTTTTCAGTCTATTTCTCCTTTCCAAAATGCTATGGCGGAGGGTCAGATGATGGAGGAGACATTCACATGCATAGGAAAATGTTTAAGGAAGGAAGAAAGAGTTATATCTGGATGACTTTGAACTTCTGCTTTTCACTATATTTTATTTCTAGAGGCTTTCCATGAGACCCAGCAAACCTTTTATCTTGGATTTGCAGAGACTCCGAAGGCCATCAAATTTGAATGTTGGCTATCACTTAATTTTATAACATGCAGAAACCTATTTATGCTTCTGGGTAAAAACATGTTTGCGTATATACATGTGTGTATGTTCCCATGTGGACATGCTGCCAATCATTACACTTGGAAAAGAAAAAACATACCCCTACCTGCCTTTGCTGTCCAACCCATCCCAGACATACTTTCTTCATCTGCTCAGGCAAATTCTGTTGACCTGTTGCTTATAGAAACGTGCAAGCGTCAGAGCAAAAGATTTATGTAAAACTGTTGGTCAATCTGGAGACATAAAGACTATTTGTTGCCACCTTCTTTTAGCCCAAGTCTATTGTGTGAGCGCCTCCTATGTGGCTGGTTTTGTGTTAACTGCTGAGATGAGTGAGGAACCAAAGAAACTGGTTTCATCTTCTAGCAGCAAGAGTGGAAGGGAAAACAAAATGAGTGATTAATCCCATAATAGAAGATTGTCCGGGAATGTGTTTTAGCAAAATTATGAAAATGTATACAAATGAAAGGTCATAATCCATGTAGAAAAAAATTTTAAGGAGAAGACCAATAGATTAACCTGAAAATGTTACTAAAACGAGGCCATTATGAGGGTAAGATTAGGGAGATGCCTAGGGCATGACATTTAAAGAGGTGCTCACCCTCAGGCACCCACCCTGCACTAGCGGAACCCTGACAGTGAGTGTCTCCTTAAATTTTGTACCCTGGGTACCTCACTCTCTTTACTCTAGTCCCATCGCTATACTTCAACTGTGACCCTTTGGCCTTTCCAAACTCCTCCCTAAAAGGACAGGATCAGTCACTGCCCCACTGAAAAATAAGAATTATAATGTTGGTTTTATGGCAGACACTGGCTAGTGATTCACCAGACTATTTCCTTTGTTCTCCTGGGCACCCAGGTGGATTGATTTCCCAGCCTCCTTTGCAGTTGGATGCAGCCCAGTGTCTGAGTTCTGGCCATTGGAATGTAAGCAGAAGTGAATGCGTTACTTCCAGTCCTGGCCCATAAAATCACTTTCTGCGAATATTTATTCTTGCTCCCCCTCACCAATAAATGGAGAGGACTCTGAGGATACAGGGGAGGGAGGAGCCATGAGTGGGAAGGGGCCTGGGTCCCTGAATGACTGCATGGAGGAGAGCCCTGCTCCCAGCCCCACCCTCATGGGACTCTGATACAAGCAAGATGTATACATTTATGTCTTAAGCCACAGGTATTGGACTATAGCTTGGTGCAAGCCATCAGTCTATCCTCACTAGCACCATATATGACTATTGACTAAATTTATAGCTTGAAGTGGGAAATTCCATTTTTTCCAATGAGAACCAGCCTGACTTATTGTAGGCAGTACAGACATTTCTGTATAACATGATCTGAGGGGTCTTAGAAACCCCTCTCATGTCCCAAACATCTTCCACACTTGACTGCCACATCCACTGAGACCCCGTAGTTAGAGCTGTCACTTTGGAGTCAGGAACTGCGGGTATTAGAACACCTCTGAGGTCTGACATACCCTGTCCTTGCCTTCCTCTTATGGTTTATAAGAAGCTTAAATGATGTAATAAGCTGACGGTTCTTTGCGACCAATGAAGTCCACGTGGGGAGGGGGTTCTTCTCAACCTTTCCATCTAAGTTAACATATCAGCTTATTATTTTACAGATAAGGTGTGCTTGGAGATGGGGGCTATTAATAAAACCAGGAAAACCCATTTATTGGAAGAGAAGAAGTTGAAGCACTACGATGCCTGAGACTCTCCATGTGTATAATCTGGTTTAATTCTTCCAACAATTTTAGGAGGTGAGGGCAGCCAGCACCTACTTTTACAGTTGAAGAAACTGAGGCTTGGGAGAAGTTTGAGAAACTTTCCCAATAAATGCCCAGTCCAGGATTTAAACCCTGGATCTGAATCCAGAGTCTGCCTCTTTACCATCATGAGATGCTGAGGAGTGACCTCAACTTTCCTAAGTTCAGCTACTTAGGAAGGGGAGCTAGAGAAAGGATGTGGAGAGGATGCGAAAAGGAAGGTCATCTGGGGGTGGAAAGAGGAAAAGAATATATCTGAAGGCCAGACAGTGCCAAGTGAGGACAAGTCCCGTGCTGCAAAACCAGAGCAGGAAAAGGGATCAGTCTTAGGGAATCTGGTGTTGTCTCAGTTTCTGGGCAGCCCCTCCACTGCTCAGTTTCTCTCCCTCCCTCAGGTTAGCTGCCCCAACCAAGGAGAGTAACCACGTGTCACCCCTTTCCACGGTTTCCTCTGCAGCTTGATGAGTCAGCCCCCCTGCTCCCCACGCCTGGGGATGCTCCACTTTTCTCCCTGCGGCTCCGGTTCACATAGGGTAGACTTATAGCAGAGGGATGTCAATTGTGCTTGAACTACTCAGTCACCACTGACATTTCGTTAACCACCTGATGGACTTCTCCAGCCCGAAGTAGCAGCCACTTGTGCCCTTGAAAACTGAACAGAAAACAACTGTATTGATTTTCTACTATCAATGAGAAAAAGACAATTGCTCTTTGCTGAGCACCTTCGTGATGCATTTCACACCACTTCTCTGCAGGCCACCTCCTCCTGCCATAGTGCTGGGGGAACCCCCTGCGGTTTTGGACTCTGTAGAACTAACCCTGCAGTGCCAGCACCATCTCGAGGCTTCCTGGCCCCTAGATAGTAACCTGCCGTCTGGAAGGTGGGATCACTTAGAAATCACTAAGGAACTCAGGCCTCAGGTCGGGGAAGTTGGGGGTGATGGGTTGCAGGAATCTCTGACAGTAAAATCATCTTTGAAAAGAGCACATCCCTTCACTTTATTAAAAGCATTAGCAACATCTGGATGGGTTTTTGAAGATATATAAGCATGTATAGACACTGAACAAATTGACTGATGGATGAGATCCTTTATTTAGTAAATTGTACTATGATTGCAGCCATTCTGGCTTAGTCAAGGCCCAAGATCCCATTGTGAGTTATGATTTCAAATTACCAGACCTCTCTTTCTTTCTTTTTTTTTTTCAACCTGTGTTATATCTCAGGCATGTCCTAATAGCTCTAGTTTTGATATTTCCAACACAGCAAAAAGGAAGTGTGAAGAGCCAAAAGAGATACAAAAACCTTGACCAAGCAAGCCTGACCCTCTGGGATGATTGTAGTGTCAAAGTCGGTCAATATTTATGCCTAGCAACCTGGACAATATCCCTTTAATTAAAATCAATGGAGAAATAAAACATGCATTAGAATGCACTTGGGATCCCTCACCTCAGGAGACAGAAAAGACTCTGATATTATGCACAGTGTGATGACCCACACATGTCCCTTTGCTCGGGCGTTTGCATCTGGATTTCTTCTTTCAATGGTGTTTTTCATTGTGTGATACTGTTTTTTACTTTTGTTTTCCATCTGGTATACTTTCTTGAATATGTATTTAAAAAAACTTCTCTTTAAAAGTCAGGTAACATGTTCATCAGGTCAAACTATAACCTAGACTCGAGGGGGAAATTGAAAACACAGAGGAGGGGACCCCAGGGATGAGAAGATTGGTGTGGTTGGGGCAGCTCAGCCTCTAACCAGCCAGGTGACCTTGAGGGGGTCATAGGCAATTATCTTTGAGTCTCAGCTCTGCCTTCTCTAAAATGAGAAGGAAACTTTCTCAGTTCTAAAGGGTTCTTTCCAGTTTTCTGTGAATATTCTATTAGATCAATGGTGTTCAAAATAATAGCCACTACTGTTCATTGGACACTTCCCATGTAATCTTCACCACGAAACTGTGAGATTGGTTCCACTATTATTTTCCATTTTAGGGAAGAGGAAACTGAAGCTGGAGGGACGGAATCAATCCCCAACGTCACCCAGCTGGTCAATGGCAGAAGTTGAGTGTGTCCAAGGCCGTGGGCTTCACCATTGCCCCACACCGTCTCCTTTTTTTGTTTTTTAATTGTATTAGAGTATAGTTGATTTACAATTTTGTGTTCGTTTCAGGTGTACAGCAAAGTGACTCAGTTATACATATAGTCATTCTTTTTCAGATTCTTTTCTCATATAAGTTATCACAGAATATTGAGTAGAGTTCCCTGTGCTCTACAGTAGGTCCTTGTTGGTTATCACGTCCTTGAGTCCATGGAAAGTGGAAAGGGTTTGGTCTCAGAGATGCCACCGGTTTGACCTCCACAGACTTTGAAGAGTCCTCTCCCTGCACTGTTGAGCTGGTAAAGGTTCTTCCAGAGCTCACCCAGTTTGAGGTAGATTCACTTAACCTCAAGCCCCTTCCATTGATTCAGAGTTCACCAAATATAGGCCAGTATAACTTCCTTCTGCATCCAGATCTGATTTCAAAGACTCCCATGAAGGCAGGCTTAGCAATAACACGTTAAGTTGGCCCAAGAATAGAAGGCAATTTAACACTGTCCTGTCTGGCCTGGCCAGGCAGATTAAACACCAGATATTTGCGCTTTATAAAATCCAAGCGTCACAGAGGTATTTTTGTTTGTTTGCTTTTCTCATACAGCTTGACTCCTCTCAGATTTCAGACGGCTGCCTCTCCGGGGTTGGCTGGATGACTGTCATGTTGTTAAAAGCTTCCCTTCCTTATCTCGCTTCCTAATCTCCACCGAGGGATTGGAGAGCCCTCAGCACTGGTTTTTCCTCTTCAAGGACCTGCTAGTGCTGGACTAATTAATGGAAAGGGCCTGGAGATAAGTTCCTTCAAAAATTATGGAATGTCCTAATCAGACGGGCAAGCCAAAGCTTGACCTCTGGGGCGAGAAGGGGTCACCCTCAAATAATACGATGAATTCAGCTATTTCTGTCATTTTTTGTTACTCCAAAAGGGTGAGAAGAGAGGTTAAAGTCCATCCTAAGGGGCAAGGGGATGCCCATGTTTCTGCCGTGGAGGCGATCCGTTAAAGGACATTCTTGGTGTATTCCCCAAGTCTTCAAAATCCAGCCATGCTTTAAATGGTTCTTACTTTGTCAGTTTCTATTACTGGAAACTCTTCACCAGTTCCTTCTTTCATTTGTTTTTCTGTCGCTGGCTCTGTGACTCAGCCTTTTTCTCTACTTTCATCATATTCACTGTTTTCCCCCACCTAGTAGGTAACCCCCCTCCCCCAAATTCCTATTCATTTTTAAGAACTTATTTTAATCATAAAATATTTGAAATATATTTTTGTAAAAGTTGACCATTTTCTCCTTCAAGGAAGATGGCATGGCTGTACTATCCCCAATTCCTCCTGACAGTACAACAAAAAAACCCTCAGACATTATATATAAAACCAACATAAGAGGACTGTAAAAGATAGAAAGGAGAAGGCAGACTGGCTAGAGACTTTGGGACCCGGGGAACAACACAGTGATGAGTTCCGCGGGCTTTCTTGTTGCCTTTATACATCCCAGACTCGAAGCTGGAGAAGCTGGCAGACTTGAATCGTCAATGGTACAGATCAAACAAAACTGCTCTCTCTAGCCAAGGGATCAGGAAAGGGGCAGCCTATAAGACAGAAAAACTTTTAGAGAATAACCACTCTACTCGAGCCAAACACTACAGAAAATAACAAACAAAAAGAAAACCCCAAAAAAACAAAAGCAAAAAATAAAACGTGGTCCCACTCCACCCAGCAAAGGCCAAATAAGGAACTTAGGTGGCTGGAATGAGGCACCCCAATACTCCTGCAGGGATGATGTCAGAGAATACCAAGCAGGGAGCCAGGACTTTCATCCTTGCCAGGGGTTAAGGAGCTGCCCTCTCCCTGCCCCACTACAACGTCAGTGGGGACCACATAGAGAACTTGAACTTGTTTCTTTATTCAGCAATAAAGGAACACTCCCCTCTGGGATGGTATCAGAAGAGGCCTAGTGGAGAGTCAGGACTTTTCCCACTGCATTGCTGCTGTAAGGAGGCCAACCTGCTCCAGTGTGATGTCAGCGGAGACCATGTGGGAAGCAGTAACAAGGCACTGTCACCCTCCCAGCCATAGAGGTTATCAGCGAAGGTCTAGTAAAGAGCTGGAACTGCCACTCCCACCCGGTAGTCATTGGGAGTCCCCCCGCGACACACACACGCACATATAGGCTCAGAGGTCAATGGTGGCCAAATGGAGAACCTGGACTCCTACCCTCATCTAACAATAACAACCAGCATCCTGAAGGATGACAGATACAAAAGGTCATATACTGTATGATTCCATTTGTATGAAATGTTCAGAGTAGGCAAGTCCATAGAGACAGAAAACAGATTAGTGGTTGCCAGGGGGTGGCAAAGGGGAGGAGAATGGGGGCTGTTAGTGGGTATGAGGTCTCATTTTGGAGTGATGAAAATGTTCTGAAACTAGGTGGTGGTAGAGATTGCACAATCTTGTGAGCATACTAAAAACTACTAAAACAGTGAATTTTATGGTCTGTGAATTATATCTCAATAAAAAATTAAAAATTCAAGAAAACAATGAATCACACAGTTAAATGTAAAATCATTGGTCATTGGTGATGATTCAACCTCTGATCTCTCTCCCCTCCCTCAGGGTCAGGGGTTAGGACTGAAAATTCCAACCCTCTAATTACATGGTTGGTTCTCCTGGCAACCAGTTCCCATCCTTAGGTGTGGTCCGAAAGTTACCTCACTAACATAACAAGGGACACCTTGATCACTCTCGTCACTTAGGAAATTCCAAGAATTTTAGGAGTTCTGTGCCAGAAATGGGGACAAAGACCGACTAAATATTTCTTATTATAAATCACAATATCACATAAAATAAGAGTGACAACACCAAATACTAGTGAGGAAGCGGAAAAAGTAAATCACTCATAGAGTGGTGGTGGAAATGTGAAATGACTCTGAAAAACAGTTTGGTAGCTCCTTAAAAAAGCTAAACATGCAAATATCATATGACCCGTAATTGCACTCCTGTACACCTTCCCAAGATGAATAAATACTTATGTTCACACAAAAACCTGTACACAATGTTTATAGCAGCTTTATTCGTAACATCCAAAACCGCAAAACAACCCAAATGGGTGAATGGTTAAACAAACACTGATACATCCATACCATGGAATACTACTCAGCAATAAAAATGAGCTAGGGATGCGGTCAACAACCTGGATGAATCTCTAGAGCATTATGCTGAGTTAAAAAAAAAGCCAAAAGAATCCATGGGAAATCTCTATACTATTTCTTACAACTGAATGTGAATCTATAATTGTTTCAAAACAAAGAAGTTGAACTTAAAATAAAGTTTGGAAAATAACATAGGCTCCTGTATGCTCACTACCCAAATTTTACAATTCTTAAGAATTTTTTTGCTTCAGATTTTTTTCAGAGGAAATAAAATAATACAGCTGTGCTTATGACAGTACCCTTTCTTTTTTTTTTTTTTCCTGGTACGCGGGCCTCTCGGTGCTGTGGCCTCTCCCGTTGCGAAGTACAGGCTCCGGACGCGCAGGCCCAGCGGGCATGGCTCACGGGCCCAGCCGCTCCGCGGCATGTGGGATCTTCCCGGATCGGGACACGAACCCATGTCCCCTGCATCGGCAGGCGGACTCTCAACCACTGCGCCACCAGGGAAGCCCTACCCTTTCTTATTTAGCCTATTTTTATCCAGAACTGAGCACAGAACTGAGATTGTCTATGTATATTCTGATACTTTTATTCTATAGATATTGCCGTAGCAAGAAATAATGCTGTTTTATGTGCTTTTTTATAGATGACATAGATGTTTTCCTACTGTACCATGCAATATGTATCAGTTTACAAATTGCTTCTTGCTCTCAACACTGAGTTTCTGATATTTAACCATGTTGATGCATGAAGATCTGGTGGTTTCATTTTTTCTTTGATTATTCTATAATGATAATAGTAAATAATACATAAGACTATGTGCCATGCATTGTTCTAAATGTTTTATATACTTAACCCATTAATCCTCATTAAGATATATATATATGTATCAGTGTATATAGTATCTAGTGTATATATATACATATATATACACTATACATTATATATGTATAATATATATACACTATACATTATATATATACACATATATATATAATATATATACATATACATATATATGTATATACATATAATATATAATATATATACTATATACATATATAGAGTATATAATAGTATATTATATATATGTATATAATATATATACATATATACACACACACATATATAATACATATACATATATGTATTATGTATAATATATGTGTATTATATATGTATTATACATATATGTATATGTATTATGCATATGTATATGTATTATACATATATACATATATATTATATGTATTATACATATATGTATATGTATTATATTTATATAATATATACATATACATATATACACATATATATAATACATATACATATACATATATATGTATATACATATAATATATATACATATATATAATATATATACACTATACATTATATATATACACATATATACACTATATATGTATACATATATACTATATACACTATATATATGTGTGTATGTGTATATATACATACCTATATATACACTATAGTCTATATATACACTATACATTTATTGTTCCTGTTTACAGATGAGAAATGTAAGGCACAGGGCAGCTAAGCTCTTCACTGTACTGTTAGTAAATGGCATAGCTTGGATTTGAACTAGAGCCTGTGTTTCCATGGTGTAAACACCACTGCTGTAGATCTAGTACACTGTTGATGGACATTTAAGATCCTTTTATTTCTTTACTCTCATTAACCATGAATATCCTAGTTCTTGTCTCCTTGTGCATTTGTATGAATCTCTTTAAGATATGTACAAACAAATGGAACTGCTGGGTTGTAGTCTGTACTTATCTTCAACATTAGTGGCTATTTCCAAATTACTAAATAATGTGGAGCAATTCTGGTCAGTGGTGTGTAAGAGTTCCTGTCTCTCCGTATATTCACCACCACTTGGTACTGTCAGGCTTTATAATTTTTGTCAGTTGGATGAGTGTGAAATGATAACTCGATGCTTTTAAATTTGCACTTCCGGTTTTATTAAGAGTGTTGAGCTTCTTTTCATGTGTTGATTGGCCTTTTTTTTTTTTTTTTTTTTTTTTTTATTTTTGGCTGCATTGGGTCTTCGCTGCTGCGTGTGGGCTTTCTCTAGTTGCGGAGAGCCGGGGCTACTCATCGTTGTGGTGCATGGGGCTTCTCATTGCGGTGGCTTCTCTTGTTGCGGATCACAGGCTCTAGGTGCACAGGCTTCAGTAGTTATGGCAAGAGGGCTCAGTAGTTGTGGTCCGCGGGCTCTAGAGCGCAGGCTCAGTAGTTGTGGCACACGAGCTTAGTTGCTCTGTGGCATGTGGGATCTTCCCGGACCAGGGCTCAAACCCATGTCCCCTGCATTGGCAGGTGGATTCTTAACCACTGCGCCATCAGGGAAGTCCTTGATTGGCCTTTTGAATTTCCTCTTCTATGAAGTGACAATACATAGCCTTTGTGGTTCATTTTTCTCTATTGAGTTAATGTATTTTTCTTATGATTTTATCTGTCATCTGTTGATGATATTCATTGAAAATGTATTTTCCCAGTCTATCACTTGTCATTTCATTTTTGTGTTTCATGTCATATTGAAGATTTTCGTTTCAATGCTGGCAAATCTATCTGTGTTTGTGTATGTACATGTGTGCATGCGTGTGCATGCACGTGCATATAAAATATACACAGAATACATCTGCTTTTCATATTAAGATTTTGTATTTTTCTCTGGAATTTTTTATGTATAATTTTCTGGTGCATAGCATTATAAGTCGACCTCTATATACACTGCAAAGTAATCACCACCATAAATTGGTTACCATCACCATCATAAAGTTGAACCCCTTCACCCATTCCCCCATCCCCCCAACACTCTTCCCCTCTGGTAACCACTAATTTGATCTCAAAATCTATGAGTTTGCTTTTGTTTATTCATTTGCTTTGTTTTGCTTTGTTTTTAGATTCCATATATCGGTGAAATCGTACAGTATTTGTCTTTGTCTGACTTATTTCACTTAGCATAATACCTTCAAGATCCATCCATGTTGTTGCAAAAGGCAGGATTTCATTCTTTTTTATGGTTGAGTAGTATTCCATTGAGTAGACATACCACATCTTATTTGTTCATTCATCTGTCAATGGACACTTACTTTGTTTCTATACCTTGGCTGTTATAAATAATGTTACAATGAACATAGGGGTTTATATATCTTTTCTAATTAGTGTTTTCATATTCTTCAGATAAATGCCCAAGATTGGAGCTGCCAAATCATATGGTAGTTCTATTTTTAATTTTTTAAGACATCTCAATACTGTTTTTCATAGTGGCTATACCAATTTACAGTCCCACCAACAGCATACCAGGGTTCCCTTTCTCCACATCCTCTCCAATGTTTGTTACTTCTTGTCTTTTCAATAATGCTTTTTCCTTGTAGTTACTATAAGATTCTCATTCAGCATCCTATGTAACTGGTAGCCCGTTTCAAGTTGGTAGCAACTTAAATTTGAACCCATTCCAAAGCTCTATCTTTTTACTCCCCTTCCCATGTTTTATACTTTTGATGATACATTTCCTATCTTTCTACTTTATGCATCCCTAACTAACTTTTGTACTTTTAGTTATTTTTACTACTCTTTTCTTTTAACCTTCATGCCTGCTTTACAAGTGCTTATATCTACCTTTTCCACTGAGATTTTTACTTTTGTATGTTTTCTTACTATTAACTAGTGCCCTTTTTCCAGCTTAAAGAAATCCCTTTAATGTTTCTTGTAGCGCCATTTTAGTGGTGATGAACTCCTTTAGCTTTTGCTTATCTGGGAAACTCTTGATCTCTCCTTCAATTCTGAATGATAACCTTGCTGGGTAGGGAATCTTGGTTAGAGGTTTTTGTTTGTTTGTTTGTTTTGTTTTTTTCCCTTCACACTTTGAATATGTCATGCCACTCCCTTCTGGCCTGTAAAGTTTCTGTTGAAAATCTGATAGCCTTATGGGGTTTCCCCTTGTAAATAACAAGTTGTTTTTCTCTTGCTGCTTTTACGATTTTACCTGTATCCTTAACTTTTACCATTTTAATTATAATGTGTCTTGGTGTGTGTCTCTTTGAGTTTATCTTCTTTGGAACTCTCTGGGCTTCCTGGACCTGGATATTTGTTTCCTTCCCCAGAGTAGAGAAGTTTTCAGCCACTATTTCTTCAAATAATTTTTCTGGCCTTTTCTCTCTCTCTTCCCCCTTGGACCCCTATAATGCTTGGTGTTGTCCCAAAAGTCCCTGAAGACATCTTCACCTTTTAAAATTGTTATTTATTTTTTTCTTTTTGCTGCTCCGTGTGGGTGAGTTCCATAGTTTTGTCTTCCAGCTCACTGATTCACTCTTCTACCTCACCCATTCTGCTGTTGAACCCCTGAGTATATTTCTCAGCTGAGTTTTAATTTCTGTTTGATATTTTCTTATATTTTTTATCTCTTTTTTGAAGTTCTCACTGTGTTCATCCATTCTTCTCCCAAGTTCGGTGAGCATCTGTATGATCATTACTTTGAACTCTTTATTGGGTAGACTGCTTAGTTCTGTTTCATTTAGTTCTTTTTCTGAGGTTTTATCTTGTTCTTTTGATTGAAGCATATTCCTTTGTCTCCTCATTTTGCCTAATTCTCTGTGTTTTTGTCTATATATTAGGTAAATCGACTATTTTCTCCAGTCTGTAAGGAGTGGGCTTATTTAGGAGATATCTTATAGGGCTCAGACGTGAAATCCCACCTGGCCACTAGAGCCTGGTGTTCCAGGTGTGTCCCTTATGTGAGCTCCTGTTGTGGCAGGGCCATGGTCAGTGCTGCTGTGCACTGGTTCATGGGGCTGACCCCAAACTGACTGCAGAGCCCAGTGGAGGGGCAAGAGTGGGGTGGCTCTCACCAGAGTGTGCCCACTGTCACTGACAGCTTACAGGGAGAATTCCAAAATGGTGCCCACCAGTGCTGGCATTAGCAAGGTTACCTGAGATTGCAGAAATGACTCCAGCCAGTGTCTCAGTCTACAGGAAGCATCCCAACTGGTTTCTGCCTCTCCAGCAGATGCTTGAAGATTAGTAAGTGGTTTCTGTTCACCTGTGATCCGTATGCTTTTTAATCTGGTGTTTTTGCACTGGTTTTTGGGTCAAGTGAGTCTGCATGCAAGCCCTTTAAGAGTGGGTTTTCTGTTACCTGCAGTTCTATAGCTTTTCTGGACATATTCCTCCTTGGTTTTCAAAGCCAGGTGTTTTGGAGTTTTGTCTCTCCTGTACGAGTTCTAGGGGTTTGGGTATCTGATGTGGAACTTGAATCTCTTGCTCCTTGGGGAAAAGATCTGTACCTCTGTGATTCCTCCCAAAGTAAATCACCGTGGTAGGGGGTGCGGTTTTTGAATGACGAGACCGTAACTGCCTCTCCTACTCATGTTGCTGCTGTCCTTTTACACTTTGTTATGGAGGCTCTGTTCGTCCAGTTTTGAGGGAATTATTCCATTTGTAGTTATAGATTTCTTGTGTCCATGGGAGGATATGAGTTCAGCATCTTCCTATATTGCCATCTTGATACATCTGAAATCTGGAATTTTTATATAGTTGTTTTTCTCTGTGGATTCTTTATGAGTTGTCAAATATTGCAACATCATTTACTTTGAGTCCATAACCCACCACCGACTCATTGGAATATCATCCTAATTTTATTTATTTATTTTTATTTTTATTTTTTTTGCGATACGCAGGCCTCTCACTGCTGTGGCTTCTCTCATTGCGGAGCACAGGCTCTGGACGCGCAGGTTCAGCAGCCATGGCTCACGGGCCCAGCCACTCCGCAGCATGTGGGATCCTCCCGGACCGGGGCACGAACCCGTGTCCCCTGCATTGACAGTCGGGCTCTCAAGCACTGCACCACCAGGGAAGCCCCTCATCCTAGTTTTAAAACAGCTTTCTGTATTGCTGTGTGTCATTGTCCATTCCCTCCTGGTGTCATGACCTTGGTCTGTAATAAACTCCAAAGTATTCATTTTTCTCCTCTTCATTTATTGAAAGGGATATTTTTTAAAAAAATGGAATTTGTTTAGACAGGCTGTACTGTGACATGCTTTTTCACTTATCAACGTGTCACGGACATCTTTTCACGTGTTTTATGACACCATGTTTAATGCCTGCTGAGTATCTGATTATTTTGGAAAGACCACATTATATTTAATGATCTCCTATTGATAAACTTTTCATTTGTTTCTAAGATTAAAATGCAGATCATATGTATTATAAAGTACATATATCTTCACTGATATACAAAATAAATTACCCGTTAATTAAGCAAAAAGACAAAAGGTGGAGCTTGGGGAGTATGTAAAATTTCAATTTTGCTACTTAATGCCAAACTGTTCTCTGGAAGTAGTGGGACAATTTATTCTTGCCCCTTCCCAGGACACCAAAGTCTCCAATTGCAGGAAATGACAAGATCAGATCTATATTTTAGAAAGCTCATCCTAGCAGTGGTTGCAGAGAAATAAATGTCACAAAAGCAGCATAGAAAGTGTCAGATGGTGTTCTGGAAGATGTGTGGATCTGACAACAAACATACAAATGTTTATAGGTAGAGTGAGTGCCAGAGAGCGTGAGAAGCACCTGGATCAGCTGATCCAGACCAAAGGGCTGGTGTAGCAACGACCAAAGGAACAAGCAATAGCTGCTAGAAATTCTGAAGGCATCTTGAGCTAACGTCACTACACAGAAGCCTATGATTCCTTCAGAAGTCACCACAAAAATAAAATGAATAGGGCTTCCCTGGTGGCGCAGTGGTTGAGAGTCTGCCTGCCGATGCGGGGGACACGCGTTCGTGCCCCGGTCCGGGAAGATCCCACATGCCGTGGAGCGGCTGGGCCCGTGAGCCATGGCCGCTGAGCCTGCGCGTCCGGAGTCTGTGCTCCGCAACGGGAGAGGCCACAACAGTGAGAGGCCCGCGTACCGCAAAAAAAAATAATAATAATAAAAAATAAATAAAACGAATAGCTACTTTGTGCCATCTGATGACACAGACTTAAAAAAGAAGGAGTGGCATCTGGTTTCCTGCTATCAAGGAGTCTCGTGACGAGAACTCTGAATGATCCGTGTGTATTTCAAATAAATGTTTTGTTCCAGCACAGTCCAAAGGCTTGGTAACTTAAACGCAGCTGCTCGGGAGGCCGGAGCTGCATTTTCTGAAACACACCTTCCCTTGTTCCCACCCCTTCTCGTCCCAAATGACGTCAAGGCCAGGAAGAGACCCCATTTCCCAACATCACTACACCTGGATGGAACGGACAAACACACTGTCTTTCAACCTCTGTTTCCAGAACTCAAAGCCCATATTCTCCTTTTGATAATATTAAAAAGAGGGAAAGCATTTTGCATGAAAACATGTTTTAACTGTATTTGTAACACTCAATAAATAAATTACAGGTTTTATATCATTCAGAGAGAGCTGCCAGTGATTTATTCAGTTATTAACTTCGCACGCTTGGGAGAATGAATTAAATGCCGGCCCGTATCAAAGGCCTGGGGATTAGTTTCAGCCAGAAGAGGCTCCTGAAAAGTTTGGGCGGCTCGGCAGGCATTTCACAAGAAGCAAGAACGGTTTGGTAGAAGCCGTGGAGGGCAGAGGATTCTGTCCTGTTCGTTTACAGCAGCTTATAAATTCCATAAAAGGGAAATGAATTATGCATTATTGGGTTTGCATAAGGTCACCCAGTGAACTTTGACCCCTCTCTTTTCTCATTTGGCTCGATTATGAGATGAAATGACAGATTTGATCTCTTTTCATATCGTATGAGAAAGGGTCTCTTTATTTCACCCTCTAGCAGCAATCAGCTGACAGGACCAGGCAAGTGCATTAATTATGATTGATTTAGAGTGTCTATCGGGTGATTATTTCTAGAATTCTACTCCTGAGCCAAAACCTTTTGACCTATTTCAGGCCACACAGCAAATTAATCCATAAGAAGATTTAAGGGGAGACTGTTCAGGACAGCAGTTTCCCTCCTGTATTCGCAATCAAAACATTGGAGACACTCCAGGCCATCCAGAGGGATTGAATTACTGGAACACTCCATGGTGAAGACACTTAACAATCTGACCACTCAGCTGAGAAACATCTTGTGTATAATAACCAAAAATGGCTCTGAATTAGCCCCCCTAAAAGAAAAGACCCCCTAACGTTCTCTGCTCTGAGCTAATAGGACAGCAAAGAAAAGCTATTTTTTTCAAGTTTGTGAATTTGTCACAATTGGAGTTTCACAATAATATGTCTGTCGTTGGGACATTCAATCTCCCTCTCAACTTTCCAGTGGATTAAAAATGACAGTAATAATTAAAGAAGTAAAGAGAAGAGACCACTGTCAGTTGCAATGCATAGGCCTGAATTATAATAAGGCTCAGAGGAGGAGGAGAAAGAAAAAGTGGGGAGGTAACATCATTAGGAGTTTCTTTCTAAGTCTGGAAAAGCATCTTGCAGATAAATTCTATTTAAGAAGAGGGTATTTAACCAAAATTACCATCTGAGTCATTAGATCACAGTAAAGATTGAAGGGGAGAGTAATCTAGAATTGATGCAAGCAGATCAATGAACTCAGTTCCACTACCTGCTTTCCAATGCCTCCAGATGGCAAGGACTAGTTGAGCAAGGACGGAGTAAATCCTGTCTGCAACACTTACAAGCTGTGTGACCTAAGGCAAGTGCTTTGACCTCTCTGATCTCTGCTCTTTTCTTTATGGGGTACAGATAATATCTATCTCATTGCTGAGTTGTAGTGAGGATTAGAGAGCATACGTTTTTAGAGAAACAAAAACAAATTCTTACTGTTATTAACAACCCTCCATTGCCATTTATGGAGTTAGGCCCCGTAGCAACTGAAGAGTCTTTTGTTTGCTGAGCACAAACAAAATATCTCTCCTCACACTTGAAAATAACATTAAGTGACAAAAATAGCATTAAATGATAACATTAAGTGAAATAACTGAGGAACAACTGAGGAGCTCAGCATAAGAGGACTGATAAGCTCAGCTGAGGAGCTTGGAGACAAGGGTTTGAGAAGCTGGTGATCAGTGGAGTGGGCAGGAGAGAGACTTCATAGCCAGTGGGCAGAGGAGTGAGACTGGGAGGAAAAGATGTATCTTGGGGGTGTTCTTAAGAGCAAGACTGTGGTACACCGAGACCTAAAACCCTTCTCTCTCCATTTCAAAAGCTTCCGTAGGGGCTTCCCTGGTGGCGCAGTGGTTGAGAGTCCGCCTGCCGATGCAGGGGACACGGGTTCGTGCCCCGGTCCGGGAAGATTCCACATGCTGCGGAGCGGCTGGGCCCATGAGCCATGGCCGCTGAGCCTGCACGTCCAGAGCCTGTGCTCCGCAATGGGAGTGGCCACAACAGTGAGAGGCCCGTGTACCGCGAGAAAAAAAAAAAAAAAAGCTTCTGTAACACATACAACGCAACATATACAACGCTCGCTAGTGCTTTGGTATAAGTGGGCTTTTCTAGATGAATGAGAATTTCTTCATTTTGAGACTGTGAACACCTAAGACGCTGCCACCAGCTACGTGTGGGCTCGGGATGGTTTCGTGACATGTCTCTTGGACTTCAGAGTCTCCCATTGGAAATGTGGGACTACAACGCAAACGTCAAACTCTCTTTCAGTTCTCAACTCCATGGTTCTGTGTCCCGATGAGGAGTCTTCATATTTACAGAGGAAGCCTTATGTGTTTTAGTTATCTTCAGGGACCAAGCAGATCAAAAGAAATGAATGGAGAAGACCAGATGTAAAACAAAAGGGAATGGTAGAGACTGTGGCAAACTAGAGAAGATGGGCGTTGCTTAAAAGTGCTCGCGCTTAATGACTCATAAAAGCGTTGTGCAGGATTCCCAAATTCTGCCTGCTGGGAACCAAGTTTTGACCTTTAGCCAAAGAGGCCCAGGATGGGGCATTTAGAACTTAGCTGTTTCTTTTAACCCTACAACTTAGCTCATTCTTGCCTCCATACCACTGACTTCGAAAGACAAAGCCAGCAGAGGCATTTGCGTCTTGAGAAGTCAGCTATATTAAACGGAGCAATTGTGGGGCAGCCAAGCTGTCATAATCCTGAAGCCTGGCCATCAGTTATAAAGCTAATAAGTACCAAGCAGCATGTCAGTGGTGATTCTCAGTCTTGTTCATATAGTTCTCGGATGATTACATAAGCAGGAATGCACGTGGCTTAAAGAAAGCTAAAAAAATAGCCCCAACGAAGCACACGACTAAGGGCTTTGCTGGAGAGCCAGCATGGCGTAGAAAAGCTTGGAGGTTGGAGGAGGAAAGAGCACACATTTCAAAATTTGGAGATGGGAGCTTCCACCTCCAGAAGACTGACGTGGGCTCAATTCTCGTAGTTCCTTAAACTGAAAAGGGGTTGCCGGGCCTTGCCAGATGGTGGACCACATCAATGTATGGCCCACTCATTACCATCCCTTGGATGGGAGACCAAATGAAGAATAGCCAAGTAACTCTGTGGACACAGAAGCCAGTACCATAGCCTCTTGGGAGCCAAAGGTTAAAATGTCCCCACCATCCTAGGAAAGAGCTAGAGCCAACATTATTAAGCCCAAACGAACTATTTCTTGAGCAGTTACACTCAGCAGAGCCATTTGCGAAGAACGCTGGGGAGGCAGAGATGAAGGGAAGAAGAGGCCTCCATCCAGACCAGATCTACAGTCTGGGGGTGAGAAGGTCAGAGGAGAAGCAATTCAAAGTGACTTTGGCCCAGAGTGAACTCAGAGTCAGAGAGGTGACTTCCCAGGTTTGCTAGGATGCGGTCAGAGGAAGACTCAGCTCTTGAGGAAAGAGTGAGGGAAGCAAAGAGAGGCCACAGAGACCCTTTGGGTTGACATAACCTTTTTGGGTTGGGACTCTTGCAGTTGAGATCAATAGCTAACTTTCATGGCGCTCTCCCAATATGCCAGGTAACTCTGAAGTGTCTCTCGTGTATTTACACATTTAGAACAGCATAACACCCTTCCGAGGCCAGCTCTGCTCTTATCTCCACTTTACAAATGAAAAATCAGAGACACCAAAACTGAAGTCACTGCCCCAAATCACGCAACTATTCCGAGGCGGGGCCAGGATAAAACCCTGCACTATTAGCCATGCCCATAGCCACCGCTCTTAGGGTGACAGACCTGGAATTTCTAAGCAGGGGAGTTTGCAAGATGGCTCAGAAGGACAGGGCCAAAAGGAAGGTACAGAGAAACAACACAAATGCCGGACCAAGTCCGGGGCCTCAGGAGCACACATGCTTGGGTGGGTTGGTGTCCCAGGGATATAGGACTGAGCTGGCATCTCAGAAAGGGAGGAATCGTTTCTCCAAAGGTGAAACCAGTGTGCACCGACCAGACATTATTTCCCATTCCCTGGAAGGAGTTCTGTCATTAAAATAAGGCTGTGTCGTGATACTTCACAATGGATAACCCTTTAATGGGGGTGGAATTTTTAAAGAGGATGTAAAAGGCCAAGAGCCCTGGAAGAGGAAACCCAGGGACACAGATTGCCTACAATGATGTGCTAGACCAAGAGCAAGTTCAGTCAGCAGGATGGGGGGAAGGAAAGAGGGAAGGAAGGAGGGCTTCGGAATACCATTGTGGGGCAAGGAAGGAGGACCAGGCCAGGGACTCTGGAGAAAAAATCTTACTCTGTTTTTCATGACTTTGCCCTAAGCGAGTCCCACATCTTGGAAACAGAAGAGGATGCTGAGAGTGGAAGAAACTCCATGCTGATGGCTTTCAGGGAAACGAGAGAAATCTGCTCACTGAAGGACCCAAAGGCTGGAAGGATATTAGTCGTCAGACACTGAGCGTGTGGTAGCCTGTTTCTCATCTTCTCTCTCCTCATCCCGCGGGTGGGCAGGGTCCACCTTCGGTAATTACTTTCATCCCAGATTTTGGTAAACACCTATGGCTTCTCTCTCTCTTTTTTTTAAATTGAAGTACAGTTGACTTGTAATATTGTGTTAGTTTCAAGTGTACAACAAAGCGATTCAGTTTTATATATATATATATTTCAGATAGTTTTCCATTATAGGTTATTACAAGATATTGAATATAGTTCCCTGTGCTATACAGTAAATCCTTGTTGCTTATCTGTTTATGTATAGTAGCTTGTATCTGTTAATCCTGTACTCCTAACTTATTCCTACCACCTACCTCCCTTCCCCTTTGGTAACCATAATTTTGATCTATATGTCTATGAGTCTTTCTGTTTTGTATGTAGATTCATTTATATTATTTCTTAGATTGCACATATAAGTGGTATCAAATATTTGTCTTTGTCTGACTTACCTCACTTAGCATGATAATCTCTAAGTCCAACCATGTTGCTGCAAATGGCAATATTTCATTCTTTTTTATGGCTGAGGAATATTCCATTGTACCTCCATCTATCCATCTATCTATCTGTCTATCTACCACATCTTCTTAAACCAGTCATCTGTTGGTGGGCACTGGGGTCGTTTCCATGTCTTGGCTATTGTAAATAGTGCTGCTTTGAACACTGGGGTGCATGTATCTTTCCGAATTAGGGTTTTCATCCTTTCCAGATATATGCCCAGGAGTGGGATTGCTGGATCAGATGATAGCTCTAGGTTAGTTTTTAAGGAACCTCCATATTGTTCTCCATAATGGTTGCACCAATTTACATTCTCACCAACAGTGTTAAGAGGGTTCCTTTTTCTCCACGTCCTCTCCAGCATTTATTATTTGTAGAATTTTTGGTGATGACCATTCTGACCGGAAGCATCTATGGCTTCTCTCATATTATAGTACGAGAATGGCGACGAAGGTGCCTTTTGTTAAGTCATGAGAGTGAGAGAAAAGCAACAAATAGATCTTGAGTCATGGGGGAAAAATGCTAATGGCCCAGGAGGTGTAGGAGAAGGCATGCTTTAAAGATGAATAAACCAGACAAAGCAAGTCTGATCATTGCCTTTTTGGGGGCATACAGAAGAAGCAAAGAGAAAGGAGAACCAAGACAAGCTCTTTTTGTCCTCCAGGTGTGGGAAGATCTTGGCCTACAGGGGACAGGAGATGATGTCCATGACTTCCTGGTACCAAACCCTGGGGAGCGCTGGGGCCTGCAGCCCCGGTGGCTGTGACTACACAGGAGTGCCTGTGTACGGCCCCGGGCGTCCCCGGGAGTCGCGACCAGCAGGACAAATCCTTGTGAGTCCGAGGAGGAACCTGTGGGGGTTGAAAAAAGGGGGAAGGGCAGGAGACGCGAAAGAATGGAGGCAAGACAGAATCCTGATCAAGCCTCAAACTTTTATTGCTGCGGTAGCTGTATTTATACACTGCAGAGAAAGGGGGGCGGGATTCAGAATGAGGGAAGTATTTGGCTAATCATCATTGGTGCTGCGTGCGCGGGCTTTCATTTTAGGCGCGAACTTCTATCTCATAAATCAGGAAGAGAAGCAGGGTGTCGGCCATCTTCTAATGGCGAAAACTTCTTGGCTCCCAACAAGTGCCAGTCTAGTGTTGTCATATTTTAATGTGTGCTTTCCTGGTATTTAACACTGGCAACTAGTTTTTTAGAAAACATGGCCAAACAAAACATTTCTGCAGGCCTGATCTGGTCCCCAGGCCACCATTCAGCTACATACTCTAAGTAATGCTATCAGTCGGGCTACAATGATACTGCAGTAACAAACAGATCTCACTGGTTTACACAGGAAAACTTCTTCTTTTTCAAGCCACATGTCCAACATGGGTTGGTGGGCGGGGTTGGGAGGTAGACTCTGCTGGGGCATTCTGCACATCATGGAAGCCCAGGGACTGGGGTGAGAGAGTCCCCATCTTAACACAGCCACTTCTGCAGGGGATTACAGAAAGGGGTAAGTTATGCATTGGCTCTTAAAGCTGCCACTTGACCGGCATCATTTCCACGTACATGCCATTGGCCAAAGCAAATCCGGTGCCACGCCCAATTACAAGGACGATGGTGAGATGCCTGGAAAGAGAACTGAATTATGGGTGAACCATAGTATGAATAAAGGAAATTCCTTTTAACAAAGGTCCTCACCCTTTTAAGCTGGATATCATTTGTTCTTAAATAAAATGTTACTTTAAAGTGCAGGTACTTTGTGGAGAAACAAGCTAACAGCAAACACACGACCCCATTTTTCCTTCCACTTCAAACCCACCTCTGCCAGTTTAGTTGAGATGGTAAAGACAAGGAATATGGGCTATCACACTGGGCCTCAGAAGGGTGGTATGCTTCTCTAAACGTGTAAATACATGCGAAACACTTCAAAGTTACCTGGCATACTGAGAGACCTCCATAAAAGTGAGCTATTGATCTCCACTCAGAGTCCCAACCCAAGAGGGTTATGTCAACTCAAATGGTCTTTGCAGCCTCTCCTTGCTTCCCTCACCCTATCCTCAAGAACCAAGTTCCCTGACGTTTTGCAGTCTTCCTCTGACCGCATCCTAGCAAACCTGGGAAGTCACCTCTCTGACTCTGAGTTCACTCTGAGCCACAGTCACTTTGAATTGCTTCTCCTCTGACCTTCTCACCCCCAGACTGTAGATCTGGTCTGGATGGAGGCCTCTTCTTCCCTTCATCTCTGCCTCCCCAGCGTTCCTTGCAAATGGCTCTGCTGAGTGTCACTGCTCAAGAAATAGTTCATTTTGGCTTAATAACGGTGGGAAGGGGAAACCAGAAACACACTAGTGACCATCTCTCCCGTCCTCAGGGCCTCTCTGCTGGCCTCGCTCCTTCCCCTTTCCCCAAAGCCCCAGCTGCCAATAGGGAGGACCCCACCCTCCGGCCCTGTTGGGAAGGTTTGCTTTCCTGCGTATTTTTCATGGAGTTCTTTCTACACAAGCATGTGTGTGCCCCGAGCTGCCTGTGCGCCTGAAGAATCATCCCTTGTGACTCCCCTCCCTAAACAAGCTCCAATTAGACACCACTTAATGGCACGTCCAATTTGACTGTCTGTCCAAGATTCTACAATGCATGGGAATTCTCCCAGAGATTATTCCTACTTTTCCCATCCTCAAAACAAGGAGGGGGAAATAATGCATGATTGAAAACTAGCCACCAAATGGTAAAAAAAAAGAAAAAAAATTTGCAGTTGTGTTGCTTTGAAAACTTATTGCACAGCTGGGGGCACGTAAGGAACTTAATTAACAAGCTTGGGCCGCAATGTGCCCCCTCTCTGGGAGGGGAAAAAATCACAGTTAAGATTTGTCCAATTAAATTATAGGAGAGTTGGTGGATTCAAAGAGAGGGAGAGGTTGGGAGAATGCGCTTTCAGTTTAAAAAGCAGATTTTTAGGCTGACGGGAGGCCTATAGTCTGATTAATTCGGGGCTAAGCTTTTCTGCACGGTTTCCACAAATTCATAGGCACTTAAGAATTTTTAACCCAAATGGAATTATAGGTTTTGATAATCAGGCTTTGGTTAAATAAAGTCCCCTCTTTCCTATAAAAACTGAGGAGGGGATATTCTGTGATAAGGAAGCTCCTTCAAACTCCACTTTTTCTCCTTTCCACAGAAAACTCCACCTAGCCCAGGATCAGTGCCACGTTATGACTTTTGTGGGCTCTGGGTACTTTGTGGGACACTTCCTCCATAAAAACATATTAAAAATTATATTTTACAACGGCATTGGTGTGAAGATAATTATAATCCAGGCTGGATTCATTTGTATACACTCTTTATGATTATATTCATTTGATTTTCTTTTTTTTTTTATCGAGGTATAACTTACTATGTTGTGTTAGCTTCAGGTGTACAGCAAAGTGATTCAGTTATACACATATATATTCTTTTTTAGATTCTTTTCCATTCTAGGTTATTACAAGATACTGAATATAGTTCCCTGTGCTATACAGTAGGCCCTTGTTGTTTACCTATTTTATATATAATAGTGTGAATGTGTTAATCCCAAACCCAAAAGAAATTAAAATTCAAACATGCTCATGAGCCCCTAAGAGTGTGGTGGACCCCAGACATTGTGCCTAATGGGTTAGTCATCCCTGCCCGAATTTCCCATTATGAACCAAAAGAGGGACATTAGGGTGCCCGCTAAGAACAGGTTCAAAATAACAGTGACGATGACATAATTCACAGCAACGCAATTCATATCAGCCCACGCTGAGCACTTGTCTTTACAGCAGACTAACCTCCCAGTCTCCCAGCCTGTGCCCTCCCCACACAAAAAAAAAAAAAAAAAGAAAAAAAAATTGTTATTCTGACATCATTGGTCGGACTGAATACCCGGTACAGTATGCACTCTCGGAATGACGAGATTTCTGCCTTTTCCTAGGGGGATGTTCAGCCAGAGACAAAAATGCGTAAGGGCAGCAGAGAAAATTCATTTGTATAAGCTGGCCCCCCTACTGTGGAATTTTCAATTATATATATCTAATTATGGCTGTCAGTTGATGGATTCAGAAAAGACATTTTGGTCCCCCCCCTCCTTTTTTTTGTCTTTTCGTCATCTCTTCTGTTAGAATGATTATAGCACACTTACACAACTAATTGCCTTACTGCTGATTAGTGATACAATTATGCAGACCCGGCTCCTTGTGTGAACAACCATCTGCAGAGAAAAAAAAAGTGACACTATTCAAAAACTATCCATAATTTAACCAATGTTATTCCAATGCACTGAGCCCAGACAATCGTCTCGCCTTCATATTTCATACCCACCCTGGCAAGAGGAGGTTGGGTTTTGTGTGCCCAATTCACCTCTTTAGACACACTGTGAATCAGAAAGAAAGAGGAGAGAAGAAAGTACTTCAAATGTCAACCCATAGTGGGGAATTGAAGCGTGGTTAACGTCCATTTCTCCTTTGGGTAATTTTTCTTCAAATTTTATACCACTTGGCAATTTTTTGTTTCCTTTCAAACTGCTGAGAACGTGCAGATGTTTCAACTCCCCAAAGTAGGCTTGGGTTTGCTGGGGGTTTTGTGGACTGCTTTCCCCAATCCTTTTCTTCTCCTTTTTCCCCATAATTTTTTTTTTTTTAAGAAAGAAAGAAAAAAGAAGGGATTTTAATAGAACTGAAGGACGCGGGCTGACATATGACGTTTCAATAAAGTGTGTCTTTTGTTTCCTAGGGCAAAGTGGACAGGCCATGAGACTCTGAGACCTCAGGGGCCACAGGGAGAGCACAGGTGGATGGATGGGATGCTGTTTGTCCCAAGGAGTAAACAAAGAAGTGGCCTGGTCTTTCCCCACGTGCAAGGCAAGATCAGCCCTGTCTGCCTGAGGAAAAGAAAGAGCCAGTTAGAGGGGCAGGAAAGTTTAAAACCATGAAGCAAGTACCAGATTCTCCTCTAATTTTAAAATAAGACTGCAGGTTTTCAGGGCAGAAAAAGCAAACACTTGAGGTCTCAGAGTGGCAAGGCTCTTCTTAATTTAGAAATGGATGGAGGATGACTTTCTAAAGCAGTAGAAGGATGCTGGGCATTAATGAAAGCCTTTTTAGAAGAAACTCAAGTGAATTAGATGGCCCCAGGGCATCTATCTCACCAGCAAGACGAGAAATGGGGACCTGGTCCTGAGAGCCTCATCTCAGGTCTCAGACAGTGGCTCCATCCCAAGCACCACTCCCCAAACCTTGGCTTCCCAGAACCTGAGAGGTCCCCCCATCATCCAGACCATGGAAATCAGTCTGGCCTCACCCAGGCATCAAGCCTCTGAGTCAGGCATCACTGCCCCGGCTTTTCTTTTATTCTTCTCTATACAGGTTCTGTATAAAGGAAAGCTTGATAGTCAATGGTTTGGGTTGGGTTTGGTTTTAGAGCAGAAATGTTGATCCTCTAGTCCCTCTGAATTCCTTAAAAACAAGACAGTTGAAGTTTGTCAGGATGATCCTAGTGTGTACCTTTGACATAGAAAAGGTAAATCTATATGTTCAGCCAGTTTTGTTTTATTGGGTATTTTGTGATACTAAAACTACAAAGAGTAGTGAATATTTACTGAGAAGTTACAGAATGCCAGGCTTTCATATGTTCTATATGAATTGTCTCATTTTGATCATCAAAAAACTTTCCAAGGTAGGTATTTTGATGACCCCTCTGGATGAGGGAGGATTCTTCAGATTAACAGAGTTAATAACTAAACTAGGACACACAGCTGCTTGCTGGTCGGACAATGGTTTGAACCAAAGCCTAGTGCTTTCCAAAGCCAGAGCTCTAGACCACAAAGCAGTTACCAATGTCTCCTCATGCCTTAAAGAGAGTTTGCTTATACATAGAGGACACAGTAACTCTGTTAGCCAGAACATTTGTTGAACAGCTAATGGAAGGAAAGAAAGAAGGTGGGAGAGAGGGAGGGAGGGAGGGAGGGAGGGAGAAAGCTACTGCCTTGTGAAGAGTGAACTGGGCTGAGTATAGCTGCACTGGTGTTCTAGTTACTTTCTCCCCCAACCAGCTGAATGACCTGAGGCAAGTTGCTGGATATCTCCATAGGTCAGCACCATCAAACGAAAGATTTGGAAAATGAGATTCTCCTTCCCAAGGAGCCTCTCCCAGCCCCTGTAGCCAATCCTGGTATCTCCTTTTCCAGGGCTTGCATAGACCTCTCCTCTGAGTCACCTGATAAAGTAACCCATTCCCAACTATCTTCAGTTCTTTGATCATCCCATGGGCATTGGTCTTGTCAACCTGGTTAGAGGATAAGATCTTAGAGGACAAGAGTCTTCTTTCCTCCTCCTCCTCCATTTCCTCTTTCTCCTCCTTCTTTTTCCTTGTTTTCCCTATAAAGGTTAACTGAGGGCACAATGTCTATCCCCACTTCTTCCATGTGTCCCACAAATGTGCTGAGATACAATAAATAAATAAATAAAGACTCAATAAATAAGTTGGAACCGAATCCAGGCTTCGGTAATTGATCAGAGGCAAAGTCCCTACAGTTGGTTCTCACTATGATCACTCTAGTGACGTAGCGTTGGAAGGTAAGGTGGTGTCTATGGAGAGCAGCAACTCACATGTGGGGAACCATTTGTCAGTGTGGGTTCTTTTCCTGGTTCTTAACTGCTGGCAAAGAGGGAGAGAGGCTCAGTGATGGCATAGTGTAATCATGAGAGGGGGATGGAAGTGATTCTCACCCAAAAGAATTCTGAAGAGTTCTCCCCATTGAATCTAAGTATCAGGGATCTGGACTCCTCTGAGAGTGTAGGCATGGCCTGGTGGGTAGAGTTTGATGACTAAGAGAGCCCTCAAGGAGAAAGATCTAGAGTTAAGAACCCTAACTCAAGTGACTTCACACCACAGCAAAGGTTAGTCATATTTGTGAAACTGTTGGATTCTCAACCCAGAGTTTCCCCACTAAGAAGAATCAGGAAGACGGTCTCAAGCCCAGATCCTACTGTCTTTTCCTTTACCTAGATAGAGGCCCTAGGACAGCCAGATTTGTCTGAGACACTCCTGATGCCCAGATGGTAAATCAGATTGCTCAGTATGGGCAGAATGACACGTTGGTATTTCCATGTATTGCAGATGGTGGGGGGGGGAGGGGTGGTAAATGCAAACGTTTGGAAATGAAAGGGGTCTTGGAGGCAATTTAAGTCAAATCTTTACCCTATGTGGATAAAAGTGGAACCACTAGCATTCTTAGTGGTTGATTTTATTTTGTCCTGTTTTCTCCTATGTAATCTCTGCTTCAAATGAAAGAATTTGGAAGCCTGCTTCTTGACCCTTCTCTTGATGTGAAAATCAATGTATCTCAGGTAGCAGAGGTGACCCAGCCCCTTGATCCATCCACCTAGTCAGGTAGCAATTGTCCAACCATCCATTTAACCATCTACCCATCCACTCGCTCATCCGTCTAGCCATCCAACATCAAATTGACTATCTACCAGGCATTAGAGTAAGCACAGAAACCAAAAACTCGAATGGACTCTATTACCTTGAAGAAGTTTGTGGTCTAGTGGGAATAAAGACCCCACTATATCATCATCACCATTATCATCACCACACCAAGTGTTATATGATATAACAGGTATGTTCCTAATGCTAAAATAATATAAACAAGATTTACTGAGAACTTATTATGTTCCCAATCCCATGCTAAGCTTTTTACATACTTACTATTTAAGCCTCACAACGATCCTATGAGACAGATACTATAACTTCTCTTGTTTTACATGTAGAGGAACTTGTTCCACATCACTTACCTATAAAGAGGTGGAGTCACTCTTTGAAGTTCGACAGTCTGTCTGCAGACCTTAGGCTTTTAATCAGCCAGCTACTCCCCTGCGGGGTGGAATCACTGATGAAGAAAGGACTCAAAGGGAATTTGCAAAGTTTCCCCAGAGAGGGTGATGTTTATACTGGGCCTCAAAGCACTGGCAGGAGATGGCCAGAGGGAGAAGAAAGTAAAGGGCATTTCAGGCAGAAGAAGACTGACGAACAGCCCACAGGGTTTAGGGAGGAACAAGGAGTTCGGTACAAATAACATATAGAGTGCTTGTGTGCAAGTGGAGTGTGAGACAGCAACAGCAACGATAATAATAGTAATCACCACATCTTATAGGATGCTCCCTCTGCAGCCTGCTGTGTCAGTGCACTTACTGTTCCTGCAATTCTTGCAACCCCCTTGAGGTAAATATCGTCACCCTCACTGGAGAAACTCAAGCTCAGAGCCTTGAGATGACTTGCTCAAGGTCACATAACTAAATAAGCCTTTAAAATAAGAATGGTCTGATCCCAAGAGTCATGCACTTAGAGAGATTAAGAGTTAAGCTCTGAAGTTAGTCATCCTGGAGCAAAATCCCAGCTTTGCCACTTACTGGTTGGGTGGCCTTGGACTAGTTACTAAAGCTCCCTGTGCCTCACTTTTCTCATTTGGGTGGGAATAATCATGATCTTATCCATCTTATCTGAGTGCTATTCTAACGACGCAATAGAGTAATGTCTGTGAATCACAAAGTGTGATGTCTAGCACTGTTTTAATAAAGTTTTGCTATTACTGTTATTATTAAGTTGGGGTCCATTTCTCAGGGAAAGATAACCGTTGTTTATAGTAAGAGAAATAAGTGGATGCTCATGAGAAAAAGAATTCCAGTTTTGATGATAGAGAAGTTGACAGTCACCACCAGTTGGCCCCAGCTCCAGACTGGAAAGGGGACAGCTTTAACCAAAGGCTTTATTGGCTCCAAGAAGCTACAAGCTTCTCTGATGATTCTGAAGCAACTCTCAAGCCCTCCCTCAAATGTGCAGTGAGCAGCCCTCGGGCATTTTGACCTTGGGAAGGGATGATGTGATGGGCTTCTCCATGCCAGGCCTCAGCCTCAGATTGGGAAATATTGTCTTATGAGGAAGCCATGCTGCCTGGATTTTGGCTTCCTGGTCAACGAAACCCCAGTGCTTCACAATATTATGCAGAGTGATTCAGTACCATCCAAGTCCCCCAAACTCCAGCTGTTGGCCCAATGCTCTCAAGCAAATGTGGGCCTTCCGTATCAAGTGCATTGGGCAGAAAGACAGTGTGAAACTATTCGTATTTTCTCCATAGGAGAATGTCTATTAAATGCAACACACTTTTATCCCAATCAGCATCCTGCCAGTCAAGTCACAGGTCCCAAAGTTCTGTACAAGAGTAGCCAGACGTAACTTGAGAGTTCATAAAGAAGGTACTTATCTCTTGCAACAAGTGAGGTGAAGCATCATCTTTGCTTAGCAGCATCTCATCCTGGGATTGAAGTTGCCATGACCACCGTACTGAGAAGACAAGCTGTCTTAGTTCAGACTCCCCCCCAGAAACAACCCAGAGATCAAAAGCTGATCATTTATTTGGGAGGTGCAACAAATCCTAGTAGAGAAATGGGGAAGTGAGCTAGGGAATGGAAGGTGGCCAACAGAGTGTGTCTCAAAGAGCTGGCTAACACTGTGGCAACTGCAGCTCAGTCCATGGGGAAAGTCTGAGAAATGGTGTAAGCACAGGCCTCAGAATGATCCCACTGTAATTGTGAGGGAGCTGGGGTATTTATACACCAGCTCCAGTCATTGTTTGAGAGCTGCTTCTGGGAGTTGTTAATTTCCCAGCACTTTGGGTCTACCTCCAAGGCAAAATGGCTTTCTGAGATGACAGAGAAAGCCTGGAGAAGCAGAGCACACTTGGAAGACAGCTGGAATGTTCTGGAAGAGTAAGACCCTGAGGATGCACACAAGTGCTGAGTGCCTGCCTCACTAATCTTCTTCAAACAAAAGTCTTCTATATCAGCTCGCTTATCAAGAGGACAGCTGCTGAGCAACCTCAGATATCCACTAAAGTCCTTATGCCTGATTATTGAAAGCAATTTTTTATTCATACCAGAATTTTACCCAAAGTCTATTTACTCATGGGCACGATATTAATAACTTTCACTGATATAAAAAATTATGAGGAGAAAGGAAAGGAGCAAGAAATGACAACTACCGCATGACTTAGAAGTTCTACTTCTTGAAAGTTATCCTACATAAACACATATGCATGTGCACAGAGATATGTGAACAAGGGTTGGAGATATTCCTTCATCTGTAACAAACTAAAATCATGAAACAGCCTAAATGCCCATCACTAGGGAAAGGCTGTGATACCCTGCAGATATAATGAATGATAAAGATTTATATATACTAACTTGGAAAAAATGTGAGATATAAGTGAAAAAATCTTGCTTCCGAATAATATGAATTGCGATTCCCATTGATGTATATATAATATATTAATTTATTATTATGTAGAATAACATGTATACATGTTTAGATATATACTAAATATCATGGAGGAAATATATCAAAATATGACAGAGGTTATTTCTGAACCTGGAATAGAAAATGGCTTGAGGGGAACATTTTTAAATCAATGTATTGTTTGAATCATTTACTTTGAATATGTATTTAAGTATGGTACTATTTGTGTAATTAAAAACAAGAGTGACAGCTGACATCTCTTCACTCATCCAGAAAAGCAATCAAAGCAGAAAGAACAACTAAAATCTCATTGCTGTCTAGGTCATTTAGTATCAGGGAAACGAATATGTACCTTCATGTCCCCTGAGGATATCATTACAATAGGAAAAGAAGTGATGGTTGTACTCACACTCCAATCTCAAGGAAATACTGAAATATTGGTAGAATTTCTGTGTGAAAGACAGCAGATTATATGTGATGTAATTTAGAAAGATGTCCACTAAAAATTAGCAGAAGTGCAATAATAAAAGACCTGATACTGAATGGATTACTTTCAGCTGTATATAAAATCCACTTATAAAGACCAGATACTTGCCCAGCAATGGCAGGTAAGGGAAGGGTTACTGTGTGAACTTCACACTTGGGAATTTTCTGAAGTTTGCAGACTCTACTAGACAGATGGTATTGTATCCAGTGACCTGCTGGTAAATGTTTAACAACTGGCTTTGGGGGTCCGGGTAGGGGGATTCTGACTTGTCACGTTTCTGATTTCCATGGTGAAAATATTTCCCCCAATGGCTGACTTCAAGAGGAGGAGCTGCTCAGAGATGTTTGGTAGCACACTGTCCCATGGTACTTCCTCCAAGCAGACAGCAGACATAAGTAACTCTGATATAACTTTGTATCAAACCAGTCAAAAGCAGTAAAATACTGAGATAAGTTTTGAGTATTATTACCTTCGTTTTTAATGTGATTCATTGAATTGTAAGTTTATATCATGTAAATGTTAGTCACAGTTGTGTTTAAAAGCCAGTTTGCAAAATCCCTGCAATTTTGACAATCAGCTCCGGAGCTGATAGGGGCCACCGCTAACTGTAGGAGCTCACAGATTTCTATCTGGAACATTTCCACAGAGGATACTTCAAGGAAGGGGCCAAGTAGATGCTAATCAGAATTATAGAAAACACCGTGTTTGGCTCTAGAAATATAAACAGACAGATTGTGTTTTCACAGCAGCCTGACACAAGTTTCGGTTGGGAGTAACGCTCCCTAAAATCCCCAAGCACCTTGTCTGAGCAGAAGAGCTAGTTAGGAAGATAATTTCCCTTCTAGTGAGAAAAAGATTTGACTTCGGAGGCCTGAAATTGGAAGGAAATTCATACTGTATCAAATGCTATAAGGGCCTGCCTCAAAACGCTTTCGGAGCTGAGATAGTATCTAACCAGCAAGCGGAATGTAGTCATTGCTGTTCTTACACATGCAACCAAATATTTTTTCCTTTATTCAGTTTTTCCACACTACGGAGGCTTTGCTAAGATCACCTTTCTAACCAATACTGTGTTGGATTTTTTTGTTTGTTTTTTTTAACTTCATGATCACTGTACGTATTTGGGCATTTTAAACGTGGGGTTCTATTGTTGGCTACGTAAAAATGGAGAGCTTTATAAAACAACCAAACCTAATACTATTATGTTTCTTCACTTGTAAAATGGAAGGGGTGCTGCACCGCCAGCTTGCTGAGGACCATTTTAGATGCATTTTTATTCCACGTTTTTATGCAGTTAAAACATAACTGATGGCAAATGAGGAGAGAGAGCAGGAAGGGGCAGGAGTGAGACCCCATCACCTGAGGCGTTCTCAGTGTCTGATAAATGCCAGATTTACTGCTAAAGTGAGATTGATAAAGCCTAACTAAATCACAGCCACGCTCGGGGCTCAACTCATTTATTTTTTTCCACCCCCAAAAGGAACACAAGACGTGGAACTCAAGTCAGGCATGACCAGACCTGAAGAATTTGACTCTTCCATTCTCCTGCTAGCAGAAGTCCTCGTGATCGGGGCAGACGGTGCGGGAGGCCCGGGGGGCTGCCGAGACTGGGCTGGGGAGTGAGGGCGGGAAGGGATGCTTAATCCGGCTGGGCTTTGGGAAGGAAGGAGCTGAGGCCAGCCAGCTCAGTGCAGTCTTTCATGAATAAACACTCTAATTGGGGACATCACAGATAATGGGGCTGACTTCTTTCACTGGAGGGCCAGATCATGATTTGCTAATTGGATATTCCTGGGGTGGTGGAGGCTCTCTCACTGGCCCTGTGTGATTACTAGTTAATGGGGTTTTAGAAGTTCCTATTCCAGACTGATAAAGGGAGCCACGCTAAGGAAAAGGAGCCGGCGCCCTTCCCGGAACGGCATCAGGAAGGAAGCCCAGCGTCTGGGAAAGCACAGGGCAGCACAAGGTTGCAGGGACGCATAAGCCCAGCATTGACTTTCTGAGCCGGGATTGCCCACCCCTGTCAGTACCCCTGTACTGACCCCTTCCCTGCGGGAGTACTAGATCCGGGAGATAAAGTGCCCTCCCCCACCAGACCTCCCTCACCAGACCTCCCTCACCACTGGCTTTTGGGCTCATTCCTTTGCACAGAACAAGTACCCAGGAAGCCAGACTCGCGGGGGGAGGGGGGCAAGGTAAACCTCCGGGGGTGACTCATATGAAGGGCAGAGAAAGCTGCTTCAGAGTATCCGGACTGGAGCTGGAGCGTGGAGGATGCCGCCATTCTTGGAAGATGGTGCTTCCAGTCCGTCCCCTGCAGGGCGATAATGGTACCCAAAGAAAGGAGCCACCAGGGAAGGAAGCCTCCGAGAGCATACGGAGGGCTGATGTTTCAAAGGCGGTGCTTCTGCCCTTCCTTTTTGGGGGGTTCAGGGTCAACCTGGAGCCCTTGGCCTACCCAGCAAATGGCCTGGGGGACAGAGGGAAGAGGAACTGGGGAAAAGACAGGACAGAAAAAAAAGAGGAGGTGAGAGGTCTTTCTACAGCAGAACTCAAGTAAATTCCTTGCCCCACCTCCCCCCAAAGTTCTCATAAACCCAGGGCTAGCTGCTCTGGTCAGAGCCAAGAGTGTACCGTGTCCGCGGACCATCCAGTTTCTCTTCCCACAAGAAAGCACAACTTCTTTCCTGATGAAATTTACAGATAATTCAAGGTCTAGAGACTCTCTCCCCTGCTTCAGCGCATTCATGAGCAGTAGCCCTGCTCGGTTAATCCTCGGTCATTAGTCTTGTTTGTGTTGTCTGTGGGGACGGGACTCTCTTCCTGGACCTCAGCTACCGGTCTTGTCAAACTGTCATTTCACTGTCATTTCACTCATGTGTAAAAGACCTGGGGGACCTTGAGTGAATTGTTCTTGGCATGAAGGAGGGCAACTGTTATCACATCAGAAACCAAAGAAGATATTCTGGGTGAAGCCTCAGCCACCACCAGTTCCCAACAGTGATCCACGCGTGGACAGCTGAGAGCTGACGTTTTGAAACGAATTTGCATTTCATGATACCTACCATTTATTGGGCCCTTTTTACATGCTAGGCCCTGCGCTTCATACTCGACCTATAGGCCCTCATTTAATCTTGCCAAGAGCCTGAGGATGTGAGTACTGTAATTATCTCCATTTCACAGATGGGAATATTGATTGACTTCTTAAACTTAGTCCACACCCTGACTAACAGACAGACCTGGAATTTGACCCTAAGTTCATTTGACCCCTTGTCTTACGCATTGTCCCACAATCTCTTCCTTGAATTTCACCCGGTTCAACATTTCTTTCCTGAGGACAATTGACCAGATGGGAGATGGCCTGGATTCATGATGCAGAAGAGCAAGGAATCTAATTTTATTTTCTTAGAAATGGTGTGAATGGAGTCCTTAATAAAGGGTACATTTCTTACTGGTGGTCTTCAAGAACTGCACCCTCTTTTCTAGATGCAGTGATAACTGATCACTTCATGAAATGGCCATGCTTAACATCAAAGAAGTCTTGCTAATGACCCCGGGCAAGTTGCTTAAACTTTCAAGCACTGATTTTCCCACTACATTGGAATGGATGTCATCTAAGCTTCATCCCAGCTCCGTATCAATGCTTCAAGGATTCCTAATGTGTTACAGAAAGGGAGTTCGCTATCTCCCCTGTGGTCCAGTAGTACTTTTGCCATAACTCAGAATATCAGTGATAAAGCTGGAGGGGTTTAAGGCTCGTATTTACCAGTACCCATGTCCTTCTTTTTTCCTTTCTCCTTGCTCTCCCTCTCTTGGTGCTTGTCTCTGTTTCCTTGAGCTATGTCTCTCCTGGCATCCTTGGTACAGCTCCATCTGGCTCATTTGTTATTCATGAATTAACATGTGTTTTGCATGCATTCACCTTTGAACAACTGTTCCAAGGTACACCATAGTGTCGCAGCAAGGGTCCCCATGATTGATTCTGTATACCATCCCTCAAAAATATTGAAACATGTATCCCAATACAGGTATGTTAACTTCTCCATAAGTTCCTTAAACAATATACACAAATACACATTTTATAATAAACACAAAAATAGAAAATAAAAAGTCCAAACATATTTACAGCATATCCTATGGGTCATTTGGGACCAACCTGCCTGTTTTTAGAAATCCCCAGTTATCTAGAATGGTGGAGAAGCTTAGATACTTTGGGCTTAGATGGCGGACGTTTGAGAATGAACCCTTGTTAAACAAGAGAGTCTACGGCCTAAGAGTTCACAGACATGCAGTGAGAGAGAAATGAAGGAAGGCAGGCCTAGATTCTTCAAGGGAGGCTAGACATCCAGACATTTATGGGAATTCTACTAATATTTAACAGCAGTTTGTTTTTTGCTGTCACACTGTGGACAGAACCAAAGATATGTAAGGGCCAGCTATGACCCATGTTCTGCCAGTTTGTCACCCTATCCTACAATCTAGAGGCCATCTTTTATACCTTGTTAAGACCCAAATCCCACAGGGAGATAGCACAGTAAAGTGGATTAGCTCTTTTTACCGGAATGTGAATGAATTTGACAAGTATAGATAATGGTGGAAAAGAGAGAAAACTATGATAAAAGCCAGAGAAGAGACCCCAAAAGAGCAACTTTCAGACTCTCAGGTACCCAAGGATTTGATCGTGGTCCACATGTGCCCTCCAACCCAGCACCTGCCACCCCAGAGTTTGATGGACGTGCAGAAGCATCAGCCCCTGAAATGAGTGATTTTCTTCCATCCCTCTGGGCAACGTCGAGCTCCCTGAACTTGTTGAGAAGCTGACAGGGCCAGCTTTAGTGCTTTGAAACTTGAAGGTCTCTATTTCCTCCAGAGTGACTTGGAGAAGACTAAATACCTCCCTGTGTCCCCTTCAATACCTCCCAGCTCCTGCCCTAGTGACCTCCCTATCACCACGCAGTCTGCTTCCTAAGACTGGTTAAGGGAGGGGCATGCAAAACATATGCTAATAAAGGAATACAAATAAGGCAGATAGAGCTATAATGAGGATGTCTAAAGACAACTCAAGGAGACAGAGACAGGCTTAGGAAGAGGGAGAGACAGAAACAAAGCAAGGAAGCAAGAGCAAGAGACCCAGCAAGGCGCAAAAGAGAGGAAAGAACTTACCTGCCTTGTTTGGTGATGCAAACACATTAGGAGAAAAAGTGGGCAGAGAAAGCATCTAGCTACTGAGCAAGACCACAAGTCAACGTTCAACCTAGGTTTTACTCAATTCAATGGACATATATGAACTTGGACTCTGCCTTGAAATAATAGCGATTCATAATACTAAGGCATTTTCTATGTGGCAAGATTTATTGACACAGAAAATATCATGTAATGTATTTCATCCTCACAATGTTCCTATGACATGGGTCTATGATTATCATTTCAATTTTACAAATGAGGAACAAATTTGGTGAAGTCAGCCCTAGGTGGCAGAGCTGCAGGTCTGGGGCTAGGAGCTGAGGTGATGGGTCTTCAGAGCCTGCCAGTCTACACAGGAAGAGTCTACACCAGTTGCAGAAGACCCATATCTCAAGAGTCAGGGTTTCCATGTTCAGATGGAAAGTCCCTTTAATGTCATTATTTTTTCCTGCTGACAGTATTTAGTGGGCAGAATGGTGCTGTGATATGGCCGCTCAGCTGAAAGGCCATCGATTGGTCTCTTAGCCACCCTGGGCTTCAACTTCTAGGGACTAAATAAGGTTGTTTCCTGCTCAAGGAATCTCTGGTGTATTGATTAACCATTATAGTTTGCTAAGGACATGCTTAAAAGGGGGTTAAAAAATATCATCTCAACACAGATAGTAATACCCGAGATCTGTTCATTTAGGAGATTAATATTCCCTCCAGAAGCCCCGAGATTCCTCATACGTGGCAAATATCTGTTTGGACAAATTTTAAATCGAGGATCATTTGATTGATAGATAATTGTTTCCAGCATCAGCTACATACTCTCAGCTGTCGTTGCTACATCACAAATTGATGTGTTGTTACCTTTTTCTGTTTTCTTTCTTTCTCTCTTTAAAAAATCGTGAGCATTATTTTCTTATAATCATCTCTGAAGTCAATTTATTCACTAAGGAAAAAACAGATGACTCCCTTTTTAATTCCCAAAGGACCCAAGGTGTTAGAAACCCCATAGGGAAGAGTTGTTTGGGGCCAGACCCCACAAAAACTTGAGGATGTGATGGTCTGCCTCCAGCCCACTGAGCCAAGCTCTGTTCCACATCCACGTTCTGCAGGAACTTGCGGTGCCCATTTGTCTCCCATGACCACCCAACTTTCACCTGCTCACTTTCCATGTGAGACAATCAAGACCCAGGGGGATGATTGTCCTGTGATCCCAATTTTTGAGCCCTAAAAATGTTTATACGTGTATACATACAAGCACACACACACACACACACACACACACACACACACACACACACACACACACACACACACACACACACGCTTCCCGGCCTAGGAAACCTAGGAGTTAAAAGATGGAAAGATGAATATAGGTTAAAGTCAGGAAAGCTTCCTGGAGCTTGTCTTTTAGAAATTAAGTTGATTTTTAATAAAGAAACAGAAGGAGAAGGAGAAAATATTGATCAGTTCTTCTCCATGAGGAACAGTGATTGGATGAGAAAAAAATATTGTTTGCATTCAGCACACAGGTCTGATTCTTACTAGACAAGCTTTCTAGTTTCTTTCAATGCTCTGGCCTCTAGGTCTCTGCTTATTTTCGTGGCTTCTTTAAACAATAGATATGATTTCCATGGCTAATTAACACTGTAATCTGTATTTTCATTTACTCCTCGCTTCTGGAAAAGTTGGTGGCCAGAGGGGAAAAAAAGCTAGAGTCTCTAAGAGGTAGTTTGTTCAAACACTTCTCTCGTTATTTTTTTAAATAAGAAGTTTAAAAATCTATTATTATAGAGTAATTGCTCATCAAATTTCTTTCTAAAAGTCAAAGCAATTTTCAAATTATAAAGAACTTCTCAAATGTGTCTAGATAATTATGAGGGTGCAATTTATATAGCTCCTGTACCTGGATAGGCTGCAAGGCCTGTAGAATCTTTGCCTTTGGAGCCCAAGATTGCATCACCTGGGTTCACATGAAAAGCATCACGTGATGCATGTTAAACATACAACAATTCTGAGGTCACAAACATATACACACGGAAATTATCTATCACCTTCCTATAACATTAGCTATTAGGGCCAACATAAATGATTTTCTTCCAGCTGAAGTTTCAAGGATGATAAAACTGTATGATTGATAGGTAGGTAGGTAGGTAGATAGATACCCAGATACATACATGGATGGACGAATAGATCGATAGATCGATCGATAGATAGATAGACAGATAAATGGGCAATGATGTCAACTAACTCATCCCTTCTTGAGAAAATGAAATGATTAAAGGCCCCTGGAGAGCTAGAATCTCCAGAAGGACTCTTGCCATCAGCACAACAGTTACCTCTAACCTTGGGGGCAAGCCTATCGTGCCTTAGCTCTCTGTCTCCAATTCTCTCACCAAAGCCGTAAACCAAAAACCAAACAGGATTCCGAGGTTCCTTGCCACTGTTTCAACCTACTGAACAGCATCCGAGTAATTCTGATATTTTTTTTAAATTGTAGGCATCTCTATGTACATAGGAACCTGAAGATCTGTAGGCTGTCCTTAAAAATTGAAATAAAAGGTCAGTTTTGGAATCTCTAGGGTTGTTAATTGATTCTAGGAAATAGGGAGAATTAACGAAAAGTTTTAAGGATCCCTAACGTTGGCTGTATGTGTGTGTGTGTTCCTACACAGGGGCAGTAACGCACACACACACACACACACACACACGACACACACACACATTTACTGCACATTAGTCTTCCTTTTTCTATTCAATTCTCAAGTGTGACTTGGGTGTTTGTGTCCTGGGACCTCCTGGACACTTGGACACTTACAGGGCTCCTGATCATGTAACAGCTGCTTCCCTAAGACACCTAGGCAGACAAGACACCTACAGCTGCTTGGAAAATGATCTGGTTTGCTTTAAACATTTCTTGTCTGTAGTCTCTACCCCCTAATACAGTTGCCGGCTCTGATCTGCTGCCTTTCAACTTGGAATAAATACATTACTTATGCAGTGAATGTTTTTAATGTAACAAAGCAAAGGAATAAAAATGCCTTACAACAGTTTTATTAAAAACAAATTCCCACAGTAAATACATATACACTCCGTTTCTGGGAGCAAAATAGCCAAGAACATCACTGCTAAGTGCTCTGGGAAGTGCTTATAAATTACTTGAAATAAAAAACATTGTTGCCCGGACATCAGGGATGAAATGCTGCAGTTTGTAATAAATTAACACAGAACTTTACTTCCCCTCCTCAAACAAAGCAGCCATTTGTCTGAATAACCCACATTCAGCTGTGAGTTATATTTTCACAACTCCAACTGCATTCATTTGCAAATTATTCTGCAGTTTTAATGCTCAAGTTTTAAATACCTTAAGAACGAATAAATAAAGCAAAGTCGAGCAAACAGTTGGCTTGTAGTTTAAATACTGCCCTAATTTCTGCTTTTCTTTTGGCTTTTTTCCTTTCAAAGTTTTTTTTTTTTTTAATGGCACAAAGTTTCTTTAAACTACATTAAAAAAATTAAAAACTAAAACGTATTTGGGGGTATTCACACCAGAGAGAAGTTTCCATAAATCCATTATCGGTGAAGATATTTGACTAGTACTCATTTTACATTTTTAAGACTTTTCTTCCACCAATACTTTAATTTAGTGACAGAATAATTTATAACTATCTTTGAGGTTTTGCCCATTGTGTGTAACTTTTGTCTGGTAGTCTTGGAATTGGCTAGATTTCTTTTTCTCTCTCTCTCTCCCTCTACTAGACTTTGTCCAGAAAAAAAAAAAACTCTAAAGAAAAGTCGTGTCACTTTCCTTGAATTATTTTGATTATGAAACAAAAACTCTGCAAGAAAACTCTTTTCAAACTTGTTCTGTAAAACAAAATGAACTGCTTTCCAGGTTCTTGAAAGAAAAATTTGATAGAGCATTTATAGATTCAATTTGAGGTTTGAAGTTTATTTTTCTGGCCAAAAAAAAAAAAAAAAAAAACCAGCCTAGTTTCCTCGTGCGGAGTTACTGGCTTCGTCGTATTTCTTTGCATTGTTTTAAATAAGGTCCTGTGTAGCCACTTGAACTGGATAAAAGTAATGTCACCATTTTCAGGAAGTGATTTGGGGAGGAAAACTCTTCAGAAGCATGTTATTTTCAGAAAAGTACCTCATAAAATATTTTTATAAAGTAGGAGCTGAAATCATTTAAAAATCACTCTCTTTTATAAATCTGTTTGGAGAAAGCTCTTTTGATCCCCTCTTTCTTCTGAGCTTCATCTTTTATTTTGCTTAGAGGTAAACAACATTTGCTGCATTTAAACAAGGGCATTTGCCATTGTGGTTCTTAAATAGTTTTCCAGTCACCCTATGGCAATTCATCACATGGGATAAAATAAAGGTACTTTCCATCCAAGACTTTTATCACCTCCCAGAAAATGTTTGTTGTTTTTCGCTTTGTTTTTTTTTTTTTTTTGCCTCCCTCCCACCCCTACCCCCAACCCTGAGCGAGCTGCGGGGGATTGTTTTAGGACATTTCAAAGCCTTTTGTGAAGACGGAACCAAAGTCCTTCTGCGGAGGATAAGAAATGCTTGATTACATGCACTGTAAAACGGGAGATATTACCAAATTCCCTTTTAATTAAGATGTTTAAAGAGCCATTGCTTTGGAGAGAAAGACTTCCAAACAGTTTAAAAATAAGGATGCTTTTCGATCTGCAGTAGATACCCCGACCTCTCCCCGACCCTGAAGGGAGGCATCTGTCACCTGGGGGAGGTAAACGGACATTAGAAACTCCACCAGAGTCAGATGAAGAGGGGAACCCAAAATGGAGGCGGGGATACAGAAGTAACCGCAAGACCACAGAGCTTGAATGACGCCATGGGCTTCAGTTAAGAGCAAAGCATTGCTTTAGTTAGCCAGGTCATTTCTGTAAAGGCGCACACCTTTGTCATTTAAAAAAATAAAAATCACTCAGCGATTACTGGTTTGATGCTGTTTGATTCTCTGACCGTCCAAGCCTGATTAAGAGCATTTGCTTAGGCCCTAAAGACTTCATAGCTGGCCACCCATCTGGTGTTAGGCTTGAGTCTGTGAAAATCCCTCAGCTTAGCACTGAATATTCTTTTTAAAGACTTTAAGTAAAAGGGCTGACATTAGCATATGTTCCCCCCAAGTGTCCTGTTGAACTTTCTGCCGGGCATTACCCTACCACGGGCTTTCTGGATGTTGTCCAATGAGAGATTGGCTTGGAACTGTAAAATTAGCCATCTGCCTATTAAAAATGTAACCAGCTGCATCCGATGAAACACAGTGACTATTGAAATGAACTCATCCGGGAGAGAACTCGGGTCCCCTGCTTGGACATTTTTCCAATCTACTGCTGGACTGAGACTCCACAAGCAAAGAGCCTCCGTCCTTGTTTGGGGAGAACCACACGCCTCAAGAATGAAGAAGGCTTACGGGTTTTTTTCGTTGCTAAAGTTCTGGCATTTCTCAGGTTGACTTGGATCCTAAGTGCAGAATTCTCTATTTCTTTGCTACTTGTTTAAAGCACCTCCTTCTTGTAGGAAAAAACAAAGGACAAAATAAATGAGCAAATTCCTACTATCTCTCCCTTCCTTCAAGATTTATGTTCAGATATTCTATCCCAAATCCTGGATATTTCTAATCAACCTTAACCCCCAAGCCTAAGATACTCTAAGCACAGAATAACTTAAAAGACAGAGCCAGAGCCATAATCACTCCTCCAAGAGCTGCCATTTCAGCAGATATTAAGCATTCCATATTTACTACAAGGTCTGTTTATTAAAAATGAGAACTTTCAATAGCTTTGCGCTATTTTTTTCTCAAGCCTAATGGGGCATTAAAAAATAATTCATTAACTAATTAACAAAACTGTGTTTATTTACAGTATATAAAATGTTTCTATCAGGAAAATAACACACCATAATACAGCGCTGTGTTGACAGCGAAACATCTGCAGCTTAATTTAATGCATTTACTAAATGACGAGAGGAAATCAAAGGATGTTTAAACAGCTACTTCTCTGCCTGTGATTTTTGTTTTTCTCTCTTGAGGTCACGAGGCACCAAGATGCCCCTTGGGAAGCCGGAGCCGCTTCCAAAGGTGCTCAGTACAATCATCTTTACACAATTATGGAAGTGTCGGTGCCGTGAAGTGTTTGGACTCGATGCCAGCTTAAGCTGATGGGCCCATACACGTGTCCTGGAGATAAGTACATTGCAGCCACTAAGTGCTGTGAGAGTGAACCATACGAAAATGTCTTTTTTGTATGTCAAAATCTGTCAAATATGGACAACTTCATTCCACTCAACCTGGTATTTCCAATTTGCTCTCTCTCTCTGTCTCTCCCCACTGTCTCTCTTTCTTCCTTATGTCGCCATGGGCAGGAATAAGCTCAAAGTGAGTACTCATTGATATATTCGCCTATTATATTACTTTATGTTAAAATATATTTTGCTAGGTTCATTTTCCCATTAAATCTCTCCTCTCCACGGCTCCTGCCTGCAGTCTCCCAGGAGGCAAAAGGTATTCTGTTTGTTTGTAGGTTTGATCTTTTTATCACCACCGCGATATAAAATCCCAAGAAAAGGAGATAGTAGTAATTGTATTAATACATAATTCAGGTGGATGTGTAAATTACAACCTCTCAGGAGGAAAAATTATAGCACGAAAAAAAAAAAACCCAGAAACAATACATGCAAAGTGATGTTTTGAGAATTTGTCTTCCATTCACCTAGACATTAAGCTCTATTGACCTCGGGAATAACAAAATGAACTGGGGAAAATCTTAGGTTTTCCCATAACACATAAGTGTAGTCTGTGTGTCTACCTTTGTTATAAGTATACAATAATAATAAAATGTTTAATTTCAACTCAGATACGTAGGGCCCATCCTTGTTGTCTTTTTACAGTAGAACCTGGACTTCTAATAGCCATAAAGAGATTTCCTAAAGCAATTTTACCTGTTTCGGATGCAAGCAAATTTTAAGCTACACAGAACAAATTGGATATATCACAGTTCTGGTTAAAAGTAGATTATAAAAAATTTAAACGGTAGCTCAGCAAACCATACTTACTGGCCAGAACTGTTTTATCTGTGTCCCTCTGGATTTATACACAAGTGGCTGTGTCATTTATATCTATTCACTCACAATCCTGTATCTGTCGTGCAGTTATCTGAGTGTGGCCATATTGTGCTGTTCTGAGTTGAGCATGGACTTTGGTTTGGTTCACTGTAGGGGGCCTGGGTTAGGGAACCATCCATGCAACCTCGTTTTTCTCTCTCCACTAGCTCCGTATTTAAGTGTACTGTTAAAGTAGAATACCAAATATATGCTGTCTTGCCTCAGAGTCCTTCTTGATCAGGAACTTAGAAATTATTTAGCAAATGTGCTACCACACCCATCTGTAACCTTGGCAGGCATTACTAGTGGATTGCTGCAGTCCTTCTCAGGAACCCCAGGCACAGCCTCAGAAGGCTTCAATGCACATACTACAAATCAATCAGAATTGGTTCAACAGAGAAACCTGTTAGCTAAAACTATAGACCCACAGAGATCAAATTAAGCACTCCACTGTCCATTTTTCCAGCATGGCCTCAACTAACCGCATCCTAACTCATCAGCTCTTCAATTCAGCACGTTTGTTTTTCTTCTGGCTGTTCTCTGTCTGTAAGAGAAGGAAATACATTTTTTTAAAAATGCAGCATATATCACAGTAATTGGGAGACCTAGAACCTTCCAGGCTACTTCCTGTGATCAGGTCACAATTAACCTCATCTATCAGCCCATCTGCATTCACCCCTCTGGGCCTGCTCTGTGCAAAATGTTTAGACTGACAACTCAAACCAGATTTGTTTTTCTCAACTAGACCTCACTACTCCCAGTAGACTCAGCCACGTTGGAAAGAGTCAAGAAAAAATACACTAAAAGAACTAAAAACTAAAAACAAAAGAATTCTCGGAAATCTCATTTTATTTGCACTTTGGACCATGGAGATAATGCCCTAATCAGAGTTCAGTGCATGCACCTCCCTGCACAGGACCTATGGTAGCTCCCTATTGACCACAAGAGTTAGCCCAGGCACTTTTCTGTAAAAAAGACAATATGCTTTGTCAAGCTTTTTCTCATGCAGACTCCTGCCTTCACACCCTCCTGTTATTCAAACTCTGTCAATTATTCACCTGCCTTGTTTTCTCAGACACCAGTGCGCTCGCCTATGTATTCCCTGCCTGTTTTGTGCTGTGTTTCTCTGCCTGGTTAGCTTCTCATTACCCCTCAAGCCCCAGTTCAAATAGCAGCCTCGTCTGTGCCTAATCCCCGCAGGCTGAGCCCACTGCTCTCTTCTCTGAGTATAACTGTGTGACTGAGCTGTGAAGCACGGCTGGGAGGAACCCAGGCCCCAGAGCAAGACTCCTACGTTTGCAAGCCTCACTGTCCACTTACTAGTGGTGAGTCCATAGGCGAGTCATTTAACCGCTTTGTGCCTTGATTTTCTCATCTGTAAAATGGACATAATAGCAACTAAGATTAAGAACGTAAACACACCCAATGTACTCAGAGTGGCAAATAGTGTCAATAAATGTTAGTTATGATTTTCTATCATAATTGTCAACTTCCGTGTCTGGGACGCCCCCACGGAGTCCAGGGACCTTCCTTTAGTCATCCTTGCATTCCCAGTTCTTAGCCTGGAGGCTGACACAGCGTAGGCACCCAGCCAAAGTTTGCTGAGTGACTCAATGAAGAATAAGAGAATGAAAAGGTGAAGAAAGGGAGAAAGGTTTCAAGTGGGCAAAACCTAGAGGTTACCTGAATCCTGTTAAGGCATATATAATAAAAAGGCAGCTGAAAATATAACTCTTCCATGAGCCTGACCAATAGCCGTCATCAAGAGAGAGAACAGAACTATGGTTTTTGTAGGGAAAAAACCCTCACTGGGCTTATTTATTTTCCACCCCTCCGCTGTGAGGCTAGGAGGCTCATTGAAAGCTGACCCTAAATATATGGTGTTTTTTATCCATCTATACTTGGATTGCCAGAAAACAAAGCCACCGCTTGTCCAGCCGGGGAAGATTGCGGGGGAAGCAAGGCTGGAGAAGGGCAGGGTCCATTGTGGCTAGAGGAACAGCACCCCGGTGATGGTGTATGGCCCCCTGTTAAAGGACGGGCTCTGGAGCCAGATTACCTAGGTTTGCATCCCAGACACAAAATTGACCAGCCAGGTAACCCTGAGCAATCACTTCCCCTTTTTGTCCTCAGTCACCTTGTCTATAAAATAGGGATAAGATGGGCATGACCTCCTAGGGTTGTTGTGGAGTGAAATGAGATAATCCCCGTAAATCCCTACGCACAGCATATGACATACGTGTTTCATTACTATCAAATGAGGCTTCCCAAAGGTAGACTGAGAGGCTGGGTTGGGGAAACCCCGTGAAAAGAACTCTCCAGATAGGAAGAGAGGCTGGGACCTGGCAGAGTGAGTTTGGCATTCAACGGGGAAAAGAGTATGTGCCTTCTCCTCTTGCCTGTGTTTGGAGCGGCTTTTAAAACTGCACAACCTCCGCTAACCTTCGTTGCAACACTGCACTGAAATGTTACTCCCAGGATTTGACACTTCCTTATTCTTCCCACTACTGTTTTCTCCCTTGTTGCTTTGAAAATATGAATTAATGATGAATACTAATGAGCCCTGTGACAAGGCTAGACTCCACTAACGTTGGGAGCTGCAAGATTCATGACACTTCCAACAGGGGAAAGCGTAAGGAATCCTTTCCCTGATTCCTGAAATCACATGGCCCAAATACTCATTTTTTTCTCCCACTCCTTCCATCTAACTCTTCCCTTTTTAAATTTTTAAAAGAATCTTCATGAAAGCCTTGAACTTTGAACTTGAATGAAACTTTGAACTTGTTCATAAGATTTTATGTGTCTACCTGGAGTAGACATGAAATTACTTTCTTTTTTTTAAAGTACTGTTGCATTTATGAAAATCTTTCTGGATGTCTTTTTATTGTCCTGTGCTTTCTTTACTTGTGTTTTATTGTTTCTGATGCTATTTCATGGAGCCCAGGGATCTGTGAAGTAGCAAACCGGAAGGAACTCAAGCCATTGATATTGAACATGCGGTAACTTCCGATCTGATGCCAATTTCCCCTCCTTCTCCAATAAAAAAACAGCAATATTTTTTTCTGCCGTTGGCATCAGAGACAATTTTTATGGCATGGTCTACACTACTATCTCAACATGATGGTAAATGTTTCAGCATTAAAAGCCAAGGAGAAACCAAGAAAAACTATAATATGCAGGATTTTAGAATCAAGTCATAAAGTCTATGAAAATATAGACTAAGTATCCAACTTTCTCAGTCCATGTCAGGACTTACTCTAAGATGTTCTGCAGCTTCACCAGGTATTGCAGTTAGGAACAGTTTTAAGAGAAAAACAATAGCTAGCCCTCAGGGCTATCCCTCTACCCTAAATTCCTTTTCTCGGCTGCACTCTGCAGACCAGAGGCCTGGACATCTACAACTGATAAATGCCAAGAGAAGGGCAGGCAAGAGCCTGAGGGTCCACTAAAGCCATCACCGATCGGAGCTCCACCGCACCGCTGCTCAGGAGGGCTCCTGTTGAAACAGGGGCATTTCTCGCTAGATGAGCTCTAGTTCTGAAGATGTGAATTCAGTCCTCACTAGCGTGTGGCCTTGAGCCTGTTGGCTGTCTGTAAAATGGGGATACTGTTAGAACAACCTTTCTATGGTTGTTAAAAGGATTAAATTAGATTACCCTTCTAAAGGGCTAGCACAGCGTCTGCCTAATGGTAAGAGGCCAGTAAGTGTTTGTTGATGTACAAACAGGTCCACTCATAGAGGAGCCAGGTTACCTAGTGGCTTCTGCCCATTGTAGAGGAAAACATCTACCTAAGATTTAGCAGAGAACAGGACTTTCTTGCCCCAGAAACCCTGAACACAAGACATCTTCAAAATCGAGTTAGGATTGTTTGTTTCACTGAAATGGTACTTAGCAATTCTTCCTTGACTTGCGTTGTCATTTCAAGTGCAGCCATTTACCATCCTCACAAGTTTTCTAGTAATTTCTTCATCCAATTATAGGTAACCTCTTAGCATGTACATTAATTCAACAAGAAATTCACCCAGAACCTCCCAGCTCTGGGCAATGGTTATAATGACCGTAGGGGAAGGGGGACAGCTTGCAGGGACCACCAGCACTCTAGGAAATAGTTCTGGTCCTCGAGAAACTCATGGGGAGACGGGTGCGGATAGATACTCAAACCCACAACAATGAAAGTGATAATTTGGTATAAAGATTAAGAGTATAATCTCTGAGGCCGACCAGATTCAAATCCAGCCTCCACCAGTAAATAGCCTTGTGACAGTGGACAGATCTCTCAGTCTCTCTGTGCCTCACTTTCCTCATCTATTAAATGGGCATGAAAACTGTACCTATCTTGTAACATTGAACAAGTTATTACATATAAAGCATTTAGAATAATGTCTGGCACCTAGTAGTAGTATATAAACTTTACCTTGAAGGTAATCAATGAAAGTGAAAATTTGGTGTACTTACAGTGGACCAAGAGAGATGCTATCTCATTTCACCTTCACAAGGTGATAACGTACTAACCCTGGTCAAGTTACTTGGCCTTGGTTGTAAAATGGGCTTAAGGAAGTGCCTATACAATAGTTGGAAGGATTCAATGAGTTAACTTATGTAGAGTGATCAGGGCCATGCCTGTACAAAGTAAGGGCTCAGCAAAGAGTCTAGTGTAGTTTAAACAGCTTGCCCAGGTTCACAAAGCTAATTGATTAGGGTTGAGTCATGATATAAACCCAAGACTGACTCAATACGGTCAACACCCAGAGGTCTATGTATAATATTATGCAAGCCCGCTTCCATCAGTCCTGCTTGGGAGGATCTGGAAGTTTCCATGGAGCAATGATCTTTCTCTGTCTGTCTGTCTCTCTCTCTCTCATTACGGCAATGGCAAGAGACATTCATTCACTTAACTTTGATGCAGCAGTAATGACTCAAAATACACTTTAAAATGTTACAAACTCTTTCTGGTCAAGAGGCAAGATCATGTATCACAGGCCAAGATGTAGTCACACATCACGTGATCACACAGGACTGTAACTAACTTCGGTCATGGCTGGTCTGACTCAGCCTGAAGCCAAGAGGAAAGCAAACGTGGTTAATTAAGACTCCAGGGAATGTTTAGACTGTGTGCAACCGATACCCTGGCCACCGTCTCCAGGTTTTCCTGGAGATAGAATCCTGCATATAACTTGAGTATGACTTCCTAAAAATCCTCCCAGATATCGTCAGGGAGAGACCGGAGGGGCAGGATTTAGCACTTTCAGAATTATCTTAGTGGCAAGCTTAAAGAATGTTGACTGATGAGAAACGACAAGTCGTAATTCCCAAATTATCCATTTACACTTCAGTTATAACACTGAACTCTAAAGCTCTGCTCTGCCAGAAGAGAACGAGCCTTGTATCCCTTCGCGGCCTCTGTAGAACTCGCCTTGTGGCTCTCACATAGATAATGCCCAGAAAGGAATGACGACCCCAAGGATAAAACAGAGTGTGATTTTGTCCTGTCTTTGACAGAACCACAGAGATCTCCCTCGGCTCTTTGGTGAAAGATTCCAACATAAAGACATACTTATGCAGTACAAACAGTTTTCTTTACTAATGTCTTGGAAGTAGGGCAGAACCTACTGGGTAAACACTCTCTGAGGTTGTTTTGAACTCTAAATACAAGACAATTCACTCTCCTGCTAATTCTTCTTTCAGCTTCAGAAACCAACTGGTTGGCACAAGGCACTAAAACATACCTATTCCTAGCTAGAGCTCAGTACTGGGATTCTCTACGAGTAGAACTCCTAAAACAAACAGGAGTACAGCTCCTAAAACAAAGAGGTTTGGAATGAACCTGCTCCACAAATTCCTCCAAGAAATAAGGTTTCTTGTTTCAGTAAGTGGGAGAAATAGCACAATAATAGTGCTTCCTTGGAGAGTCACAAGGCGTATTATTATGTTAAAGGATCCACAACATACTCAGCCGCATTCAATGCAATGAATCCCAAACACGTTTGGCCATAGAACTTTAAAACGTATATTTATATATTAAGTATATATTTTAACATATCTCTCTATCTTATCTATTTTTGTATCTATAGAGAGATGGATATCTATCCTAAATAAATGATTTCTAATGAAGTACATGTAACAAACTGCTGGCCTTGGTGGGATTGTGTTGGCTGTGTTGAAATCTGGGTGAGAGGTGAGACCCTGCTCTCCGAGTAGCTACGTGCACGATTTGATTCTGTTAGGAGGCTTTGACTGAGGAGATCATGTCCTAGAGTAGAAAGGAGAAACTCAGAATACAGGAATCAATGAAAGTGAGAACACAATGAACGTGGAGAAAAATGGCAAAGCATCTGGCTTGTGACTACTACTAGCTTTACACCCCCATCCATACTCACCTGCCCCAAAGGGTTGATTTTGAGCCCTGAGGTAGATATGGTTAAAACCAATAGCTGTTTTGCTGCGAGACTCTGTGAGGTCCGGTCATTGCCTGGGTTGACTCAGAGACCAGGTGACAGCACAGGGGTGAGGGCAGGAAGCTCAGAGGAGCAGTGTCCTCAAAGGACAGCTGTGGCTGAGGCTTGACCAGGGGGGTCAGAAGAGAAACCCAGGTGTAGACTCATTCTAGAACACATGGTTGACACCACCTGCCCTGAGACTCTCCTAAAGAACTGAGGAGATGTTAAGGGAAGCTGAATTCCCGAATGACAATCAGTTGTCACAGTTATATGTGCAGAGTTGGTCAATCTTGACATTTTAGTTTTACTCACAATCTCTAAGACCCATTGGATTTTTATAAGACATTTTGATTTCATATGTAAAATACCACAAATCCATTTTTCCTTTGCCCTCAAGCACGTCTAAAATCAGACCAAATAATCTGGAGTTACTCTATAAATGCATACTTTGTACAGCCCACGTGAAGTCACTTTATATACCCTCTTTTCAAAATCTTCTTAACTCTATCACAATTGCCCATGAATAGTCATCTTCTCTCATATTCTAAATGAGTGTTGTGTTTTGGGTGTCAGACTCATTGTTGCTGGTAGAACAGGAAAGAATGGGCATTAGGAGTTGCCTACAATAGAAACGCAAAACGAAAAACGACAGGCACAAAAACAAAAACAAAAAAGTCTTGGTGTGATGCTCTGGGAGAGATCTGTGTTCTTGCAAGAAACATTTAACCTGAAAATAACTGTAGGGCAATGGCCAAACAAATCCAGAATGTGGGGTATTCATCAGGACCCTGTCTGGGACTCTTTGAAGGACATGGCGTGATGAACAGAGTTAAGTGGTGGGACTTATTTGCTTTGGGGAGATAAAAACACATAAGGGTCAATGAAATACAGGGAATTTGACTGAATTCTGGATTTAAATTTTTTTTAGAAAACTCAAAAGAACTTTTTTTGGAAAATTTAGAAAGCCTGAGTATAGAGTGTATGTTGGATAATGTTATTGAATTAATGATTTTCTTAGATATGATAATGGTGTTCTGGTTGAGGAGGATGTCCTTATTCTTGGGTGGCACCATGTAAAGTATTTAACGTGGGCAGGGGTGTATCATGATGTCTGCAAGCTATTTTTGGATGGAGTTTGGGCAGGGAGAGAGAAAGGTACCGAGTACAGAAAGATGGTAACATTTGGTGAAACTAGATGAAGATATACGGTCATTTATTATATTGTATTTTCAACTTTCCTGAGGGTTTGAAAACTTTTGAATTAAAAAATAGTTTTTAAAGGAAAAGTTTACAAAAATAACAAAAAAATTGAGGAAATAATCTTTATGCAAACCAGTATCACTTTCTCTAGCCCAAGTTTTCTGGTACAATTATCTCCCCTTCTTTACACTGTGGTTCGTGAAGATATTTTATATCCTTTTTAATAAATAAAGAAAGGAACCAAAAAAAAAAAAAAAAGAAAGGAACTAAAGGAGTATGATTCTCTCCACTCTCTTCTTTAATAAATGTTTCTCTTTTCTCAAACAACTCAACAAATCAGGAGACTCTCTCCCTCACTCTGTGAAGATCACTACTATCCCCAGACTGAGCTTTTCTGGAACCAAGAGGTTAACCTGGCACATTACGAAGAGCTAAGAGAGGCTCCTGAGCATGGCCCAGGCATGGATGTGAAACTCAGCGTTTCAAAACCAGACTAAGTGAGCTGAGCTGATACCTGGATATCTCAAAGAATTTAGGTACAAAGGGTTCAGCACTGATGCCCATGAGAAAACCCCGCCCTCACGTTAACACTGGCAGAATGTTCCCAAATGCTTCTCAGATGCTCCCATCGGAAGGTATGACCTCTATGCCACAGTTGAGAAAGCCTTGGGCAGATATTTTAGAGGAGGGAGGCTAGGTGGAGTTAGACTCAAGGTCACCAAAAGGAAGGTCAAAGGAAACAGAGACATTGAAGATAGGCTTTGTGGAACACGTGAGCACTGTTTCCAAGTATTTACAATACAAAAATATAGAATATGAACTCAAATTATCTGTGGTCCCAATACTTAGACATCAGAGGCAGGTCAATTTTGACTCAAGAACAAGGATAAGTGTTTTTAAAGAACAGTGACCAAAGACAGAGTCCTGGTAAGGGCCCCCCGCCAAGGGAAATATGATAATGAAGGATGTACAACCATTGGGTGAAGCACTATTTTAGGAATAATTGAAGCACCAGGGAAAGGAGTAACTGGAAAATCTCTGAGATCCTCTCCTGCCCGGTCACATTTCCTTCTTCCCTCTCCGCATGACAGTGCAGTCTCCTTGAAATAGGACCAATGGCAACAATGCTGGGTCCTAAGGAGCCTTCTCTCTGCGTGGGCTGTGTCCTGGCTCTTTGGAATAGAGAGCAGTGGGTCCTGGAGCAGACCCACTGAAGCCTGTCAGCAGGTACAGCAGGGTGGAGAGAGGGGCCTCTTGGGGAGCCTTCTAACCCTCAGTGTTGGTCTTTGTGCATCACCCCCCGATCACCAGGTACCCTAGACAGCCCGCTGAAAAGAATTTAGAGTCTCTCAAGCTCCCAGCGGGAAAACCTTGGAGCCCTGTTGTTGAAAATAGCTCTCAACCTGCATCTCAGGCAGGTATTTTTAGGTTGTGTCTTGAAGACACAGAAACTTTCATACATTTCAGCTTCTTTGTCTGGAGTCACTGCAACCCCAGACATGTCATTGAAATGGGGTATAATTGTGGTCTCCTCCACCCACCAATCTGAGAGAGCCGAAAAGAGCTTCCTGCTGTGCAGCATAGAGCATGGAGAGCCTTTTCTGGCAAGGGAAAGTCAAAATGGATTTTTAAAAATAATAATATGTTGATCAAGAAGAGAAAAAAAGTCTACTGAGGAGAGGGAGCTCCATATTGGGGCTGCTATGGAGAAGAAGCTTACCTATTATTTGGAAACCTGGTCTTAGTTCTTTTTTGCAAGCTGCAGAATTCAAGCTTGGAGGAGCTAATGTCTCACATTTGAGGTTGGGAAATAAAGATGCTTGGAATCATCTGAGTTAGATCAATGGCTGTTATTAATATGAGGCTCTCTGAGGAATAATTATAATTGTCAATCACTGGGCATAGCCTGACATTAAAAGGAGAAATAGGAGAGAAACCAAAACGATGCAGGGCAAATATGTGGAATTGACAAGAGCATTCTGATAGTGCATAGGAGCTGGGAGAAGGGATTTTTGAGCTCCCAAGGGGCTCTGGTTAATATATCACCATGGGGCAGGTCCACAAAGGTGACCCAGGGCTATGTTTTCTGGGAGCTTAGGGAGCACATCTCAGGGGCTGATGTTCTAACTGTAGGGCAAGTGATCCCAAAGGTCTGAGAGGACATTAGGTGCCTACAGCTCACAGGACCGTGGAAAGCAACCTTTATCAAATTACCCACAACAATGTTACAGGCATCCCTGCCATCAGTGGGTCTTGCTATCAGACAGCAAAGAGAAGTTGACTGCGGTAAAGTGTGTGTGTGCAGTTGGTTTAAAAAGATGGTGGGCCTTTTCCTTACAAATAAAATAGTAAAGCATTTGCCTACAAGGTCCAGAAAGGAGATCACCCATTGTCCATTTTCTAAGCTTCGCTCAATTGAAAGTAAACAACCTACTCCAGGAACAGGAAGTAAGGAGGCTCTGAGAACAAGCAGAGTATCCTGTGTGGTTTCTCTCAAAAGACCCGCAGCCATCAGAAGCCAAAGTCCAGTTTGCATGGAATAGAGACCAGACTGGCTATGGAATTGCGTGGCCCAGTACAAAATGAAAATGTAGAACTCCCTGTTCAAAAATGACTATGAATCTCAAGACAACAACAGCAGGGCATTAAACCAAATTCAGGGCCCCTCTAGGAGCAGGGCCCTGTTCAACTACACAGGCTTCCCACCCTGATGAGAGAGCAAATTCTTACCTGATGGTCACTGAGATCAGTAGCATTAGGAAACGGGGAGCCTAATTCAAACCACAAAGAAACTCTTGAGATGTTCCTGGAATAATTGGTAAGGAAAAGTCAGAATGGAGTTTTAAATAATAATATGCTGATCAAGAAGAGAAAAAAAAATCATTTGAGAGAGGGAGCTGTGAATTTGGGTTGATGAGCCTGACGGTGATGTTTTTAAAAGTTTATGTTGCCCTCTGAGGCTCAGTATTTAACACGTGACACTTAATCCAGAAATCACTTGCTCTTAGTCAAGCTTTGTATTTCACATACACACACATCCATACACACACATACACACACATACAGACACACACACCCATATACACACATACAGACACACACACCCATATACACACATACAGACACACACACCCATATACACACATACAAACACACATGCATGTACAATTTTGCAAAAACTACCTGGCCAAAAAACTCCTTTGAATGAATAATGGATATGATTCTTTTTATTATTATCAACATTATACTTAGTGAGTTTCTTAATATAAAGACATAATGAAGGTAACAAATTTAGAAAGCCATTCATCACTTATTGTATTTCAGGAAATTCATCTTTGATAAAATCCATAAGTATATAAAGAACATACAAAGATCAAATGCAGACTTCATCGCTTAAGTTCTACCGGAAAATTAGAGCTGCAAAGTAACACTAAGGATTTAGTGAGTGTGAGAATATGAAGAATATAGCTGGTGAAACATCAGGGGATGGTGTGAAGGGTTTTACCAATCACATAGACGTTAAAAGGATAACAAAGAGCAAACTGCCTAGAAAATATTTACCAACTTTATTATGAAAAATTTCTGACAAAAACATAGAACGCATTCTATAATGAACATCCATTTACACTTTGTATATTTGCTTCATGTTCTATAAAATATAATTTTTGCTGTACCACTTAAGAATAAATTGTAAACATTAAAAACATGCACATGCATACACATGCATACACACGTCACGCACATATGCATACACATACACGCACACGTGTGTACACATACGTGCACACACACATAATATACATATGCACACATACACATACACACACACACAGAGTACAAACCTAATACTTGCCAACATTTACTGACCTAGTAAGTACTATGTCATAGGTTTAGTACTAAAAACTTTTATTTGATCTTCATAACAACCCTGTAAAGAAGGAAGCATTATTATCCCTATTTTTAAAGATGAGGGCACTGAGGCTTCAAGGGGTTGCATACTTGGCTCAAAGGTCTACAGCTGCTGAGAGAGCAGAGCACAAATTTGGATTCTTAACCACTATGCCACACTCCCTTCTTAGGGAAGTGCTGTCTCACTATCTCTTTATGACCACTGTACCAAGTCCTCTGTTGCACCTGGACATCAAGGGGAGAGAGCCCCTCTGAAAGTCACTTGGAAAATTAGTGGGCAAGTCAGAACCCAAACTGAGTCCCTGAATCATTGCTCCATCACTGAACGAAAGGAAAGTAAAAGGGCATGGCCCTCAAACACTCTTTTAAAAAAGAACCCAAGAAAAAAAAAAAAAAAAAAAAGAACCCAAGAATGTATACATAGGTATAATGGAATCACTTTGCTGTACAGCAGAAATTAACACAACATTGTAAATCAATTATACTTCCATAAAACATTTTTAAAAAGCTAATAACTGGAAACAAAAAAAACACAAAAAAACAACAAAAACCCAATTTTATTCGGTATAATTGGCTTGCAATAAATTGAACGTATTTAAAGTATACAATTTGATAAATTTTGACATACAAACACATCTTTGAAACCATTACCACTATCAAGGTAATGAACATATCCATCACTCCCCCACATATCCTCCTGTCCCTTTCTCCCACCTCTACCCCATTCTAATGTAACCACAAACTTGTTTTTTAAAAACTATGCTCGGTGCTTTGTGACCACCTAGAGGGGTGGGATAGGGAGTGTGGGAGGGAGGGAGACTCAAGAGGGAAGAGATATGGGGATATATGTATATGTATAACTGATTCACTTGGTTATAAATCAGAAACGAACACACCATTGTAAAGCAATTATACTCTAATAAAGATGTTTAAAAAAAAGTATATTTTCCAGCTCTATTGATATAAAACACATGTAAATTTAAGGTGTACAACATGATGATTTAACACACGTATATGTTGTGAAACCATTACCACAAACACTTGAGTATTCACACAGCCACTCTGTGTGAGGACCCAGAGCTGGCAGGGACCTCGGTATGTCACATGACCCACACCCTCTTGGCAGGATAGGAACAGAGCCAGGCAGACAGACCAAGAGAAACAAATTGCAAAGCCTAAGGGAAAGACCACCACACAAATACCTGTAAAATCTTTTGGGTTCAGACTCGGTTTTGCAACAGCCAGAATTTTAAAAAACAAAACAAAAAACACCTGGCCTGGCAGGTTGTAAAAATTCAGAGTTGAGCAAAGAAGTTGTTTCATGCTAACTTTTCATAAAAAGCAGAAAAGCAAGGAGGGAAGGCTAATTAAGGCCTAACTTAGCTTCTGAGGAAAACTTTGCTTATTGTTTGGGAGGAAATTTCACTGGGTGGGAAGCAAAAGTTGTACAGGGCAGGGGAACCAGTGCAGTTCATTTTTACATCTTTTTTGTTTTCTATATTGGTTGGAAACGATCAGGGAATAAGGGGTATAAGGAAAAAAGAGTCTGAAATCTCCCCACCCCCAGGATTCACAAGCAGCTTTCTTTCATGAAAGGAACTGTTTTATTTTTTTTCAGCTTTATGGAGGTATAATGGACAAATAAATTGGTAAGATATTTAAAGTGTAAACATGATGATTTGATATTTGATTCAAATCATAGATCATGATGATTTGAATTTCACCCATCCATTGTGAAAGAATTGCCACTGAGTTAGTTAACACATCCGTCACCTCACATATTTACCTTTTTTTTGGGTGAGAACATTGAAGTTCTACTCTCTTAGCAATTTTAATTACCCAATACAGTGTTATCAACTATAGTCATCAGGTTATACAGAAGATCCTCAGACGTTATTCATCTTATAATGGAAAGTTTATTACCCTTTTACCAACCTCTCCCCATTTTCCCCACCCCCAAGCCCCTTGTCGTCCCTTTTCTACCCCCTGTTTCTATGAGTTTGACTTTATTTTTTAGATTTGAAAGGAACTGTTTTACCAGTAATCAATAAGAATCAAGCAGAAGCCAAGTCAGTATTAATATAGGAGCCAGAAGGAGGCTTGCAGAAGCAAGTCTGAAAAAGAAGCAGATGGGTCTGTGAGCCCAGGGTCTCAGCGTCTACCAGGTGTGGGAGGTCTGTTCCACTGTCTTGCTGGAACTTTATCTGCTTTGCACGTTTCTGTCAAAGAACTTCTCAAAGCAGAAATGATTGTTTTATTCAACTTTGTGTCTTTTTGTGCTTTACCTGGCACATGGAAGGCTCCTTAAGTTGACCTGCCAACAGCTGGGTTAGTGGAAGAAGGTGCTTACTTGGCATCCAAGTAACTGTTTTCTATTCCTTTAAATCTTGCTCTCTATATATTTTACTTCTACTCATAGGCTGAAAGAGCTGTCTGAGGTTTTTTAGTGACTGTTACTGCCATTTTAATGAAGCATTACATGTCTATAGAATAAAAAGAAAGAAACGGGCTTCCCTGGTGGCGCAGTGGTTGAGAGTCCGCCTGCCGATGCAGGGAACGCAGGTTTGTGCCCCGGTCCGGGAAGATCCCACATGCCGCGGAGCGGCTGGGCCCGTGAGCCATGGCCGCTGAGCCTGCACGTCCGGAGCCTGTGCTCCGCAACGGGAGAGGCCACAACAGTGAGAGGCCCGTGTACCGCAAAAAAAAAAAAAGAAACATTTGCTGCCTTGTATGCTCTTCCTACATCTCCCAATTGGCTAAACCTGGAGAAAAAAACATATTTGTGAACTCAGCAGTAATCCCGTTTCCCCGAGAGCAGCTTCTGAAGTATTAAGCATGGCTCTTTAAAGACAATAACTGTTCTTTGCTATGTGTGCTTTAAACAAACCTCAAAAAGACAGTACATTAAATAAGAGCAAATGCACCACCATCTTTAATTTTAGGTTCCGAGATACTTAAAAGATGTCGAGTAAAAATTATGCCTTAACATTTAGTGTCAGAGGGCCTGCTCTGTAATTGTGTTTATTCCTGTTCTTCTCATTAAAGCTACTGGCTTCCCTGAAGCCACAAGTTTTTATCAAGCATCTATTGTGTGAGATGCTAGTTCTTGGCTCCTGCGTTGGGGGTCTGCACTGTCAAAGGTGAGTTTCTCAGCACTCAAGCTCAGCAATTCCAACTGAATTCTGGCCTTGAGGCTGGTGGAAAATCGGCCGAACACTTCAGAGAAGAAAATAACCAGGCAGAATCAGGAGCGGGCTCCAGATAGGTGCCTCGTCTCACCCCATCACACACCAACTCCCCCAACAAGTGACTGCTGTATCCTCCCAATCCTTATTTTTCCATTCAAGTTGGGGGAGATTGTGACCAAAGAAAAAGAAAATGGGGTGCAAGTAGAGAGGGCAGCCCAGCGTGCATGACTAAATGTCAGGTTGTACAAGAGAGTTTATAATTAAAAGTCCAAGATGACAGATAACTGTAAAATCAGATTGGTTCCTTTCCACATGGAAGGAAAACATACTGTTGTCATCCAACCCAAGCTTTTTTTGGTAAATTGAAATTACAGTTTTATTTGGAGCTTTTTTTAAAGGTCCATTAATTAAAAATTGGAAGGCATGCCAATGCAAGAAATACCATAAAAGGTGTTAGATTTAATGGTCACCACGTACTATAATTAAAAGATGATGTTATCTGAATATTAAATGCTCTAAATCCATGTTTGCTTTTTATTGAAAATAAACAAATTCAGGAGCAAAAAAAAAAGAAAAGATATGTGCAAAATATAATGATAATGGTTGACTTCTAAACAGTCAAGGAAATTATAGTCATCCTGTGTGGGAAAAGAACAAACACCTCTTAATTGCATTTCATTATAACGTACCTTTCTCTGCTCAGTTGTATATATTAATTATAAAAATCGTGTTGCAGAGTGGAGAGACTCTACAATAGTTTTTTTTTCCCCTTCCTTCCTTAATTCTGTCTGAAGCAGGCTGGAAGAACAATATCATCTGTCATCTGCAGAAAGAGCTTTCAAAGACAAAATCATAAAAAGAATGAAAAGCTATTATATAAAAAAAGAAAAAAATGCTTTGATTTCACAGATTTTCCACTTATTAATGTTTAAGGTTATCTGTTCTTTTAGAAAAGTATCTTCTCATATTGTTTTGTATGTGTATGTTCAGATAACATCACTTTCTGATAACTGTATCACATGGCATATGCGTTACGTAGATCATTGTTAATGGAAGGCGGGGGGGGTGGGGGGGAATGGGTGGGAAGGAAGCATTATTATGGAAAGATGCCATGCAGGACTTGAAGAATTTTCTAAGATGAGGCAAAATAAGAAAAGAATGGGTTGGATTTGAGGCTGATGCTTTGAGAAGGATAGATGGCTACCCTCTAGCTCTACAAAGGGCAATGGAGAGGTAAGGAGCTTGCACTATGATGAGAAAGATGCAATGCAGGTGTTACAAGCACGTTCACACTGCCAGTGTTTTGAGATGGTGGGTGGAAAGGAGTAGCCAAAATGGTATCTGGAATTCTGCTTTATCAGAAATCTGCTTAAACAGGTGAGATCCACCAGTTTGGCAAGGGTTAAGGTATGATTCTAGAACGAGCTAGGGATCTCAGCTGGGATTTTAGGAAATGTATGTGCATGATTGCAGCTTTCTGGGCAGAGGTCCATAACTTTCCAGATTCTTGGCTGAATCTGTAATCCAGAAAGGCTTAAGATCTGCTGCTCTAGGCCCTTGGTACTCAATGTGTGGTCCATGGACCAGTCACGCTAGCGTCACCTGGAAGCTTCTTGCAAATGCAGAATCTTAGGTCCCACCTCAGGCCTACAGAATCAGGATTTAAGCAAGATGCCTGGTGATCCATGTGCACTTTAAAGTGTGAGATGCGCTGATTTAGATGACTCGATGACGACAAACCATGCCCGTCATGGTGCTGGAGAACCAGAGCTATGTTTCTCCATCCATGGTTGTGGAGATCACAGAGGTTCAATCCTGGACTCTGCCATTAACTGACTGTGATCCTAGCCCCCCCTAAGTAGGTGGCAACAATACCTTCTTCATATGGGTGTTGTAAAAATTAAATGAGATAATGGGCATAAAGCATTTAATAGAACATCCAGCACATAAAGATCACTTAGTAGCAATTATTATTTCCTGAATTTTTGTCAGATTTTGGAAATTATCCATGACATCAAAAATGTTATGATCTACACACTTAGAGCAGTGGTTTTCAACCGGGGGTAATTTTGCCACCCTGGGGACATTCAGCAATGTCTGGACACACTTTTGTTATCATGATGGGGGGTAGTGCTACTTACATCTAGTGGGTAGAGACCAGATACGCTGCTAAACACCCTACAGTAGACAGGACAGCTTCTCACAAAAAGGGTTATCTGGTCCCCAAATTTCAATAGCCCTGAGGTTGAAAAACTCTGATCTAAAAGTAAGGGCATGAAACACTGACTTGGTCAGGTCTTAAGCCAGCCTTAGGGTCAATGAATATTTGAGAGGTTACTCATTACTGTAGCATTTAAACTGAAAAAGTGAAAGAGAATCACCGCCTTCAAGTATGCCAAAAATCTGAGTGAGGTTTCTATAAGGATTTCACCCCTGCAAGGAAGTTAAGCAGCAACTGGTCAACCTATCAAAATTAGCTCCTCTCCAACCCCATCCTGTCACCCACATCTCAGCACCTTCTCTTTTGTGTACCCTTTGTGCTCTGTAACTATTGCCCACTTACTATGTGCTTGATTCTGCCCTGCATTCATTAGTGAGCTTGATAGGAGATCTTCCACCTTTCTGTGTCCCTCATGCCTAGCCCTGTGCCTGGCACAGACTGGAGCTTCTGAAGTATTTGTTTATGCCAGGCTTTCCTCCTAGATATCGATGAGAGACACCAGGCAGTTTAATATACCTGGTCTCTCGGTCTGTTTTTAAAGACTTGAGGCAAAAATAGAATAAAACCTTGACTTTGGGGTTATTTTGGAATCTTATAAGGATTTCCAGAAATGAGATAAAAAAGAAAAAAATATACAGATGTACGTACTCCCACCATGGGCAGCACAGCAGCACGGTAAAGGCAGCAACCTATAGTATTTTATTTCTTAAGAAAGAGAGAAAGATGCTGGGGTCAGGCAGCACCTGTCCAAATTAGCATCACCATTTACTAACCAAGTGACTTTAGCAAGTTACCCAATTGCTCCAAGCCTTGGCACTTGCACCTTTAAAACGGGACTCATCATTAGATTGGCCTTTGAAGGTATTCTGAGGATGAAAGGAGACCAAACAATCATTCAACAAATATCAACTGTGGACCAACTACATAGAGCACTGTGCTAAGCGTTAATGCATAGACAGTCAGACCTCCCTGTCTATGGGTTCCGCATCCACGAATTCAACTAATCACAGGTAGAAGATATTTGAAAAAAATTCCTGAAAGTTCCCCAAAGCAAAGCTTGAATTTGCCACTCTTGTGGCAACTATTTACATAGCATTTACATTGTATTTACAACAATTTACATAGTAGTTACACTGTATTAAGCATTATAAGTCATCTAGAGATGATTTAAAGGATCTGGGAAGTTGTGTGTAGGTTATATGCTCATACTAGAGCATCTTATATAAGGAACTTGAGCATCTGTGGATTTTGGTGTCTGAGGTGGATCCTGGAACAAATCTCCCTCGGACACCAAGGGATGACTGTAAACCACTTGGCACAGTGCCTGGCATAGAGTCCTTGGCAGTAGACACAGGCAATACGTGCCCTATAGACCGTCTCACAGACAAGCTGGGATCATCGAGTGCCCAGCAGGGGTTCCTGCCCTTTTTATTTTAATTTTTAATTTTATTTTAATCAATTCTTTTATTATTTACAGCAATCTTTTGACAATTTCTGCCAAATTTGTTCTGATATATTCCTTTTTTTTAACATCTTTATTGGAGTATAATTGCTTTACAGTGGTGTGTTAGTTTCTGCTTTATAACAAAGTGAATCAGTTATACATGTACATATGTCCCCATATCTCTTCCCTCTTGCATCTCCCTCCCTCCCGTCCTCCCTATCCCACCCCTCTAGGTGGTCACAAAGCACCGAGCTGATCTCCCTGTGCTACGTGGCTGCTTCCCACTAGCTATTTTACATTTGGTAGTGTATATATGTCCATGCCACTCTCTCACTTTGTCCCAGCTTACCCTTCCCCCTCCCCATATCCTCAAGTCCATGCTCTAGTAGGTCTGTGTCTTTACTCCCGTCTTACCCCTAGGTTCTTCAAACTTTTTTTTTAAATTCCATATATATGTGTTAGCATACGTATTTGTTTTTCTCTTTCTGACTTCACTCTGTATGACAGACTCTAGGTCCATCCACCTCACTACAAATAACTCAATTTTGTTTCTTTTCATGGCTGAGTATTATTCCATTGTATATATGTGCCACACCTTCTTTATCCATTCATCTGTCAATGGACACTTCAAAAAAGAGTCATGTACCTGCCTTTTTTTTTTTTTTTTAACCGGCCTTTTGTAGTTAACCGGCATCCCTTGGGCAAGAGCAATAGTGACCTGAGGATCATGTCACCTTGGTGTCCAGTGGTGCTGGGCTCAGCAAAAAGAACCCCAACATTGTTTAAAATAGTTTATCAGCAAATTAAAGTGTTCTTTACCAACTTTTTAAAATTAAATGGGAAGGACATATGAAAGTAGTCCGGGAAAATAAATTACTACTTTAAGAAATCAAAGAGAAGGGTTTGTGAAAGATATTAGTGTGTTAGCTACAATATCTGAAAAGTTGACCCAACCTCAGTATGCAAGGAAATGGACAATCATTTGGGAAAGTCATTGCAATGGAATTCTTAATGTTAATAAATTAAAATTACATAAATCTATGGAAGATATACCAAAAAAGTTTGTGTATAATGCCGACATGAAAATCTAGCTCTTTAGTCAAATTGCCCAAGAAAAAATTCAAGAAATGAATAGAATTATATCAGCATGGTTGTGGATTTGCTGTTCATTTTTTTCAAAATCTTTTTTAATGCTTCAAATCTTCCAGTTAAAGAAATAATATCTATAATAATAATTCAATGATTTAATGCTAGATTAATGACTAAGAACTTTCCTATTTTGGAAAAAAAAGAATAGCCCAAGAAAGGTCCCAGAAGGGAGGAAATGAAGAAAAACACATTGGAAAAATTAAATATGGCCGGTGGATAAACTGTAATTACCCAGTGCCTAGCAGTTTGAAACAGAATGTTATACAGATGGTCATTTGCATGCTTAACTATAGAGAAAAGAGGCAGGTACTCTATCTGGGAGGGAAAAAAGGAACAATATATACTTTGAAAGTAAAGATTCACTGGGTAAGTTTTATCTGTCCTCAAACTTGAATCCTCTTAGTGTAATCAGATCCTGGCTAAGGCTGCTCCCCCAAAGAGCAAATCAAAATGTTTAGATGCTGACATGTTAGGATCAGAAAGACTTTGTCTCCAAGTCCCGGCCTCACCTCTTCCTTGCTGTTTGACTCTGGGCAAGAAGCTTGACTTGTCTGAACTTCCTTTTCTTTATCTGTAAAATGAAAATATTATTTCCTTATCCATTGGGCTGTTTTGAGGATTAAATTAAATTAAATTCTCAGTATATGTACAACACCACCTAACACTGGTAAGTACTCAGTGAGTATCTGTTAATTATGGTATTAATATTAATATTCCAACAGATTGTTCTCACACTCTATTTCATTCCTATCTGTGAGCCCCGTAGTGTTTGGCTGTGATTGGGGTGTTTGACTGCAGAGCTCGTTTTTGGCTTTATCCTCCACACCAAAATTCAAACTCCCAGGCTCTGAGTTTCTTCCCATTGCTAATTGCTGCTCCACATGCGATGACAAGCATATCTTTCCTGTTGGTAGTTGATGAGTCAATCAAAGATGCTGCTGTAATGCAGTGATTTGGGGGTTGTTGAAGCGCCTGATGGCATGCGTGACACTGACAGCCGCCCTGGGGAAGAGGAATGGAATTTGATACATTTACCACGGAGTTTCCCAGACAGGCTCTTCCACCCCAGCCTACCCAGGATAACCATCTAGCAAGTTGGGTAGATGCCTACCCAGCCCTAGTTCTAGTTTCTATCGTAACAGTTCTTCAGGGGCAGGTACCTCAACAATCCTGTTGTGACAGCCACAGTATTGCTCTCAAGCCCCAATGCAGCCAAAAATAAAAATAAGTAAATTAAAAGAAAAAAAATGAGGGCTTCCCTGGCGCAGTGGTTGAGAGTCCGCCTGCCGATGCGGGGGGCGCGGGTTCGTGCCCCAGTCCGGGAGGATCCCACGTGCCGCGGAGCGGCTGGGCCCATGAGCCATGGCCGCTGAGCCTGCGCGTCCGGAGCCTGTGCTCCGCAACGGGAGAGGCCACAGCAGTGAGAGGCCCACGTACCGCAAAAAAAAAAAAGAATCCGCCTGCCAATGCAGGGGACACGGGTTTGAGCCCTGGCCCGGGAAGATCCCACATGCCGCGGAGCAACTAAGTCCGTGTGCCACAACTACTGAGCCTGCGCTCTAGAGCCTGTGAGCCACAACTACTGAGCCCACGTTCTGCAACTACTGAAGCCCGCACACCTAGAGCCCGTGCTCCACAACAAGAGAAGTCACAACAATAAGAAGCCCGCGCACCACAACGAAGTGTAGCCCCCGCTCGCATGCAGCAATGAAGACCCAACGCAGCCAAAAATCAATCAATCAATCAATCAAATCCTGTCCCTCTCCTTCTGCCAATGATTCCTGTTCAAAACACATCCCTAGCCCAAACTATCAGAGCCCTCTCTTCTAAAGGGAGGATCTAATTTTCTGATCAGCATATTCCTGGTAAGGACTCAATATCCAATAACAGTTCATTGAACAGCTCCTCTATAGAAAACATTAGGATTTTAAGGTGGAATTCCCAAAATTAATCTGCAATTCAGGTTGATCATTGAGTGCCTACCAGGTGCCAAGCACAGTCCCAGAGGCCGGGTAGGGTGAAGAATGAGGAGTATAATTATGAGAAAACACCATCCAGACTTCAAGGAGCTTAGAATTGAATTGGGGAGAATGACCATGTTTACACCTCAGAATGATGCAAGAAAAATTAACAAAGGCTAATCAAGGTGTAATTAAAGCTGGAGGCTTCACCAAGTAGGAGGCATTCTGGTTATCTGGGCAGGTGAGAAAGTAAAGGAGAGTCAAGACAAACACCAAGGAGAAGCAGTTCTCGAGCTGGGCATTGCAGAATGAGAGGTTTTAATGGGCAAAACATGAAGAATAAGAAATGGCACCCACAGCTAAGGGAATAGCATGATCAAGGGCACAGAGTCCCAAAGGTAAATTGTCAAAGCCAAGTGTGGCAAAGACATTGATTCTATGGGGGAAGGTGATGGGGAATCAGGCTTATGTGTTAATAATATCAGTCTTTCTTTTTAATTTTTATTTTATACTGGAGCATAGCTGATTAAGAATGTTGTGTTAGTTTCAGGTATGCAGTAACGTGATTCAGTTATACATATACATATATCTATTCTTTTTCAGATTCTTTTCCCATTTAGGTTATTACAGAATGTTGAGCAGAGTTCCCTATGTTATACAGTAGGTCCTTGTTGGTTATCTATTTTAAATATAGTGGTGTGTGTGTACATGTCAATCCCAAACTCCCAATCTATCCCTTCCCCCCGACCATTCCCCCTTGGTAACCATAAGTTTGTTCTCTAAGTCAGTGAGTCTGTTTTGGTTTTGTAAATAAGTTCATTTGTATCATTTTTTGTTTAGATTCCCCATATAAGCAATATCATATTTGTCTGACTTATTTCACTTAGTATGATAATCTCCAGGTCCATCTATGGTGCTGCAAATGGCATTATTTCATTCTTTTTTATGATAACACGTCCCATATGTCTTGAGTACCTATTGTCTTCTAGACTCTGCTGTAGATTTTATGAATAAAAACGAATCCCTGTTAAGATGTATCAAAGACTTAATTGTGTTAAGCTGTGCGCTAAAGCCTTGATATGATTTTGCATCACTGAGTGCATCAACTTTGGTACCGGTTAGAGACTTGTTTTCCTGCTCTGTTTCTGAGCAGATTTTTAACGCACTGGAAGATTCTCCAGGCAGGGCAAGTGGATGCATGACCTTTCCACCTTAGCGCCATACTTTGTTGGCTCTGTGACTCTGGACAAGTTACTCTCCCCTCCTGAAACTCAGTTTTCTCATCTATAAAATGAAATACAGTTAAATTAATGCCCTTGCAAGATGGTTGGGAAGAGTAAATAAGAGACTAGGTAAATGAAAAATACCCAGCACAGGGCCTGGCTTTGGTAAGCACCTAATAAACGCTTATTATTAGTATCATCATCATCATCATCATTATTATTATTATTGTTACACTACCACCACCAGCTTACTAAGGCTAGTATAACCACTTTAAGGACTTCACGGAGATTGAGAAAAATACTCCATTACATTGGTTTTCTACCACCTCCCATGTTCATCCTTTACCCATCATCTGCTAAAGTGTTGTGCCTGATGACTTGAACGGTACCTCCAACTCTAAAATGTCTATTTTCAATGCCCCATTCAAGTAGGCCCCTCCAGTAAGCCCTGACTGACCACCTGAGCCCACCAAGCTCGTCCCCTTTACCGACTGCCCAGCTGTTGCTCATCTCAGGCTGTTCACACTTTCATGTGAACTGGTCCAGGAGAAGGGCAGCTCATGCACATCCTCTGAGCCCTCAGATGGTCTTGGGGTGCAGGCGGGGGTGCCAGAGAGTCTCTGGCAGCCTGCGGGTCCATCCTGTACCCACCAACACACACCCTACCCATCAGCAGATCTCTCATCCTTCTTTTACCCATCTTCCTTCTCAAGTCCCACGTCAAGACTGAATTCCTGCTCCCAAGACCCCTTTCTTCTTGAAAACTTTATTGTTCTGAGGGAAACCTGTCCCAATCCATATTTCATTCTCTTAATTCAATATCTCTACATTTTCAGGAGTTTAGGGCTTTAAAATTTTTTTCATCAAGTGTTTAAATCAATTTCTCTCCTCTTTATTGATAGAAACTCAAGGCTGCTGATTAACTTTTCAATCAAAGCTGCCTACAACACACACATTGGTGTAGGCAACAACGATCGCAGCTTTCGCAGCAACTAAAGCAATCATTTAGCTGACTTCCTCTGCGTTTCTAGCTGTCCTTCTCGAAGCAGAGAAAACTCCAGGGTTGGCCTCCATTTCCTTGCTCTAAGTGTCTGGCGACAAAAGCTCTTTTACTGAACTTGAGTTTCCTGCTTGCATCTTGATTTGCTGAAATTTCTGGAACACACCTACTACATGCAGAGTTTGAGCCAGAAAGTTGCACATTTGAAGGAGTGGGGTGAAAAAAAGAAACAATAACACTTTTCTTTCTTTTTTTTCTTACTTTTGAAACATTTGCAAGGTTGATTAGTTCTGCACCCTGTCATAGAATCACAATCCCTTATGAGGTAGATAGAGATAGGTCTGTAGAATTTTGGGGGATGCCAGGTATCACTCAGGATGCTTCCCCAGAAATGCTAAAGCGAGTGTGAAGGAAAACAACAGTAACAACAACAACAACAACAACAATAATAGCTAGCATATATCCAGCACCTACTGGCTCTGCACTGAATCTGTCCACCTACGATTTCACATCCCTCTGTGTGTCAGGGTTATTATTCACCTCTTTTACAGTTGAGGAAATGAACCTGGAGATGTTAGGTAGCTTGTCGAGGGTCACATAACCAGTCAACGGAAGTCAAGGAGCTAATCGGGGCACCCTGACCCAGGAACCCACTCTCTTAAGATGAACTTACTGGGTCTGTCTTCTGCCTATATTCCACCAAGAACCCAGTGAGGGCAAGGGTGATAGCTTTGTCTCCTACAAGTCCTGCACACAGTAGGTGCCCAAAAATGTTCAAATCAGTGGTTCTTTCAATAAATATGTGTCTAATTGGGGCCAGACCAGTTCTAGATCCTGGGGATACAGTGGCAAATGAGGTAGCCAAGATCTCAGTCTTCATGGGGCTTAAGTCACAATGGGTGGAGAGCTCTGCTTTTAAAAAGTTTTTTAAATTTTTATATCGGAGCATAGTTGATTTACAATGTTGTGTCAGTTTCAGGTGTACAGCAAATTGGAGGGCTTTGCATTAATCCTTGGTTTGCTATGACAAACTCATGGCTTCAAGCACATTCTGTGGTTTTCCAGGGAGCAGTGTCATGAACCTCAGTCCACCTACATCCAGCCTGGGGAGCTGTAAGGGTGTCTTGTTCACAGCCCCTGAGCAGTTGCCCTGCATGTGACCTGATTTCTTTTCTTCCAGAATCTAGAATACAGAGATAAACTGATCCAGTTTAGGCAATGGTAGAGAGAGAAGCAGAAGGAAGTATCATCCTGGCCGTGAGATTGCAGGAAGGAGGGCCAGAGTTGGGGTCTCTGGATGCCAGAGAGTCTATCCCTCCTAATTTACAGTCTGACTGAGGAGTGTTTTTAACATATTTTGTTTGCCATCCACATCGAAATGTCTCTCTTGATTGTAAATTTCTGGAAGGTGAGACTGAGAATAGTTGTGATTAAGCAGAAGGTCCAGAGTAGCACTACTTCACTGTTCCTCCAGCAGACAGTCTACAGCCAGAATTCTATCATCCCTTTGGGATTGGGGGTAACTTAGTGACCCTTTCTGGAACTCAGCTTTTCCATCAGTAAAATGAGGGGGTTGACTCCAGGTTCCTTCACCAAGTAAGTGTTTGACTTTCTCCTGGGTCCTGTATCACATGCTCTGTATGTTCTATGATGCTTCAGTGATGGTGCCCAAGCTACCTTTGTTCATTTAACACCGAGTGTTGAATCTGGTTGGGACATGGGTGAGGCCAGGGCAATGGGAAAATGGCTGGCAGTGCATTGGTCTCCACTGGGAATGCTGGGATCCAGGAGCAAATCCTTTAGGTCTAAGGGAAGCAGTGACACACACTCCCCTTGAAAGGCACCCAGGCGAATCTTGCCACACCCTATCATATTACCTGCCCATTTCAACCCCAGGAGCCTTTTGTCAAGAAAGGTAAAGAAGAGCTTCTGAAGACAAGTTCTCCTTGACTCAAGTTTCCATCTTCACACTGATTTTATTTCTCATTATTTAATTTCCTTCTCATCAGACAGAATTAAATACCAAATACAATTCCCAGGGCTTCTAGAGTCCAATTGGCCCAATGCTTTGTTTCCAACTTATATAAAAGTTTAAGTTTCCACTTCCCCTGCTCAAATTTCTGCCAAAACAGTCATCACCAATGAAACTTTTGTAGATAATTAGCATATCACATATCTGTAATAAGCTAATAATGTATTTTTTGGATTGTGCTTCTCTGGTTAGCAGTCATTAATCACAAATATTATTCGTGTCATGTGAAATATTCCTGTTGATGGGTGTTTTTATGCTTGAAGGATTCCAGCTAAAAGTCTTCAGCAACAGATGGGGCCCCCCTGCCCCACCATGAGAGGTGAGATTGGATTGTGTCTTGTTGAACAAGGGTTAACCTTCAGGGGAAACAACATTAAGGGAAGTAATTATCCATTCACACTGAGCTGGCTACAAAGAAAGTGAGAAAATCACCTTCTCAGAACTCACATGAAAAACATAATGTAGTTAATATTAAATAAAGAGATTGGGCAACCTAGCCTCTTTTTACAGTGTGTTCTGAAGTGTCCTTGATCAGGGGCTGTTTTGTTTATGATTAATGAATGACTCACCTTGGGCTGTGTTCCGTTCAATGCATACCTCATTATGAATTTGAAGAGGTCATTTGTTCCTTGGATCTAAAATAAAAACCTTTTTGTACATTCAGAAGGTTACAAGTTTGATATTGGTACAAAATTAGCACAAAGAGCAGCGAGACATTTGCTTTGGGGTTGTTTGTTGTTATCATTTTTTTTTTTTTAAACTTTTGGAATTTGGAGAGAAATTCTAAGCTTGAGCTCTGATTTTTAAAGTAGATCCTAAAATTATGTGGCTTGGGCCCAACCTCCCTGTAGTAGCAGAACTGCCCTATGGGTGCTGGGAATGAGAAGGGCTTTGGGTAGTAGAACGAACACGGGCAAGGGATCTCATGCTGCTCTTTAAGGAGAATTCGAATGACACAAAAATCAATCAAAAGTAAACACAATCAGAGACTCAAGTACTTAGATAGGACCCGTTCTCTTCTTTCCACATGATCCACCAGACTCCCTTTTTAACACTTCTTTTCCTCTGTAAATGTTCCTCTGTGAAATGTTCATTCTGTCCATTTTAATTTACTGATAATTTCACTCATATTTAAATGTCAGGATGAGTAAAAATTTGCACTGTGATTTGCTAGACCCTACAAAACCCAAATCTGATGCCGTAGTTCATAACGGGGGGCAAAAAAAATTCAACACCTGTTTGTATTTGCAAGTTTCCTGGTAAATAAAACCCTCTGATAAGGAAATAAGTATGGTAACTCTTTATCATGATACCTACACACACACACACAATTACGTTTATCTGAGGAAGATAGATGGATGGTTAAACGGTATCCATTAATCAGTCTACAGGTATAGATTTTGTTTTTCCATGCAGATAAAGGCAAGGCGGGACCTCTATCTAAGAGAAGGAGCTCATGTGTTTGGAGCCCATAACCCCATGCTGGGCAGTGGGCACTTTCATAATCAGCATGGTTTCCAGCAGCACACACAGAAACGTGTGATTGACTATGTAGGAGCCCCACCACAGCTCAGTTAATGATCTTTCCACAGGGTATGTGTGTTCACTTGTGCATTCAAATGAGGACTTGTCACGCAGAAATAAAGGCACGCACAGGCACAGACCTTAGCGGTTGACTAAGGATACCGCTTCATGGTAGACATAGTTCACTAGTCACCTAACTAACTTTTTTTCAAGTCAAGTTATTTCTTTATGTGTGAGAGAAACTATGTCCTTTGATCACAGCCATTCAGATGGGATTAAATAACAGCAAATCTCAGGGACTGGAGTGTTACTCCAGGCTCTGTCACCAAATAGCTTGGCCAGGCCATTTCTCCCATCTGGGTTCCAGGACCATTGATATAAAATAAGGGCTTGGGACTAGACTAGCTTGGGACTAGATTCCTTACCATCACTGTTCTACTTTTTTTTTTTCTAGAATGATGTCCCTCTGGTTAGTATGCTATGATTCTGTTCCAGAAACAAATATATGAATAGACAATATAAGGTAGGAGGTACCTCCACTGCAAAATGTCCTTTCCATGAAATTCTCTTTCTCTTTCTCAAATTAAGTTCAGAAGATCAATGTGTCATCCTTCTCCATAACCTCCATTTGCCTCTTAGGTGTGAGAGCACCAACCAAACACGAAATACCTTCAGGTTCTGTTGATGACTATCGTTAAGTACCTTCACGACCCCGCAGCAGACTGGCCACTTCAGCAGCAACAAACAAATATACGAATTTTACAACTAAAACTAGAGGTCTCTTTTATCTTCTGACTTCAACAGTGAAGATATAATGCCTGGAATCATATGACTTCTAAGGGGAACAACAAGCACCATCTCCTTATAGATATTTTAATACAACTTGGCAATTTCCAAAACAAAGTAAACTTCCAAGAAATTTCACAAAATTCCTTAGGAAAGCTTCCTCCAATTACCATAAAACATTTTTTTAAAGATTCAGGATCCAAACAGCAGTAATGATAAGTTATCTAATGCATTACAAAATTAGACAGAGGATTTGGATGGGCAAAGATTTTTTTCTTTTAGATTATTACTCCACACTCTTTAAAAAACCCACCAATTTGAAAAAAATGGAAAAGGAGCCAGAAGTTTGTGAGTCAGTTTTATTATATACCACACTGGTAGCCATTATCTATGTGTTTTAATTTGAAGACTAATTACACTTGGAAATACTAAAGCAACAAACAAGCAAAAATCCTCTGATTTTAAGACAAAGACTGTGTGTGTGTGTGTGTGTGTGTGTGTGTGTGTGCGCGCGCGCGCGTGTTTCATCTTCCTAATCACAAGATACCTGCTGTACGTCCAGAAACCCCACCCAGGAACTTTCTCTTACATCTCATTGCCACAACTTCCTCCTGTCCCAGAGACCCCAAGGACCATCACTGCAAGGTCCCCATGAAGAAGGAGGAGAGCTCAGCTGTCCGTCTGTATAGGCTATACTTGTATGGTATCACACTGATAATGAGTGACAGTCAACTCTCAAGTGATGCTTGATGATATTTCTTACTTTTATCTACACTAATGAGCTATGTAATATGCTTATTTCCTGGGAATCCCAAGCCTAAGTTCTGGACACTTTTCTCCTTAAAGGGTCTACTTTACTTGTTATGAGGGTTCAGATGTATAAGATTAGAATAACTGATCTTACCTGCTTTAATGCACAGAAGACTGAATGACCCACTAGCTTTCTCCTAAATGCTTCCCCTGCCTCCTTCTTCCTGACTGTGAGAAGGAAACCATGTCATCTTAACATGAAAATGCCTGTGGAATATGATTTGCGTTGACTGTGCATCGTATGGGAGAGAAGACAAACTCAGCCCACTCACACTGTAAGGTTAGAGTGAGGAGTTGGGAGCCATGAATTCCTTCATTTAAACTGGTTTATCTCCATGGAAGATGCTTGCTGCTTTTTCCAATCTGCATTTATTTCAGCTTTTTGCTAATAACACACCACTTTTCTTTTGTACAAGTAAACTACCTTCTTCATAGTCCATGGAGTTCAGGGTGAATAACCCCATCTCCACGCTTCAAAGGTGACAAGCGACCTGAACCTGGCCAATCAATCAGTGCACAGCTCTCTCTCCAAAGAGACTGGTTCAGGGAGTGTCTTAGTCATTCGGGCTACTATATCAAAATGCCACAAATGGGTTGGTTGACTTATAAACAACAGACGTGTATTCCTCACAGTTCAGGAGGGTGGAAGTCTGAGATCAGGATGCCAGCATGGTTAAGTTCTAGTGAGAGCCCTCTTCTGAGTTTCAGACTGCTGACTTCTTCTTGTATCCGCACATGGCCCAGAGCAGAGATTGGAAGCAAGCTTTCTCATGATGCTTATAAGGGCACTAATCCTATTCATGAGGGCTTCACCCTCATCATCTAATCTTAATCACTTCTTAAAGGCCCCACCTCCTAATACCATTACATTGGAAGGGGATAGTGTTTCCTTATATGAATTTGTAAGGGGACAAACATTCAGTCCACAACAGAGAGGTCATGCTATTATGATAAACCAAAGAGAACTTTTCATGGACCTTTGCTGACACCATAGATGACAGATGCCCTTTCTCTTCTGGGGATGCTAGACTCGTATATTGTAATATGACCTGCATCTTCTGCCACTGACTGTTAGAGTTAGAGAGACTGACTGATGACAGAACACAGGGAAACAGAGAAGAGAAAAGCAGAAAGGGGAGAGAGAGAGAGAGAATTCTGATGATGCCATTTTAGCATCTGAATCCTCCCTTTATTGCCTCATCTATTCAGTGATACGTACCCCCAAAATTTGTTTTTGTTTCTTAACATAAGTCAACTTAAGTTAAATTTCTGGTCACTTGCAATTGAAATGATCCTAAAGGATATCTAACAATCATAATCATGCCTTACTGGTATGTGTGGTGCTTTATGGTTAACAAAACACTCACACATTTTTTTCTCATTTAATCTTCACTGTGAACCTATAAAGGAGGTAGTATCATCCCAGTGCTTACAGGGGACACATAGACTAGCTCAGAACTTGATGTCTTCATTCTACTCACTCTGAGTGGTTATTGAGTTCTCGGTGTGTACAAGGCTCTGTGTTGAGTGCTTGGGGGGGTAGTAAACAAGTCAGATGCCACCCTGTCTTCAGGTGACCCCAGTCTAGTTGGAGAGCTGACAATAATCACCAATTAAACAATTCACTGTCAGAATCCCCCTGAGTACACGCAATAAAGAAGCAGTACAGAAAAGTCTAAGCGGTCAAAGGACATATGCTGAGGACTTTACAATTAAACTGAACTCAAAAAGATAAATTAAGAAGGGTAAGTGGAAAGAGAATTCCAGGTAGATAGAAGAGCAGATGCAAAGAACCTGGGGCAGGAACAAGTACGGCACATTGGAGGAACTCAGAGATGTCCCGCGTGGCTGGAGCAAAGAGAAAAGCAGGAGAGAATCATGGGAACAGACTGGGAAGTAGGCAGAACAAGGGCATGCTTAGCCTGTGGGTCATAGTAAGAATTTTGATCTTCATGTTTATGCATAGACAGCAAGGGTTTTTAAGAAGAGGTGTGACATAATCTTACCTTTATTATAAAGATAACACTTTATAATGTGAAGAATGTATCAGAGAAGTAAGAGTGGATCTGGGGAGAAGTTAAAAATGCCTGGCATAGGATATGGAACTTAAAAAATATTTCTACTAAATGAGCTTAGTCACTTTCCTGGGACCAGAGAGCCAGTAAGTGTCAGAGCCAGATGGGGTCCATAGAGTGAGCCCAAAGCCAGGTTCTTAATCACTGTGCAATAAGGAACATAAACTAAAAGACATTTTCTACAGTAGAATTATTAGAATATTCTTTGATTATTAACAACTTGGCAATTGGCTCTTTCAAACTTTTCCATTTGGTTCCCCCCACCATTTTTTAGTAATAGTTGCCCAATTCTTCAATGTGGTTCAAGCAAAAATCCACTTGCTATTTGTGTGTCAAAGTTCAAACACTCCATATTGTGTCATCACTTTTCAAAAATGTGTGACCAAGAACACTTAGCAAATTCCAGAAACCTTTGAACCTCAGTTTGTTGAATATCGTAGTTTATGTTTTCTCTAATTTGTTCTGAACCATTTGTACCTGGAATTATTAATCTATAACCAAACACAGCTCTGGCAACCTTCCCCCCAACACACACAGCGGTGATGACGGGAACATGACCAAATCCATTATCTTTTCTTTGAATTCTGTCAATATATTTATTTCACATCTTTATTCTGGCTTCTTTTTCCCTTTGTATTTCATGGAAAAACTTTCCAGATAAGATCAGAACTGCTTTGTCATTCATCAGCTGTAATCAAGTCTGACTCAAGAGCAGAGTTCAAAAACATATTTTTTTCCACACTCAGATGCAAAAAAGCCAAAACAACAAAATTGTGGGCCACAGCTGTCTGCCTTTATATTTGTGCATGTAAATGTATTAGATACCCCTTTGGTGGATTCACAGTGTAAATTAATAGACATTCATGGAGGCTGGAATGTAGGTGAACTACTGACATTGAACTTGAGGAATCTGGAAGGTTAGTTCCTAGAAGGCAAAGTCTGAGTGTCCCACAGAGCAAGCAGCAGAGTGGGTAGATGCCCTCATGCCAGGCTCTAAGAAAATACTGTGTCCCCCCTCAGGGGCTCTGTACACTTGCCCCTCTACTTCATCATCTGCACAATTTGAACAACAATGGTCCAGACCTCATATGGGTTCGTTCTATATTTAGTCAATGAGTATTTATTGAGTACCTACTGTGTACCAGGTGCTTTCACTGGCACTGGGGTACTGAGTCCGCATTATCCTGGAGCTGACATTCTCATAGGAGACAGAGATAAGCAAATGGATCAAACAATGATTATGAATGGTGATAACCCTATGGCTTTAAAAATGAAACAAAATAATGGGAAGAGAAGTGAATGGGGACTTTAGTTCGATTCTAGATAGGTCTCCAGATAGGTTTGCTACCTAAAAAGTTGGCACTTGAACTCAGCCATTGAAGAGAAGAAAGAACTAACCACACAAAGATCTAAGGGAGGGAAGACAACATAGAAGAAATAGCCAAGTTCCATTTGTGAAATGAAAAAGGCCACAGCCCTGAAGCAAAGAAGGTGGATAAGAGGGAGATGATACAGGTGATGGTGGGAAGGTAGGCAGGGCCAAAATCATGTGGGACCTTGAGGGCTATGTGAGGAATTTGAACTTTGGTCCAATGCAATGAGAAATCACTCGTGTGCTTTAACCAGGGAGTGAAATGATCTGATTAATGATAGTGGAGAGGCGGCCTCCCAGTTCTCTTTGTCAGTCGTGATTTTCAACCTGTAGCTCGTATGGCATAAGGTACCCAAAAGAAAGTGGATCATGATCCAATATGGCTTCCAAAATATTGGGAGTTTGTGAGTGGGGTGTGCCATTGTGTGCAGAGATCCTGACAGAAACCTGCCTCCGAGGTGATGCCTTGGATTCTCCTCAGCCCTACTAACCAGGACATGTTCAGCTTCTGTGAATAAAAGCTCTCAAATGCAGTTCTCTGGATGGTCCAGAACCGATATGACACTACAATGATGTCAGGGACACAAACTTTCTCTCTTTTCCTATTGTCCTGCCAACCTCAACATGCAGCTGCCTTCTCAGTGACGACAATAGCTGTCAGCTGCCATCCCGGTTTCTGTCACCACGGCTACACTTCAGCCAGAGAAAGGGGGGAAGGGGAAAGGAAAGAGAACACTCGTTCCTTTTAGTGTCACCACATGGAAGTCACATACCTCATTTCCACTCATTTTCCATTGACCAGAACCTACTGGTGTGGCCAAGCCTAGCTTCAAGGGAAGCTGAGAAAGGTAGTTTTCAGCTGAGCAACGTTGTACCAAGATAAAACGTTTCTTATTATAAAAGGAAATAAGGGTTTCCCTGGTGGCGCAGTGGTTGAGAGTCCGCCTGCCGATTCAGGGGACGCGGGTTCGTGCCCCGGTCCAGGAAGATCCCACATGCTGCGGAGCGGCTGGGCCCGTGGGCCATGGCCGCTGGGTCTGTGCATCCGGAGCCTGTGCTCCACGACGGGAGAGGCCACAGCAGTGAGAGGCCCGCATACCGTAAAAACAACAACAACAGCAAAAAAAAAAAACAAAAAAAAACAAGGAAATAAGAGGGACCCAGTGCCAAAGCAGCTGGAATTGCCTTCAGCCCTTGGAGAACCAGCTTTGTTAAAAGAAGTTCTGTGCCCAGAGGACTCATTAATAAAATAAACAATAATCATAAATAATTAATAAAAATAACTAAGTAATCGAGACATCACCATATATTGATAATTCTTCCCTACACAATCCTCACTCTGTGCCACATGCAAACAGCAGGGTTTTTTTTTAATTAAAAAAAAATACTGAACAAACATGTTACTGTTCATCTGCCTCTCTTGGGGCCTGCTCTTTGAGCTGTTTTCCTAGAAATGGAGATAGATTTGTACTGTTTTATTTCTATTTCGTTATCTGGTCCCCTTTCCTTTGTGATTAGTGGCATGCAATTTCAAGTCAGCTTGTTTGGGTGCAGAGTGTCCTTTTGCATATTAAACAAAATAATTTTAAATCATTCACTATTAATTTGTAACTTTAAAAATCATTGTTATAACTGTGTTAACAAACATTTACCCCATGGCCCTGTTTGGTGTGTCATCTTAATATTATTACCAAGATCATCTTCTTAGTCCATTCAAAAAGTTTTGAGTACTTAGCTTATGTAGGTAGTGTACTGACGGTTGAAAGTTATTCCCTGGTTATATTTGAATAGATAAAACAAGGTTGTGATTATGAGGTATCAAGAGAATCAGGATTTTAGCAATTAATCTGTAGGTTCAATGAACATTGGTGAATATTAGAGGAATTCAGTTGTATGACTGCAAGAGAATTGGAGTTGAAGTCAAGAGATCAACATGCTGGCTGTGCCAATGACTTCCCATGTGATCTTAAATTATTTTCCTTTCCTAGCACTCCAGTCCCTCATCTGTGAAATGAGAAACGGACCCTAACCTGCTTTGGCCAATGCCTGGCATAGTGTTGCCCATCCCACACCTCTTCCCCGTGCAGACATCACTAATCAATCACTGTGTTTCTCTCTAGCCTCACATTTCTCTCAACACACTCCTCCTTCTACCATAGTTGGACCAAAAGGTGAAAACTTTTTGTCATCCCTGAGTTATACAGCTTCTTAGACCTCTTCCAGCATTAACATATTAGAATCTGATAAAGTAAAAAGCAAAGCAAAACCAAAAAATATGTTGAACTAATACACTAATCTGACAATTTGCAATGTGCAATGTTTGTCCTTGAATATGAAACAGTGAAGCTTTCTGGCCTTTACTAATGAAAAAAGACGGATCATATATTTTGGAAAGAATGATGTACCATCTTCTTCACCTTAAAGTCAGAAGAGGTTAAGAATATAAATGCAAATTACATGCACGTGTACTTTAGGGACCTTCCTATTTCAGATGGCTGACTTCAGCTTCTGGGGAAATATAGAAGATAACTTCAAATCTGTATTTCCCAGGAGTTAACTTTGAAAGTTTTGAAGAGCCTTCAAAACGGAAATTGCCACCTTCCATAACAAAATAAAACTTGGGTTTTTCAAGTTAGTATTGAAGGAAGCATCTCCACGTGAGGATGGAGAGTGAAACTTGGCAGCTGTGACTCTTAGGCCTGAGAACCACCTTTCCCTGTGGCTGCCCCCGGGTGCTAGTGTAACCCCCACTCTGGCCCATGGTGAGGTGAAAGGGGTGCCACTGATCACTACTGCTGTCCACCCACTGGGAGCACCAACCCTTCCCTTAATCCCTCATAGCATTAAGATGAGGTGGGAGGAACAAACACAGAGAACCATGGAATAAGTCTGCATGGCTTGTTCAGTTTGGCAAGTTCTCACTTTGGGCAGCTCCTCTGACCTGCTTCCAGGTGCCAGGGACCATCCTGGGTGTTTCTCCCCAAGGAGCACCATCCAGTACCTTGTCAGAGCTCTCCAAAATAGTCCGTACCAACCAGATCAAGGCCAAAGACAGACTAGAGTTCCTGCTCCTGGGGATTCCTCTTCGATTCCTTTTTTTCTGTCCTAGGATCTCCCTGGATGAGTGACAGTGAGAATGCCCATCTCTTCCAAGAGGCCTACACAGGCCCACAGAGTCTATCCCACGTGAAAACCCATGTATTTAAGACTGATGGAGACCCTTTAAGTAAGAGGGATTATGGTATGTTGGACGATGCTTTTAAAGATGAGTTCCTGAAATCCTTTATCTTCCTAAAAGCAGAGCCTCTTGCAAAAGAACTCAGTTACCATAAATCCCCTCTCTAGAAGCAGTTCTAGCCTTCTTTGAGAGGAAATGTCAGCATCACACCCAAACTGATACTATCACAAGTCTATCATATCTCCTGTCTCTTCTCCTAAGGGTCCATTTATCTTTCCACCCTCTTCCCTTTTCTCTATTAAATTAGGTATTTAGGCCCCAAATTCTCACCACCCCTTTGAATTACTCAACACTGAGTTCTCTCACATGGACATGCTGTGCATATTAATAAATTTGTATGTTTTTCTCTATATTGTAAGTTTAATTTGCAGACCCCCAGAGACTAAACTTAAGAGGGAGGGGAAAAATGTTTCATGCCTTCTACTAATAAGCTCCCAAGTGATGCCAATGATTCTTATCCTAGAACTACACTTTGAGTAGTCATGGCTTAGGACATGTGCTCTGATATGGATAAGGGGAAAACTACAGTGCAGGTCTATCCAAAGAACATAGAATCAGATGTCCTTAACCCATATCTGAGGCTGTCCAAACTACTTCACTCTCCTACATCTGGGACTCAGAAAGACCCAGAGCTAGGACCAGAGAAAGAAGAGCACAGAGGATGCATTGAGCAGTAAAGTCCAAGACCAGCCCCCAAGTACCAAGATCTAGGAGTCCAGAACTAAGAGACCAGTCACCAGAGCCACTCTCAAAAAGGAATTCGATACCCCAGTGCACTACTGCAGAGGGTGACAGGCTGCTGAAGGGTTTTAGAAACATATCAGCTGCTGAAGTAAGGAAGAGCCTGGAGAGGAAAAGGTTTGTGTGTAGCGTCGCCAGATTGAACAAATAAAAATATGGGACACTCGGTTAAATTTAAATTTCAGATGCAAATATATTTTAGTATAAATATGTCCCACATAATGTTTGGACATACTTATACTAAAAAGTTATTCATCTTTTAATCTGAAATGCAAATAAACTGGGTACCCTATATTTTATCTGGCAAGCCTACTTAAGTGGGGTGTGGGATAGCTTCAAGTTCTTGAGGATTGGCACGAGGCAGTCTTCCCCTGCATGTGAGAATCAGCTGGGAAGCTTTGAAAACAATGCTGTTGCCTGGGTCCCACCTCCAGAGAGTCTGATATCATTGTTCTGGGGTTCAGTCTGTGCTGGGATGTCTAGACACTCCACAGGTGATTTGAAGGTACAACGAAGGTTGATAACCACTGGATTAGACTGACATAATCCAGAGTCAGGTAGTGGAACTAGAGCCATTGAGGGGCCATTAGAGACAGAAGAATTTTAGCTCTTCCTGTGAACTTTCAAACAAGAAAGGTCCAGTGGCCTCAATAAGTAATGAGCCTCCTGTCATGTGCAGTGTGCAAGCAGTGGCTTGGTGTTCTAAAGGCAATTTGTTTTCAGAGGGAACTCCAGGATCAGAGGGAGTATAGATTTGATTGCTGGGAGGGTGGGGTAGGACTGGAGGAGGTAGTGGGTGAAATGATTGTTACAGCCTCTCCAATTTTGAAATTTCAGGATTGCTTTATTTGTTAGATTAAAAAAAAAAATAAACGTGTCACACGATGATCCACAAAGACACGCCAAAAAAGAAAATTAGTGCATGCAAAAAAATGGTGACATCTGAGCAAAGTCTGTAGTCTAGTTAATCGCATTATGCCAATAATTTCCTGGTTTTCATAATGCATTGTAGATGTCACCATGAGGGGAAGCTGGGTCCTGGGCCCAGCTGACCTCCCTGTACTATTTTTGCAACTTCTTGGGAGTCTGTGATCATTTCAAAATAGAAAGTTGAAAATAAATGAATTAATTAGATCGCACTGAACAACTCTTCTTCCATGAAGCCTGAACCACGCAAGGCAGCAAGATGAGTCTAACAAGATATGAAGGCTCCCCACTGGAGAGGTGTGAAACCTGCCTCTGTCCCTCTCACACACCCCTGAGCAGGGATATCCTCCTCTTTTGGATTCTCTGGGCGTCAAGGCAGACGGGGGAACCAGAGCCCTTCCAGAGTGTATGTTTACAAACAGAAACAGGGCCAGTGGGGTCACACTGAAAATAAAGCCACCCAAGCTTTTCCAGTGTTCATCGAAGGCGGGGGGGCAATACCATTTTCCCTCTGGTCAAAATGAATTCATCATATTTCAGCTTTCACTAGCAATACAAAGAACGAAGAATAAAAATGAAAGCCCAAACTGAGTCAAGATGAGGTAACAGCAGGGGCCTGCAGTGACTCTGTGCGTGGCTGTTGAGTTGTGTGTGTATTTTTAGATAACAACTTATATTCTGCACGTGGTAATTAGGGCCCCAAGGGGGTTGTGGATTTTTTTCAAGGTTGGCAAGGGTCAGGAGGGAGCAGCTAACATTCCCACACATCTGGGGCAAACAGATACTCCAATTTCCTGTCAGCACCGCTGGTTTCTTGCGGAATTACTGGCTAAGTAAATGATTGTTATAAGACTATGAAGATTCGGTCAATCGAATTAACCCCTTTCGTCCATCGCCTCCCTCCCCCCACCCAAACGGTTCACTTCATTTGCCTAAACTCGGTGGCTTTTGAAAATGTCTTCAAGCTTGAAGGCACCAGCCTTCCTCACATTGGCCGGGTGTAACCTGAGCGGGAACCCAGGGCCCCAATTGTTTTGCTAATCAAGATTATTGCCCCATTGAGATGTGGCCGCACAGCCCGGCTGACAAAATTTGTCAGTTTCCCATGAAATAGTTCTGTCAGTTTAGCCCCCGTTGCTGGCAACTATTAACATATAAATGAAGTTTCTCCCTCCTCTGCTCCCCCTTTCTCCCTACCCCTCAGCCACTCACCCTAATGGATGCACGGAAAATATAAACACACACCCTCCCGCTCCCAGCTCCCGATTCCTCCTGTGCTTAAATCAAACTAGCTTCTTTTGCTCCGGTGCCTGGAAATCCTGTGGGCCATGAAGGCTCCAAAAGAAAGGGGGCTGGGAGGAGCTGAGTTGCACAAAACTACTTTTAAGGCACGAAACTGCCAGGCCCTAGTCCCCCGCTGATGGCAACAGACAACTGGCTGGGCCAGTGACAGTACACATGGCCATCTGAATGCCAGGGCAGACCTCCAAGGCAGCCCTCAGGGACAGAGTGGCAAAGTGGAACACAGGCTTTGAAAGCGTGATCTTACTCAGGGGTCAGACACCCAAGATCTCTCGTGCTAGCTTCGCTGCCTGACAGCAGGACCAGGGCTGGGTGGCAACTCAGAGGTCCCGCACCCCCATGACTTGCTGGCCCGTCTCACACTGGATTCTGGGACTAGGGTGGGGCTGGGCTGGGGCCTGGGTTGAGCTTGACTTTACTTCTTCACCTTAAAATCAGGACTGGCTTCCCCACAGTGTGGCTTGGGTTCTTAGCTGAGCTAAAAGAAGAAAGGAAATAAAGTCCTGGTCTTCCTATTTCTTCTGGGATGGAGTTAGAACCATAGGGAGGAGACCAAAGCATATATATATATATATATATATATATATATATAGTATATATAATAACATATATGTGTGTATCATCTCAAACACTGGTAAAATTGAATTCACAATGCCAAAATGAATGAATTATTTATGTACCCATGTGTATATATGTATGTATGCATATGCATATATACACATGTATATAATATCTCAAGCATTCTGGTAAAAATAAATTGTATATACATATGTAAATTCAAAACCCTATATAGTTATATATATTATGTATGTATATATATACATGTACATATGTATAATACACACATACACACACACATAAATCTTCAAGTCAACAATATTAGCCATCTGGTGCTAAATTTGTTTAGTTCTGGAAAGAAAGCTCTGCCAGGAGCCTCGTGTGGTTAGAGGAGAGCCCAAGATGCTGATACTCCGATGCATAGACTTTACAAGGTAGAGATCTACACAGAGGGACCCTTCAATCATGATTTGTTCCCGCTATCTGGGAAACAAGCAGATTATGCTTTTGTGGCTGGCGGGGACAATGCTGTGACCGAGCCTCCCTTCCCCCACCTCCAAATTGCATCAGTTTCCCAATCTTCCTGCCAGCTGGGAAAAGGTACTGGTGAGTAAATGGTCCCCAAGGAAGCCCACCAGGAAGAACCCTGAGGCTGGTAGAGCTGAACTAGTCTTTGCCTTTGATCGGGACCGGAGAATGCTTTCCCCACAAGCCAAACTGCGGAGATGCAGTGAATCTGTGGGGCTTCCCAGTCAGGAAGGCCTGGGTTGAAATGTTTTCTTTTTTTTTTTTTTTTTTTTGCAGTACGCGGGCCCCTCACTGCTGTGGCCTCTCCCGTTCCGCAGCACAGGCTCCGGACGCACAGGCTCAGCGGCCATGGCTCACGGGCCCAGCCGCTCCGCGGCATGTGGGATCTTCCCAGACCGGGGCACGAACCTGTGTCCCCTGCATCGGCAGGCGGACTCCCAACCACTGCGCCACCAGGGAAGCCCTGAAATGTTTTCTTTAAGCCCGGGCACTTAGCTAATAGTCAAACACTGAGACTTGTTTTTGGAATGGGAAATCATTTGTAGTTTATTTGATGTGACTTTGAAATTTTTCTCCTGAGAAAGTAGGAAAGTAATCCAAAAGGTTTCACCGTTAAATCTGTAAAAATTAGTCCTTCAATAAATATAGTTTAAACATTAAAGGTTCAACATCAGGCTGCCCAGATTCCCAGTGTTACTGGACTCACTAGCTGTGTGACTTTTGGGGAGTTATTTAACCTCTCTGTTACTTAATCTCTCTGTTATTTAACCTCCTCTTCAAAATAAGAATATTAAAGCTACCTATTCATTCTTAGGTCATGAAGAATATACAAGATTATGTTTACAAAGTGCTTGGATAGTGTCTGGCATATGGTAAGTGCTATGTGTTTGTTAAATAAGGCAATGTCTAGAAAGAATTCAATAACACTCCTTGTATACATTGATTTATTGTATGATCACTTTCTGCTTATAAACAACAAGAACATTTAAATTTCTTGGTAATGACCTACGGTTTTCTTTCAAAATATATTTATTTAAGTAAAATATGGAGTCAATTTAATGAAAGATACTAAATAAATCATAGTACAGGGAAAAGGCAGATGTGATAAAAACATAAAGATGGTAGAGAAATGACTAAAGTTTAAAAAAACACTATTATAAGTGATTAGACTTGGGGCAAATTCTCAGATGTTTATCTCAAAGACAACCAAAATGTGCAAGGGGACTCTTTAGTTCTCTGTTAGCTTTGTCCCCATAACTTTGAATTTTTACATGAAACTTGGGATTAGGCTTTGTTATGGACTGAGTTGTGTCCCCCAAATTCATATGTGTAGCCCTAACCCCCAAAGGGACCTTAGGAGACAGGTCCTTTAAGAAGGTGATTAAGGTTATACGAGGTCATAAAGGGTGGGACCCTAATTCAGTAAGACTGGTGCCCTTACAAGAAGAGGAAGGAACATGTAGGAAAGGCCAAGTGAGGATACAGGGAGAAGGCAATTACCTGAAAGCCAAAAAAAAAAAGCCTCAAGAAAAACCAAGTCTCCGAACACCTCAATTTTGGACTCCCAGTCTCCAAATCCATGAGAAAATACATTTTTGTCATTTAAGCCACTCAGTCTGGTTTTTTTTATGACAGCCTGAGCAGGCTAATACAGGCTTATATGGATGAAGGGAAGAGCTTTTTTTCAGAAAGTTCATTTTCCTATATTTAATCTGAATTCAAAAAAACCCAAAAAACAAAAAAACACAGCAAGAAATAAGTGTGTATCAGAGATAACCACACAATTTCCAGCCCTTCTCAACTATAACGGCACAATTAAAAATGGTGGCTAAAATGGGGCTTCCCTGGTGGCGCAGTGGTTGAGAGTCCGCCTGCCGATGCAGGGGACACGGGTTCGTGCCCCGGTCCGGGAAGATCCCACATGCCGCGGAGCGGCTGGGCCCGTGAGCCATGGCCGCTGAGCCTGCGCGTCCGGAGCCTGTGCTCCGCAACGGGAGAGGCCACAGCAGTGAGGGGCCCGTGTACTGCAAAAAAAGAAAAAAGAAAAAAGGCTAAAATGTATTGGGTACTAAACTGGATTGTTCACTGTCAGGGCTACACATAGCATGTGAGTAATATCACTTGATTCTCACTACAGATCCAGGAAGAAAATTCTAGACGTGTGAAAACTACAGCTCGCGGAGTCTGACAATCTGCCAGCATCCCTTATGAAGAAAGTTCAGAAATGTAGGCTGAACTCGGGTCTTTCAATCCCCGTGGCATTCTGTTGGCACAATTTTCTACATTCAGGAGACTTTCCGAAGGCTGCTGACAAGGAGTCAGGGGAACAGCCGAGCCGAACCTCCAAGGGAGGCTGCTCAAGCCCGCTGGAGGGCTGATGGGTTCTGGGAAGGGCCCCTCGCCCCCCCAGAGGACCACACTTTCATGACCTGGGTCATTTTCTAAAATAGTTTCATTTTAAAAATGAACATGGGCTCTCCTGGAAGCAGCCAACATTGGCAGAGATTAAATAATTAGCATTTCAAAGTGTTCATCTCATTTTCCCCTTTGCCAGGGTGAGAACCAATGCAGGACAAAAATGAGCTCTTCTTTTTTCCTGCCTCAGCCTGGGAGGGATCTTCCCAGAAGAAACACCACCGGCCCATTGCTGCAGCTGGCTCCCCAGAGCCGGTCCCATCTGAAGGCTGGTCCCATCCTGGTCAGGGCAGCCCCCATGACAACGCAGTGAGGGATGGCTTATTAACACCATGACTCAGCCCTTCCCAACAGACCCGGGGGTCAACCCTGGGACATTGCTTACGGGAATTAATGAGAGCACGATGCTGGTAATTTTGGCATTTGCAGATTACGTTTAAATTTTTAGAAGTCCCTTTATGGAGCTGAAGAATAGCGCCAACACACCCATGTAATAAAGGAAGGAGATTGATCTGAGTTAACAGAGAGGCCCAGAGCTGTACCATTGGGCACAGCGGCCACTAGCTACATGTGGCTATGAACACTCACAGAGGGGCAGGGGTACATGGGCACTTTGTGATGTGCTATCACAAGTGTAAAGTAATCAGCGGATTTCAAAGACTGAGTGTAAAGAAAGGTCAAATGTCTCATCACCTTGTCACTATCTTTTTATATTGATTACATATTGAAATGATTATAGTTTGGATATATTAGCTTAAATAAAGCATATGATTAAAATGAATTCCACCTGTTTATTTCTTTTTGCATTTGTGGCTACTGTAAAGGGCTTCCGCCTCTCTAAATCTTTCTAATTCATCACCTTCTTTTTTTTTTTTTTTTTGCGGTACGCGGGCCTCTCACTGTTGCGGCCTCTCCCATTGCGCAGCACAGGCTCCCGACGCGCAGGCTCAGCGGCCATGGCTCATGGGCCCAGCCGCTCCGCGGCATGTGGGATCTTCCCGGACCGGGGCACGGACCTGTGTCCCCTGCATCGGCAGGCGGACTCCCAACCACTGTGCCACCAGGGAAGCCCTCATCACCTTCTTTTACCCTCTCTCTGGCCCCTGTCACCATCTGAAATTCTCTGATTTAAATATTTGTTTGCTCCTAGGTTTCTGTTTCCCCTACCTGAATGTAAGGTCCCTGAAGACGGGGCTCTCTATCTAATCCATTGCTTTAGCTCTAGCGCTCAGAGCCAGGCACCAGATAAGCGTTCAATATATATGTCTAGGTTGCATGAAGGAGGAAAGGGAGCATAAGTAGGAGGAACTCCGTGCTCTGAGCTTCTAGATTGCAGGAAATTTATCGTGATTACCTTTTCATCCCCAGGCAGACACATAGGAGGTGCCCAGTAAATGTTTAATGCATGAACAACCATTGAAACTCATTTTTTGTAGTGTAGAAGTCTAAAATGAGCTAACTTTCTCAAACAAGGGACCATTCTGGCCTTGGCTAAATAATGTTCTTTTCTCTCTGTCTGGTCCTCTTAATGGCCTCCTTTTCACGACAAGAAAACATCCATATTTCACCAGTAAGATCTGGCTTTGGCAGTCCAGCTGGATGGGAGAAGAGCACGATAATACAAATCGCTGTGTATATAGTAGTTTTAAAAATATTTATTTATATATTTGGTTGCACCGGGTCTTAGTTGCAGCAGGCGGGCTCCTTAGTTGCAGTTTGCCGGCTCCTTAGTTGTGGCATACGAACTCTTAGTTGCAGCATGCATGTGGGATCTAGTTCCCTGACCAGGGATTGAACCCAGGCCCCCTGCACTGTGCCACAAGGGAAGTCCCTATAGTACTTTATATTTTGGTAGGTACATTCATGTACTCTAGCATTTCATTTGACACTCAAAATTACTTTGTAAAGTAAGAGCAGCAGACATTAGCATCCCGTTTAACAAAAGAGGAAACAAGTTTGGAGAGGTTGCCCAAGCCTCTTGGCTTGCCTGTAGTAAGCAGCTGGCAGAGCTAAAATTCGGGCCCAGAACTTTCAATTCCTCCTTCAGGGCTTTTTTTTAAGGCTCTTCTGCCTAGAATCCAATAGACCACTTTCTGACAAACATAAGAAAACAAGGTCTCTTCCATTAACCATAACTCTGTCCAAAACCCTTCAATGACTCTCTGTTACAGATAAAATCCAAACCACTTATCCCAGTATGGGAAGCTTTCTGCAATCTTTCCTTTCCAGCCTTATCTCCTGTTAGTGACCCCTTCCCCTACATACACCCATGTGCTCATATATATAAACCCTCACATCTCAACTTGCCCCGAGTGTGCCTTGTACTTTCCCACCAACTGTCATTTCCACTCCATTTGCCCCACCAGGGCTGCCTTCCCCCAAATGCATTCACATTCTTTTCTTCCAATTTCCAGCCTTGTCCATTAGCCCCTCCAGGCCACATCCCTGCTTTCCTTCTACCATTTTTCTTTTTTGCCAGTGTCTGGAAACTTAAGCCTAGTGCTCCTTATCGAGCCATTAATAGTCCAGACGACCTGCCCAGTGCCTCGTTCACAGAGCCTTCACTCACGCATACTGGGCATTTGAGGTGTTATATGCGAGCAACACGACAACTATTCACATCCTTAAGGGGGAGCTTCCAGTGTCCTACAAGATCCCAGCCCGTGCCATGGTTAATAATCATTCAGGATGGGTATTTCACTCAAGTGTGTCCAATCAAAAGTCTCTTTAATGGCTGCCTCAGGAGATGTAACAGTGAGAAGCTGAAGACAGTGAGCAAGAAAGAAGTCGCATAAGGGAGAGGCATAGGGCTTCCCTGGTGGCGCAGTGGTTGAGAGTCCGCCTGCCGATGCAGGGGACACGGGTTCGTGCCCCAGTCCGGGAAGATCCCACATGCCGCGGAGTGGCTGGGCCCGTGAGCCATGGCCGCTGAGCCCGCGCATCCGGAGCCTGTGCTCCGCAACGAGAGAGCCCACAACAGTGAGAGGCCCGCATACTGCAAAAAAGAAAAAAAAAAAATGTCTTTTGACCTCTTGTAGTCACATCCTCCCATCCCCCTCCACTGCTCTGGGTCCCAAGTAGCCGCATGTCATTCTGTCACTATGGATAAGTTTGCATTTCCTAGAGTTGGATATAAGTGAGTATATAATATGTACTCTTTTTGTCTGGCTTCTTTCACTCAGCATACCTGTTTTGAGATTCACCCAAGTTCTCACCTGCAGCAATAGTTTTATTTTTATTGTTTTTTTTAATGGCGGAGCAGTATTTCACTGAGTGGATACACAATAGCTTTACCAACACACCTATTGATGAACATTGTCGTTGTTTCCAGGTTTTTTACCTATTATAAATAAAGCTACTATGAAACTATGAAAAAGAGCTTGTGTGGATCTAATTCTCTTAGGTAAATCCTAGAACTGGGATGGCTAAATCACATGGTGGGTGTACATTTAACTTTTTAAGGAACTGCAAACCGTTTTCCAAAGTGGTTGTACCATTTCACATAATCAGTAACAGCATGTGAAGCTTTCAGTTGGTGGACATTCTAACCAACGCTTGGAGTCATTGATTTTTTTAAATTTTAGCCTTTCTAGTGGTTGTAATATCATACCCGCTGCAGAGTAGTGCCACATTGTGGTTATAATTTTCATTCCCTAATAACTAATGATGTTAACAATCATTTTGTGTGTTAGTTGCCATCAGTATATGTTTTCTTTGGTTAAGAGTCTGCTCAAACCTTTTATTCGTTTGTTTATTTTCTTATTACTGAGTTTTGAGAGTTATTTAAAATTCTAGATGCAAGTTTTATACCTCTTCAATTTTCCAGAAGAGTTTGTGTAGAACTAGTATTATCTCTTCCTTAAATGTTTGGTAGAATTCCCCAGTGAAAGCACCTAGCCTGGAGTTGTCTCTATGGGAAGAATTTTAACTAAAAATTTATTTAACAGATATAGGACTATTCAGCTCATCTATTTCTCAGTGAATAAGTTTTGGTAGTCTGTATTTTCAAGAAATTTCTCCATTTCATCTAAGCTGTCAGATTTATTAGAATCAAGGTGTTGATAATATTTCCTTATTATCATCTCAACATCTATAGAATCAGCAGTGATGCCACTGCTAATGTTTCTGATATTGGTAATTTCTGCCTTCTCTCTTTTTCTCTGGTTAGTTAGGCTAAATATTTGTCAGTTTTACTGATCTTGCCAAATATCTAGTTTTGTTTCCACTGATTTTCTGTATTGATTTGGTTTTCTTTTTCATTTGCTTATTTTCTGATCTTTATTTGTTGCCTTTATTTTTCTTGCTTTGAATTTAATTTGTTCTTCTTTTCCTGGTTTCTTATGGTAGAAACCTAGTTCTGCCCAACTAGAAATTACTTTCCACTGTCCTTTTGCCTTACCAAAGTTGTCCAAAAAAGCCTCTTATTTCCATCCCACCAGTCCTGGAAGAGTCAATTAAGTCAAAACAGCTTCGTGAATATACGTATAAACTTGGGAAAAGTCAGGAATGCCTTTCATATTCCAAATTTTTATTTGTGAGACTGCTGTCCATCAGCGCATCATGCCCTGAGCCCATCACGCTCCAAACGTACTTCTCCATCCAGCAAGGAGCGCTACAGGAGACAGTGCCTCTCCCTACTGCCCCCAGCCCATCTTGATATTGTTTGGCAGCCTCCTTCCTCTCTAGGTGAGCAGATACACCTCTGGTCCCACATCGTAGCCCATTCTCAACCTGTTAAATAGTGATGGATTACTGACAGCCCCTTGGCACTGTGCTCAGAGCTGTCAGGAAAGGAAGGGAGAAAGCCTCCACCCTCTGGGACCTCTCAGCCCTGGTCAAACAGGAGGGACATGTATACGTAGGTACCAACACTGCCCACATGTGTGAGAGGTTGAAGCTACTACAAATGGAAGGAGGCTGGTAAGATAGGTTCTTGGGGGATGATGTCGTATGGGTACATTTCCCAGAGAAGGTTACCTTAATTTGCCTTCAAAGATGTCTGGTTTTTAAAAGAAATGTCCTCTGTCTTTTCTTCCACTGTTCCATATCCTATTTTCAAGATCCAAAGATCCATCTCAGGGCTTACTTCCTCCAGAATAAATAGAATGATTAAAAACATACTCTCCAGGGGACTTCCCTGGTGGTCCAGTGGTTAAGACTCTGCACTTCCAATGCAGGGGGCATGGGTTTGATCCCTGGTTGGGGAACTAAGATCCCACGTGCCACGCGGTGTGGCCAGCATACTCTCCGGTGTCTGAGATTTGGCTTCAAATCTCAACTCCACTGTGACCAGCTGTGTGACTTTGGGCAAGTTCTGTAAACCCTCTGTGTCTCCGTTTCCTTCTCTCCAAAAAAGAAATAGTGTGTACCACATAGGTTCCCCGTCCTTTTGGACCATGTTACTGAATTATGGACAGCGAATGCAAGCTACTTCTAGACCTGGTACGTAAAAGCCTCCCACACAATCCTTTGCAGTCTCCTCCTCTGTTCACTGGTTAAATGGAGAACATCCTAAAACCCTAGAGGAGGAAGGGGGTCACAGAGGCAATGAGCTTTGGTCCCTGAATGACTGCATGGAACAGAGTGTCCCTCCAACTTCCACCTCAGATTGGATTTTACTTGAGCAAGAAATATATTTCTATTATGTTAAGCCTCTGAGATGTTGTTTTTTTCTCTGTTATGGCAAATAGTACTGTCTTAACTTATATAAGAGCTGATGAGAAGGGGGACAGAGAGTGTTTGCTGGGGAGGTAACCAACGCCTATCCAATGACCTCCAAATAGCCCTGAGGCTAATAGCTCTGTAGTCATGTGGCACTGCTAACCAGATTCCTGGCTGTGTCATCTCAGATTTTTGTGTGTGTGTGTGTGTGTGGTACGCGGGCCTCTCACTGCTGTGGTCTCTCCCGCTGCGGAGCACAGGCTCCGGACGCGCAGGCTCAGCGGCCATGGCTCACGGACCCAGCCGCTCCGCGGCATGTGGGATCTTCCCAGACCGGGGCACGAACCCGCGTCCCCCGCATCGGCAGGCGGACTCTCAACCACTGCGCCACCAGGGAAGCCCCATCTCAGGTTTTTATGCATTACAAAATACAGGACAGTTCAACTCAGAGCCTGTGTGGGTTATGTAATGTGCCTAACACAGCACTCTGCCCAGGTGACTTATAGCATCGGCATGCAGAGAATCCAGGACTTGGGACTGAGTTTTTCCAGTGCTTGGATGTCATATTCTTATCAATATGATTTTCAGCTATGTGCTAAAAAACCCATAGTATAATAAGTGGCTATAAAAATGTCAGTGTTGGCCCACAGATAAGACGTGATAGGTGATACAGCCTGTTGCTCAAGACCCATCAGGTCAGCAGCCCCTCTTTTCAGAGCCAACCCAGAGAAGTCTTCTCCATTTTCACAGTCTCAAAGAACTGGCTTTGAAATATTCGGGGGGGGGGGAGACGAGGGTGGAAGGAAGGGATTCCTTAAAAGTTCATAAGAATGAAGTTTAAAAATGCATAAAAATTAGGTGTAGCTTGAGTTAGGATGTCTAACTAAATAGGTGGGGAGCGTAGTTTAGAGGTAGAGGGAGTCTCTGAGAGGTGGCATGACACAGGCCTGTTGATGTCGCTACAGGGGACAGGATAGCAGAAGAGAAAACCTGGATTTTATAATAGAAGCTTCTAAATATACACTTAACTGACTTGTCAGGTTGGTTCATCCCTTCCAAAACAGACCAGCTGACATGCCCACAGGATGCCAAGTATACGGAGCCCATAGACTCATTCCTGATACTCCTGGCACTTTGCTGCCCACCAGTTGAGCTTCGTGTTTATCACAAATTGTTGTGTAAGCTTCCCAGGCTGTTAATGTCAGTTGCATTTGTTATAATGATGCCAGTTATAGACAAACGGATGCAATGAATATATAAAAATAAAATAAAAATGTGTAGACTAAACTCCTGGTGGGTGAGAAGTGTGGGAGAAGGGGAGGTGGTCTTTGGCCAGAGGGCAAGTATCACGATGCTGCAGGGTAAAAATCTTGGGAAACTTTTAATAATTTGGAGAGAAATATCTAGGGTTAGGTGTTTCAAGGAGAAGTAGCAGAAGTGTTGATTGAGGATAAACGTATAAAGCCAATACGTATGAACCGGTCCTACACGTGGGGATTGTAATTCCCTTTCTTCTTTACATAGCCCAGCTCATAGCAAGTACAGTAATGACATGGGTAATGATGAAGAAGAGAATGGGGAGGTATCACCTTTCCATGGAAGCCTTTCCTAATTACACCCTGTGGTTAAGTTTTGTCTCTTCTAGGACAAGTTGCATATCTTTATAGAGCGAACCTGACATTGTCCATTTTCCGTTTACATGGAATATGGAAGGCTGGAACAGTGCCTGACCTAGCCCTGTTTTCCCAATACTTTTCACTCTCCCTGGCATATGCTGTTCAACCATAATTTGCTGAACTGAATGCAAGGGGAATGAATTCTTAAATATGTAAAAAGAGGAGGTTACTCTTTAGCAGCCCTTATCAGCTCTTCAACAATGTTCTCTTCTGATAGCATTAATATCCTGCACATCAGCTCATTTACCTCTCAAGATCCTGGTGTGTCCCTCCACCAGAAATGCCCTGCTTGGTAGAGAAAATGAAGACATTTCTCCACCAGCCAAGGGGATTTTCAGTGTTTCTTTGTGTGTTTTGTTCTAGGAAAGCAAAAACGCTCTCCTGACCCTGCTATACAATTACAACAACAGATATTCTTTCAAACACCCACTTCCCCAGATTCGGATCTGTACCCATCTCCCAGGGGGTAGTATCTTCCCGGCTCCCTGATTTGAGAGCTCCTGCTCCAGTTCATCCCTGAACCCTTTTGCAACTCAAAATTCTGTGAGCCAGTTTGTTGCCGACATTTGGTCAGGAGATGAATGGGAGACAAGAAGGATTTAAAAAATATATCGGGCAGCTTTGTTCGTAAGCTGGCATTGGTGCCACTGTGTATCTGGAGAGGTCTTGTGGTCAGATTTTGATTATTTGCTAGTGTTGGCAACTGTTGAGATGTTTGATCTCATATTGTTTCTATCATTTTTTACAGCTTCTTGTTTAACTCTTTGCTGGCAGAACGTTTTAGCTGCATATCAAGATCAGACGTGATTTAAAACAGAAATGGCAATTGTGTCTCCTTTTGACTTCAGGTTCACCTGACAGGACCTGACTCCAAGTCGTTGGACAACGTTCCACCTCCACTACGTGTTAGTGGATTGTAGTGGGCTGTGCACGGTCGGCGTGATCTCATAAACAGGACAAAAGACTTTATTCCATCTAAAGAAGAGAGAGAATTAAAAATCCCTACAAGTGGGACCAATGAATGCCTATTGGCTTTATAAATTTATTTTCAGTGGGGGGAGGGATAAATCAGGAGCTTGGTATTAACATATTCACATTACTGTATATAAAATAGATAACCAGCAAGGACCTACTATACAGCACAGGGAACGCCTCTCAATATTCTGTGATAACCTATATGAGAAAAGAATCTGAAAAAGAATGAATATATAACATGTATAACTGAATCACTTTGCTGTACACCTGAAACTAACATCATGTTGTAAATCAACTATACTGCAATAAAATTAAAAATAAATAAATTTATTCTCCTTCAACACTTTTGATATACTTCTCCTTGAAGATCTGATCCTACACATTTCTCTCCAGATTCTTACAAGAATCTGGAATTACAAAATTCGCAAGGTTTTTGTCATTCAACATCTGGTTGTCTGTTGCTACTGTCCTCTGGCCAAAGACCATTTCCCCTCCCCCCCATGCTCCCCACCCTCTCGGAGTTTAGTCTATGCATTTTTAAACTTTATCCTTAGGAAATTTAGAGGAAACCCTTCCTTCCACACTCCCTTCCTCCTGAAATATTTCAAACCCAGTTTTTTGAGACTGTGGAAATGGATGAAGGCATCTCTGCATTTGGCCTAAAAAAGAGGTGTCACTGACCTGACACTGTCTCGAGTCACTTTAACTGGCCCCCAGTGATCACTGTCTGCTGAAATTGTGGAATCTCCTCTCCCTGAAGCAGGACTGAGGCTAGTGCTCACTTCTAAAGAAAAGTTTACAAATACAGCAAAAGTGATAGGATGGGGCTTCCCTGGTGGCGCAGTGGTTGAGAGTCTGCCTGCCGATGCAGGGGACATGGGTTCGTGCCCCAGTCCGGGAAGATCCCACATGCCGTGGAGCGGCTGGGCCCATGAGCCATGGCCGCTGAGCCTGCGCGTCCGGAGCCTGTGCTCCGCAATGGGAGAGGCCACAACAGTGAGAGGTCCGCGTACCGCAAAAAAAAATAAATAAATAAATATGATAGGATGTCATGTTCAAGATTAGGTTACAAAAGGATTCTGGTTATCCCTTCTCTCTCCTTCTCCCTCTGGCTCTGAAGGAAGCAAGGTGCCATGTCATGAAAAGCTCTCTGGAGATTCCAAGTCCCAAGGTCAACCAACAGCCGGTGAGGACCCAGGGCCGGCCACCATGGGATCTTCCTCACGTCCACTTTTGAGATGACAGTAGCCCTGGCTGATTCCTTGATTCCATCCTTGCCTGAGTCAGAGGTACTTAGTGAAACCGCGCTGGATTCTTGACTGCCCCACCCCTGCAAATTTGTAAGATTATAAATCTGTGTTGTTTGAAGCCAGTACATTTTGGTAATTCGTTACGCAGCGATAGATCACTAATACAGACGCCTAACAAATATGGCAAGGAAGAAACTGACAATAAGAACCTGTATGAACCTCACTCAAGCTTGTATCCGTTGGGATCAATTAGACAATTTGGGATCCTAATAAAATTCTCAAATCCTTACCTTCAGAAGGGAAGAGTGAGGGTCCTTGTGTCCTCTCTCCCCTTGTTCCCTGTCCGGGCACCCAGAGTAGCCCCTTCACAGTGGTGGTGGTCCAGATGCTCCTCCCAGAAGAAGGTCTGTAAGTGACAGCACTACACAGAGATGGGGCTACCTCTGGGTTTTTCCTTTATACTTCTCATTTTATTGCTGGAAACATTTTCTTTTTCACATTAAAATATTTCGAATTTTCCCCCCAACTGTGTGTTTAAAACCTCCCCAACTTTCTCCTCCAGAGATTTTCATCCCTTTTCTTTTAGTAAATGTTTTCCTCCCTGAAGTGGTCCACTCCAGGGACAAGGAGATGTCAGGGCTCCTTGCAATTCTAGGGGGCTTTCCCCATCCACACCTTCCCACATGTGACTGTGTGACCATCTGGAACAAAAGTCAAATGGCGAAAATCTTCATTAACAGTAATTGACAGTGCTTGGACCTGGGTTGAACTGAGTACTAATTTTAAATCTTGTCTGGAAGAAGAATTGGATAGGCAAATAATATAAATGAGTAGATTTTCTATTTTCAGGAAAATAATTCTGGAATTGATCATGATTAACACAGAACTGGCTCTCATACTGGTACCCGGAACACACCCAGCACCCAGGACTCAGCTTGGCACAGATCAGGGATTGAACTAGTATTTGTTGAATAAATGAAAGACTAGAACTTATATGGATTGCCCCTTCCTCAAGGAATCAGAACATGAAAAACCTTTTGGTTCTGAAATGGCATGAAAAGTCATAGATACTTTAAAGAAATGTTCAGAAGTAGCATTAAGGAAAAATTTCCAGTGATAGAATATTTACTATGTCAACATTATTGTAGCTGATGGTTATTAATGTTTATTTATTAGGCAAAAAAAAACCCCTCTGTAAAACATGTTGTTGAAAAGGATAGAAATAACTTTTATTGAGTCCTACTATATGTCATTAGCTTGTTTATTTCCCTCCTACTAGAAAGATTACTACTAGAAATGTTTTTATCTATTTAGTTGGTCATTTCTGTCCCCCCATCACATACACACCATACTGAACGTAAACCCCAAAAGGGTGGCAATGGAATCAGTTCTATTTAGCCCTTTTCTACAGCCCTGGAGTACAGGCCTGTCACATTGCAGGCCTGCAAACAAATACACACATATGTTTAAACATATAAGTATTTGTTGAATGACTGAATTAATAGCTCATTGACTGCAAATTGATTAGAGCCTGTTTTCACTTAATGCAAAGAATTTAAAGACCAGGTCCTCAAGGCAAGAACTTTTCAAATACTCCTCCACCCCTAACCATTCCTCAACCCTTTTCTTTATTAAGAACAAAATACTTAATCCTCTGTGGGGTTCCCAGTTTTGTGGGACTTCCCTCTTCCCAGCACAGGGAGGTTGCCTGGGAAGTAAGGCCCCCAATTCAGCCTAAGGCTAGACGGATGGTTTCAAGGGGACGGAGGGAAGGGGTCGATGCAGGGCCCATTCAGTGCCTCCAATTGGGGCCCACAGCACGTGCTTTCCTAGAGACCCCATACCTCCTGGATGTTAGACTCTGTGCCAGTTAATAAATGAGATCTGACAAGACTTTAATCTGAAATGGCATTTCCCTCTAAGGCTCCTCTCAGTCTTAACTAGAGCCACAGATAACAGGAGAAAAATAGAAGGAAATATTGTGAAACCGGGGAGACTGCTCTTGTTAACAGCTCAGAGGGGAAAAAAAATTTCTTTTTGGCATTCATCTCAAATTACCTAAGACTTCAGATTTAAGCTCAATTTGCTGCAAGAATTGTATCCAAATCTGGGATAACTCCATTCCTTTTATTCGAGTTCAGTTTTTCTCCTTCTGCTTTTTATTTTTAGCAGTGCTTCAATTATTTTAAGATGCTAATAATCATCAGACTTTTTTTTTGGTTCTGAATTTAGGGAGAACGAGGCCAACAGTTCTCTTTTTCAAAGTCTTCAAGAACCCAAACTTTCACAGTCCCACATTCTGCTCCCAAGACATTAACTTTAATTAAGCTAATCAAACCCATGCACAGTCGTAAGAATAAAAAGTACTAAAGAACAAGACAACTGTATGAGAAACAGATATTATACAATGAAAATAAAACGAATTCTCCAGACTTTTTAAACTACTGTTCCATGAAATACACTTATTTTTTTAGTGAGCTTTGATCTTTTTTTCATTTCAGAGACCAAGATGTTGTCATTAGAGGAATGAATTACTTCCTTTAGGTTGACCTCATGCATATTCTATAGTAAAAGCCAATCCGATTACAACTGCAATTGAACGTAATCCAATTACAAGTTTTATTCCAAAATATAACGTGATCCTCTGAACTTGAGAACCAACTGGATTCCACAGTCGGTGAGAAAGGCAGAAATTCCCATTTGCGTGAATCAGAAAAGACTACTTACAGGCAGATTTGGAGGAACTGCGTCCTGAGAGTTAGAAAAATGGAAAGACCAGCCCACAGCATCCTCACACCAAAAACCTCAGTCAGATGTCTTCCTGGACTAGGCAGACAAGTCCTGGCCTTGGACCATCCCCCGAATACCCTTCATTAATCTATTTGCTTTTACTTCCCTCCCCTCTCAACTGCATTGTTTTATGTCTTCACTTTCACGGGAGCTTCCTGGCTTTTCCACCCACCTCTTCTTTTTGCTCCCCCACCTGTGGTCATGTCTTTTGAGCTTCTCTCAAGGCTAGTTTTAGACTGAACACCCTCCACCCACATAGATGCCCTTTGTCCCACTGGGAAAAGATTGACATTCAGCTTGGCCAAGGGTTCCTACAGTTGATTCTTCCTGAGTCTCTCATTGGTTCATGAGAAAACAGATCATGTTATTTCTTGGTTTACCATCTAGGAATGCTGTAGAGGTAAAATAAAGTGTTTCGTGAAACAAAATCTATAAAAGGCCTTATGCAAGAATGACTAATACCGCAGTGTCTTACTCTGGAAGAACTCCAAGGAGAGGCGGTGATGAGGAATCTAAGTGGCTAGAACCCCCCGGAATTGTGCAGTGTACAACTCTATGCAGTGGCCCTCATGTCAGACAAACGTGTTGTCCTTACGGATATATTCGGGAGAATAAGGCATAAGGACTGAAGGGGGAATAAGGACAGAAGAAAGCAAAAATAAGGAAAAAAAGATGGGAAAATGACAGAGAAAAGAGGCTGGTGATGTGGAATCATGCCCGTAAACGTGTGTGTGTGTGTGTGTGTGTGTGTGTGTGTGTGTGTGTGTATCCATAGAAAAAGATCTAGGAGGATATGTACATGCTCTTAATAAGTGCTACATCTGGATTGTGGGATGGGGTATGATTTTGAGTTTTAAAGGCAACCTTTATAGTTTTCAAAAATCAATAATAAAAGAAGATGCAAAGGATGTGAGAAGAGTGCACTAAATCCTGGTTAGGGAGGGGGTTGATAGAGAGAAGACACACAGCTGTAGACTTTAATATCATACTTTGACCCATCATCCGTTATCATCCACACTTATATATGCAAGAGACAAGGGTTAGTGACAAGGGTGAGAAACCAGGGGGAATCAATAAAGTCAAGCTCGGGGAATGCTGCCCACTAATACTGTCAAGTTAGTTCCTTTTGCCTGTCCTGGCTTTCAGGATTCATGTTGAAGTGATGGCTGAAGCCAGGCAGTAAGTAGCATCACCAAGGGAGTCAATATAGATGAAAGAGAAGACCACAGTGGGTATACGCTCGTAAATACCCTCTTTGGAGCACACAGGGGAAGATAAAAGTTCGTATGAGAATGAAAGTCATCCAAGAAGAAGGAAAAGCATTGTTAGAACTGTGCTGTGGATACCAAGGGACCGAAGAAAGAGTTGGTATTACTACAAAGGACTATTAGGGGTGCAAATGAGAGAAACGCAACTCAAATTGGCTTAACTCAAATTTGCTCCAATAACCAAAATGTCTAGGGATGTCTTAACTCCACTCCATCCAACACATCTTGCCTGTACGGTATCTGGGCACCATTCAGTCCTTTGGTGGTACTCACATCTCAAGTACTTTTAATGTGTGTGTGTGTGTGTATATATATATATATATATATATATATATATATATATATATACACACACACGCATATATATACACACCCACATTTTATGTCATGAACTCTTTTACTGCATATTACAGTTTCATACTTATTACTGAGGCACTTGGAACAGGAAAGCTAGAGACCAATTTTACCGAATCTTGTAATTTCTCACCTTTCAGAAGCAATAGGTTTGTAGTGATGACTGTAGGAAACATCTTACTGAGTGTAACTCATTCCTGAACAGTTACTAATAACATTGCCTTGCAAATATGAAGTACTTTTTCAAAGGGCTTTCTCATCTATCATGTTGCTTTGCCCTTGGAGCAACCCTGAAAGACAGGCTGCGTGATCTCATGCCCATTTGAGAGATATCGTAACTGAGGTCCTCCCCAAGGTTGTAGCTAATCAGAGGCAGAACTGAAGCAAGAATCCAAGATTCTGAACTTAGATCTAGGTGGTATGGTTTAATGGTTAAGAGCACGGGCTCTGAGCCAAACTGTTTAGGTTTAATTCCAACTTCATCAGCCATTGGTTATATGCTCATAAGCAAGTCATTTAGCTGCTTTGTCATTCAGTTTCCTCATTGGTTAAATGAGATGTTGTAGATTGAATGACGTCCCCCCAAAAGATATGTTCAGGTTCCAACCTCAGGTACCTGTGAATGGGATCTTATTTGGAAGTAGATGTAATCAAGCTAAAATGGGGTTATTCTGCACTAGGGTGGACCTGATGACTGATGTCTTTACAGGAAGAGGTAATGTTGAATGCAGACATGTAGACAGGAGAATGCCACAGACAGAGAAGGCCATGTGATGCCGGACACAGAGAAGACAGAGATGCAGCTGGAAGCCAGGAAATGCCAAGGATCGCTGGCAACCACCAGAAATTAGAAAAAGGCAAAGAAGATTTTCAGAGCGAGCGTGGCCCAGCCCCTTAATTTCTGACTTCTAGCTTCCAGAACTGTGAGAGAATACATTTCTATTGTTTTCACCCAGTTTGTGGTAATTCATTATGGCAGCCCTAGGAAACAGATACCTGGGATAATCACATTTCCTGCCTTTGGTAGATTGTATTATTGTTCAATACTTTTGTTCTTCCCTATGGGAAGATGGATACACCCTCATCTAGTTGATGTCATGTTTGACCATATCACTTGCTTTGGCTGGGGAAACGTTGGTGGGAATGAGATGTACCACTTCCAAGCAGAAGCTCTTAGAGCCTCGTGGGGTTCTGCCATCTTATCTTTTTCCTCTCCCAGGGACACTCAATTCTCAGATAGGGACCACTCCTTCAGCCGAGGGACCCAAATGAAAATAACATGTAACATAGTTGGGGAAATACTGAAATAAGCAGTAATGCAAGCAAAAACAAATCTCTGCTGTCACAATCCTCTAACATTCGGGGTTGTTTGATACAGAAGTATAATTTAGCCTAAGGTGACGATAGGCTACATCATACAATGTTTGAGGACTCAGTTTCATGGTGCTTGTAAAGTGTAGTCCTGGGCATATATATTACTAATATTATTTAAACACTATTACTGTTTTCTTAACTCAAAGAGCAGATTATAATAATTGAGTGTCAATTATGTGCCTAGATAAAGTGTTTGCTTCAGAGATGGGTATGTGACCCGAATTAGATAAATACAAATCCCTCCTTGGACCTTTGCATGTTCTCTTTGGAGGAAGCTGCTTTCTTTTATCTGCGCGTCCAGCTACAAGAGTGACATATGCCTGGCACCTTACCTTTTCCACGGTAAGGAGAGAGTCCAGCTGAAAATGAAGTCAACACAGAGAAAAGATGCTAGAGTTAGAGAGAGGAAGAAAAAGCAGTCGTATGGACATCATGTAAGCCTCTAAGATCCAGCTATGCTTAATCAGATGCACCCTTAGATTTCCCAGTTACATGAGCCAATCCTTGGCCACTTTTCTTAAGCTGCTTTGAGTCGGGCTTCTGTTAATAGATTCTTGATGCCCGGGGAAGTGTCCTAACCTCCTGCTACCAGATGGATGCTACTCAAGGGTAAAGCTTTGCCTCACTTATCGGTGTAATTCTTGTAGCTCTCAGCTGAATGGCGCGTATGGGTGTCCACTCGAAGTATGTTTGGGAATTTAAGCATACGGTAGGCCCTTAAGAGGAATGTTGGTCTCTGTATCCACATAATCCACAGAGGAAGTTGTGATTTATGCTAGAAAACTATCCTCAGAAGATCACAAATAATGTGTATTCCAAAAAGTATTATTTGAAAAAATCTGAACACTTGAGGAGAAGGAAAGTTAGAAATTAAAAGCAGTAATTTATCATATACGAAGCCATTCCAGAGAATCTGTTCAACCTTTCTGAATCTCTGTTTCTTCATCTGTAACATGGGATAATATTAAAAACTTTCTTTTCTTCCTTGGGACCCAATGAGATAATACATGCAAAAACAGGCTACAGAGTTTTACAGCAAAGAGTAGACATTGTCATCACACATTCATAGCTAGAAACACGCTATGTAGACTGAACAAGTTCTACCGGACACTCTTGGGACAAAGAATTGGGATAATGGGGTGATTCCCTTTGAGACTTGAAGGCTTTTTTACTGGTATAAGCGAAGTGACCCAATTTATCACAGCAAACAGCCACATTGAAGTTACATTAACCCCAAGAGGAGAATGACTAAAATCAAGATAAAACATGGATTTTTTTTTTTTTTTTTTGGCTGCTTTGGGTCTTCATTGCTGCGCCCGGGCTTTCTCTAGTTGCGGCAAGCGGGGCCTACTCTTCGTTTTGTATTACGCGGGCTTCTCATTGCAGTGGCTTCTCTTGTTGCGGAGCACGAGCTCTTGGCGTGCGGGCTTTAGTAGTTGTGGCATGTGGGCTCAATAGTTGTGGCTCGCAGGCTCTAGAGTGCAGGCTTCAGTAGCTGTGGCGTGTGGGCTTAGTTGCTCCACGGCATGTGGAATCTTCCTGGACCAGGGCTCGAACCCGTGTCCCCTGCATTGGCAGGTGGATTCTTAACCACTGCGCCACCAGGGAAGCCCCAAAAATATGGATTTTGAGCCTGATTCCTAGAAATCACAAAAGACCACCAGTGAGACTGACAAAAAGTAATCAAACTCAGCAAGACTTGGAAGCCAAAAATATAAAAGATAACACACTGGCTGATTCTGACTACAACCAAGGAGGACAAATAAAGACACAGCAGGCGAGAGGACAGGACAACAGCCAACCTTCCCAGGTATGGAGGCTCATGAGAGCAATCTGCAACACTGGGCTTTTTTTTTTTTTCCCAGTGGAAAATATGCTTTTTCTCTCACTGCTCGTTCTCCTGACTTGCTTTCCTGTGGTCCATGTTCCATACAACACCCATGGAGATCTTTTCAAAAAAGTAAAACAAAATTTCTGCATTGGTTAAAACTTCCAAGGGTTTCCTGTCACAATGAGAACATCCCAATTCCTTACCGTGGTCTAGAAATCTCCCAGTGAACTAGCCTCTGTCCCGTTGCAGGTCTTTCTCTGCCTAACCAGGCAGTCACACCAGCCTCTTCCAACACAGCAGGCTCATCTTCACCTCCAGACCCTTGTGCTCGCTATTCCCTCTGCCTGGGATGCTCTTAATCATGTCTCTGCATTGCTTGTTTCTTCCTTAGATTTCTCTCTCAGATTCGTGCCACCTTCCGAAAGGTCTTCTCTGACCGCCTGATCTAACACTGCTCATTCTCCCACATTACTCTCTCCTATTTCTAATTCTCATCGCCTGAAGTCATGGCTTTAATTTGTTATGTGGATATTTACACATGAATCTACATATAGGTATACACATACAGATATGTATACATACAAACACATATGTCCTATATACGTAAATGTATATATGTGTATTTTTGGCCCAAACTAAATATTAAGTTTTGTGAACGTTGGGCCTCTATTCTTGTCTTGTTCACCCCTGTGTCCCCAGTGCCTGGAATAGTGCCTGACTCATAGTAGTTCTCAATAGATTCTTATTAAATGAGAGAGCAAATCACTCCCAGCAGCCCCTGCTCTTACCTGATTTCTGCATTTGCTGACCTTGCGTCCCCCCCTCCTCCCGGTTCCTGTAATAGAGTATTGACAAATTCCAGGGCTGAAATGACCCTGAAAAGTCCATTCTCCTGCCTGTAGACAAGAATATGCCTGAGCCATTTCTGATCGATAGTGCCCCTCCCCCATTTAAATGCCTGTTCACAGATAACCCGAGTGGGACATGACCGGCAGAGAGGAAGTTTCATTCTGTATTTAGTATTTCTCTGCTTTGCAGAGTAGAAAGGAGAAGAAAGTCCTGATATATGTCAAGTGTAACAAGTAGTTTTCAAGTCCAGATTACTGGTGTCTGCCTGGAGTGATGTGTTGAAGAATTTTAGGGCCTTGTTGTGAGCTCTTTTTTAAAAAAAAATCAATCTTGGGATTGATTAGAAGGGTCTGCATGGGCAGAGGATAGTGGGATGATGGTTTTATGGATTTGCAGTTCCTAAAATACAGTTTCCTCTAGACATCTACACCATCCTGCCTGCTTTTGGTGATGTCACCAAAAGATTGCGGGTAAAAGAGCTGGGTCACTACTTTCCTATACCTCATAATGAAATACTTTAACTATCTCTTATTTTCCTTAATAATCTATAAAAGCACTAGGTCCCATTACCTCCCCAAATGGGAAGTTTCAAGCCAAATCTGTAAGTAAATAATATCTCACAAGCAAGAAAGAAAAACAGGGCAAGACAAGAGACAAATGAATTCCCCCTACATAAACATGATATTCTAAGTTGAAAGACTAGATCCTAGGTCTCCAAGGATGTGTCTAAAGATTCAAGCCTTCATCTGTAGGTTGGTCTGTCTTTTCCTGGACTCATGTTTCTAACCTCCTCCTATACATATCAACCTGGATGTTGCTTGGGCAATTCAGACTCAACACGTCCAAAACAAAACGCGATCTTATGATTTGTTTCCACAACACTCAAATGCTGCTTTGCTTCTCATCTTCTCGAGTCATTCAGTAGATATATCTTCAGCACCTTTTTATGTGCCACGTACCATTCTAGGCACTGGGCCACAGAGGATTTAGAGAAATGATGGACAAGATTACCAGATTATACAACTGTAAGGGCCACAAATTATGTGTGTTCTTTGTAAATAATGCTGCTGGAGTTGTGAAACATGGTAGCCTTCTCATGGAACTCAACTTCTGGAAAGGAAGATAGGAAAGAAATGTGTATACAATAAATAGAAAAAACCCTTTTCAGATAGTGATAAGTCTTATGCAGAAAATAAAGCGGTAGAGTAGAGAGTGGGTAGCATTGGGCCACGTTTGATGGGAGCACTAGGGAAGGGAAAACATCATTGAGGAAATGACATGAATGGAGATCCAAATCAGGCACCAAGTCAGCCATGTGAAGATTGGGGCAGAGCATTTCATGCAGAGACATAAGTACAATATTCAGAAGGTGGCAACAAGCCTGGGTGTTTGAGACCCACAATGGGGAGCCCTTTGGTTAGAGAGAATGAGTAAGGAGAGAGTGGCAGGAGATGAGATCTGAAAGCAGGACCACATCAGGGTGGAATCTGCAGGTCACAGCGAGGAATTCAGCTTCTGTTCTAGGCCTAGGGGAAGCCATCAGAGATCTTGGGTAGGGAGTTGCAAGATCACTGTCTTAGCTGGCATCCCCCATTCACCCAGTTGCCCAACCTAGAAATTTAGGTTTCTCTCTTCCATCTGGGGGGTCACCAAGCCTTGTTTATTGTCTCCCTTAAATGCCTCTCAAATTGCCCCCTTTCATTTCATCCCCATGGCCTAGTCCTTGCTTATTTAAACTTTCCCAGGAGGCCTCCTAGGGGCCCTCACTGCCTAGACTCTCTCAGAACTCTCTGACTTTGATATTGCCACCCAAAGTAAAGTTCCCTGTCTAGAAATCTTGGCTTAGTCTCTGCGGCCCTTTGGTTAGGGTTCAAGTCCGAGCATCACTCCGACCTTCTTAACACCCTCCTATCTCTAACACACCTCATACTTTTAGGCTCACTGAACTCATTGCTTTACAGGGCACATTCTTATGTGCCCATATTTATGTATGCTTTTCCAATTCCCTGGAATGCCATTCTCATTTGGCCAATGCCAACCAGTGCTTTAAGATCCACCTCAAAAGCCACCTCTTCTGAGAAGGTTTCCCTGACTTCATCACGTAAAGTCCTGTGTCAGATTCTAGGACATTTCTCCCATAGCTTTTGCCAAGTTGGGTTCAGAGTTCTCTAGGCACAGGACCAACGCCCTCAATCTTGGAAGCTCCTGAGAGCAGAGATCATAGCTTGTGTCTCTAAGAATGTCAGGGCCAACCAGGTGTCCAAGAAATACTGAACTTTAGAGAGAGGCTTTCCATGACCCACAGAGACCCCTACAGAGAGGAAGGAGGACATGTGCCATTTTCTAAGGCATCTTGAAGGACCATCCTTGGGTACAGCAGCCAGCAGCCACAGCACTTCAAATGCCGGCATCTAAGCTTTTCAACTGCCAATTTGGAATCCAGGCAAGGAAGAGATGCTACCTCTCTTTCCTGGCATCCCTGGAACCAATCAAGTTAAATCGGCCTGCAACAGCAACACAAAGACTAGATAATTTGTAACCAGTCATCAGACCACTTGTCAAGTCAAGCTAATGCCGAGGTTACTTTAACAACACACATCCGTGTGGACAGATACAAGCAGCACAAAGACTGACACGTCTGACTGCTCCCATGATCAGAGAATAATAATAATAATAATAATGACCAAATATATGATCCGACTCAGGAAGGGCCCCAAATAGATATTCAAGAAGAATCTAAACAAAGTAGGCAGTGGAGCTAAGAATATTAATCTACACTCTCAAATGTCTGCCTTTTTCCTTTTATATAACCCACAAAACACCATCTAGAACTGAATGAATGCTTATTGGCAAATAATGATTATTTAGATTATAACAATGGTCATTATTTACTCAGTAAGAGCCTGGGCAGAATGATAAAAATGAAAATATGATACCTGGACTCAACATGCTTAGATCTAATAAAGCAGGAGAGAGATGATACAGAGTTTATTGTCTGAAGGGATGGTCCTGGAGAGGAGCTAGCCAACAGTTCTGCTTGTTTGGAGATGGGGAAACTGAGGCCCAGATTGAGGAAGAAACTGGCTTATGGGTACTCAGCTTGTTGTTCCAAGATTAGAACATGTGCACACAGGTAGCACCAATACAAGGTGAACTAGGCAAAGAGCCAGCAGGCAGGTTTGGAGAAGCAGCATGAGAACAAGGCCCAGAAGATGGAGATATTTATTTCACCTGGAGTCCAGAATAGGCTGCTGGGAGAGAAATCATGTGAACAGGACCTTGGGGTGGACAGGATTCTGACAAATTTGGAGGAAGGGTACTCCAGGGTAGAGGGAAAGGTGGATTAGAGAACAGGAGAAGCAGAGAGAAGAATGGTTCTGAGACTCCCAGGAATGTGCTCTGTGTGTGATCTGGCCAGATGAGCGAATGCAGGGAGGGAGGCACACTGCAGTTTCCCAGCCTGCCAAAATGGACCTTCACCCTCACCGCCATCACCTCCCACTTGGACTTTGTATTTATCTCCACTTTGGGTCCTTATAGTATATTCCTCACCTTCCAGTCAATGTAATCTTTTAAAAATATAAATTAGATCCCACCATGCTCCTGAATAAAATTCCCAGTTGTTTCCCACTTTACTTAGAATAACACCCTAATTCCATCGCATTGTAATATCTCTGAGCCTGGAATCTTTTGTACAAATGGCTCCTTACTCATTACATTCCAGCCCCTCTAAACCTCCTCTCTCCTCCTCAGATGTGCAAAGCTTCTTCTTATCTTAGGGCCTTTGTACTCACTGTTTCCTCTACATAGAAATCTTACCTGCAGATCTTCCCTTGGCTGATTTCTTCTGAGTTCAGAATGTCACCTGTTCAATAAAACCACTTCCTTATTCTGTATCTCTGACTTCTCCTTTCCCAAATCCCAGTACCTCTTGGACAACATCCCTCTGTTCTGTTTTCTTCTTGGAACTTATCAGGCTGTAGTTTGACTATATTGACTGCTTCAATAGGATGAATTATTCAGTAAGAGCTGCTGGGGACATTGAAAATCCACAAGGAATTAAAATCAGATCCCTACCTCACACCATACATCAAAATTAATTCCAGGTAAATCAGTCACCTACAGGTAAAAGGCAAAATTTTAAGCCTTTTAAAGAAAATGTAGGAAAAATTTTTCAGGAATGCTGGATGGGAGAATTTTCTTGTGAAAGATCAAAATAATGATAGTAGTAATCATCATCATCATCACAAGCACAGAGCATTAACAGACATGACTACATTGAAGTTAGGAACTTCTGTTCATCAAGAAGATGGCAGAATAGAAGAATGTGCGCTCACTCCCTCTTGCAAGAGCACCAGAATCACCACTAACTGCTGAACAACCATCGACAGGAAGACACTGGAACTCACCAAAAAAGATACCCCACATCCAAAGACAAAGGAGAAGCCACAATGAGACGGGAGGAGGGGCGCAATCACAGTAAAATCAAATCCCATAACTGCTAGGTGGGTGACTCACAGACTGGAGAACACTTATACCACAGAAGTCACCCACTGGAGTGAAGGTTCTGAGCCCCACGTCAGGCTTCCCAACCTGGGGGGCCAGCAACGGGAGAAGGAATTCCTAGAGAATCAGACTTTGAAGGCCAGTGGGATTTGATTGCAGGACTTTGACAGGATTGGGGGAAACAGAGACTCCACTCTTGGAGGGCACACACAAAGTAGTGTGTGCATCAGGACTTGGTGGAAGGAGCAGTGACCCCATAGGAGACTGAACCAGACCTACCTGCTAGTGTTGGAGGGTCTCCTGCAGAGGCAGGGTGTGGCTGTGGCTCACCACAGGGACAAGGACACTGACAGCAGAAGTTCTGGGAAGTACTCCTTGGCATGAGCCTTCCTGGAGTCTGCCATGAGCCCCACCAAAGATCCTGCAGCCTCCAGTGCTGGATCACCTCAGGGCAAACAACCAAGAGGGAGGGAACTCAGCCTCACCCATCAGCAGACAAACAGATTAAAGTTTTACTGAGCTCTGCCCACCAGAGCAACACCCAGCTCTACCCACCACCAGTCCCTCCCATCAGGAAGCTTGCACAAGCCTCTTAGATATATAGATATCCACCAGACAGCAGAAGCAAGAAGAATGACAATCCTACAGCCTGTGGAACGAAAACCACATTCACAGAAAGATAGACAAAATGAAAAGGCAGAGGACTATGTACCAGATGAAGGAACAAGATAAAACCCCAGAAAAACAACTAAATGAAGTGGAGATAGGCAACCTTCCAGAAAAAGAATTCAGAAAAATGATAGTGAAGATGATACAGGACCTCAGAAAAAGAATGGAGGCAAAGATCAAGAAGATGCAAGAAAGGTTTAACAAAGACCTAGAAGAATTAAAGAACAAACACTTAGAAGAATTAAAGAACAAACAGAGATGAACAATATAATAATCGAAATGAAAAATATGCTAGAAGGAATCAATAGCAGAATAACTGAGGCAGAAAAGTGACCTGGAATACAGATGGTGGAATTCACTGCTGCAGAACAGAATAAAGAAAAAAGAATGAAAAGAAATGAAAACAGCCTCAGAGACCTCTGGGATATCATTAAATGCACCAACATTCGCATTATAGGGGTCTCAGAAGGAGAAGAGAGAGAGAAATGACCTGAGAAAATATTTGAAGAGATTACAGTTGAAAAATTCCCTAACATGGGAAAGGAAATACCCACCCAAGTGGAAGCGCAGAGAGTCCCAGGCAGGATAAACCTAGAGAGAAACACTCCGAGACGCATAGTAATCAAATTGACAAAAATTAAAGACAAAGAAAAATTATTGAAAGCAACAAAGGAATAACAACAAATTATCATACAAAGGAACTCCTGTAAGGTTAACAGCTGATCTCTCAGCAGAAACTCTACAAGCCAGAAGGGAGTGGCATGATATATCTAAACTCATGAAAGGGAAGAACGTATAACCAAGATTACTCTACAGGTCAAGGATCTCATTCAGATTCAGCAGAGTAATCAAAAGCTTTATAGACAAGCAAAATCTAAGAGAATTCAGCACCACCAAACCAGCTCTACAACAAATGCTAAAGGATCTTCTCTAAGTGGGAAACAAAAGAACCTACAAAAGAAAAGAACCTACAAAAACAAACCCAAAACTATTAAGAAAATGGTAATAGGAGCATACATATCAATAATTTTCTTAAATGTGAATGGATTAAATGCTCCAACCAAAAGACACAGTCTCACTGAATGGATACAAAAACAAGACCCATATGTATGCTGTCTACAAGAGACCCCCTTCATACCTAGGGACACATACAGACTGAAAGTGAGGGGATGGAAAAAGACATTCCATGCAAATGGAAATCAAAAGAAAAGTGGAGGAGCAATACTCGTACCAGATAAAATAGAATTTAAAATAAAGAATGTTACAAGAGACAAGGAAGGACACTACATAATGATCAAAGAATCAATCCAAGAAGAAGATATAACAATTATAAATATATATGCACCCAATATAGGAACACCTCAATACATGAGGCAAATTCTAACAGCTATAAAACAGGATATCAAGAGTAACACAATAATACTGGGGGACTTTAACTCCTCACTTACACCAATGGACAGATCATCCAGAAAGAAAATTAATAAGGAAACACAAGTTTTAAATGACACAATAGACCAGATAGATTTAATAGATATTTGTAGGACATTCCATCCAAAAACAGTAGATTACACTTTCTTCTCAAGAGCACATGGAACATTCTCCAGGATAGATTACACGTTGGGTCACAAATCAAGCCTCGGTAAATTTAAGACAATTGAAATCATATCAAGCATCTTTTCTGAACACAATGCTATGAGATTAGAAATCAATTACAGGGGGAAAAAAGTAAAAAACACAAACACATGGAGGCTAAAGAATACGTTACTAAATAACTAAGAGATCACCGAAGAAATCAAAAAGGAAATAAAAAAATACCTAGAGACAAATGACAACAAAAACACGATGATCCAAAACCTATGTGATGCAGCAAAAGCAGTTCTAAGAGGGAAGTTTATAGCAATACAATCCTACCTCAAGAAACAAGAAAAATCTCAAATAAACAATCTAACCTTACACATAAAGGAACTAGAGAAAGAAGAACAAACAAAACCCAAAGTTAGTAGAAGGAAAGAAATCATAAAGATCAGAGCAGAAATAAATGAAATAGAAACAAAGAAAACAGTAGCAAAGATCAATAAAGCTAAAAGCTGGTTCTTAGAGAAGATAAACAAAATTGAAACCAAGAAAAAGAGGGAAAGGACTCAAATCAATAAAATTAAAAATGAAAAAGGAGAAGTTACAATGGACACTGCAGAAATACAAAGCATCATAAGAGACTACTACAAGAAACTCTATGCCAATAAAATGGACAACCTGGAAGAAATGGACACATTCTTAGAAAAGTATAAGCTTCCAAGACCGAACCAGGAAGAAATAGAAAATATGAACAGACCAATCACAAGCACTGAAATTGAAACTGTGCTTAAAAATCTTAAAACAAAGATTAAAAATCTTCCAACTGTGATAAAAAATCTTCCAACAAACAGAAGCCCAGGACCAGATGGCTTTACAGGTGAATTCTATCAAACATTTAGTAAAGAGCTAACACTCATCCTTTTCAAACTTTTCCAAAATATCGCAGAGGAAGGAACACTCCCACACGCATTCTTTGAGGCCACCATCACCCTGATACCAAAACCAGACCAAGATACTACAAAAAAAGAAAATTACAGACCAATATTACCACAAACTGGAACAATACATTTTCCAGACAATCAATAATCAATCAATAAAACTTAAGTATTTAGAATATTTAAAGAATTCTTGAAAATTAAGGAGAATAAGAAAAACAACTCAATAGAAAATAAGCAAAAGACATGAATAGGAACTTCACAGAGGAGGAAACATAAATGGCCAACAAAGAGTGGACCTCATGCTCAACCTTAGTTGTAAACAGGGAAAGAGAAATTAAACCATAGTGAAACCCTTTTTATACCTACTAGATTGGCCAAATATTAATAATATTAATAAAATCAACTTTCAATGAGGATGTGAGGTGGTGGAAACTCAAACAGCAATTTGAGAATATAAGTAAAAAAACACAAACAAACAGAAATAATCAGAAAAACAATCTGGCAGCTTTTTATAAAATTAGAAAGTTACGCCCGGTAAGACCTAAAATTTTGACTCTTTGTCTCTACCTAGAGAAACACATGCATGTAAATTCCAGAGGCATGTCTGTGAACATTTGTAACAGTTTTGTTTAAAATTGCTCCAACAGGAAAATCCTAAATGCCCATACGCAGAATAATGGATACATAAATGATGGAATACACGTAAATAAAATACTACATAGCAGCAAAAATGAAGAAGCTACAGCTACATGCATCCATGAGGATGAAATCTAGAAGATGAAATGGAATAAAAAAACAATTGCAGAAGACATACAAGATAATCCTACTTCTATAAAATACATAGAGGAGTCAAACTAAAAAATATAGTGTTTAGAAATATATACAGATGTGGTAAAATTATAAAAGAAGCAAGAAAATATTTTTTCAGAATCAGAAGAAAGAAAAAGATGTGAGAGATTGGCTTCACTATAATATGAGAGGGAGGGAAGCGGGCAAGCTAGAGATGAGAAAAGATCGGCCTTGAGTTGACAGTGGTTGCAGCTGGGTGATGGGTCAATGCAGGGTTCTTATCAATTCTCTCCACTTTTGTTCATGCTTGAAATTTCCCACTACTCACTATGATCTGTGTATGTATTTATACGTATGTGTCCACATACATGTGCATATTTTGATTAAATCTGTGGGAGTGAGGAGGGATGGGGATGAGATTGGAGAGAAGCACACCGAGAACGGCAACCATATTGGCAACGTCCTAGTTCTTAAACTGAGTGGTGGGTGCATGGCGTTTATTACTGTTATGCTTCACAACCTCAATAGGTGTTATGTATATCATATTCGTGATATCTTCTTTATAATTCAAAAATTAGGAAAAAATCGAAGAAGAAAGAGACACAGCAAGAGGGTGAGATGATTGGCCCCAGCCCTCTACTCCTAAACTTTAGACTGCTGAGGGTTCCCCGCATTCTGTAGATAGGAAAACTGAGTCTCACAAAGCCTGCACGCTGATACAGTGTCAGTGCAGGCATCCACAAAAGGGTCAATGGCACAGGGTGTCAGGGAACCCGAGATGCAACTCCAGGGCCTGGGTCCGACTCAGAAGAGGGTTTTTGGGAACATGGGCTACAGCCATGGTGACCAAGGCGGTCAGGACACATGGCAACTGCAGCCTCATGGGTGGGTGCAATCCCCCAATGAGCCGGCTCTCATGCTGCTTATTCTTTGGATGTAAACAAGAATGAGATTGTCCAGCCCACCTGGGAGCCTTGGAGCATATCCGCCGAGGGTCTGAGCAAGCAGGTGATCACAGCCAAACGAACTTGCAAGTTGAAACTTGCAAGTTTCAGAATTCTGCGGGTGGCGTGTTATCAGCTTTGCCTACGAGGAGTTCTACAAAGGAGCATGATCCTGGACAAACGCCCTGCCCCTCTTCCCACTGAATAACTTGCCCGAGTGAGCCCCCATAGCCCTGCTTCCTCACCCTCTCTCTCCCGGTTTTAATTGCCCTCACAAAGGCGTACCCGCACGACCTGACGCATCTCACTGGCAGTCACAAAAGCAAAGGAACTCCAGGTTACGGCCACAATTCAGCCTCAACTCTCCCCCATTGTGCCCAGCCCCCGGCAGTGGTCTCGGAGCCGTCGGGGGTCTTATATATCTCATACGTGCAGCAAAGTGGGGGAACAATGTGACAAATTATGAACAAGCTCAGAGCCAAGCCTGTGGAATTCTTCCCTTTGTGAGCCTGCATCACATGTCAGCTGGGCTGCTGGGCCGAGGCGGGGACCCGGACCGGGGGTGGGGGACATCCCAGCAGCAGGAGGCCAGCCCAGGGCTGGAACACTTTCCACACTTGGGAACACTGCCCCTTCCCCCCCGCCCCTGTCCCCCACACCTCTCTCTCTGTCACATTACAAGGGAAAAGAAAATTATTTTGACCCTACTTTTTTTCTTTTAGATCTAAATATTCCACCAATACTATCCTTGCTAAAGAAAACAAAACCCAAGCAAATTTTCAGAGTCCTTTCTCCCAAGGGCCAAAGGGAAAGAAAGCACCAGGGATGTGGTGCTTTGCTCCTAACACTTCCTCATCCTAAACAGCCTGACTTCTCTTCACCTCCTAGTGCCTCCATTTCCTCATTTGTAAACAAAGATGACGACCCCTACGTCATACAATAAGAGTTCCTACTTCATACGATTGTCATAAGATTCAACATCTATAAAGGGTTTAGAAGAATGTCTGGTACACAGAAAACCCTCACAATGTGTGGTGGGGTTATTATTATTTACAGTAGTACAAGGAGAAATATATACCCTGTGACAATTTGGACCATTTTCCCTCACCCTCTCACTTCTTAGCAGGTTCTCTATAAGACGGGCCACCTCTGATGCTTCGAAGTGCCTAGTGAGAGGTAGGGCACTAGAATCCTCAGGGAGCATCTGTTTCCTAACTGCCACAAGATGACCCCCAAACGAAGACTCTCCATCCCTGGAGCTGAAACAAACTTCCTGGATGAAGATGCTCTGTTGCAACTGAAAGGCTTCTCTCAAGTTCCCTTTCCAAGTTGTGTTAGGAGGCTTGTACCAATTCTTCTCAGGATAACAAGAAGAAAACATCCTTTACGCAAAGAATTTGTGAAATACACTAGTAATCACTTTAGTATTCCAGGTGCAAACTCCTAAGGCTGGTCCCTTCTCTGAACATAGTTTTGTCACCAAGTCCCTGAACTGCTTTTCTTCCTTTCATTTTTCTTTTCTCTTCTTTTCCTTTTATTCCTTTCTTCTTTCTTTTCTTTTCCTTTCCTTTCCCTCCCTCCCTCCCTTCCTTCCTTTCTCTCTTTCTTCCATTTAGTTTGCCAGTAGCTGTTTTTTGCAAGATTCTCATCAAATTTTTAATTCCAGAGATTTTTTTTCTTCTCTTTATTGGTTCAGAGACATTAAGTGAAGTCACACATTTTGCTGATTTAGTTCTCCATAGTTTTTCATTGATAATGGACAACTCAGTGACCACAACAATGATTATGATAGATCTCATCATCAATTTGCCAAATCTTCACAAACCTTAGGAAAGTGAAAGAGCGGAAGAGAAACAAGGTTTAACATACCTCTTGTCTTTGCAGATTAGAAACCTGAAAAAGACTTCCTTTTTAATAGTAGAATAAATAAAAGAAAGGGACACTCCATTCTTTAAATTAGCAATAGACAGAGTAATATGGCAGCACTCTGTCTTCTCCCAAAGTATCAGAAAAAATGTGTTTTTGGGCAACAAATACACTTCTTTTCTTGGGGAGACCTTGGACATTTACCTGGGTTGCATGTCTTAGGGTTTTGTTTTTTTTTTTTTTAGGGTTTTTAATGTAGCCTGTTGGAAACTGTTCATTTCAACAGACAGAGCTGAGCACACAGAGTAGAGACTGGTAGAAGAAACATCCACAGCTCATTTTATAGCAAACTGTGCAAATAGGAAAGGTCTACAACTCTTTTCATGCGTGGTTACTGAACAACACGGATGTGTCCTCTGTCAGGCTATTTGATGAGAGAAAGAATGCAGGTCCCGTCTTCCAGAGTGTGGCATCTCCGTGGGAAGCCTAGTCACGCACCTATGAAATAGCAGTCACTCGAGGTTGACAACGATTCAATTCCCAGTAGAACCTGGAACCATAACGATGTTGTGCAATGGTAGCCGCTGGTAGCAAAGGCTCCAGGGAAGAGGAGGGACCTGGGAGGATAGTAGCATTTGGAGGGAGAAAAGGAAAAGCCAAGAAGGCTCAGATATTGTGAAGACTCAACACAGTTTCCTATCTGTGTGGCAGTCATCACTAATCAATCATCACTAATCAGTCATCACTAATCAATCAGGCCACCGTTGTCCCCCTGCCCCGAAGTCAAGTCTAGGCTTCAGAATCCTTCTCAACACAGCATTCCAGGTAGGCATCCCCAACTGTTTAGGGTGAATTCATAAAATAAAACTTTTTATCCTTCTGAGTGAAAGGAAGTGAGATGAGTAAGCACACAAGCCTGGGAGGAGATATAGGTATTCAAGAGACTTCTTCAGTCATGAGCAAAGTTTCCTGGTGGCCATGAGTGATAGAGACAGATTGGTAGGATGGTGGAGATTAAGTAGGGCCTAAACTGCCTCATTATCTCTAAATTATGGGGAGGGGTGGGATTAGAAGTCACCACCTGTATTTCTGACAAATCGATGCACATTTTAAGTGGAATGGGGCAAGCTGTAAGGCACTGGTGAGCTACTTACAAATAACTGTGTATCTTTCAGGATGCTACTGAGATGTGGACAAAATACTGTAAGAATAGTATGTCACAACCTACTGCATTTGTGGTATCCTTGAATAAAAACCAGCAAGAGCCATGGACAGGCAGGGAGACAGAGCTTCCCTTAGAGGATAATTTGGCAGTTTGTGGCAGCCCTTCACTCTGCCATCCAGCCCACTTCCTGCTCTACCGAAAAGGGGCAGGAGATCTCTCAGGCTGGGACTAGGCCGTCTGGTTCTGTCTGGATTTGGGGGTAGCTGCTCGGTGCTTTGGCTGCTCTCCTTTGCCCAGCACAGCGGCACAGGCTGAGGTTTGGAATCAGCACAGGCTGAAGCTTGGAATTCCGTGCAGAATCACACTTTGTTTGACCACATCAGAGAAAGAACACACTTCTGCTTCCCTTTCCTTCTCTCCCTTCCCCAAGCCAGCACCTCCACTCCCCCCATGCTTGTTGAGAAAGGATGTCATCATGGTCCCCAGGACCCCCAGATGCTGATCAAAGGCAGAGACCTAGCCTATGGCGATAGAGTTTTGCCAGGTCTAAAATGTAACCTCCGTAACTGCAGATGGCTCTTTCTCCATCCCAAACAAAGCTTCCTTCGTGAAACTAGGATGGCTTTGATTTCTTGAAGTCTATATACTCAGAGATTTTCCTAAGAAACAAAACCCCAAGGGAAAGCATCTTCAGGCCAAGCACATATCTACCGCTGAGACACCAATTTTGTCAGACAACTTCCCTCCCTCCCTCCACATTCCAAGGGAGATTATTAATTGTCCCCAGGAGAGGAGGCCAGATAAAAGGAAGATCCCCAGTTGAGATGCAAATCCCACAAAAGGAGCCATTGCTTCTCCTCTGTTTGCCAAATCAACGTGAGCCAGAGGTCTCAGTGACAACAGAGAAAGTCATCACTTAAGGAATCACAGCCACTGCCCCAAACTCTGGATAAGGATTTTGTTTTATTTTAGGAAGACAAAGATGGTTTTTTTGTTTAGCTTAAAATTACGAGGTACGTAATCTTTCCTTTCTCCTCTGCTCCCAAATGGAGGCTTCCACACCAAATTTTGTTTCCTGACCAGAGAAGGAGCAATCGTTGGCCTCCTCGTGGCCCCGAGGGTCCCCCCCTACCTCTCCAACCCCCAAGCTTCTGTGTTTACTCTTGGACTGTCCCCTGGCAAACAGCATTCGGCAGGGTTATCTGGCCAGTTACAGCCTTCAAGAAATAAATATCTAACACCTTGTTCCCTTCGGCCGTTCAAAAGCCTGTCACTGGGGTACACTGGTGGTTTTAAAAAAGGCTATGATTCATATGCAAACGACAGGAGGATTTTCATGATTTCATAATAAAATGTGGAAACGCTCTGATCGCAAGTGGTAAGAAGGTGTGAAACAGTGCCTCCGAAACAGACAGATATTTGTGTAAGCATCCTTTATGTATTGCCAGTGAGGAATAATAACATATCAAAGCCCCAACTTACCTCATCTGCCTGGTACAGCCAAGGCATAAATAAAGGGGAACAATGGAATTACTATTACTCACTCACTGAGAGCCAGCGACATCACTGTATCCTTTATAATTGCTGGCAAGAAGATTAATGTTTTGTTACATATCAGAGCAAGGTCACAAGGGGGCTTTCAGGCCTGTCTAAACATCTAGTCTTTAAGCTCCTTCTCTTCACTTGCTCTTTTTTGAGGAAATGAACTTGTAGCGTTTCCTCTAATTATGGTGATTTTTGCTTTTGAAAGCAGGCCCACATCATCACCTCGCTCCGAACACACACACACACGCACACGCACACGCACACACACACGCCTTTTCCAAATGATATTTGGGGACAGGCTTGATTTAGCTACAGCATATGGGCAATGTTGTTATGAGGAGACCTTGCCCTTTTAACCAATGTGGATAATTCATGGCCTGTCACTGAGGCTTGAAGCCACGGGCTTGTGCTTAAGAGATTGACTTTATTGGGGTCCTCCGGGGGCTCCCTACCAAAGACTGCTAGCATCGTTTGCTGCACTTCTGTTATGTTTAGCCCGTACACCCGTCCATACAGATGTTTCCAACAGCAAACAGTTCGTGACCCAGAAAGAACAAAATATTTTGGCTTTCCCTGCCTTTCAGCACCTGTTCAAACCAAAGGGCCTTCGGAGCTCTGAGCACAGATCAGAAGGCCCAGGCAGCAGCTGGAGAGAGGCCGCGTCATGGCTGGAGCCAAAGTGACAGATTCAGGCCCCTCCGTGCGATGACCCTTAGCTCCCACAAGTGTCAGAGGGAGGCAAGCGACTGATCCCACGCAGGGGTCGACCAGCTTCATGCAGAGGCTCATGAATATACCTGTCAGCTTATTTCTACTATGTCAGAAACTGACCCAGAAACTCCACGTCCCTCCCGCCACCATTTTATTCTGTATGTTTCCGGGCAATGCCATGGCTTTGGTGCAGCGCCGGGCTCGAGCCATCTGCCGTCTGTGCAAAGTCTGCAGGGCAGTAGCAGACTTCAGAGGTTCTTTCTGGGGCTTGGGATAGCACCCTGGGGGTGGCAGAGGCGCTTTACATTTTCCCAAAGAGAACCAGTGACAGCACTTAGAGGGCTTGGGATCAACAAGAAGGTCTTAAAAATACGGCTCAGTGCACAGTAGGAAGCCCTAAGGGGGACCTCTTACCTCTGGCAGAATCTGACAGGAAAGGCATTGTGGAGGTTGCCCAGGGGGTACAGGGACCACCTCTCCAGGGTCTGTTTATCTCACCGCTCCACACTCTTTGCCTGGACAAAGGGTTCTTTGCTTTTTTTTTTTTTTTTGCGGTACGCGGGCCCCTCGCTGCTGTGGCCTCTCCCGTTGCAGAGCACAGGCTCCGGACGCACAGGCTCAGCGGCCATGGCTCACGGGCCCAGCCGCTCCGCGGCATGTGGGATCCTCCCGGACCGGGGCACGAACCCGTGTCCCCTGCATCGGCAGGCAGATTCTCAACTACTGTGCCACCTGGGAAGCCCTGGGAAAAGGGTTTTTAAGTTGCCAACCCCAATTTTAAGGAGATTTGCTTATTTGTTTTTCTTCCTTGCAGCTCAAGGAGGAATTAAGAAGGAAAAGAGACAGCTTGGAATGAGGGTGGGTGCAGGAAGCGATTAGAGGTGAAAGGAGGGATGCCCTGACTTCTGCGACTTGCCTCAGCTTCACTAATCTCAGTGGCAGTCGGAGCAGTAGAGGCGCAATTACCATATGTGCCCTCTCGCCTCGGCATGAAACAAAGCAACGATGCTCCACCTACTATAGCTGCTTGGGCTTCACATACAGTGCAGACCTTCAATAAACATGTGTTGAATCAGTAAGTGCCTGGCTGGCTAGCTGGCTGGGTGGATGGATGCATGGATGGACGACTGTGGAGATTTGACACAAGGTAGGTTAGACAAACAATCATATTTATTAGGCATATTTATTAGAATAACTAAATACGCTTTCTTGGTAGAATAAGGCCAGTCAACTAAGCCAATTCCTTCAACTGGGGTTCAGTTGAAACCATGATGATCTCTTCCAATGCGGGACAAAGAAAATTCAATGTGATGGACTTTTTCGAGAACCTGTACACAAAACAATGTATTCTGTACTTTTTGTGAAATTTAAGGGGATTTTTCAGGGGCTAATTTTGACTATATGACTCAGATTTCCCCTTATTACACTCACTTTGGTATATAAGAAGCTATCCTCATGACACCTAGGAATCTTATACCCATAACTCATAAATATGAGGGGGTGAGATTATGCTCTCTCACAGGGTACAGGCTGAGTTTTTTCTTCTTGCTGGGTGTGGAGGATTATTTCATCCTGCTTCCCATGACCTGAGAGGAAGAATACCACAGCTGCTCAGATAAATGAACGAATTGAATGTTAGGTTCACGCTACACATCAGCAATGAACAGGGCTCAGATTGATAGTTTCCTATAATTTGTTGAGGTCCATCAACACTAGTGCTTGGCAAAAGGGCCACGAGGAGAACACATGAAGTTTTCTGAGAAAGCAGAGTTACTAGAAACTCCCACCTGGAAAGTTCAGCTTGGGATGTCACTGCCTTGGAGAATAATGCTATGCGAACTTGGCAAAAATGGTCCTCAAGCAGGAAGGGCAATGGGGACTGGAGGGTGAAGAGGCAGGTATGTAGTTATGTTAGGGCACCAGATATTATGGTTAGGCTCACAACTAATTCAATACAATGTTGTCACTGCTTTTTGCCATATCAATATAAGACGCTTGTTGGCCATTAGGTAAGGCTGCAACCTGACCCCATTAACTATTTGGAAGGTCAATGTGGTAGGTATCTTCTAAGATGGTCTCCAATGATCCCCACCTCATACTATGCATGCCCTGGTATAATGCCCTCCCCATGAGTATGGAATGGACCTAGTACTTTGCTTCTAATGAATAGAATAGGGCAAAAATGATGAGAAGTCTTTTCTGAAGCTAGGTTTCAAAAGATTGCGATGTCCACCTTTCCCACCTTCTCTTGGCCTCTCACTGGCTTGCTCTGTAGAAGCCAGTTGTCATGCTGTAAGCTGCCCTATAGAGAAGTCCCCAGGGCTAGGAACCTAAGGGGCTGTCGACCAATAGCTAGGGAGGAACTGAGGCCTCCCAACAATCACATGAGTGAGCTGGGAAGGGGATCCTTCCCCAGTTGAGGCTTGAGATGACAGCAGCCTCTGCTGAACCATGATGGAAGCCCCCAGGAGACCCTGAGCCAGAGCACCATCTAAGCTACACCCAGATCTCTGACCTCCTGAAACCATAAGATAATATTTGTTTCCTTTAAGCCAGTAAGTTTGGGGGTAATTCGTTATGCAGCAGCAGATAACTAATACAGTTAGGATTTGCCACCTAGCACAATTTTTCCTTCAGAGTCCAGCTCCCTCTTTGTAACAATCAATATTTGGTAATTTTTGTTTGGTTTGGTTTTTCTTTTGAGGACTGAAAAGAAACTCTAGGCTACAGATAGGTGACTTATATGTTCACTCTGCTAATTCCTTGCTGGAGAAATTCTGTTCTGGTTATTTTCATTGCATCAGAAAGAGCATTGTTTTAAGCCAAAACTCAGTGGCTTACAGCGACATTGTTTTAATTTATTTCTTGGATTCTTTAGGTCAGAAATTTGAGCAACATGTAGTTGGATAATTTTTCTGGGCGGCAACTGATATGACACAGAGGTGTTCAATGAATGTCTGGGCTTGGTGGAGGGACCAAGGAGCTTCCTCACGTGTCCAGTGGAGTGACTGTCCCTTGGGAGTTCATCTGGAGCGTCAACCAGAGCACAGGTGGCCTCTCCAGCCTGCAGGTCTCAGGGTGCTCCAACTTCTCACATGGCAGCTGGCTTTCCCAAGAACAAGAGTTTCAATACGTTTGGTTCCACGTTCATCCTCTGAAGAGGCATTTTCTGATTGGTTAGACTCATAGAGGGAGCACCAGACCCAATAAATACCTGGGGGAGAAAAGGAAAAATATGGTCCAAATAAGTTGGAAAACATTACCTTCCCTGGCTCCCTTTTGTACAATCGAAATGTATGTTAGCATATGAAAAACTTAAAAAATCAAGAACACAGTGTAACTTGTTTAATCAAAAATTTGCAAATATATTGAATACAGAACCATAACCCTATTTTGATACATAGAAAGATTATCTCACTTTTGGAAGCAAGGCACCAAGGTTGACAACTTGTCCTTTCAACATCAGTAATATTAACAAAGGCCACTCAAAGATTGTCCAGGGCAGTGCACGCAGTAGAAGCTTCTGCAGTGATGGAAATGTTCAGCATGGTAGCTGCCAGCCACATGCAGCTATTGAGCACTTGATATGTGAGTAGTGCAGGTCTAGGTCTAGTTCATCTCATTCTTTACTATTGATTGAAGGTTCCACACTTGGTGAAGTCACAGAGTCCCCCTACTGCCCTCTCATCCTTTCAGCTACTGACCAGTCCCCCTTGACCTGCAGGATGAACCCACAATCAAGCAAGTAGTAGACCTTCAGCACCCTACTTCAAGGCTAATGTTGTTCTGACTGTTTGTGATGGTTAATTTTATGTGTCAACCTCACCGGATCACAGGATACCCAGATAGCTGGCTAACCATTATCCCTGGCTGCATTTGTAAGGGTGTTTCAGAAGAGATTAGCATTTGAATTGGTGAACTGAGTAAAGAAGATGGCCCTCCCCAGTATGGGTGGGCACCATCCTATGTGTTGAGGGCTTGAATGAAACCAAAATGCAGAGGAAGGTTGAGTTAGTTCTCCTTGACTGGTTGAGCTAAGAATAGATTTTCTCCTGCCCTCAGTGCTCCTGGATCTCAAGCCTTCAGACCCAATGGAATCTCACCATTGGCTCTCCTATTCTCAGGCCTTCAACCTATACCACCAGCTCTCCTGGGTCTCCAGCTTGCAATGGCAGATGGTGGGACTTCTTAGCCTCCATAATCATGTGAGCCGATATCTTATTATAATAAATTTCTTCACATATATACAGAGCCTGGTCTCCAGAAGCCCTCAGGGACAGCTATTGCTCCCTCTGGGGTAGCTGTCACAGTCTCCCTGTTAGATTGTGATAGTGCATTACCAGGGGGCAGTAATCTCAAGAGTGAGACCATAGCTCTTCAAGGGTATGACATGGAACAGTGGATAAAGCTGGGGTTCCTGAAGCCGTACTGTCCAAGATAAAATCTGGACGCCCCCATTCACTCAATTTTTACATTTGGAGAAGTTAATTGACTCTTCTGGGTCTCAGCTTCCTTTTCTGCAAAATGGAGATAATCATAAGAAAACATCATAGTGTTGTGGTGAGTGGTCCCACTCTTAATATTTGCAGGGCTGAAGGAAGAGCATACAAGGGGCCATCACGCGTGTGATCTACCTCTCCCTGCTCCATCCATCCCACAACCCCAAGCCCACCCCTATCCTAGTGGACAGCCACTTCTAGACCTGGGAGCGCTTGCTGGTGGGACATCCCACTTTGAGAGGACAGACCCAGGAAAGAGGTGTATGCAGCCTGTAGGCAGGACATTCTGAGGTCTGGGCACCCCAAGTGTGGTCTAGAAGAGGGGACGTGAGTTCCACATGGACATATCCATTGACTCAGAATGTCCTCACCACGGGGAGAGACACAGACTGTAAAGGGCCAGAGTGGAGTGGGTAGAATATGTACAAATATACTCAAGCATGCACGCAGGGCCCAGATCAGAGGCCCTTCTTACCTGGATCCCAGATGATTGGTTCTGGGGGGAAGGAGTAAGTAAGGGATGGCTTAGAACAGGGCTGGCACCTGGTAAAGATTCAGTAAGCTGCTGTCATTTTTCAATTCCGCTTCACTATGGCCTCTAGCTGTGTAAGGTCCACTGTCCTCTGAGCCTGAGACCTACCAACAGATGACGAGGGAGAAACTTTATTTGAGTTGGAGTGAAAATAAAGCCAGTTCATCTCTTCAAAGAGAGCAGGCCAGGGAGACAGGAGGCCTCAAGTTCCCAGCGACCATTATATTCCGGATTCATAAGGTCAAACTTTACAGCCTTGTTACTGCCACACTTGCTAATCCCTATCAAAGATATGCTATCTATTTCATCTCTGCATTAAATGAAAAAACTTCCGTGTTTTTCTTAGAATGATGGCTACAAAAGAGTCATAGGTGACACAAGAATTAAAAAAGGGTAACATGTTTCTAAACAGATATCACATATACAGAGCTGTTTATTGTAATGTAAGTGAGCAAAATGTGAGGTGTTCAGATCGCCAGGAAAAGAGTACTGGAAAGAGGAAGTTTACACATGAATTTGCAGTCACTTCACACATAGAGGAGTCTCAGGGCTCAGAGGAGGTTGAGGCCAAAGAGGTGGCCAGGGTGTAAAGGTGTACATTTAAGGAGGTGCTTGCTCTCTGGGTCGTGGAAGTGTGGGATCAACCTTAAATTTAAGGAGGCTGTGCTAACCTGGGAGGCTTTTAAAAGGGGCAAGTAGGCTTTGACATCACGCTCCATCCTCTGATAAACCAGCTGATAAATTAGCACACAGAAACAATCTTCAGATTATTCGCACACCCCACAGTTGGCTGGCAGCTCTCTAGGTTGGAAATGGAAAAGGCTGAGGATAGCTAGGGCTCTTCCCCACGAGGAGCCACCCTCCCCAGATGTGCAGACAGCCTGCACATCTGGATGCTTCTTTTGCTTTCGGCTCAGCTGGGAGGCTCACCGACAATGCCTGCCGAGGTGAGCTAGCATCTGATGGGGCTGACCAGCTCCAGACTGAGTCCTAGACCTGCCCAACCCCCTGTAGGATCCAGGGAGCAGAACAGAGGCACGCTCAGCTGCACAGATATTTGTCTTTGTTTCCATAGGTATTTATTTGTGTTTTTCCCCGACTGTTTTGCATATCATTGAGACTTAAAGAAGACATATTGTACGTCCTAAAGAGAAGCAGTAAAAATAATTTAGCTTATTTCTTTCATGTCTGACTGTATTCATTCTTGCCTACATAAGGAAATACCAAAAACAAACTGTAAACAAGGAATCATTGGGAATCAGATTATGCAAGAATAATGACACATTTTCTCATCTAAGATGTGGGGAGGGGGTTGGGGTGATGTGAATCTAGTTTTAGTGCCAGTGGCTTTAAAAAATGTTTTTCTTTTTCAAAGGAAATCACTCAGAATGTAATAAAAAATGTTTTCTGCACTAAAAGGATTCATTTACCTTTTGTATCGTGAGAAAATAAATGCAACCAATACCTCAATTCTCCTCTGTGGAGAAAGATAATTTCCAAGCTTGAATCCTAGGGAACGGCCACTTAGTTTTGATCTTCCTAATAACACAGATTCAGTTCCTCTTAAGGATTTCTCTGTTACTCAGACTCTTCCCAGAGCCCCCAATGACTTCAGGGGGTCTCTGCTTTCTTTTCCACTCTAGATCATCTTCCTTTCCATGCAGTCCCCTTCTTTCCTGTAAGCCCCCAGCTTAGCACCCAGAGACTAAAAGGCACAATGGACTTTAACCTGGGGAAAGAGACAAGTTAATTATTGTGGCCTCTAAAAATGGGGTCTGCCCCACCTCTGACATCAATCCCAAGTGTGAGTTGGGACCAGTTACCTAACCTCACCATCCCTCACTTTCCTCTCTTGCAAAATAGAAATGAAAAACAGTACCTACCTGATAGCGCATTCATTGAATGAATGCATGAAAAGTGCACCCTCACAGACGCACCCAGAGATAACATTTTACCAGCTACCTGGGCATCCCTTAGCCCAGTCAACTTGACACGTAAAATTAACCATCTTACCTACCCTGCCACCTGAGATGCTGCCCATTCACTCCATTGAACATGGATTTATTGAGCCACTATTAAGTATCAAGCACGAGGGACACATCAACAAAGACAGACAGACGGACAAGACAAACCACTAGTTACTTCTTTCATGAGAACATTTTATCCACGACAGAAGTTACTAACTTGGGATTTCTAGGAGCCACCGTTTCCAGTAGTTTCTCGAAGGGCTTCATGACCCAGGAAAGCTCATGAAAGCAGTAGAGTCTGGCTTAGTGAGTCCAGATCCCAGCTGTCCCACTCGATAGCAACGTGACTTCGGGCAACTTCTCAGCCTTCCCGTGCCTCCCTTTCTTCATGGGAATATTGATAACGCCAACCGCACAGGGCTGTAGCGAGGATTCTGTGGGACAGCACACATAAAGCATTTAGAATCGTGCTTTGCCGCCCAGGAAGCTCTGCATGCAGGAAGAACACATGAGTGTTCATATAATTTTTAAATCAACTTTATGGAGGTGTAATTTAGGTGCAAGAAAGTACACCCATTTGAGTTGTACAGTTGGATGAGTTTTTTTTTTTTTTTTTGCGGTACGTGGACCTCTCACTGTTGTGGCCTCTCCCGTTGCGGAGCACAGGCTCCGGACGCGCAGGCTCAGTGGCCATGGCTCACGGGCCCAGCTGCTCTGCGGCATGTGGGATCTTCCCGGACCGGGGCACGAACCCGCGTCCCCTGCATCGGCAGGCGGACTCTCAACCACTGCGCCACCAGGGAAGCCCAGTTGAATGAGTTTTGACAGCTGTATTCACATGAGGGATATCACCAGATCAAGAGACCACTATAGCTTTACCACTGGCATAATTCTTTTCCTTCGTGGCATTGCTGGGGGAATTCACGGCCTTCAGAAAGGCCAAAATATATACTCAGTAAATGCGAACTATTTTTACCATTATCATTAGCTCTGAAACCTCACTCCTTGGGGAAAGTTATCTAGAAGCTCAGAGCAAAACAGGGAAGCTCCAATTTGGGGAAGAAAAACAGCTGAAGACTCTTCTGAGAAAGTCCTAGGGTGGTCCAGCCAGGCGGCAAAAGGTAAGTGGCAGTCGTGGTCTGATCTGCCCCCTCCCTTCAAGCCCCCAAGGGCCTTTGAACTTCACCCCCTCCTAAATTCAGACATGCACATAGAGGGCACCCAGCAGGCTTTGCAGCAGTGTCCTGCTCCTTAGCCAGTCAAGGGTCTCAAGGTGGGAGAGCAGCCCCTGGGCCAGGGCCAGAGAGGTCACTATCCAGAGAGAAGCCCCTCCCCTTCTGCAGCTTTGTTGGAGCTGCCAGATAGCCACCTCCCATCTGCAAGCCCAAGTGTCATGTTTTCAAAAAAGTCTTGCCAAAAAAACCAACAATGTAGACTCCCAGGAAAACAAGAATTAGATGTAGTTTTGTCAAGGCAGGAGCCCTGCCGTGGCTGGCTGCTCTTATAAGATATCTGTTCACCTTTCATAAATGTCAGACTCGAAATAAAAAAGGATAATGAGGTCTCATTTCCACCAAAGCAAGCATGCACCTACTAATTAACCCACAGACCACTAACAAACGTGCTGTTTAGATGCTTTTGCTGCAATTGTCAAGGCGCAAATAGCTTGGGCTCAGAGGATCTGATTTTCTTACCCTCCTCTGCTATTTTTAAGCTATTTTAAATGGTACTGCTGAGTCAACATCTGTTCATTCATTTAGTGCACATTTGCATAATACCCACTGTGTGCAAGGCACTTGATCAGGGCTGTGGGGGACCTTATGAGGCTGTATTTTGGGATGAGCAGAGGACCTGGCGCCCCGCAAGTCGGGATGTGAATGTTGACCTCATCACTCTACGTGTGGTTATAAATGTTACACACCTCAATTGATTCATGGGCTCATATAAAATGGAGATAATGCTTCTGTGTGTTGTAAGTTGTTGTTGGGATTAAATGAGATAATATAAGTAAAGTGTCTAGCAGGTGGAAAGTGGTACTTATTATAAAGGACCAGGTCAAGGAGAAAGAGAAGGGAGGGAGAGAGGAGGAAGAGGGAGAATGGGAAGGGAAGGAGGACGAAGGGAAGATGGTGGAGGTGACAAGGAGTGGAAAACACATGAGGAGAAGTAGGAGGTGGGATCTCTGTCTCATTGATCTCCAGATGGTGAACAAGATTGACACATATACAAATTACCGGGGTGAAACTGGTGACTAGAGAGAGATAGAAAAGTATGACGCTTGAAAGAAGGCAACTAAACCTTACAAGGGAATTGGGAGGCAGAGGTCAGGGGATGCAGAGAACGTCAGAGGATGACTGTTTTGGAGTCCTTGATGGATGGACAGACCCAAAAGGGAGAGATGGGCAGGGAAAGCCTTGAGCAAAATCCTGGAGGCGGGACGGTCCAGACTGTGTGTACAACAGTCCCAGCTGGTGGGGCCGGTGGGGTGTGGTGGAAGGCGAGGCTGCAAACACATGCTTCACCTGGACCATGTCGACTGGATGCTTTGCTCTGAAGGTGGTTAGAAGTTTTGAATGAGAAGGCGATTCCAGAGGTGGAAATCCAAAGTGAGAGAAATAATTCTGAATAATTTCACTTGACACACTATAAGTAAGGAAGAGAATTCTATAAAGGGGGTTTTGTTTCTTTACTGCGGGAACAGTGATGCTCCCTTACGTCTAAAATGCATCTTATTCTTTCAAAAGCAATGCTTCAGGAATTACTGTAGTTAATTCTAACAAGTTAGTAGTGAGTAAATGGTGGCCCCCGAAGTGATCAGTCCACATCCTAATTCCAGGAGTTTGTGAAGGCGACCTTATTTAGAATGAAATGGTCTTTGCAGATGTCATTAAACCAGGGATCTTGAGATTAGATTATCCAGGTGGGTCCTAAGTCCAATGATAAGAGACATACAGAGGAGAGACACAGGGAGAAGAGAAGGCCAAGTGAAGATGGAGTGATGCGGTCACAAGCCGAGGAATGCGTGGAGCCACCGGACGCTACAAAAGGCAAGGAAGCGTCTCCCCAAGGGCCTTCAGAAAGAGAGTGGCCCTGCCAGCACCTTGATTTCAGACTTCTGGCCTTGAGGCCAGCGCTTGGTGATTTCAGGGAGAGTTTTACAAGGTAGGAAGCTGGCTGAAACTAGGCAGGGTTTATGACAAAACAATTTTAGATTGGTGGGTAGAGTGAGAAAAGAATCTTGACGCAAGCCTTAATGAGCAGACTGCTGGCCTTGAAAAGTATTTAGTTGATTTATGGGAACAGGTATTTCCTGGAGCTCCAGCTATGTTATTTTTCTTGGTCCCATTATTTTTCAGCACAGGCAGAGGGAAGCATGGGTGTTTAAGTTCTCACCATAAATATATAGAACAGCAGAAGCACTGTTTTAGGCCCCTGTGTGTGTGTATGTATGTATGTGTGTGTATGTATCTCTCTATATACAGGTATATATGGGCTTACTCATCAGCCTTCCTAATCTCTTGTGATTTTATGGATGAAACGTAGGGTACGCCATGGTACTGAAAATATCGTTGGGACCCATGCTTTCACATAAACTTGGGTGAGAGCAGAACCTTTTTCTCCTCATTGGTCACGTAGGAAGTAGAATCTCTCCTCTGCTCTCCTCAGAGTGTTTAGATTATAGTTTATAGTTTGCTAGAGTTGTCACACACACACACACACACACACACACACACGTATATATATGTATATCCCTGCCTTCATAAATCTTGAATTCTAATGGGAATGTGAAGGAGAACAGAAAATAGAATAGTCAATAAATACACACATACGTATAGAAAACTGGATTTCAGAAAGTGTTAAGCTTTAAGGCGAAAAATAAAACATGAAAAGAAGATGAGGATTGTGGTGGGGAAAGAGGAAGGAATATGACAATGTTCAGAAGCGCTGTGGGAAAAAATTTGCCTCTGTGGCCATGCAGGCTTGGGGAGTGCTGGGTTAAACAAAAGCAGAGACCCCATCACCCCCAGAACATCGAAGTCTTATGTCCATCAGTGTTTATGAAGAGACTCCAAGAAGAGACTGAAACAGACAGTATTTCTTTTTTCTTTTTTTGCGGTACGCGGGCCTCTCACTGTTGTGGCCTCTCCCGTTGCGGAGCACAGGCTCCGGACGCGCAGGCTCAGCGGCCATGGCTCACGGGCCCAGCCGCTCCGCGGCACGCGGGATCCTCCGGACTGGGGCACGAACCCGCATCCCCTGCATCGGCAGGCGGACTCTCAACCACTGCGCCACCAGGGAAGCCCCAGACAGTATTTCTTAAATGGATTTGGCTTCATGGCCTTCTTTCCATAGAACCTAAGACTGTTTTTGTCCTTGGCAATTGTTTTAAGGAAGACCCCCATCGTCAAAGGATGCCTGCCCGGAATGCAGGACACCTGCCTTGAAGAAACTGAAAGCCAGCCAGGGGGGTGCTGGTGTGGTCATCCAAGGCTTGGGCGGGTGTGGAATGCAGGGGTGAGAAGAAAGAAGCCGTCCCAGATGGAGGCTGAGGAAAGGAGAGTGTGACAACCTATGAGCTTCTTCCTAGCAGTCCTGCCAGAATATGGGACCACTTTGCCCAGGAGATGAAGAAACACCTCAATTTTTCTGTTTTGTCTGTTCCTATCACTGAATTGGGGTTAATGTTTGTTGAATGAATGAAGAGACCCAATAGATTGAAGGAAACTTGGTAGATGGCATCAAAACTTAATCAGTTTATGGAAAACAATGAGGTTACGCACTTTTTAAATCCCCCGTTACAAATTCACAGCCCCCTCTTCCTGCTTTCACTGCCCCCAGTCTTTTTTTTTGGCTACACCGCACAGCATACAGGGTCTTAGTTGCCTGACCAGGGATCGAACCCGTGCCCTCTGCCATGGAAGCCCAGAGTCCTAACCACTGGCCCGCCAAGGACTTTCCCAGCTGCCACTCTTCTAGCAGGAATTCTGGTTTAGTTTATTAGCATCTCTAAGTCACTTAGGAGTGTTTCCATGTGCCTGACCCATCCCCATGCTGCACGGAGTGGGGAGGTGACACCTCTGTTGCCTGAACTTCACAACCACTGCGACCCTGTCCCCACACATAGCAGCTCGCCTACTGGACTCCGTCACCTCAAACCCTGGACTGAGTTGCAGATGGAGCCATGGATTGGGTAACTGCTCCCTGCACACCATCCCCCTGGCAGTGCCAGCAACCAGGATGCCTCCTGGCTTCGGGAAAAAGCTTCCTTACCTTTGAAGACCCACCAGGCCCCTGACGTTACAGGACTTCACCAAGGTGTCCGGCCCCCTGTGATTTCAATGGCGGCCTCTTCTCTCCAACCTTCAGATTCGGGGTACTGGCCACCTCGCTTCTCCCTCCTCCGCTCTCCGAGGCCTCTCTGACCTGATTTGCAACCTGGCCTCCCTGGGGACCACCCCAGGCTTCAGACAAGCTGAAGTGTCCCTGACTCTCAATGAGGGGAGGACCCCATTCAGGATAACGCTTCTCCCAAGAGGCTTCTCTGACCTGATGTAAATTTGGGGGTGCAAATAGACGAAGACCATTGCCCAGCTGTACTCTGCTACATCCAAGCCGCGAATGTATGTGTGGAGACGTTCAGGGTGTAACTCCATCCATCAACGCATCTAGGCCTCCAGGCCTGTCCCAGCATCTGTAAACCATCGTTTCCAACACACCCTACGCGTTTGCTTTCACCCAACAAGATAATGGAGCTGTTCCTCCTCACGCCTCCGGGCTGTGTTTCTGGCTTCGGGGCTCGTCAGCTTGGGGACCATCTCCCACCTTGGACAGACCCCGACTTCCTCCCCAGGTCTGAGTCTCTACCTCCTGCCTGGCAGTGTTCAGCTTCATGGGCTCCTGAATCACCCTCCTCAGAAACATTTTGTTCCCAGGGTTTTTTTAAGCTTGCCACAAAAACATAGAATTATTTTTTTTTTAATTTGAAATTCATTTTCAGTCTTCTTTTATAGATCTGTCATTTATACAATGGCTGGAAAACTTTCTAAAATCAGATATAATTTATGAACCCCTTCTTTTCGGAGTAATGTCATTTTGTACATTAAAATGATAATGCCTGGAGGGATCAGATGTGTCTCTCCTGCAGGTGGGGGAGGGGAGGGGGGAGGGGGAGATAGTGGGTGGGAGGCTGTTCCGGTTCTTCTGAAATAAGTCTCAGTGTGCCTGTGCTCAGCCCCCCAGCAGGGGCTTGCAGGGAAGGAAGGAAATAGGGAAAAAAATGTATTTTTGTATTCTCACTTGAAGTGAGAATAGCAGTGGAAAGCAGCTTAAGCCCCTTACGAAAGAAAAAGACCTTGACAAATAGTTAATGACACCCTTGACCCATAAAATTTTTAAATTGTACCTGATTCTCAAAAAAAAAAAAAAATTCTCTGACGTGGTTGAGGGCAACAGTGTGAAGCAGTAGCTTTCAGTCTTAGCGGCTTATTAGAACTGCTTGGGGAAGCTTTTTAAAAATACATAAGCCCAGGCCCCTTCTCCTCATTCTGGTTTCATTGATGTGGGCTGGGGTCCAGACACAAGTATTTTTAAAAGTGTTCCACCAGATGAATCTAATGGGAATAGCGGCCCTCAGAAGATGGGGCTCCAATCTCGAGTCAATATAGTTGGTGCATTGCATGATCTTGGGTCAGTAATCAAAGCTAATGCTTACTTACTCCTTGCCGTGGGTCACGTGCTATTCCAAGCTCTTTCCCTGTATTGAGTCTTCTTAACAATCTAGGTCGTCCATACTCTTGTTGTCATCCTGTTCCTCAGATGAAGAAACTGAGGCTCAGAGAGATTAAGTAACCTGACTAAAGTCACAGAGCCAGTAATTGACTCAGGTGAGATTTGAACCCAGGCAATCTGACCTGGGGGCCCATGCTCTACCTGCTATGCTCACTGATTTCCTAAAGGATCTAAGTTTCTGTTTCTAAGTAGTCTATTAATTCATTTGCTCATCTATAAAATGAGGTGAATGGAGCTAGGTGATTTTTAAAGTTTTGTGGTTATAGGGTCTCAATTTTAAAGAGGATGAAAACGAGTCCCAGAGAAATGAAGCGTTTTCCTGCCATCGCCCAGCCACTGGGTCAGGCAGAGCCAGCTCTCCAGTCCAGATCTCCTGAATCATAGTGCGAAATTCTTTCCCCGTTTCACAGTAAAGCAAGTTGAAGGAGGAGTTCGTCTCTAAAACAACCCACTGGAAATTAAAGGACTCCACGAAAAGAACGCAAGTCCCAGGTTTAAAATTGTGACTCAGATCTTAAACCCATGTTCTTCCCTGTATCTTCCAAGAGACAGACTAAAGTGATATTCAACATAACCAAATTGAGCACCTCATTTATGGAACCCTGATCTACCTGCTGTGAAGGATAGGAGAGAAGAAAAGAAGTGTGGTCTTGTCTTCACTGGAAAAAAAACAAAACAAAACCCAGAAACACTCTAGAGCATCAGACACAAGGGAGAAGAGAACCTTCTCTACCCCCCTATGCCAGGGTCATGGGCATCCTTCACTCAGTTTTCTGCCTCTCCCTTCCTAGCTCCTCCTCAATGGAGAGGGGAGAAGTTGTGTTTTAAGGCAATTGAAGGATGACATTTATTGGAGGGTGTGGTTACTGGGTTAAAAAGACATTGGACTTTGCCCAATTTTTCCTTCCCTTCCACTCCCTGCAGTGGGTAGGGTGGGGCTGGGGGCGGCGGGGTGCTGTCTTCCCCCTCTGTCCCTCCACATGCATTCTGAGTGCCCTGATCAATTTTCAGGTCCCCATACCAAGCAGTGGTCCAGGAGACAGTCACAAGTGCCAATTTGGATTCCAGAGTTCAGGGCTACAATGTCTGTAGGAGAACCTCTTAGGACTTCCAGAGTCTGAAGACATGCACTTTAACCCCAAATTTCCAGCAACTCTATGTTAAAGAGCATCCTTCCAGCCATCTGCTCTACCTTACCCTCAGTGTGAGTCACCCAGATGACTAATATTACACTGTGATAAGTAGCATTATCCTAAATGTACTCTGTGAAGCCATCAACAGAGCAAACGTTGAAATAGAACAATTGCTTCAGGTTTTGCCCTGGAAGAAGTCACTTAGCACTTATTCAGATCAATGGATACTAACTTCCAAGCAAGCTCAGACATATGGTCTTAAATATTTAGATAAATAAAAAGGGTGGGGTTGAGGCGGGAATTAATTTCTTTTCCTAAGAAAGAAGATTTATAAAGAGGAGGAAGGAGAAAAAGAATTTTTAAAAAAAAATCTATTCTTGCCCATACACCATCTCTTTAGAAACATTTTTATGAGCTAAGTGAAAATGGATGAAAATGAATTTTAAAAAAGGAGATTAAATTCCCCCCAAAACACACATGGGCTTAAAAATTTAAGGGGAAAATACATTGTGGTTTTGGCCAAGCCCGGGGGGAGGTGCTCTGGCCTGTGTGCATCGCACAGTATGTCAGCCATCCCACTGCCTACCCACCTTTTACCCTCTTCATGCCTGGGAGATCTGCACCCAGCCTGGATGGTGTGGTGGATGTTGGGAGCTGTGGCAGCCCAAGATGGTCCAGCACCTCGCCGCCAACCAGCCAGAATTCATGAGTTTTCATGACAGGGCCAAAGTACAAGGACAGATTTGACCAGGATGGACTCCTACCTCTCCACTGCGGCTGCAGATTGGAAACTAATTGCTTGACCTCTTCCCTGAGCTTACAAAAGTCAGATTCTGAGTAAGAAGACATCAAACCCAGGCTCAGCAATAGAGTTACTACCGGAGATAATATGAAGCTGGGTGTCTGGGCCTATGGTTTATATATCTGATAGATTTTGAAGAGCCTACTCTCTTAAACATGGACTTATTGATGACTTGACATTCTCTCACCATCCTTTCTTGAGCTCACGTATGTGCCGGACACTGTGTGAAGGGCTTGAACCATGTCAGCTACTTTATCAAAGTAACCACCAAATAAGGATTCTTAGGCTCAAGAATCCAGTGAGTTCTCAAGGTCCCACATCTGATTTCTGATGGGGGAGGAGCCAATTTGTCAAGTTATAATGCCACGGTCCTCACATCTTTAACCACTTCATTAGAGTACTACTTAAAATGTAAATTTGAAATGTGTGCAGTAACTCAGTAACTCCAAACGGTTCATTTATAGAAAATAAGTGCAGGGGGGTTGGCACTCCCTCATCTCTTAGAGAGAACTTCTAGATAAACTCTGACCTGGTTGCTATGTTTGGACAATGCATTATCATTTCAGTACCGATCTGAGAAAACCATAATTAGTCATGTAAATATGTTAGAGGAAAAAAAGATAGAAATAATATAGTTCTTTCTCTGTTCCTCTCTCAAATAAATGTAGATAACCAGAGTGTGTCTATGCCACAAGATACATGATTCCTTCTCCAGTGTTAGCTCCCTTTGCTATTCATATCAATAGTGTTGGCTCTTGTCCCTTTGTTGTAATTAATCTCTTAATTATCTGTCTTTTTCACTTGACTCTGAAGGCAAGGACCTATCTGGTGCACGTTGTGCCCCTAGTTTGGGTTGGGTGGCTTTAAGGTCCTTTACACAAAGATGACAAATGTGTGGCATGCGTGCTGTTGTTCCACCTTCCCAGGCTGTGGAAGACATTACTAATCAATCACTGCACTGAGCCTCTTGCTGGTCATAGACTTCTTCAAGTCAGACCTGTGGGTAGTCTCTAGCAACTAACCACAAATGACATGAAAAATGGAATCTTTTCCACACTCCAGTTCTAATGTTTAATTATGAAGCCTTCCTCAGAAAGGAAGGGCTCTGGAAACACGAGAACACTGAGGAGATGTGACAAATGATAGAAGCTCCCTAATCAACAGCACCCCTCTGCTAGGGGCTGGTCCAGAGAAGGCTCATCAAAGAAGTGACACAGGCAAGTCACCCACATTGGGCAAACCTACCTGGGATTTTTCAGTCTGGAACTAGGAGAGGAATTCTAAGTTTTCTTCAGTGATGAGGACTTGAGATGTGAGATTACGAGGAGTCAGAGACTATGGGAAAACTACTCTGATAAAATAAAACTGTCATGCAGAGTTGGCTTGAAGACATCCTGGCCCACGTGATTTCTGGTGTCCAGTCATCTCTGAGGCACAAATGGACCTCTAACCTTTATCTTAGTTTGGTTGCATTGCCAACAAAGTCCCCTTTTTGGTGACATTAGTTTGAACCTACTTCACATTTTGACTGGAGCCATCGAAAGTTGAGAACATGATTTTACTCAGCGCTCTTGGCATTCACACTGCTTTAAAACTTTACTTGTATAGCTAACAAGACATGTTGCAGCAAAGCTCTGGGCTGCCTCCACACCATCACATCTGATTGGAGGGCTGGAAAAAAATGCAACTTGATGCTTTGGAGTTCTTGTGACATTTGTTCCCTTATTCCTTTATAATGACTCAGCCAAGAGGGACTGATTCTTTCCCTGGGTTCTTGACTCAGAGATTTGTCCTTCTCAAATCTACAGCAAAAACTCATTCTCAGTAGGAGGCAGCTTGTAGGATTCTAGCCCTGGCTCCACCACCAATGTGTACATGGCTTTGGAGATGTCCCTTTATTTTTCTGTTTCTGTCAAATAGGGAGTGGAGACAGTGACCTTGAGGATCTTTGCAACAGTGAAGTTCCTTGCCTGACTTTGCTCAGAGCTGGACAAAGCTGAGGCCTCAAGTTGACCTCTTCCTTCTGGCTGGCAGTTTTCCAGGCTGAGGGAGCTCGCCTCTCGCTAATGAAAGGAGGCATCAGCAAACTACAGAATGCTTCCCTGCTCCACCTTCCGTGAAGCCTGTTGCTGTTTTGTCTCATAAAGAGGAAATCATTTCTCTGTTCTGGGTTTTGTGGTCCCCACACTCTTTTTTTCCTCCCTCTTATCACTAAGCTTCAATGTCCCCCAGAGTAACCTATTCACAGCATCAGTCCCCGTCTCTTAGGGATGCTCAGTGAATTTTCCTTTTATACAACCTCCAGTAATTCACAGGATGAATAAATTCAAGTCCCACACCTGGATCTAGCAACAAAGTTATTCTAGGATCAGGAAGCAAAAAACCAGGCTTCTATCAAAATCCAGCAGCTGAGAGATGAAGGAAGGTCTTCTCCAGACCTCTTGTATCTCGGGTTAGACTTTTGCCTCCATAAAAGAGAAAAGACCAAAGCTTAGGCCAAGGGAATAGTTGCACTCTTTGTGTGTGTGTGTGTGTGTGTGTGTGTGTTTCTTTCAAATGAATTCTTCTCACAAAAAAGGCTTGCTCGTGTGGGTGGACAATCTTTTAAGAGCCATGAATCAGCCTCTGTCTGCTCTAATGGATGCCTCATCTGAGACTTCTCAAGTGATTGGCACTTGGTACCCAAGGAGTAATCAGTTGGAAAATCTTTTCAGTGTGGCAGAGTTAGGGATGTGAGAGCTGCTCTCATGACGTGATGGAACAAATGTTCATCATTACAGACAGGCATGGGGGGGAAGAGAAAGATAAGAGGAAGTAGGAAGTCCACCTTTCATTCCTTACACAGAATTTTTACAGAACAGCTAGTAACATCTTCACAGTTTACGAAGCCCACGGGAGTTAGTTTTAGAACCCACGTCTCCTGACTCTCCATCCAGGGATTTTTATTCTTGAACCCTCACTTCCTTTGTTGAAGACCCCCCTCAGCAGTCTCTTCTGCATCCCAATTACGCAGACACTCAGGCACTTTGACTCTCATGTTCTAGATCTCTCCAAGACTTCTTTATTTTTTTTAAATCGAAGTATAGTTGATTTACAATGTTGTGTTAATTTCTGCTGTACAGCAAAGTGATTCAGTTATACACATATATACATTCTTTATATATATATTCTTTTCCATTATGGTTTATCATAGGATATTAAATATATTTCTCTGTGCTATACAATAGGACCTTGCTGTTTATCCATTCTGTATATAAGAGCTTACAACTGCTAACCCCAACTTCCCACTCCATCCCTCCCCAAACCCCCTCCCCCTTGGCAACCACCAATCCAAGATTTCTTTAGCATATCCATGTGTACTGCTTCAAGCCACCTCAAAATGATTAACTCCACAAGCAGATAATGTTTGGTTTCCAAAGTGATTCTTTACTTCGCAGAGGGCTTCTTTGAAGAGCAAGTTCTGTGTTGAAATAGACCTCTAGTTCCAAAAATTGGGATTGAAGAGTCAAAGCTGTGAGCAGAGGCTGTACCCTGAAGAGCCACGTGGAAAGACAAAGTCATGAGGAAGTGGGTACCATGAGGAAAGGTACAAAGCAGGGCAAGGATGAAGATAGGGAGGAGAAAGAAAGCAAGGCCAGGGATAGTGGGGAGAGTCCAGGAAAAGCACAGGCCCAGTGGGTAGCACATCCAAGGACCTGAGGAAAGGTCCTGAAAACCCTACCAAGATCCAGAGCTGCCTTAGACCCCGTTCCTGCTTCCTGAGGCCTCACCTGACTGCCATCTTCCCTGCCCCCAGCGACAATAGCCGCCCCCATCCCGAGTCAGCCAAGAGAGACACTGTTTCTTCATCCCTGAGTGCCTAGTTGAATTGTTTGTTTCAGGAATGAAGCTATTGTGTAAAATTCAGCCCATCTGAACCTCCAGCAGCTTATGGCAAGGGAGACGTCCCCTCGTTTGGCTAATGATCAGAGAAAGCTACAGTGAAGCAGCAGGGACGCTCTCTTCAGGGCTGACCCAATGTGACTTTTCTCTGTAGTAGAAAGTCGGATAAAGAATGAGAAACATGGACAGAGACACATCCCGCTAGGACATTAGGAGAAACAGCTAACTGACAGGAAACAATGGGCTCTGAGATCAGCTGCTCTGACAAATAAGTGAAGTATTTCTTAGTTATTCCTGCTGTTGGGTTTTACTCCTTCCTATGCCCTAGTCCCAGTTAACTATTTTCATACAGTTATAAAGGCTGGGTTCATATAAGTTTTCTACTGCACCAGGAAATAAAAAAAACACTTCATGCAGATGCTTTTAGAGTAGTTTAGTACTCTTGTAAATAGATCAAACAAGCTGAAACCACTTTGCAGTCCCCAAATTTGAGTCCACAAGAGTACCAAGCAAGCAACGTAGTAGAAAAAAAAGCCCATCTATTTCTTTTCCATGCAAACAGAATTCTAACAGGGCCCTGAGATAACAGGATAATTAACCTCCTTTCAGTAACTAACAGGAGTTAGTGGAAGCAGCTCTGATCAGAGAATGTGGAAAATTGCATTTCATACCGGGTACCACTCAACACCGGTTATCTCATCTTGGGCAAGTTCCTGACCTCTTGGGGCTTTGGTTAATCCACCTGTAAAGTGAAATTTGGGACGTGGCCAGTTGTTTTCCAATTATGCTTCCTGTAGCCCTAGGACCATGTGAAGGAATTGGAGCAGGTGAGGTCCTAGGTTCCCCACCTGCATTAAAAAATGCAACTCTGTGTTGCTTATCGACTTCTGCCTATTCTTTCCATTCAAGGGTTTCATTGCTTAAAATATTTTAAAAATAAGATAAAATAGAAAACCACTGAACTTGGTGGCTTCCAGAGTGAACTCTCTGAAAAGAACAATAACTATTGCAAAGGGAAAAATAATGTTTCTAAGATTTATGCACAGACAAGACACAAAATAAAAATGCCGTCAGTGAGGAACATCAGTGTCAACTCTGGAGTTGGGTCCTTTGATCATTTAACAGACCCCAGGATCAGATTGGTTAGAGGATATTTATATCCCACCTTTCTAATCCCATCCCCAAATATTTGAGGTATGTTGCTTAAAATAATCAACCCTATAATAAACAAAACCTTAGTTTTGTTTAGTATTCACTAATCAATATTTTATAGCTAAGAAAAAATGTATAAGCTCACTTGGGGACCTTGTTATAAAGGCAGCTCTTCTGGCCAGTCCCCCAAGATTCTGTTCTAGAATATCTGGGGTGGGGATTTGGAATCTGCTGTTTTAAGAAGTCTCCCAGCCTATAGATCACACTTTGAGGAGTACCACTTGTGTTAGGTTGGAGCTCCCAGAGGCAGACCCTGGCATGAAGTTTATGTGTAAGTGATTGATTAAGAAACTGCTCCCAGTAGAAACTGGCAAGAAAGCAGGGGAAACAGGACAGGAAAGGGAAAGAATGTACATAAGAATACAACTTCAGATAAAGTCTCAGGTTTGTTCTAATCCTGCAGGGAGATGCCTAAGAGTGAGTGAGTTCCTACAAGAGTCAAGGGATCTGGGCTTTCACACACCGGTCAGTCACAGGCTGACCCACAGGGGATGCAAATTCCCAGGTACCACCAGCTCTCTGCATTGAAAGTGGTCCTCATGAGAGAGAATCTGGGTGGAGCAGGGCAGGTGAAATTCTTCACAAACTGAAGACTATCAAATGGGTCAGGCTTAAGAGGCCACAGTTGAAGGACACATTCAGTCCAAGATGCTCCATTGCTAGAAAATCAGTGCCAACAAACATGAAAAAAACATGAATGCCCAAGGAAACATTCATGACAAGCTTGGATGAGTGAATAAAAAAGGAATACTCAAGGTGAAAATGTTACAGTACTCATGCATCAGTAATTTCATGTAAAGTCAAAGGCCCATCAAATATGACACTGGGAATTCAACAGAAGATTTTCTACTCAAATGGCATTAAATTTCTTTTTGACACTCTCAGAGGGCAGATGTATGAAATAACTGTCCATTTCACTGCCACTTTCCACTGTGAAGTGTGCAGCTGTTAAGCTAGCCCACTCCATCCATCTTAATTCTTTCCCTTCAAGGCACTTATGTATTTCTACAGTTCTGATGATTATACATATTTCTCTTGTCTCTGGTACTGAACCATAAACTCCATGAGGGTAAAGACCACATCTAATTGTCAGTACTCTCCAGTGTTTACAGTAGAGGTCTTCGCAAACTCTGAACAGGTAAATAAAGGCTGCAGGTTGACTTAAACGATCCACAGTCCAAAGCTTTCCTTTGTTAGCTCCATGTAAGCAAAACTTTTCCTAGCCTTCCATTATATTGGATTCCTTGGGTTAATCAACCAAGGAATCCTTTATGTGATTAATCCTAATTCCTTAGGTAATTAATCAACCAAGTATTTATTGAGCACCTAGTCTGTATCCATTTTGACATTGAGAAGGTTACAAAGTGGCATAAAACACAGTCCAAGTACTCTGGGCTCATTGTTTGGGAGAAACAACGTTTAAATCGTATGAATCCAAAAAGAGAATAATGTAACAATATAATCAAGTGCTACATTATCAAATGCTACTAAAACTCAAAAGGGAGAATATATATCAAAAGTTAGCTGTGAAGTACAAACTATAAAAGCAAAAGGAATTAGAGTACATCTCATCATCATGTCAGCTCTGATCAGTTGGCCGTGGTTGCCTAGAGAATCGTCTTAAGAAATCTTAGCCCAAATATGAGCTGAAACACTGTCCCAATTGATAAGCAGTATCCGCCAGAGCAAAAAATGATGAGTGGTTTTATAAGTGAAGCAAATTTTATATCCCCAGCAACAACATTACCCCATGTTCAAGAATAGCTTAAGATGTGGTATATAAATACACTGGAATATTACTCAACCATGAAAAAGAATGAAATTCTGCCACTTGCAGTAACATGGATGGACCTAGAGAATATTATGCTTAGTGAAATAAGTCAGACAGAGAAAGACAAATCCTGCATGATATTACTTATGTGTGGAATCTAAAAAATAACACAAATGAATGTATATAGCAAAACAGAAACAGACTCACAGATATAGGAAACAATCTAGTGGTTACCAGAGGGGAGAGGGAAGCGGGTAGGTGCAAGTTAGGGGTACGGGATTAAGAGATACAAACTAATATGTATAAGATAGATAGGTAACAAGGATATATTGCATAGCATAGGAAAATATAAACATTATCTTGTAATAACTTTTAATGGAGTATAATCTGTAAAAATCCTGAATCACTATTCTGTATACCTGAAACTGTTATAATATTGTAAATCAACTATACTTCAATTTTTTAAAAGAATAGCTTAATAGGGGAGAGATTTTAGAATCCAACTATCAAAGGTAAATCCTATATTTATATCAGACAAAATAGACTTTAACTTAAAGAATTAAGGGTCTTTCACAGAGATTGTCATACTGACTGAAGTAAGTCAGACAGAGAAAAAGAAATATCATATGATATCCTTTATATGTGGAATCTAAGAAGAAATGTTACAAATGAACTTATTTACTAAACAGAAACAGACTCACAGACTTAGAGAACGAATTTCTGGTTACTAGGGGAGAAGGATGGAGGAAAGGGATAGTCAGGGAGTTTGGGATCTACAGGTACATGTATATACTGCTATATTTAAAATGGATAACCAATAAGGACCTACTGTATAGCACAGGGAACTCTGCTCAATGTTATGTGGCAGCCTGGATGGGAGGGGAGTTTGAGGGAGAATGGATACATGTATATGTATGGCTGAGTCACTTTGCTGTGCACCTGAAACTATCACAGCATTGTTAATTGGCTATACCCCAATGTAAAATAAAAAGTTAAAAAAAAAAAAAGACTTAAGGGGTCTTTCAGAATTTGACCACTTAACAATGAACAAAGAGGAAACCAACAATAAATGATGTCAGGAACAGTGTTTCAAACTAATGATTTACATGTCAAATAATTAATAGATATCTTTGGAGAAACTGATGAAGCTCTCAAATATTTTCACTCTATAAGTGACTTTTCTGTGGCATTTTAATAAAAGTCAACGGTTAGGAAAGAGATGTTGTTGAAAAAAATTATATCAAAAATCCTATCCCTTGCTTCATTCTTTGTTCATTCTAAGAGTTAGTGAATTGTTGTGTTTATCACTGATATTTTGCTAAATGTAAGATAAATTATTTGTCCCTTTTTTCAAGATATAGACCCAATGAGACCTTTTTATTTCCTTCACTCTTATGAAATTTTGATGTTTGATTTTTAGTGAATTTATTCTCAAAAGTCTTTATCTTCTGCTATTTATACTTAGATAATAGGATCTTCTTACATAGAAGGGGCTTATTAAGTGTTTATTAAATATTTGGCTGAATGAATAGGTATTATTTGTCTGCCTTCAGGCGTGAACACAGTGAAAGCAACTTTGATCAACAAGCAACTACAACATGGTTCTTAAAGACATTTCTGGGAAGGGATAGCTTAGCAACCTTGAGTCTTTCACTCAGAGAGAAGAAATTGGCAATAAGTTATTAAATCTCACCAGTACATCTCCAGTTCTACTTCAACAGAGGCACACATAGATGTGAAGCATTGACTATGTGCCAGGCACTGTGCAAGCATTCAGTACCATGAACTTCCTGTAAGGAACTTGTAGATAAATCAAACAATTAAGATGTAGACTCATTGCAGTCTGATATATAATTGTATAAAACCAAAGGCTAATGCATATAATACAGATACTGAGAACCAAAAAGGGGTTAAGACAAGAAGAAAATAGTGCGACAATTATCAACAGCAAAGAAGAGAAAGAGTAGAGACAGCATTAGAAAAGGTAAAATGAAGATAAGGCAAGATGGCACATAGGAGGTTCCCGTGCTCCCTTCCTCCCATGGACACACCAAACATACAGCTACACACAGAGCAATTTCCTTTGAGGGGGATCCAGAAACTAGTTAAGCAATGCTGACACATTAGATGAATGAAAAAATACCCACACTGAAACAGGAAGGAAAGGCCGAGATACATTATCACCATAAACCCCATCCCTGGCACAGCACCATTCAATCAGGAGAGAATGCTGAACTCCCACTTTCTCCCTACTAATTGAAGGGTTTGAACCCCACATTTAGCACCCCAACTTTAAGACTCCCAACTGAGGGACAGGCTCTCAAAATACCTAGCTTCAAAGCCAACCAGGCTCTTACCCATGAGACCCACAAGAGTATAGTAAACAAAAAAGCATTTCTTAACCAGCTATTCCTCCCAGGAACACAGAGGGAGCAGGCAAAAAGGCTCATCCATCTCTCAATCTTTCCCTGAAAGAAGTTTATCTGCATACTTTAAAATCTGTTGCCCAGGAGTCAGTCTTCTAATTTAGCTGTGATCCTCCCTGGAGATCAGAGAAGCTGGTGGACACCTCTCCTATCTTCTCACTTCTCACCTGGCTCTGATAGCCATAGGGCTTACAATTCACAGACCCACAGTACTGTGGCAAACAAAGAAGCAGTTCCTGCTTCTGCTTCTAAGGATCACACCCCCCCTCCTCCTGCAACTATACACCCAGGCCCAGCACAGAGGGAACAGACAGAAAGACCTATCTCCCAGTTTCTCCCTGGAATGAGATTAACTTCTGCTTCTAAATGCTGACTGTGATATTCCCCTTTGGGAAACTAGTGGGTCTTGACATACCCTCAACTACTGGGAGCCACTAAGAACAAAGAAGGAAGCTTGGGCAATCACAAAAGTTTGACAGACAACTAGGAGCTTGGGCTGGGCTAATTGATGATGTTCATCTCCTACACAAGACCACTCTGTCAAGACTGGGAGAGGTGGCTGTTTTATCTAATGCACCAACACGGAGGGTCCAGGAAAATGGAGAAACAGAAGAATAAGTTAAAACAAAAGAACAATAGACATCTCCAGAAACAGATCGTAATAAAATGGAGATAAATAATTTACCTGATAGTTCAAAATAAGGGTTATAAAATGCTCAATGAAGTCAGGAGAGCAATGAATGAATAAAATGAGAATTTCAATATTATAATATTAAATATTAAATATGATAATATTAAAAAGTACCAAACAGAAATCACAGAGCTGAAAAGTACAATGACCATACTGAAATTTTAATAGAGGGATTCAACAACAGGCTATATTAAATTGGAAGAAAGGATTGGTGAACTCGAAGACAGGGTAGTGGAATTCATCCAATCAGAGGAGCAAAAAGAAAAAAGAATGAAAAAGAGTGAAGATAGTGTAAGAGAATTATCAAACACCATCAAATGGACCATTTATATACATTTTAGGGGTATCAGAAAAAGAAGAGAGAAAGGGACAGAAAACTTACTTAAAGAAATAATGGCCCAAACATTTTTTAACCTGGGGAAAGATAAAGATATTCAGATCCAGGAAGACCATAAATTATCAAGTAAGTTGAATCTAAAGAAAGTCGCACTGAGACATATCATAATTAAACTGTCAAAAATTAAAGACTGGGAGAGAGTTTTAAAAGCAACAAGAGAACAGCAACTTGTTGTGTTGTACAAGGGAACCCCCATAAGACTATTAACAATTTTTTTCAACAGAAACCTTGCTGGCCATAAGGAAGTGGGATGATATATTCAAAGTGCTGAAAGAAAAATCTGCCAGACAAGAATATTCTACCTGGTAAAGTTGTCCTTCAGAATTAAAGAAGATATAGAGTTTTCCAGATAAACAAAAGCTGAAGGAGTTCATCAACACTAGATTGGCCTTACAAGAAATGTTAAAAGGATTTCTTCAACCTGAATAAAATGATGCTAATTAGTAACAGGAAAACATAAAAGTATAAAACCCATGGGTAATGGTAAATATATAGTAAAATTCAGAATACTCTAATATAATGGTGGTGGGTAAATCACTTAAACTCTAGAATGAGGATTGAAAGAAACAGTATTAAAAAAATAAATATCACTACAATAATTTGTTAATGAATACATAATGTAAGAAGATGAAATTGAAAACATAAAATACTGAAAGAGAGTGTAAAAATATAGAGCTTCTGTATGTATTCAAAATTAAGTCTTACTAGCTTTAAAAATACTGTTATAAATATAAGATGTTTATGTAAGCCTCACAGGAGCCACAAAGCAAAAACCTATAGTAGATATACAAAAAACAAAGAAAAAGGAATCAAAGCATACCACTAGAGAAAGTCATCAAATCACAAAGGAAGAGAGAAATAGAGGAAGAAAGGAATTACAAAACAACCAGAAAACAATGAACAAAATGGCAATAGTAAGTCCAAACCTATCAATAATTACTTTAAATATAAATGGACTAAATTCCCCAGTCAAAAGACATTCAGTGACTAAATGGATTAAAAAATAAATAAAATAAGACCAAACTACATGCTACTTACAAGAGACTCACTTCATCTTTAAGGAACCCAAGACTGAAAGTGAAGTGATAGAAAAATAAATTATATGAAAATGGAAATCAAAAGAAAACAGTGGTAGCTATATTTGTATCAGACAAAATAAACCTTAATCAAGACTGTAACAAAAGAAGGTCATTACATAATGAGAAAGGGGTCAATTCATTAAAAGGATATAACATTTGTAAGTATTTATGTATCCAACATAGGCACACCTAAATATACAAAGAAAATATTAACAGATCTAAAGGGGAAACTAGATAACAATATGATAATGCCAGAGGATCAACACTCCACTTTCAATGGTGTTTATCCAAACAGAAAATCCAATAAGGAAACATTGTACTTTAATTACACATTAAACAGATGAACCTAATAGACATACACAGAACATTCCATCAAATAGCAGCAGAATGCACATTCTTCTCAAACAAATATGGAATTTTCTCTAGGACAGATAATATGTTAGGCCATAAAACAAGTCCTACTAAATTTAAGAATTGGAATCATATCAAACATCTTTTTGATGTTTTTACCACAATGGTATAAAACTAGAAGTCAATTGCAAGAAGAAAATTGAAAATTCACAAATATGTGGAGATTAAATAATATGCTCCTGAACAGCCAATGGGTCAGAGAAGAAAGAAAAAAATATCTTGAGACAAATGAGAATAGAAACACAACATACCAAAACTTATGGGATGCAGCAAAAACAGTTCTAAGAGGGAAGCTTATAGTGGTAAATGCCCACATTAAGAAAAACAAAATATCTCAAATAAACAGCCTAACTTTACACCTCAAGAAACTAGAAAAAGGAGAGCAAATTAAGCCAAAGTTAGTAGAAGGAAAGAAACAACAAGATCAGAGCAGAAGTAAATAGAGACTAAAAAGACAATAGAAAATATCAATAAACTAAGACCTAGGTTTTTTAAAAAGAAATGAAATAGACAAAACTTTAGGTAGATGAAGAAAAAAGAGGAGAGAGCTCTCAAATAAATAAAAGAGACACTACAGTTGATGCCACAGAAATACAAAAATCATAAGAGACTACTATGAATAATTATATGCTAACAAATTGGGCACCTTAGAAGAAATGGATCAATTCTAAGAAACAAAAAACCTGCCAAGATGAAACATGAAGTAATAAAAAATCAGAACAGACTAATTACTAGTATAGAAATTGAATAATTAATCAAAAGTCTCCTAAAAAACAAAAGTCCAGGACCAAACGTCTTCACTGGTGATCTCCACCAAACATTTAAAGAAGAATTAACACCAATCCTTCTTGAACTTTTCCAAAAAATAGAAAAGGAGGGAATGGTTCCAAACTCATTTTATGAGGCCAGTACTACCCTGATATCTAAACCAGACAAGGACTCTACAAGAAAAGAAAATTGCGGGAAAATATCCCCAATGAACATCCTCAACAAAATACTAGCAAACCGAATTCAACAATATGTTGAATGATTATACATCATGATCAAGTGGGATTTATTCCAAGGAGGCAAGGATGGTTCAACATCTGCAAATCAATCAATGTGACACACCACATTAACAAGATAAAGAATAAAAATTATACAATCATCTCAATAGATGGAGAAAAGTCATTTTACAAAATTCAACATCCTTTTGTGATAAAAAATTCCCAAAAAACTGGGTATCAAGGTAATGTACCTCAACATAACAAAAGCCATGTATGACAAGCCCATAGTTAACATCATAGTCAATGGGGAAAAGCTAAAATCTTTTCCTCTAAGATCAGGAACAAAACAAGAATGGCCATTCTTGCCACTTTTATTCAACATGGTACTAGAAGTCCTAGCCAGAGCAATTAGGCAATAAAAAGCAAAAACAGCATTCAAATAAGAAAGAAAGAACTAAAATAGACACTATTTGTAGATGGCATGATATTATATATCGAAAATCCTAAAGACCTCAAAAAAACTATTAGAAGTAGTCAATGAATTCAGTAAAGTCACAGGATACAAAATCAATATGCAAAAATCTGTAGCATTTCTATACACTAAAAATAAACTCTCAGAAAAAGAAATTAAGAAAACAATCCCATTCACAATTTTATCAAAAAGAATGAAATGTTTAGGAATAAATTTAACCAAGAAGGTGAAAGACCTGTACACTGAAGACTATAAGACATTGATGAAAGAAATTGAAAAAGACACAAGTAAATGAAAAAATATTCCACATTCATGGATTGGAAGAATTAATATTGTTAAAATGCCAGTACTATTCAAAGGAATCTACAGATTCAGTGCAATACTTAACAAAATTTAAATGACATTTTTCACATTACTAGAAAAAACAATCCTAAAACCCTAAAATTGAGCCACAAAAAACCCTGAATAAACAAAGCAATCTTGAGAAAAAGCTGGCAGCAGCTCACTTCCTGATTTCAAGCTATATTAAAAGCCATAATCAAAACAGTATGGTATTGGCATAAAAACAGACATATAGATCAATGGTACAAAATAGAGTCCAGAAATAAATCCACACGTATATTGTCCATTAATTTACAACAAAGAAACCAAGAATATACAATGGGGGAAAGGATAGTCTCTTCAATCATGCAAAAGAATGAAACTGGACCCCTATCTCACACCATACACAAAAATCAATTCAAAATGGATTAATGACTTAGATGAAAGACCTGAAACAATACAACTTCTAGAATAAACATAAAGTATAATCTCCTTGACAATGGTCTTGACAATAATTTTTTGGATTTGACACCAAAAACAAAGGCAACAAAAGTAAAAATAAACAAGTGGGACTGCATTAAACTAAAAAAGATTCTGTACAGAACAGCAAACCATCAACCAAGTGAAAAGGCAACTTATGGAATGGGAGAAAATATTTTCAAACCACATATCTGATGAGGGGTTAATATCCAAAATACACAAGGAACTTGTACAACTCGCTAGCAAAAAAATCCAAGTAACCCAATTTAAAAATGGGGAAAGGACCTGAATAGCTATTTCTCCAAAGAAGACATACAAATGATCAGGTACATGAAAAGGTGCTCAACATCACTAATCATCAGGAAAATGCAAATCAAAACCGCAATTAGGTGTCACCTCACATCTGTTAGGATGTTTATTATCAAAACTAAAAGAGATAAATGCTGGCAAGGAGAAAAGAATACCCTTGTACACTGTTGTAAACTGGAGCAGGCACTATGGGAAACAGTCCAAAGTTCCTCGAGAAATTTAAAATGGACTGCCATATGATTCAGCAATCCCACTTCCTGGTGTATATCCAGAGGAAACAAAATCATTATCCTGATGAGATATCTGTACTCTCATGTTCATTGCAGCATTATTCATAATAGCCAAGGTATAGAAACAACCTAGTGTTCATAAATGAATGAATGGATCAAGAAAATATGATATACATAATGAAATACTATTCAGCATTAAAAAAGAAGGAAATCCTTTCATTTGTGACAACATGGATGAACCTGGAGCCATTATGCTGAGTGAAATAAGCCAGACAGAGAAAGACAAATACTGCATGGTGTCACTTATATCTGGAATGTTTTTCTAAAAATCACACTCATAGAAACAGAGAATAGAAAAGTGGTTGCAAGGAACTGGGGTGGGGGGGTGTATGAGGGGAATAGAGAGAGGTTTGCAAAAGGGTACAAACTTTCAGTTATAAGATCAATAAGGTCTGAAGATCTTGTATAACATGGTGACTATTGTTGATAACACTATAGTGTATAACTAAAATTTACTAAGAGAGTAGAACTTAAATATTCTCACTAAAAATCAAAAGGTAAATATGTGAGGTGATGGATGTGTTAATCAACTCAATGAGGGGAATCCTTTCACAATGTCTAGGTCTAGTGAATCATCATGTTGTATACTTAAAATATCTTACAACTTTATTTGTCAATCATACCTCAATAAAGCTTGAAAAACAACTTAGAAAATAAAAGAAAAGGTAAAATTAACACCTGGGTGTTAGGGGCTTAGGAGAGTTTTGTTGAAGAATTATAGGGAGTTAGGTGAACATGGGAAAATCCTATTCCCTTTTCAAGTCTATCCATGGGTGACATTTTAACATTCTCTTTCACTGACTCTTTGAGGAGTCTGCATGTGTAAGCATGTGTGTATGTACAGGTACATACCACTGGTCCAAAACCACGTTCTCTGCTATTAGTTGAAGTTGCTCTCTTTTGTGAGCAGCAGGATGTTCAGTAATACACAAAGACTTAGACTTATGGGTTTCCAAGCCCTGTTTTTCCACACCCAAAGAGATTATTTATCAGTTTGGGTATTGTATCAATTATCAACTGCCCAATAATGCTGTGTCATTAAAAAACATAAAACCTCTGTAACATACAGTGATGAACTTTTACTGAGCTAACAAGGCTGCAGGGCTCAACTGAACTGGATTGGGCTCGTCTGATCTTGGCTGGCCTCACTCACATGTCTGGGGGGGGGTGACAGGCTGTTGACCCATCTAGACATGTCTCAGTTGAGATGAGTAGTGTGACTCAGCTCTATTTCATGTGTTTCTCGTCACCCATCAGGTCAGCCTGGGCATGTTCATTTGGCCACATTGGAAAGTAAGAGGTATTAAGTCCAATTGCACAAGTTATACTCAAGCCTCCGTGTGCATCACATTTGCTAACATGCTATCGATCAAAGCATGTCACATGGCAGAGCCCAGACTCAGAATGAGGCAGAGGGACAAAGTTACGTGGAAAATGGTGGGGATGGAGAACTGGGCTCCTGATGCGGCCAATCTACCATTAGAGGAATAACCAGTAGTTACAGTCATGTGATCCATTAGACACCCTTCCCTAAAGCCTTCTATAAGCAAGCCTTGAACACCGATAGGAGGAGGGGGAGGGGATTACTTTTTAAAGTGAGGTAGCTGAACAGCCAGCATTTTCCCAAGGCTGCCCTGCTCTATTCAACATAAAGGTGCGGGCAATAGGCCATGCTTGGATGCCTCAGACCATCTGCCAACAAAAACGGAAAAAAAAAAAAATTAATTATGAATGGTGTCTTCCCATGCTAATCATTTGTTGTAAAGGATTTCTTCAGCTTGTTTATAATAGCTGTTGCCTAGGGGTGCATGCTGTATAAATTGTCTGATTACAGGATACAGAGCACTTCTCAATAGGCCTCAGCTGATTAGGAGAAGGGAAAGAAATTAAAGAGGCCATTTCCCTTTAGGTATGCAAATACCTCCCAGAACAAAAGACAAATATATGATAGACCATGATGAAACACACCCTCTTTTCTTTTTACCTTAAATTATGTACCAGGCAAGGAGCAAGCTTCATTGCATGTGTCAGCTGAGATGTGAATGGTCTAGTAATTGAAACAATACCAATGCCAGAAATGCTTGTTAGATGTCGAGCTAAACTAGCTCCCTGGGCAGCCCTGCAGCAAATGGTAGTGGGCTGCTTGGATCTTTGGGTAAGGAGTCACTTCTGACTTTGGGATCATTTGAGGCTGCCTTGTTGAGCTAAATTTGTTTGTATCACATTGGTCTTCTCATTTCTGAAGCCAGAATTTACATGTCAACATCTGGCAGGGAGGACAGTTGGAAAGGCAGGATAAATGTGTTTGAAAAACAGTGAAAAACATGGAAGTCTACAGACCCAATTCTTCTTCTCAGGCACGCACAGATACCACACACACACACGATCAGGATTTTCTGTTCCTACAAATATTTTTCCTCTTAAAATGTTCCTTAGTGTTTGGAAGGGATATATTCAACATAATACTTCATTGTGATTTTAGTTTGGGGGTGGGGCAGGGATTCATAGGTCTCCCCTCTCACCCAGCTTATAAGTACTAAAATGCAGAGGTGTGGGGAGATGCTGAGGGTGGCTCCTAAGTAATGATTCTAGCTTTTTGGAAGTAAATGCCTTGAGCCCCATATTTCAGGTACTTCTAAGTACCAGTCTTGCATCCTTCCTGGGTGAGTCTTCCTACTTCATAGAACAGTAAATCTCATGTACATCTTATTAATGCCTCATTAGAGCTGATTTCATTTTCTGTTGCTGTATAACAAATTACTCCAAACCTTAGTGACTTAAAACAGTAACATTTATTATCTCACAGTTTCCATGAATTGGGAACCCACTTTAGCTGAGTCTTCTGTCTCAGGGTCTCTCACAAGGTGGCAGCTGAGGTGTCCGTCAGGGGTGAGGTCTCATCTGAAGTCTTGACAGGGGAAGGATCCATTTCCAAGGTCACTTGCATGGTTGTCAGCAGGATCCAGTTCCTGTGGGCTGTTGACCAAAAGCTGCCCTCATTTCCTTGCCAGATAGCCTTCTCCATTTGGACAAGTTGACAAACAGAGCCAGAGGGAGAATGCCAGAAAGATAGAAGTGACAATCTTTTATAATCTAATCTCAGAAGTGGCATCACACAGTGTTAGCTGTGTTCTATGCATTAGAAGTGAGTCACTAAATCCAGCCCACATCAAGGGGAGGGTATGAATATTAGGAGATGGGGGTGTCACTGAGAGCCATGTTAGAAGGCTGCCCCCTGGCATCATTTACCACACTCCTGCCATTTCTTCTCACAGAATCAACCCCAGATGCTGGCTCAGATTGTCAGCCTTTGCAGTTGTGGTTCCCTCCACACACTTTATAAATGATTATTTTCTCATCATTTGAATATAAATTCAAATGTTACCCTGTAAAGAAATGTTTCAACTCCTACCTAAATTAATCACTTATTTCCAATCATTCACTTGTTATCTCATTAATCCATTTTCCTCTATGAAAAAGTTATTTATTATTGTTAATTCCCTCTCTAGACTCTAAGAAAAGGAAAAGATCTGGTCTGTCTTATTCAGCATTATATTCAGTGCCTAGAACAACGCACATAGTAGGTGCATTATAAATATTTGATGAATTAATGAATAAATGAACGAATCCCATGTAAGGTGGTTCAAGAAAGCCCAGCTCCCAAGTTTAAACAGGTTGTTTACATCCTAAATGCCTCAGATTCCCTGTGTGTAAAATGAGAATGCATTCTCCCTAGTTCTCCTTTTGCAAAGGGAAAATTAAGGATAGCTGAGGAACATTTTAACTTTGAAGTATAAAACCAGTATTGTTTTTCAGGAAAAGTTCCTTGAGTCAAAAAATTTTCTCTTCAGGGCTTCCCTGGTGGCGCAGTGGTTGAGAGTCCACCTGCCGATGCAGGGGACACGGGTTCGTGCCCCGGTCCGGGAAGATCCCACATGCCACGGAGCGACTAGGCCCGTGAGCCATGGCCGCTGAGCCTGCGCGTCCGGAGCCTGTGCTCCACAACGGGAGAGGCCACAACAGTGAGAGGCCCGCGTACCGCAAAAAAAAAAAAAAAAAAAAAAAAAAAAAAAATTTCTCTTCAAACAAATTAAAAGCACCAAAACCTTAAAGAGACTAGAGAATGGACTGGGAGGAAATTTGGTCATAGAATCATATGGGGGCCAGAATATCTCAGTTCTAGTTTTGAATGTATCATGAATTGTGAAACCAAGGACCAATTCCTTTTCCTAAGCCTCACTGTCCCCAAGCTAAATTAACAAGGTTGGACCAGATGATTTAACTATGCCAACTACGTGTTGCAATCAAACCACTGGATCTAAATAAGAATTTTTTAGGTCACTTCTGAATCTTAAAGGAAACCAGGAAATTCTTTTCAATGAAACCTAATAGAATTCCTAATACATTCCAATGGTCTATGGAGTCCACTGTATGGAATACGTAGAACTGGGATTACCTAGAAAACCCAAGATGGATAATCATTACATCTGAAAGGCAGCTTCCCAGATCTGATTTCAAAATGCAAATCCTTAATGAATGCATAGATAGAAGGATAGATATGTAAAACAGCAAGTATTATAAAATGTTAATATAGAATCTAGGTAGTGGATATGCAAGTGTTTATTGTAAAATTCTTGCAGTTTCGCTACATGCTTAGAAATATTCATGATACAATATTGGAAAAAATTAAACCTCAACATCAATAGTTTAAGGGCTCAAAACCTTGACAAACACATTTAGGTATTCTGGGCTGTAAAGGTCCTCTTTCTCAGAATCACCATGTCATCTCATCTCTTAGACTGTTACTTTGCATGGTGGTTCATCCAAAAAGCAATTTTCAGAGGCTATCTGGAACCTTCTAAGGTCCACTAGTGGGTGAGAGATATTCCAGAGTTGTGTCAAAATGCAAAGAGCAAAGGAAGTACCAGTGACCACATACTTGCCCACTTGTGACCTCATTTGACCCCATGAGAGAAGCAAGGTAGGCAACAATGTGACCTTCTCATAGGAAAGAAGATGGAAGCCCCAGGAAATGAAGTGACCTCCCCTGGGTCACATAAGTACATGGAAGAGTCAGGATTTGAACTTGAGTCGTTGGACTCAAACCCTGCATCGTTAATAAAGCATGCTTCTAGCCAACACTAACTGCCTAAAGAGCTGTATCTGTTCTCTCTCTGCATAAATTTAAACTTAATATATGCAGCAGACCCAGAGAGTCTCTCTAAGGACCTATTTCTGCTTAAATTGAGCTTATTTTCTATCTTACTGAAGTGAATACCCACTCCTCCCATGTGGGACTCTCCAAAACGTGGTGGGAGGCCCCTGTCTATGGCAGCAAAGATCAAATCAGTGTTGAAAATATTGGGTTTTGAGGAAGGTTCCCATCAAAAGCACTGTTACAAGTGGAAAACTTCTAGTCCGGGGGTTATGAACTGGTGGCTGCCAGCTAAATGTCATCCACAGAAGTGTTTTACTTGCCTGTACAAACTGAAAGCAGAATTCAGGTGCTTTTCTATCTTAGGTTCTGAGAAGCACAAGCGGGAGACAAGAAGGAAGTCCTGGCTGTATCAATTAGAGCCATCTTTCAAGATGAAGGGACCCTATGAAGCATGCCGTCTGCATCTTGCACAATTTTCTGATTCCATATCATTTCCTTGCACACCTATCCAACTTTCCACTACCAGCACCTGCCTTCCTTCTGTAAGGACTTTCTCTAGCTGCCACAGCCACTCTGCCCGTGTGTAGCAGGCCACAAGAACAGGATCAATACATCGTGGGAGCAGCCCTCAGCCAATGCCTCCATGTGTGATAACTCTGGGGTGTGATCGACACCTCTCAGGTCCCCAGTGAGATGGAGGTCCAGTTGCAATATCAAATCTTTTTGGCTTCTCATCTTTCCCTGTCTTGCTTCCCGTGATGAATAATTTTATATGTCAACTTGTCAGGGCCATGGATATTTGGCCAAACATTATTCTGGATGTTTCTGTGAGCAATGAGTTACGGATGAGGGATGTGTCTATGGACTTTGAGTAAAGCAGATTGCCCTCCATAAGGTGGGTGGGCCCTGTCCAATCAGTTGAAGGTCTGAATAGAACAAAAGGCTGATTTTTCTGAGTAAGAGGGAATTCTCCAGCCGACCGCCTTCAGACTTCAACTGCAACATTGACTTTTTGGACTTTATCTGCAACATCAGCTCTTCCTGGTTCTCTAGCAGATGGCCTTTGGACTTAAACTGCAACTCTTTCCTGAGTCTCCAACCTGCCAGCTTCCCTCATCAGATTTTGGATTTGCCAAGCCTCTGGAATAGTGGGAGCTAATTCCTGAAAATAAATCTCTTTCTTTGTATACACATCCTATTGGTTCTGTTTCTCTGGAGAACCCTGACTAATATACCTCCCCACTCTTATATGGGAATTTAACCTTCTCACACAGATTACTCGTATTTGAATCCTGGTCTCAGGATTTATTTCCGGGGCAACCTAAGAGATCCTGAGCATCTCACTGAGAAAAGGTGTGTGGTTTTGGGTGTCCTTGTCACAACTTGCTCCGCCTTGTGTATAGTATATCAATTAATTCTCACTGCAGATCTCTGCATGTAGCAGGCACTATTGCCACCCCCATTTTACAGATGAGAAAAACGAAATGCAAAGAGGTTAACATGGGATTAAACCTTAAATGACTGACTCCAGAGCTTTCATCTTACATTGCTCTTCTGTCATGTCTAACATTTATTTATCTAGTCAAGAAAATAGAAAATGATCCTTCCATGCGGAGCCACACATTTCTCTTGGATGCAAGTACTTCGACTAGAAGCGTAACTCCACACTTCCGTCAGCTTTTCCGACAATAAGCCGATATATCTGCTGCTGGGGGCAAAAATCCCTGTTTCTAAGAAAAGTGTGCCATTGTGAAGGAGAAAAGAAGAGGAGAGGAGAGAAAAGGGTTGGGGGGGCACCGAATGAACAAAAAAGGACCTCAGGAGTCTTCCTGGAAAACAAACAGCTTTTGCAATGCAACATTTTGATGAGTTAAGTGCAAATGAATCAGGAATAATGAGAAACACATGGGCTAAATTTTCCTTAAAACATACGAGTTTAAAAATTAAGAGGAAAAAATGCTTGAGGAAAATGTGTTTTAAGTTTTAGCCAAACTGAAAACATTCACAGAATGCATCAAGATATTTGTTGAGCCCTCAAAATGACTGGGCTGGTCCATCCTAGACAGAGAGTGTTAAGGAAACAGATCAACAGTGGAGGGACACACGTCGGGCCAGCACAGGACCAAGCTTTAGAGCCGAGCCAGGCTCCCTGAGAGCTGTAAATGGGGAATTTAAAGAAATACTGCTTTTCTTTCGTTTATTTCTCCAAGTAACACAAGGCACTGCGCCGGAAATGTAATACTAATGAATAAATAATACAGTCGTTTGAAAAACTGTTGACGACACGCAATGGATTTGCTGGTTTTTTATAGTCCCTCACAATCTGTGTTAGCAAGAGAGTTGAGAAACAAGGAAGATGTGCTGGGATTCCGGAGGTTGACAGAACTTACAAGCCAAAGGGATTTAGCTGTCATGTCCAGCTTCTGGGTGGCAAAAATGACATGTGTCAATAAAGAAGGACCACAGAGGCCCAAACTCCTTGTTGGCAGCAGAACAGCCAGCCAGCCAGAGGAGAGGGTTCTGTGGAAGGCTGAGCAGGACTTTCTGTGAAGTCCTGTGAATCACACTTGACCTTGTGTATATTCTGTGAATAACACTTGACCTTGAAATTAGCTTTGTTTTTCCTGAGAAGGAACCTGAGATACCCACTACTCTTTGCAAAAAGAACAAAAGGCTCTTTAATCACGACCTGGAGCCTCACTCCTTCCCATTGCTGCTCTTCCAAAGAGTGACCTTCAGGAGACCAGATACCTTCATGGCCACTGTTGACTCCACCCTATTTCCCCAAAGGGCCAAGTGCGAGCCAAGCACCTGGACCTACGAATAGACACCGCTTTGGAGGATATACAGAATATTGGGGTTTCTAGTTGTGAAGATGGGCCAGGCCTGGGCGTGGGTACAAAGAACAAAAGGGCAAGTTCTTATAAAGAGACCCACACCCCAAGCAGCATGAAGGTGTACTTGTGATTCTTTTGCTGGCTGCTGTTCTATTGTTGTGGACGTAAGGCCTCATGGAATTCAAAGAATATGGTCTTTGGCCTTTTTGGCCCAAGTTGTTTCAGTCCTCTTTAATATCTAGAACTTCTCGAGTAATTAAAACACCTGACTGTAGCTGAAATAAAAACTCAGAGGGAATATATGGCTTTGTACCTCATTCTCTCTGTGTTCAAGATAATCAAAGAAAATCAATGCAAACAAAGATTTGGGGGAGAAAATGGGAGCGGAAACTCTTCTGTGGAAAGGGAAAGAAAAATAGTCTTTTTGAAGCTTCTTTGAAAGAAAAGAGCCTCAATTTTAGAGGCAACCAGCTCAGTCTCTCACTTACTAGGTGAACAGGCTAATTAACTTTTCTGAGCCTCAATTTTCTCTTCTATAAAATGGGGGCTGATGTGCAAGGCAATGTGAGGATGAGAAGTGATGTAGGTGAGGTGTCTGGCACGTAGCAGGTGATCGGTACTTGCAAGCCGTTTGCTAACATCGTTTTTAATTAGTAGGCAGAAAACGTGAAAGTGAAGTGCAGCTCCATAAAAACAATGTATTTTGGTTCCATCTGTCTGCTGATCAGAAAAGCTGGAAGGAGACTTCTTACTGTTCCTGGAGTCTCAGCAGAGCAGCGTGGGCCTCCTGCACAGTGACAATTCTGTGGAGGTGGAGTGACATCTCTAAAACGACTTGATTGACACCTTCAGCCATAAAAATAAAAAAAAAAGTAACCTCTGTCTCACTAAGGAATACAGAGAACCCTCCTCTAGATCACCCACCCGAAACACAGAAAGGGTTGGGCTTTGCTGGGAATGAAACATCCTCAAGGTGCATTTTGGGAGTAATCAAGAGAGCACCCTGGTCTTTCCTCGCAGGACTGGCTAGGCCACCCCGACCAAGAGCGGTGCTTCCCCCAGAAAAGCAACCTGGAAAGTCAAGACCACTGGTGTCCGTAAAATTCTTCCAGCAAACAAGGGTGGATTATTTCAGAGGAATTACTCAGTGCATCTTCTAAAGCTGCATTTCTTAAGATATGTTCCTTAGGTCTTTAGAGATATTAATACTTAATTAATAAGAAGTAAGTTCTGTCATCAAGTTTGTTTGAGAAACACTGTTAAACTTGTGAAACATGTTTCTTTAGTAGAGATCATCCTAGTGCAATTTATATATGCTTTAAAGAACCTAAGGATCTTGCAGAGGGGAATGCAACTTAGATCTTTTCCCATATTTACTTGATCACAGATCCCTTTTGTCGGGGGGGGGGCATGTCAAGGACCACATGATCCCAGGAATACACCTCGGGGAGGGCTGGTATAAGCAATGCTGATCCATCAGACAATTGATTCTTCTCTTGGATTTTTTTTTCTCTCTTTTTTTTTTTTCTCTTGGATTTTGAGTGAAAATTTTTGACTATCTTTTATTGTTGTTTATTGATTTACACTTCTAGTTCCCAAAGTGACGGCACACCTTAGTCATTTAAGCATCTTAAAAAAAACATCAACAACAGCTTAAATCCTGGAACCCTATCCTAGATCCCCAGGGATGGCAGCTCATGGGTCTGTACTTTCAAAATCCTTCACTGGGGAGTCTGGGGCGGCCAACCTGGCACAGTTAACCAAGGCCTGACACTCAAGGGTCAATCCTCTACCCTGTAACATTGACACAATCTTTCATCTTCTTGTCATCACAGACTTCAAGCTGTCGCCATGGGTCTTATCTAAAAGTGAAATGGCAGGTGATGGTGCCAACCCAAAGGGAATTTTGAGGCCTGCAGAGAAAGGGATATTTTCTTTCCTCTCTCCAGACTCAAGTAAGAGCAATCACTGACTTTCTCTAAAACCCATTAATTCTATATTTAGGAAACTAAAAGGAAAGAAGGAGAAAAAAAAAAAAAAGCCAACCACAACCTCACACATGATGGAAAAGATTGTAGGTTCCCAATGGCTATGTTGGCAAAATGCAGAATGAGTTGAGTTCTGTGGGGTGTTACCATTCTCATATTGGATTTTTCTTTTCTAAAGTAGGTGAGTTCATTTACCTTGGATCCACATTCCTCCAGACAGAGTAGAGATCTGGTATCTTCATCACCACAAGAGGTAGTACAATCTGGACACGCCAAGTCTCATGTATGCCTGCGAGCAGTTTTAAAAGGTTTTGGTTAGCTCCAATTTTATTAGAACAAAAGCTTTTCACAAGTAAGAGGTTTTATGGGAGTTATTTTTAAAGTAATGTGTTTTTATTGGATTCTGGTAAGATCAGTGAAATCACATGGCATTTTAAAAGATTTTTAAACCAAAAAAAGATGTTCAAACAACTTACCTGAAACACAAAAGCCAGAAAAGTCAGAATAAAATATTTGAATTCAAGGGGGTTAACACCAGGATAAAAACAGTTCTGAGGAAGCAGAAGAAAGGGGTGAAGGAGGACCCTGAACCAGGACAAAGATGAACTGAGTCCAACATGTAAACTGTCGCTCACGTATTAAGATATGAGTACTTGTGTCTCTCTTAGATTCAGTTTCCCCCACAGAAATGGGGATCGCCATTGGTTGTGTTGAAAATTAAAATTATTAGAAAAGAGAACATACTCTTAGTTACCTAGACCTCAAAAGAATAAAGTGCATGCCACACAAAAAACCAGCTGGGTGGTGATACTATCAGCAGAATATCAGACACACAAATCACAGAAGGTCCAAGTGGGAATTCTACCGTCTCCTGTTCCACCTCCTTTTTGTCTTTGTTTCCTTCACCTTTATTGTCTTCTTTTCTGATTATTAAAGTAACACATGCTCAGAGAAAACAATTTAGACATGTCTAATGCAACCTGTAAAAGATAACCTCTGCTTTCAGGTGAGAAAACAGGCCAAGGGAGAGAGAATCATGACTTGGTCCCATGTTCCACATCAAGACAGTTGGTTATCTAGGACCAGAAACCATTTATTTCAATAGCTCTAAACCACGGTCTATATCTTAATATGTTCTTACTACATACACATATGCATGTTTGCTATGAATTTTTTTCCTACTTTCCTAAAACATGCAGGCATGTGCACACACTCCCCCTCACAACGACACACACTCATACAGACACAATGTGATAGTAAGCTTCATAAAGGAATGGCAAGGTCTATGTCTTTCTAATACAGCACTGTAGACCCAGTGTCTAGCATTTACTAGGTACTCAATAAATACCTGAATGACTAAATGAATAAATCTCGGTACAATGCTTTTTCAACCAAACCATGGCTGCCTCATAACGCTTTGATCCAATACAAATGAGGAACTAGATAGATCTATCAATGATCAAGGATAGATCTATCAAACTGCAAAAGGACTCCTCAGAACTCTTCCCTCTAATTATAGAAAACAAACAATTAAAGAGTGAATACTCACCTGTTCTTAGAAGAATGAATTGAGGCAACTCGGTCTTCTAGAAAGAGAACAATAATGAGCTTCTAGAGACCTGGGTACAGGTTATGTCCATGCCATTGCAATTGTGTAAACTTGGACTCCTGCCTCTCCCAGAGATGATGATGATATTACCTTAACTCTTTCTCCTTGAGTTGGTATGAGGGTTAGTGGATTCATAATTTGGGGGAGGAGCAAAAGTTAGAAGTGTTATATACACACAAAATTTCTACCAAACAAAAGGAGCTTTCTGAGACTGCTGTTCTGTCCATTTAGGTACCATGCAGTGATATATCGAAGATGTAAAAATGCTTTCATAATATAATGGTTGATCCACATTTATCAACCACTGATCCATCTTGATAGTGTACCAAGGTGAAATTATGGCATTAAAGAATTTGAAGATTTAAAAAACATTTTTTAGTAAAATAAAATAAGAAAGAGAAAAATATTTTCATAAAGTATGGACCCATCTTACTGTAGATTCTGGTTGTTTTCATTAGGATGTGAAAATCACTCTTTTTTGAAATGAAATCTTCAACGGGACCATCTCCCCTTATAAGCTCTGAAGAAGGACTCCATCTCCTTCCTCCAAGAGGAGATGACCTTCAACTTTGAAATGCCACCTGGTTCTACCCAGATTCAGTTTAACTATAAGACCCAACATTATCCAGTACATTATTCAGTACAGATCACCTATTTTGGACACAAATTGAGAAAGGGAAAAGTTGAGCCTAGGGCTGCCATTGCTTGGAGATTCTTAAATGGAGAAGAGATTAAGTTATGTTTAATATATTGACCACCTACCACTGAGAGTACACTGCCTCTACCTTGTCCCATTCCTTTTGAGTAATGGGTCGTTCCACCATTTCCCTCTCTTAGTGGGTGGAATTATAAGAGTCATGAATGGTGCTTACCAAATATATCTGGCTCTTCACATTGTAGAACTGTGCTTCCTGGCCTCCTGGGGTGGTGTGAAGCCATAGGACCAGTGCCCCCCAAAGAGTTGTGAGGAAAAATGATGTGTATCACTTTGAATCTAGAATTTTTTTCCCCAGATATAATAGAGTTAATTTATTGGTTCCTTTTATGTATTGGATACAGAAAATTTAACAGCTAACAAAAGTATCTTCAGAGATATGTTTTCTCTGCCATGGCACCTAGTGACACTTCTGGTATTAGCCTACATCCCAAAGTATGGACAAAGGGAACAAAGCCCCCAGATGACCCCAAATGGACATACACAAGACCTTAATTTTGATGTTCTAAGCCACTGAAATTTTAGAATTGTTTGTGACTCCAGCATAACCTAGCCTGTCAACTAAAGCAAATTAGAAAAGTGGAGAATATTTACATCAACTTACCTACAGCCTATACCTATGAAAAAACACTCCAAAACCTAGTGATTTAAAACAACCATTATTCTATTTGCTTATGGTTCTGTGGTCCAGCAATCTGTGTTGGGCTCAGCTGACTGGTTCTTTAGCTTATTCCGCCTGAGTCACTTCTATACCTGCAAACATGGGTATATGGGGTGGCAACTTGTTTGTCCAGGGGGTTTCAACAAGGGTGGCCCATCTATGTTCCATGTATTCTCAGTCTTCAGCAGGTTAACTGAGGATTCTTCATCTAAGCCTCAGTAGAGCAAGAGCGCAAGCCGTAATGTCTCCTGAGGCCTATGATAAGAACTTCCACTTTCCATAGAGTGGCAGCAAGTCACTAGTCCAGACTCAAGGGAGTAGAAAAGTAAGTTCTACCTATTCATTGTAGTAGCAGGAAAATAATATTTAAAGGGGTGTAAATATAAGGAAAGAAGGAACTTATGGGTTTTTTTTTTTTTGGCAATCTATTACATCATCTTATGATTAGAATACTTGCCCAGAAAGTTTAGGCATTGAAACGAAATGTTGTCCAATGTCTAGCATGATCAACAAGATTTTACTGAAGAAATATTAGCTCAACAAGACCATTATATCACTGCCCACCCATAGAAAGCTGTCATCACCCAGTCTCCACGAGGCTGCATGGCCTCCTTGTATTACATGCTTCTTTCAACCAGTGGCTACCCTATCTCCCAAGACACCTGGGTCATCTCCTCTGTTATTATTTATACAATGTTTTATAAAGCACATCTCTCTCAGGAAGATGACTTGGAAAAATCAGATAAGAGCCCAAGAATCCCCAGTTTCACTTAAGTGGATTGGAATTCCCACAGTGGTTCCCACAACATAGGTCAATGACTGATATCTGAAAACAGTGAAGGCCACAGGGGTAATTTGGATATGATGCAAAAGGAGACCCTCCTTTTGAATGTGGATAACTTGATGAAAACACTGATAAATAATAATAGCTATTTCTGCGTATTCTGAGTACTTAATATTACTGCTACTAAGAGTATTAAAAGCTAAATAAGGCGTGTTCTTTCCTAAGAATGAAGTTATATCTTTATCAAAATGTGAGGGGCTTGGATTAGTGGTGAAGGGGACATAGGAAGTCTATGTTGATTCCTTGCTTGTGCAATTTGAACAGAGTTGAAATAAAATCCACTGAAAAAGGATAGTCACCAGAAAGAAAAAATATAAAGTGTTGAGGAGCCAATGGCAGGCCACCTAGCCCCCATCTGAGGCCCACCCGCCATTGTACCTTCACCTGTCACCCCACCTGGCTAAAACTCCAGAGTCCATAGGCTCATTCCTCTTGTCCCCCGGATCCTGGGGCCTGCAATGTCTCCACCTTCTAATGTCCAGAGAAGAGCTGAATGGATGGCCAGGTACATGGTTCTCAGGACTGACATCCCAGATCCTGCTTTCCATTGCTGCACAGACAAGGAAATGGGCAAGGGGCACATGAGGACAGGAGATGCTCACTCAGCCGCATCTCTCCTGAAGACTACAGGGAGACAGCAAGACTCTTTCTCTCTCAAATGGAATGTGAGAAAAATTCCCTGGGGACAGTTGGATGGATCAGCTCTAAGAAGTTCCAGAATTTGAAAGGGCAGCCAGTCTCTGGGCTGGTTGTGAAGGTTGTAGGAAAATTGTAGTGTCTGCCCTTGGAGTCGCTCCCTGCTGCTTGCCAGTTCTTTTTGCCCTGCACCGTCACCCTGTTTTTGGGTAGTCATGTGGTGACTCTTGAGGGAAGGAAATGAGTCCACCTCTACCAGGAAGCCATCATGAGCTAGACGAGGGGGTTGCAGAGCCTCTCCTACCCCTAATATATGCTCGAATGCTTATTTCACTCTTAGCCTGCTGTAGTTTCAGCCACTCAAATATCTTTGGATAAAATCATAATAGGGTATTTGGGCTGAAACTGGAATTCTGAAATCTTGAGAGCTAAGAACCAAGGATATGATGCAATTTTTAAGCTGCGAACAGATTTCTAGTTCAAAATACTAGTAAATAACTATTTACTAGTCTTAGTAAATAAAACACTAATAAATTCAAAGAGTGCTGGGAATAGGAGAAGGGAATCCTTCAGGAGACCAGAACATCTGAGAATTTTCTGGAATATGGAAAGTGTATGGACTCCTACTGAGCGTATAATAAAAGTGGTAGCTGGAATCCAGAGCATTTAGGGAAAGCACCTGCAAAGGTGGTCGGCGGTGCCCTTGGCAGAGCCCTGGAGATGTGTCTGTGGGTAAACAGAGCAGAAGTGGCAGAGAGGCAAAGATCAAGGCGATGAATTGAAGTTCTGTCAAGGCTCCCCTCTACCATTTGCTACTAGTATCATAACTGAATAAGTGATGGTTTCACCCAAGACGTGGACTATGGCTCCTGATATGGCTGTCAGTTCCTCTTTCAACATGGAGGAAGGGATAACCTGCTGGTCAACCTGCCTTTCCTAACTTCCCACCCCATAGGTCATGGTTCAACTCACTCTGCCATACCATTCAAGGAAGGGTGTGTTGGAGAAGCAGAACTGTGTAACTGAAATGAAAATCCATGCCACCTACTGTATGTCACCCAAGTCCATAATTGACACACATAAATGGGCAACCAAAGATGAGGAGAAGGTGGAGGATCCACTGTGGGTAACTTTCAGCCCAAAACAAACACAAAAAATGACCCTGCAGAAAACAGAAAATTCAGGAAACAGCAGAGAAGTTCCAAAAAAAAAAAAAACTATTAAGTATGCTCAGAGATATTTAAGATCCATGAAAAAGAACAGGCCACTCTGAAAATAAAGCAATCAGAGGATTAAAAAAAGTGCTTTGAAAATAAACATATGATAATATTGTGGAGGTTTGTGCTTACCTACTGGGCATCCATTCCATTCTTACTCTTTCCCAAAAGAACCCCCATTTTGTTGAGGTGTCCACTCATCCCAGGGACTCCATGTGACTCAATAGGCACATTTTGGTTATTACAAGAAGAGGGTGGGAGGCAAAGGGGATGGAGGTAGAGTGGGCTAAGAAATGGTCCCTAAAGATGTCCATGTCTTAATTCTCAGAGCCTGTGAATATGTTACCTTACATGGTAAAGGGACTTTGCAGATGTGATTAAATTAAGGATCTTGAGATGGGAAGATTGTCCTGTATTATCTGGGTGAGCCATTGTAATCACAAGTCCTTTTAGGAGGGAAGCTGGAGAGTCAAGATGATAGTAAGAGATGTGACAATGGAAATAAGAGGTTGGAGGGATATGAAGAAGGGGCAAAGAGCCAGGGAATACGGGTGGTCTCTAAAAGCTGAAAGGCAAGGAAATGCATATTCCTCCGAAGGCTGCAAAAGGAGGATGGCCCTGCCAGCACCATGATTTTAGACTTCTAACTTCCAGAACTGTTAAAGAATAAATTTGTGTTCTTTCCAGTGATTGTTTGTGGTAATTTGGTATAGTAGCAATAAAAAACGAATATAGGAGATGTTATTGAACTTTAGTGGGCAGATATCATAGATGCTACTTGCCCTGAAATGCATGAGCAGTTGCTTACAATGAAGCACCATCTTGACCAAAATGGCAATAGCGCCAAAGCTGAGAAACTTTGGGAGCTACTCAGAAATATCTTTTCGCCTTTGTCAGTGGTTGGATCAAGAATGGGCACATGACAGAATTCAGGTCAAAGAGCTGTAAAGAGAGTTCGGCTGAGTTTCTATGAGGTCTTTAGAGGTGTCCTCCTCTGGAAAGACATTAACAAGGAAGCATACATACCAAGTTCCTCCTAGAAGTCATTCTACAGCCATGATGGAAACTGGCTTTAGGATAAAGCTATGTAGATAACAGAACAAAGAGGGAAAGAATTCAGGTCATCATGACATGGTTGAACAGGTAAATCAACCAATCCTGAATTCTGTCCCACATCTGAACTTACAGTTCTACAATTTTTTTTTTTAAAAGACCGTATTGCTTAAGCCATTTGAGTTTGACTTTCTGTTGCAGAAAATGTGTTCTAAGGAATACAATTGCAAAAATATCAGTAGAAGTGTTAAAGATGACTCCCCAAAAGAAAAAGACACAAAATGAGTGAAACATTCATAAATTTAAGCTAGCAACATAGACGGTCCAACACACGCAAAAATGGAGGTGTAAAATTAACCAAAGAGTATGGTTATACAATGGAATATTATTAGGCAATAAAAGGAACAAAGCACTAGTACATGCTACCATATGGATGAATCTTGGAAACACTATGCTAAGTGAAAAAATGAGGCACAAAATGTTCCATATTATATGATTCTGTTTATATGAAATGCCCTGAATAGGTAATCTATACAGACAGAAAGTAAATTAGTGCTGGAGGTGGGGGTGGGATGATGAGAAAGGATGGGGAGCGGCTATAATGGGTCACTGTTTACTCGGGGGTTTTTGGAGATGATGAAAATCTTCTAAAATTGATTGTGATGATGGTTGCACAGCTTTGTGAATATACAAAAAAAAGTTGAATTATATAGTATATGAGTTATATCTCAGTAAAGCTGTTAAAATAAATTTTTAAATATTTAAAAATGTTTTACACACAAAAGTCCATATGTAGCAGAAACATCAAATACGGAGCAGGACTGAAAAATGAAATTCACATTTCTACATTTCAATATATTTTTATAAAAATGTACAGAGAGTAGAACTAGGTTGTCTACAATGTATAAGATTCAAAACTGCATCTAGGGCTTCCCTGGTGGCGCAGTGGTTGAGAATCTGCCTGCCAATGCAGTGGACACAGGTTCGAGCCCTGGTCTGGGAAGATCCCACATGCCGCGGAGCAGCTAGGCCCTTGAGCCACAACTACTGAGCCTGCGCGTCTGGAGCCTGTGCTCCGCAACGAGAGAGGCCGTGACAGTGAGAGGCCCGCGCACCGCGATCAAGAGTGGCCCCCGGGGGCTTCCCTGGTGGCGCAGTGGTTGGGAGTCCGCCTGCCAATGAAGGGGGCACTGGTTCTTGCCCCGGTCTGGGAAGATCCCACATGCCGCGGAGCGGCTAGGCCCGTGAGCCATGGCCGCTGAGCCTGCGCGTCCGGAGCCTGTGCTCCGCAATGGGAGAGGCCACAACAGTGAGAGGTCCGCGTACCGAGAAAAAAAAAAAAAAAAAAGAAAGAGCGGCCCCCACTCACCGCTATTAGAGAAAGCCCTCGCGCAGAAACGAAGACCCAACACACCCAAAAATAAATAAATAAATTTATTTACAAAAAAACCAAAACTGCATCTTATTTGTTAAAACAATATGGGCCATTGGAAGGAAGGGTCAAATAATCTGAAAATAAAAAGAAATTGAGCCTAGAATTTTATAATTGGCTAAACTACAAAAATGGTTAGTGTATGTGTGGAGAGGGGGTAGATATCAGACATGCAGGGATTTAGAGTTTTTCCCCACAAATCTTTTCCCAAAATTTACTTGACAGTATAATGCAGGAAACAGAAAAGGAATAAAAGAAAACATGGAATTCAATCAACAGGAGATCTAACTGAAGACTGAAATGAAGAGAAATCCCAGGATGAGTTCTATGAAGCAGTTCTCAAAAACAATATATCCAAGTTTGAACCCACAGTCAGAGGGCTACTAGAAAAGCTTTCAAGAAGAAAGTGGGTTCATTCTTAATAGTGTGATTAAGTAGTTAGACAATCTTGATTAAGACATAAAGGCATAATTTTGTCAACCAGAAAAAAAAAAATACTCCAGGAAAAAAAATATAAGAAAATTCTTTGTGTAAGTAAAAGCAAACTAAAAAGTGGCATAAATTGAAGTAGCAGAAGGAGGTGTACTAGTTTCCTACGCTGCCCTCACAAATTACCTCAGACTTAGTAGCTTAAATAACAAAACATACTCTCTTACGGTTGTGGAGAGCAGAGTTCAAAATCATTCTCCCTGGGCTGAAGGCAAGATGCCATCAGGGCTGGTTCCTTCTGGAGCCTCTAGGGGAGAATCCCTTTCCTGGCCTTCCCAGCTTCTAGAGGTCACCCGCATTCCCTGGCCCATGGCCCCTTCCAACATCTTCAAAGCCAGCAATGTAGCCTCTTCCGTCTCTCTCTGACTTTCTGTTTCTGAAGGGGATCAGGAGATGTCAACCCCAAGTAGATTACTTTGTCATGAGAATTATTTTGTGCTGAAAGCATGTGAATTCCTGAAATCACTTATCTGCCTAAAAGTAGATATTCAATTGTCATAAATCCCTTCCTGGGGAGCAATCTTCTCTTCTTGGAGAGAAGTTGGCAACACAACCAGGTAGACATCTTCACAAACTATCATAGGTATCATCTGTATTCCTAAGGACCCATTTAACTTTCCAAAAAGTCACTTGCTTTTTCATGTGTCCTTTCTCCTCCTCCCTTTCCCTACTATGTTCCATACACAGACCCTAAATTGTAACTACCCCTTTGAGTTATCTCTGGGTACTCTTGTGTGTATGCACCATTATGCACATGCTAATAAACTTCTATTGGCTTTTCTCCTGTTAATTTGTCTTTTGTCAGGCAATTTGTAGGGCCCTAGCCAGAGAACTTGGAGGGTAGAAGGAAAAAGAATTTATCCTCTTCTACATTTCAATCATCACATCTTCTCTGACTCTGATACTTCTGTCTCCCTCTTAAAAGGACACTTCTGATTACATTCGGTCCAGGTAGGTAATCCATAATCCAGGATAATCTCCCTTTGTCAAGATGGTATCTTCTTCCAGGTAAGGTAATACATTCAAAGATTAAGGAATTAAGATGTGGACATCTTTAGGCGGTCTTCTTCACATAGGGTGAGAAGGGAGAATTCATGTGACTGATGTTAGAGACATTTTCTTAAAATCAGTATCACTACAGTTTATGAGGTTTCAACCTATAGAAAAAAACACTGATTCATGATTATAGTTATAGGACATAAAGTGTTAATAAACCTAGGCAATGTAAAAATAATGATATGGATGACAGAAATTAAAGAAAGTGGAAGTGCTAACTTCATCTTACAAGGGGAAGAGATGAGATATAGGTAATGTTATTAAATTAAGAAATAGAACTATATTATTTAGCAGTTATAAAGCTCTCCAATAGGAAAACTTGAAATAATTTAACTAACAAAATTGGGAGGAGGACATGGGGAGAATGAATTCAGACCCTCATCTTTCTTATCAGGAAGTCAACAGACAGGGCTCAGAATTGATTGACCAAGAAGTAGAGTTGTATTTTATGTGGACATGTGAAATTAACTGAGGAAAACTAAAAGCATAAACAATTAAATATGGTTAACTCTGTGGGTTGGGGACAAAAATATGGAGGGTGGAGGAAAAGAATGCTTTGCTTTCCATTTTATACCCGGATGTCCCTCCCAGAACCCGGAAGGGGATTATTTTGCAGCTACCGGGAGTACTGCCTGCAGGCAGTCCTCAGGTAAAGAAAGCTGCCTTACCCAAGTTCCCACCTCCTACTGAGGCACCCTACATAAAATGGTTGGTCTGGGGCAGCAAGTCCCATGCAGAACAATTCTTAAAGGTCATGGCAGTTTCAAGGCTCCCCATGGGGTCGTTGAACCATTGAGACAGCATTGCAGCCCAACCACCCCTTCTGCCCCAGAACTGCTCCCATCCTTTCCCTCATGCATGGATCCCAAGTCTTCCCTAATAAACTTCCTACTTGCTGGTCTCCTATAGGGCTCAAGCTGGGGTAGATCCTTTTACACTAATTTTTTAAAACTCTGCCTAAACTACTTTTTGTGTCAGCACAGAACCATGAGCAGACTCTTGTTTGGTCTTTTCTAGAAATGAAGGTCCATTTAAAATTTGAGGGAAGATTGAATCTTGATTTTGGGAAAAATACAGTAAGGGACTGTTTGCCCACACCATTCCACCGACTTCTCTCATCTATAATGGAGAGCTTTAAAACAATGAGGAGCTAAAATGTTTTGCACGGTAATGGAAAACATTGTCTTTTTGGAGTGTGTGTGGCCTTGCATCTTCTCAGTACACTTAAGTGCAGGGTTTTTCAACTGCAGGGCTTGTTAGTGGGTTTTAAATTCAATTTAGAAAGTCAAAACCCAACATTTTTCTCAAAGGAACAAGAGCGTGTTGCTAATCTCTGTCCGAATGCATGAACATATAGAAATTATTGTCAGAAGCATCTCATGCCATGGGTAACTGTATGGTCTTAGTCATAACTTCCAATGGTTTCCCACAACACATAAAATCAAATCCCAATCAAATTTTACCAGGTCCTACAAGATCCCATCTCCACCTATGTCTTAACTCACGCTATATCACTTCTCACCCTACTCATCACTCTCGAGTCACACTACCTCTCTGCCATCTCCGGAGCTTACAGAGCTGATTTCTGCCTCAGGACCTTTGCACCAGCGGTTCCCTTGCTTGAAATGCCTAAAATCATCTTCCCTTGAATCTTTGTTCTATCTTGTCATTCAAGTCTCAGCTCAAATGCCTCCTCAGCATAGAGACCTTCTCTTTTCCATCTAATATAAAGCAACACCCTCTTCCTTCTTTTTTACATCACTCAACTTTATTTTCTCCGAAGCGCTTACCGCCAACTGGAGTTATCTTGTATATTTGTTTACTTGCTTGTTATCTACTCTCCTTGTCCCCCTAGAAGGTAACCTTCCTAGAGCAGGAACTTCTTTGTCTTGGCCCTGCTGTCTTTGTAGCATCTAGGACAGTTCTTGGCCCTAGTAAGTGCTCAAGAAATATTTACTGAATAAGCAAACACTGTAATACCATCTGAATTTGGCATGTTTAGGAATGCAACCCCAAATTAGAGTGAATGCTTTTTATTTTTAATGAAATTGGGAGATAGAGTCACAATTTTGAAATAGTTCTAAGTGTTGACAACTTCATTAAGTGATAATTAACTTATACTGAGACACAGAATGCCCTGGCTATCCTGGGCATTGAAAGCTGTGGTTCTTCTCCCCAGGGGAAAAAATATGCTTGTATAGACACAGAGTATGGTGCATACAATTCCAAGATTTCTTCCCCAAGTTGAGGAGACCTACTTTAAAGACTGGAGTAACTGAAAGCCTTGTTTTTTTTCCCTTGATGGTTAACACCATTTAAAGTCTGGCTAGAGCAGTATGGAGCTTCCTTAAAAGACTAACCACAGAGCTACCATGTGATCCTGCAATCCCATGCCTGGGCATATATCTGGAGAAAACCATAATTCAAGAAGAGACATGCACCCCAGTGTTCATTGCAGCACTATTTACAATAGCCAGGACAGAGGAATGGATAAAGAAGATGTGGTATATTTATATAATGGAATATTCCTCAGCCATAAAAAGGAAGGAAATAATGCCATTTGCAGCAACATGGATGGATCTAGAGATGACCATGCTAAGTAAAGTAAGCCAGACAGAGAAAGACAAACACCATCATGATATTGCTTATATGGGGAATCTAAAAAAAAAAAAAAAGATACAAATGAACTTATATGTAAAACAGAAACCGACCTACAGACAGAGAACAAACTTATGGTTATCAAAGGGAAAGAGGGGGACAGATAAATTAGGAGTTTGAGATTAGCAGATACACACTACTATATATAAAATAGATAACCAACAAAGAACTACTGTATAGCACAGGGAACTATAGTCAATATTTTGTAATAATCTATAATGGAAAAGGAGCTAAAAAAGAATATATATATACATATGTGTGTGTAGATATATATAAATACATATGTGCTTTAATATATATATATAAAACTGAATCACTTTGCTGTACACCTGACTAACACAACATTGTAAATCAACTATACTTCAATAAAAATAAATACGTTTAAAAAAAATCTGGCTAAATGGGTGTTTCCTCATGGAACAGGGGAGACAGGGCTGAGCCGGCAGGAAGATCTAGGGGTCACGTACTCTAACCCCTTGCCGAGCATGACTGCTCTTCTGAACAACCTCAGCTGCTCAACGATCTTATCAACTGCCCTCCCGGCCTCGGTTAACCTCTCCAAAGTGATATTAGTCCCATCTCACGCAATTACCTTTAAATGTGTCAGTCTCCTGTACTTCACTATAAATTCGTTAAGACAGATTTACCTGCAAATCACTTCAACATTGATGAAACAGATACTAAGACACTGGGCTCAGAAGTTTACATCAATAAACTATCTTAATTTTCTAAAATTTAGTACTCATCACAATCCTGAGAGATGTACCCTAGCACATATTGGCCCATTTATTTATTATTTTACTTTCTTCATTAGAATTTAGGTTTTGTGGGACCATCAGTTACAAGTGAGTGCTGTAAATAGAGTTGGATAAGTGAATGAATGAATGAGTGCCTATTCCATGCCAGCTGCAATTCTAGGCACTGGCAATACAGAAGAGAACAAGATAAGAAGGCCCTTGCTCTCTTAAGGTAGACCCAAAAAAGGCCATAAGTGAATAGGTAAATCTTTTATTTCAGATGATGATCATTCCTCTAAAGAAAAAACAGTAAGGAGAGTTAATGAGCTTGAGAATGACTTGTGGCAGGAGGTGGGGAGTTAGGGGAGCCCTCTCTTAAGCAAAGATCGAATCATGAGAAGAATGTAGCAATAGTAAGATTCCAAAATGTCATAGGAGGAGAATGACTTGTGGCAGGAGGTGGGGAGTTAGGGGAGCCCTCTCTTAAGCAAAGATCGAATCATGAGAAGAATGTAGCAATAGTAAGATTCCAGGGAAGAGGATTCCAGATGGAGGAACAGCATGTGCAAAGGCCCTGAGGTGGGAGTTTGTTGTGGCCAAGAAGCAGAAAGAAGGTCACTGTGTCTAGATGTGTGGATGCCAGCTCAAGTTCAGAAGAGAGGAGACACAGGCAGGTGCCAGATCATGTAGTGTAAGCACTCTGGGTGTTATTCTGGTGCTACTGGAAGCCATGGAATGGTTTAAATAGGAGAGTCGCCTAATATCTTTAAAAGCTCACCCTGGCTTCTGTCATAAAGGAAATGCGGGATACATATATACACAATGGCATACTTCTCAGCCATAATAAAGAATAAATAATAAATTTATTATTATAATAATAATGAATGAAATAATGCCATTTACAGCGTCATGAATGGACCTAGAGATTATCATACTAAATGAAGTAAGTCAGACGGAGAAAGGCAAACACCATATGATATCACTTACATGTGGAGTCTCAAATATGACACAAATGAACTTACCTATGAAACAGAAACACACACAGACTCACAGACATATAGAACAGACTTGCGGTTGCCAAAGGAGGAGGGGTGGGGGAAGGATGGATTGGGAGTTTGGGATTAGCAGATGCAAACTATTATATATATGTATAACGGAATCATTTTGCTAACACAGAAACTAACACAACACTGTAAATCAACTATACTTCAATAAAATAAATCAGGAAAAAAGAAGATCACCCTGGCTTCTGTCCAGAGAATGGACTATAGGGGACAGAGAAGCACCAGGGAGTGGACAAGTGGACAAGTAGACAGAGGACTGGATGAAAGGGCAGCAGAGAAGGATGGCTGCCTGGAGACAGGAGACCTAAGGTCGAATCCCAGTTGAGCCCTACGCCTGCCCCAACCACTGTGTGGAATGGGTGAGTCTCTGCCCGCCCAGGCCTCTGTTTTCCCACACCTAAAATAAGAGGGTCATGGAGCCATCTTTGAGGACCACTTCAACGGTGACATTCTGGAAACTTCTGCATCTGTCTTGTCCTTGTCATTTGGGTTCAGAGATAAATCTAAAGACTGCAGTCGGCCCCCTGCCTGCCTGAGCAGCCCTGAGACTGCCCACCCAACATGCAGGTGACAATGCTTAGGCCAGCTTTACAACGTCCTGCGGCTGGGGCAGGCTCCTGGAGCCCAGTCGCGTCCTTCCCACTGGCTTTCACTGTCTCCATCAGAGGGGACGACGCCCACTTGATTCTGTTTCTTAGCCAAAAGAGAGACGGCCCCCAGCTTTTAAAACAGCAACTCACCAGGGAGCCTTTGCTAGGGTCTATTTCTTGCTTTGCTCTTTGCATCCCCGCTCAGAGAACACATGGGCGCCCCTCCTGGCTCATCCCGGTGTCTCCTCTGGGAGGGGAGAGATGCTCCTCGGCCAGCATTTCAAGTGCTATAACTTATTGCATTCGGTTGACTCTAAAACCAAAGAGAAAAGGGGTTTGACTTGGTTGGATATTGAATCTGGCTCCCTCCCTCCCTCCTTTCCTTTCATCTCCCAAAGTGGTCCTCTCCTGGCTCATGGGAGAGGGCTTGTGCTGGGCTGGGGGTCACACTGCCTCCCCCTCCCGACTTCCTCAGCTCCCTCGCCCTTCGGACACTTGCTTGTGCAGCTGCTCGATATAAATTCCCCACATACATCTCCGGCCAGCCAGTTTATTTTTATAAACAATAAATAGGACGACATTCCTATGGTGTCCCACTCTGGCCGGCCTAGTTTACAGAGCCGGGGGACAGTGATGGGGAGTTGGTGGGGTTTATACAGATGGCGGCCCGCATGTCATAAATCTCATAAACACGATGGAGGGTTGGTGTTTTTTTTTTCCGAAACACAAACAACAACAACTCGCTCCCCACCCCGTTTTCCTTCTTTCCCCGAGATCACAAGGCATTATCGAGGCCTACACATCACCACCAGAAGATATTAAGTTGCTTGGATAACACTCGGGACCCCTTCCGGTGTGTTATTTCTCTTCATTAGAAACGATGGCCCAAGTGCACAAAATCCTCTTTCCCTCTCCTCAAAATTTATAGATCACAGTCTCTAAACTAATTGTTAGTTGCACACTAGGCCACAAGCTGTTTGTCCACACAGCAATTACCTCCGAGGCCCTGATTAAAGGGCAGAAGCAGAAGTGTGAGGAAAATGAAACACTCTGGCCGGGTGGGTACCGTGCCCTGACATTGGTCTGTGAATAAGAGTGAGTGAGGGGCCCCCTTAGTCATTACAGACCCAAGATATGACAGGCCATGGGATACGGGCTGCCGACTGCTTGTATGACGTTATGAACCAATGTAGCTTCCAGGCCACTGCGAGCATCTTCCTGGGAAAGTGGAACAAAATCCGAAGCCCTGGGGCCCATTAGAGATGCTATTTGTTGCTTCTTATAGATAGAGAAATTGAGGCTGAGACAGAGAGCAACTTGCCTGACGTCACACAGCAAGTGGTACCACAGTGAAACCACTAACTCCATATTCCGATCCGCTAATCCCCGGAAACACCGATGCTCTGGGAAATCTTACCATTTGGAGGTGAAATTTCAGTTCAAAATGTCATAGGAGGAATGGCTCCCACCGATGCCCCCAACCATGACCAGGGTGTGTCACCAACTGTGAACACGACCAAAAGAAAGGGCTTCTTTTAAGGGACCTCAAGGTGATAGCCCAAGTGCCTAGGGGCAGGGGGAGAAATGTGTTATTTTGGCATCAGTCCTGGTCCATCAAACTTCTGCTACCGGTCTGTGATACAAAGATGTTATTAGTGTTCCACGCAGAGCAGCTCAGCACCCGTCGTTCTGGTCCACCCCAGCACCTGGGACTATGCCCCAGGGCACTTGCAGACAGAAGGAGAATGCACAGAAATGCCACCGAGTGAACAATGTGGGAGCGGCTCTCAACCATGGAAGCAGGTGGAGAAATGCCCTAGCTTCCTCACCCCTCAAATGGAAGGACACTGACACGTAACCTATGGGTCTCCTGGAGGTCCCCATCCCGGAGGTCCCCATCCCGGAGGTCGCCATCCTGGAGATCCCCAGAAGGATGAGCCTCACGGTCACGGGCATACCCTCTTCCTAGCACATGCTGCAGTGGCTGCCTTCCCTTCCCCATCTCACTCCCCACAGCCCTGCCTGTAATTCCTGAGATAACTGTCCAAATAAATTCTTTGCACTCAAATCCTTGTCTCAAGGTCTGCTTATGGGAAGAACCAAACCCAAGACACTTCACAACCATCCTTCCGCTTATAAATGGCATGGATGCCAGTTGAGTGGACTGGGTTTTTGCTTTTTTACTTGTTTAACCAGGATTTTAAATTCAAGGTATTTTAAATAAAGACAAAAATAGGAATTCCCGTTTCTTTTAAAAATCAGGAATTCTGGTATCCACACATGGCAGCCCAAGCAGGAGCTGGTAGCAGCTGCCCCTTTTAGATAGACCTGTTGTCCCCAGTTTCTTCAGGCCCCCACCAGACCCTGCTTTCTTCTTTCATGTCAGCTTCCTGGTCCCCGTGGAGAGTTGAGTTTTTGAATCCTAGATTTTGATATTATTCTGGGCCTTTTCTAAAGGACGGCAAACAACAAATTAAGCAACAGCCTTCCATTCTGTTTAATTTCTTCCTTAAATCTAACAGAGGGACTCCCAAAGATTTGAGAAAGTACTGCTCTTTTTGTTCTTTCTAATTTCAGGTTTTTATAATGATTTCAGGTTTTTAAATGATTTATGTAAGCCCCACACACCTGACTCAGATGCAACAGGAAGCCAAACCAGTGAGTTTCCCTTTGACTTCAGTTCATGGTGGGTTCCAGGTAGCCAGCTCTGGTGGTTGTTATCAGACTGTCTTGCCTTGACAACATGTTTTGCATTGTAGAATTTTATTTAGCTTTGCCTTGGATGAAATAAAAATTTACGTTTAATAGAAAAAAAGTTCCTTTGAGGAGATAAACTTTCAAAAGTAATTCCATCCTTTTTCTACCTCATACCTCACCACTATTAATATTCATGGATTTTTTTTTTTTTCTCCTTGTACAGCTTCCCAATTTTTAATCACTTTCCTTTTCCCTCGCATCAAAATACTACACATGCAAGCTCTGGGGGATCAGAGATGAACCATTCATGGTGCCTTCCCTCAAAGAGCTCACGGTCCACGGGGGAGACAGATGGTGTGAAGTAATTTGCAGGGTTGCCTAGGGAGGGTTGTGAGAGTTCTCAGGTGACAAGAAGAAAGCCGTGATCAGTTCACTGGCCAGGGGCAGGGAAGGCTTCAGACAGAAGACCCTCCATTGCACTTGAAGGTTGAGGAGCAATTTGCTAAGTGGGGGAGAGGAAGAAAGACTGTCCAAGCAGAGGGACCAGGTTGAATGAGGCACAGAGGTTCAGAACTGCCTGGGACATGAGTTCAGTGAAACAGTGATCACAGAGACATCTGGAAGACCAAGGCCAAGGAATTCCTGAGCCAAAGCTCCATTTTCCAATCCGAGGTACAGGGGAGCACCTGGGCTTGGAGCCCCTGGAGGTCACCTGCATTTCCGGGCTTCCTGTGTCAGTCAGCACTTTTTAGGTTGCACATGGTACTTCCTCTCTGAGAATTGATTGGCTTGCGCTCCTGGGAAATCCAGAGAATATCATGGCTTCATTGCTGCAGTCAGGACCCTTCCTCCACCTCTCGGCTGTTCTTTCCTCATTATTGGCTTTGTTTTTTCAGCCAAGTTTTTCTCCAAGTGATGACAAAGATGCCCAGTGATATCTTCAAAGACACATTTATGACTTCAGTCTTTCTGGAAAGACAGTATCTCTTTCTCATTAGTTTCCATGAAATTCCAAGAGAAACAGCCTCATTGGCCCCAGTTATACCACATGCTCATTTATAGACCAGTTACTCATGGCCAGGAAGATGAATTATTTTTCCTGGACAGTCTTGAGTCAAGGGCTAATTCCTTCAGCCAGGGGTGGAGTCATTTCCCATTGCTACTTACTATGAGTAGTAGAGGGTCGGCAATCCATGAAAAATTGGGGTGCTATCTCCCAAGTGGGCAATGGATGCAGGGCAGATGAAAGCAAGCACTTCCTCTTATACAATTGCATCCCTAGCGCCTCCCCCCCCAGATGTGTGCTCTGTGCAGAGGACACCATCCCTGTTGCCAAGATGATAACTGCCTTAACCTTGCTGGTCCTCAGTTTCTACTCTGATCTTCAGCTCTTCTGCCAGAGCAACATGCTCATTTGTTTCATCTGGAAAGAATTCTGTGCTGCGTCTTCTGAGGATAACAGCTGTATCAATTAAGGTACACTGTTTTATTAGCTTTATCAAATAGCATGATTTCTACACTGGTGAGCTGTTTTGGTGACTCTAGATATTCCAGAGTAGCTATGTTTCAACATTCTTTAATTCTTGCTAATTTCTTTGCCCAAGTCCAAGTTCAGAGAAAAATTAGTAAGCTCTGTGGCAACATTCTTATGCCTGTTAGAATTTGCTCATGCCAGCCAAGGTAGCTTATATCATCTACGACTCTCAGCTATTCGATTTTGCTTAGCAAGCAACTGTGTTCAGCGGTGATGTCACTGGCCTGAATTTATGAAGACAGACCTTTAAACCTCACAAATGACCGGTTATGTTACTTCTGTCATTGTTATGCCTTCTTTGCTTGCATAATATTGATTAAGGAGATGTCAGAAAACTACTACAGAGAGCAGAGCTCTCCATATCCCAGGCACCGGAGATAAGATTTTTAAAAATCCTCTGATAATAAGGGTATAAAATAGATAAGAATTTATATATAAATAAATTCTAAATAAATAAATGTATATATATACACATGTATGCAACAATGAGTATTATTTGACAGGCCCTGTTCTAAGAACTTTACACATAAGAACTTTTTAATATTATAAAAATATAGTATGATAAATACCTTTTACAGAGGAGACAGGATCTCAAGCCAGACTCCAGAATCACTCTGCTTAACTACTACAACATCCATTCATTGAATAATCACATGAGAACCAATTACAAATTGTGGTTAATATTATGATGGATAAGTTTAAGGATATTATAAGGAGCCCAACCTGGTCATATGGATGTCGTGGGGAAAGGACATCTCGGAGGAAGGGACATGTGAGCTGAAATTTGAAGATGAGCTAGAATTATGTTAGTGTAGGGTGGTGAGAGTGGAGAGAAAGGCAGGTGGCAGGCAGAGGGACAGTGGTTATGAACCTGCCCCAGGACGCAAATGAAGCTGGTGGGTTCTGTGCAGTACAGCAATTACTGGAGAGATAGTACAACAAAGTTAGGGACAGGTAGGTTCACGCTTTGGGGGGTTTTGTTTGTGGTAGGCAGAATAATGACCCCGAAGTGTCCTTGTCCTAATCTTCGGGACCTGTGAGTACGTTACGTTATATGGCAAAAGGGACATTGCAGACGGGATTAATGGTACAGACCTTGATATGGGAAGATGAGCCTGGATTATCCAGGTGAGGCAATCTAATCATGAGTCCTTAAAAGCAGAACACTTTCTCCAGCTGTGGTCACAGAGAAATGTGTTCATAGAAGAAGTCATCAGGGAGATGCAACCTAGCTGGCTTTGATGGGGAAGGAAAGGGACCAAAGAATGCAGGTGGCCTCTAGAAGCTGGAAAAGACAAGGAAGCAGAATTCTCCCCTAGAGCCTCCACAAAGAGATGCAACACTGCCAACACCTTGCTTCCAGCCAAGATCATGTCAGACTTCTGACTCCAGAACTGTAAAATAATAAATTTGTCTTGTTTTAAACTAAGTATGGGATCATTTGTTACAGCAGCAATGGGAAATGAATGCATATGAGAAGCTATTGAAGGCTCTGGGCAGAGAAATGGCACTCTCAGATTTGTTTTTTAATTAGCTGCATCTTTTTATCTGGGTCTCACACTATGTCACCATGACTTAGGGGTCAAATATCAGACACATTTTACTGAGCTATTGACAAGTTTTCGATCTCGGTGGGAGAAAGCTAACGTAGGGAAACTATGTCATAGGACAAAGTGTCCCCTTTGCTGTCACAAAGCATGTGTAATGACTCCATCTGTTGTCATCAGCCACTGACCCTAAAGCCCTGCAGCAGCAGAGATTTCCAGGGCCCTTGATGCTAATTGGATCTGCGTTCAGATCCTGGCTTAACTTAGGTGTCCTTAGGCAAGTTGCATCGCCTCTCTGAACCTCACCTTCTCATCTGTAAGATGAGGATTTTGCCAATGCCCACACCACTGGGTCATCATGAGGATTAAAAGAAAACCTTAACAATGGCCTTGACACAGAGTAGGGCTTCAAAAATGTGACATTCTTCTCCTTCTCTGTAGTTGCTTCTACTTGTCCAGTTTTTCCAGGTCAGACAATGCAAAACTTGTCTGGACAATTATAACCCTGGACACGCAGAGACTTTAAAAATGTAAGTGCTAGGTGAGAGTCAATTATTAGTACTGGGATGATGGCCAACCATCAGAGGACTTGGTGGAGGAGAGAGACCTGGCGATCCCAAGATGCATAGGAAAGGAGGGGAAGAGGAAGAGGCAAGGCAGAGAAGAGAAGAAAGATACTTAAAGGTGCATCAAAGAGCAACTTACCACTGTGAGCGACTGGGGCACTTTCTACTGGAGACCTTCTGAGAGGCTGTGCCGAGCCCACCTCAGAATTGTCCCCCGGGAGAACAGGAGGCTGGGGCATTTATCCACTGGCAACCATCCCCAATTTGTTGGTAGCTGTCCCCAAGTTGGTAACTCCCCCGTCCTTCTGGGTTGCCCCTGCTTGTAGGGCAGAGCAAGCTCTGTGCTACCATAGATGCCCTCGTCAGTAAAGAAAAGAGGTGCAGGCGGCTGAAGAGAGAGTGCGCACTGCAGGGAACTCAGGGCCGTGATCATGGGTGTCAAGAGCATCTGTTCCCTGCATGTGGGAGAAAGAGATGGTGCACGCGGCTAGCCCAAAGTCCAAGCAGGACCATGCAAGGCCGAGCTACACCCTCCAGGGTTCACTGCATGGTCCCATCTCCTTAAAGGGCCACCAGTGGAGGAAATACACGGCCAGCCTGGGCAGCAGGATGGCCATGTGAGGATAGCAGCTCGCCCTTCAGGTTCAACAAAGCCACAGCCAAGGGAGTAGAGAATCTGAGGGCCAGTCCCATGGGGTGTCCTTTGGGGTCATGCCTGGACTCCCGCAGCCAGGGGCCTCCAGAGGGATTCAGAAATGTGGGACAAATCTGGGACCTCAGAGTGGGCACTGGGCATTATCGAGACCCGGAGCACCACAGAGAGGAGAAAAGCATTTTCCTCTTCAGGATGGCTTAGGGTATGGGTCACACCTCTCTAATCCTCTCAGGGATGAGCACCGCTCTCACCTGGGTTCCCCAGACAGGTAAGAGGAAAACCAGATGAGAGGGCCCCTGGCTCCCACCCCTGGGCTCTAGAGAATAAAATTCCACATAATATGATTCCCAACAGCAAACCCATGACCTGCCGCTTTTGGGAGCAATCTGCAAACTTTCAACTTTTGAACCTAAACTCATCGTAAGAAAAAACTTTTTTTTTTATGTGTCAATCCAGCATATACACATGTATATAACTTTAAAAAAGTAGTTTCATGTCATCGCATAATACTTATCCTTACTACCTATTTCAGTCTGATATTGCTGTTATATTATGTCATAGGATATTATATTTTGTCTTTTAAAATGCTGGTCAACACTCACTAAATTAATTGTACAACCCACTTTCTGCTTCCAGATTGGTGACACCCCTCAATTTGATAACACTGAGGTAGAAGATAAGGGACTCTGGGTGAAGATAATGAAGCTCGCCTGGGTCCCACCCACTGTATCTCTGGTGAGCTGTCCAGAAAGATAAGGTTCAAGTTCAGCTGAAGGCAACAGCCTTTTTTAAGGCAAGATTTTTATTAAAGTATAACATATACGGAAAAGGATGCAAACATATTGTGATTGCCCCAGCGAAGCCAGTACCCCAGGGGCTTGCTTGTACCCCATCCCAGTCACTACCCTCCCAAAAAATCCTGACTCCTAACACCAGATGTTAGTTTCACCTGTTTTAGAACTTTGTAAGTATCAAGTCATATAGGAGGGACTTTTCTATGTCTGACTTCTGTGCAGTGAACCTAATGGTTCTTCCATGTCCCTGGGTATGAAATTTGTTGAAATTTGTTGAAATTTGCTGAAATTTGCTCCTTCTCGTTGTCGTGTACTGGTCACTGTGTGACTAGACCATAATTTGACTTATGAGCTCTGAGCCTTGGGTTGTCTCTGGTTTGGGACTGTAAGTACTGCTCTGAGCATTCCTTTTTTTTTTTTTTTTTTTTTTTTGCGTCTCACTGTTGTGGCCTCTCGCATTGCGGAGCACAGGCTCCAGACGCGCAGGCTCTGCGGCCATGGCTCACAGGCCCAGCCGCTCCGCGGCATGTGGGATCTTCCCGGACCGGGGCATGAACCCGTGTCCCCTGCATCAGCAGGTGGACTCTCAACCACTGTGCCGCCAGGGAAACCCTCATCTTTGATATGTGCTCATTTCTATCCAATATTTACCCATGAGTGGAATTGCTGGGTCACAGAATATGCATACGTTCAGCTTTAGAAGATATTAGCCAGATGTTTTGCAGGCCAATTCTGGAAAAATAAAAATGGTTAGAGGTTCCAATTTTTCTTACTCAAAGTGAAAATCATTTGTAGAGAGCCCCATGGGCAGTTAAAAATAAATATTCTTACAGTTGAAATTACTTACTCTACTGAGGAGAAGAATGTCAGTGAGAAAACTGGCCCCCTTGTCAGCCAATATCTAGGCACTTGGGGAAGCCCCAAGGAAACATCTTCCTATTTTGTCACTTTAAAATTGAAACATACCATGTAGGTACACCCAGAAAACTGCAAGTCCCCCTCCCAAAGGTGCTTCCCAGCTCGGGTTTCTAGAAATCCACACCTCATCCCCACCATTTTCAGGCTATGGTGCTGTTTACACTTGGGAAAACGTCTGTTTTTAAGTAGCCACCTAGAAGCATCAAGATTTGGGGAGGCCATATGAAGGAGTTATTGAGGACATAAGTTCTTGAGTCAGACACAGGTTTTGAAGCTTTAGTCCTAATGGGTGACATTGGGCTCATTATTTCACACCTTGGGTCTTGATTTCTCCATCTGTGAAATGGGCATAATAATGATATCTCATAGGGTCCTAGGGTAGTAAAGAGGATATTCTGAAATGCATGAACCGGAGTAGTACAGTTCTGGGGGCTTAATTCTCAGTAAACATTAACTGCACTCAGCATCATCACCATGATTATCCTTACTTGCTAGCTGTCAGAGTCAGAGTGTTCAGAGCTGGGCAGCACTCAAGCTGTGCCCTGAAGACACAGTCTTCCCCCCTCTTTTTTCATGCGTCCTCGGAGCCTTCACTCTCCACACCCTACCTCTCAACGGTAACAGGAGTGTTCAGGCTACAGTGCCAGGATCACATCACACGGAGCCTGCTAATCATCCTGGCTCTCAGATGTGGTTAGCTGGGGTTGGGGATGGCAAAGAGGGGGTGACCAAGTTGCAAACACAGGGCAGCAAAACTGAGCTGCCTGAAGTTTGCAGCCAGGAGCAAACGGGAAACAAATTAGTTCAATCCCAGAATGTAAACTGACGTTGACAGAGATGCATGGAAGAGCCGTGTAAAGAAATGTACCACAAGTTCTCATTCAGTTAGCCAAGGAATCAGTGCCACAGCACACAGGCCATGTAGAAGACATTGCATGCAGGCAGTAGCTCAGGGCCTGGGACCGCCTTTAGGACGCCCAGATGTGGCAGGTGCCAGGGTCAGCTTTGGCGGAGGGGGACTTGCCCTCAGATGTACCTGGTCCATGTGTTTCAGTGCCTAAGAGTCCTACACAAGCGCTTGGAATTAGACTTGGAATTTTAGGACGTGGACATCATTTCATCCAGAGACTTTCACACAAGAACTCTGTGAATGTGAGTGCTGTAAGGATGGGGAGACACTGAAGAGGTGGGATCCCAGTTTCAAACAGAGCTAGTCTCATCTGTTTCATATTAGGTTGAATCATATGACATTGTCAATTTTGATGGTCAGAAGCAGTTCATTGATAATTTCATATGGTTCGATACATTCTATTGGTGTTTCATGTAAGTTATCATTTGACCCAAACATTCTGAGGTTAAGTGTATTGGGTGTAGTCCAACCTCCTGACTTTCAGATGGGGGACAGACTGGATGAGATCCTGCTCCAGCCACCAGCTGCAGGAGGAGGGCAGGGCCATGAGGTTCAGTCTACCTCGCCAGCCCCGACCCTAGCAGAGGGGCTGATATACACTGAGCATTGGAACAGCACACGAAGGAAGCAGGTGTCAATTCCGCCATGGTTACTTTCCTTACTCATTCACGTATTCATGACCAAGCATTCATTGTACCGTATGTATCAGGTATTTGACTAAGTGCTGGGTTACAGCAGTTAAGCAGACACAGAGCAGACTCTACCCAAGGCCATTTCTAGTCCAGTGGGTGAAACAGACATGAAACAGATAATTCCTGAGGATTTGTTACAAGTGTGATAAATGGCAGGAAGGAAACAGTGCAAGCAAACCTTGAGTACTTACTAGGTGCAAATCTCCAGGCTGGCCATCATGGAGGGCTGGTAGACAATGCAGTCTTCATAAAGATGGTGTCCATCCCTTGGAAGGAGGTTCCTTTCCTCTTCTGCTGAACTCAGCCGTGGCCATATGGCTTGTTTTAGCCAATGAAATGTGAGCATGGGTGATCGGCCACTCCCAGGTAGAAAATTCAGGAGTCTGTGTGTCATGCTTTCTTTTTCCTCTGCCACACTGGTGCTTCATTGGCCAGAGTGAAGGCCTTGTGGAGCAGAGTCCTAGACCCCCTCATCGTGGATGTGAAATGAGAGCAAGAAATAAACACTTATGGTTATAATACCCTAAAAATGTCAGGCTGTTTGCTTCAAGTTGTTTCAGCATAAACTTGCCTAATACAGCAATGAGCACACTTACACTCTAATCTAATATGCAACCATGTGTGATTTTCTGTGTCCCTCTTCAGTGCCAAGTGCAGTGTCTTCCATCCTGACAAGTACTCAGCAAATGATTGTGTACCAGTGATTCAGCACAGGGTGTGGGGATTGCTGTCAAAGATGGGCAAGCATGGTGTCCTGGGAGGTCAGTGAAAAGGTAGCCCACCTTCAAGTCGAGAATGAGGGTGTCTTAAGCACAGACTGACCCACCCTAAATACTCAATAAATGGTAACTACTAATATGATCATGCTATGATTCTAGTCCAATTCATGTTTGGGGGATGGCTTGTAGGCAGGTTGGACCAGAGCATATCATACTGCCCAGGCCCTTTCTTCATACTCCAGGCATCATGGGCTTGAATGGCCAGGGTCTCACATTCTTAATACCTCATTGCCAGAGAAGTGAAGTACTTCCTTCCCTGCTCTAATTTATAAAATCCTAGGGAAGACTTCCTATTGGCTTGGTTGGAGTCACATGTCTGCCCTTGAGCCAATCACCGTGGTCTCTGGGTAAGATCCAGCTGAAAGAACTAGCCAAAACTTGGTCCTATGTTATAGGATGATCAGAGGTCAGAGTAATTGCGACAGGCAGGCTCCTCAGTTTTATATGTTTAGACAATCACATACTGAGCACCTACTGTATGGAAGACTTTGTATTTGGCACCACAGAGAGAGATAGGAAACATAAATGGAGGAGCTCAAGGGTTTAAGGAAGCAGAAGCAAGAAAAAGCTACAGCCTAGATCCTGTCTAGCTTCACTGTATGGACATTCACTGTGATACTCTGCCCTGCCTGGAATATGACCTTCCTCCCAGAAAGCTCTAGTCCGCTCCCAGCAGCTGGCTGTCCCTCCTCCCCGCGCACCCCACCCCCACCCCGCAAGGAGTTAAAAGGCAATGCAGCTCGATCCTGGGCCTGAAAGCAAAGTTGGATGAGAATGAATGGGGCTCTATAAGGCATCTTGTAGCTCTCTCAACTCTGCTCTGCTCCCATGCACTGTGTGCTTGTGGTTTCTGTCTCCTCTTCTGTTTATAGTGCTGGGCAGCTGCTGCATCCCCCCACCCTCCCCTTCCCTGGGTGCCCTCAGGGAGACAGAGATGAAGCCATTCAGCTCTAGGATACATGGCCCAACTTTGTCCAGAGTCGGAGTCTTCACACTGCAGGCACTGCAGCCAGGATGAACTGGATCTAACCAGAGTCATGAAACTCACCAGCAGGATAACCTGGGATATTGGAGCAGCTGGGAATGAGCTAGGCAGGAAGCAGCATAAAATATGCCTGCAGTGGCTTGAAGAAACTGGGGTTCATTTTTCCTTCATAAGAAGAAATCCCGCTCTTGTAGTTCAATCATAAAAGACCCAGGAACTCTGAAGCTCTTTGAGCCTTGTCTTCATTTTGCAAGCTGGCCACTGCAGTGCTGGGCAGCACACCTGTGAGCAGAGGAAGTGATGAAGTGAGGGATGGGATAAGGCTTGTCTGTCTCTTTTATCAAGAGAGCAAAACCTTTCCCAGAAACGCCAAAAATACTTAGGTCTCATTGGTCAGACCAAAGGCTGTGGACGCTTCTAACTCAAGAGAGCCTGGCAACACAGGTATTTTGCCTCTCTGGTCCTCATGGTGGAAGCAACAAATAAAAAAGTGTTGGGAACAACTGGAGGTCAGACAATTAGCCATGTCTGCCCCAGAAAGTTACTTCTCTAAGCTCTGTGTATTAGTTTGCTAGGGCTGCCATAACAAAGTTCCACAAACTAGATGGCTTTAAAAGCAGGAATTTAGTGCCTCAAAGTTCTAGAGACTAGAAGTCCAAGATCAAGGTTCCTTCTGAGGGCTGAGGAAGAACCTGTTCCATGCCTCTCCCCTAGCTTCTGATGGGTTGCTGGCCATCTTTGATGTTCCTTCACTTGTAGAAGTATCACCCCGATCTCTCTTCATCTTCACATGATGTTTGTTCTCCCTGTGTGCACTTCTGTCTCCAAATTTCTCATTTTTATAAGAACACCAGTCTCATTGGATTAGGGCCCGCCCTAATGATTTCATTTTAACTTGATTACCTCTATAAATACCCTATTTCTAAATGAGGTCACATTTTGTGGTCCTGGGGGCTAGGACTTCAACACATGAATTTGAGGGGAGACACAGTTCAGCCCATCACACCCCAGTTTCCTCATCTATAAAAAGAGTAGCACTCTTTTTATAGAATTCCTACCCACACTGTGGCATGGGACTTAAATGGGGTGATCCCCAGGAGCTCGCCCAGAATACACAGCTGCTATGGGGGTGGCTTCCTAGCTCCACTCTGAGGCTGAGGCCAGGTCCTATAAAAGGAAGGAAGGTGGGGCTGAGGAGACGGCTGATATCCAGCCCCATCAAGTGTGTCAGTATCCTCAAGATGATAGCCGAGATTTCCAGATTTCCAGCCCAAAGCTTGTGAGACAGACATGACTCAAGAGCTCACTAGCTGGCACTCATGTTCCAAGATTGCCCCCTCCCACTGCCGGTTGAGGAGAGCTGGTCACCTGAGTCAGTGGGACTTTTGTCTACAATTCAGGGCGGCCCCCAAATACTTGGCAGCGCCACTGGGCACGTGTTTCCAGGGAGGCAGCCTTTAGCAGTTCCAAGTGAAAGGCAAATCAGGGACTTCCCCAGCCTTGTCTGGCAGTCCCTTCCCTTCTATGCAGTGATGGAGGTCACCTCCTCTCCTGGGGGTCCCTTCTTATGCCTGCAAGAGCAGGACATACTGCAACCTCGCAGGTTCTGAGGGGCTGTTCTATCTCTCTGCACCATAGTGTTTTGAGTAAATTACAAGGTTCTTATCAGTGCTGGGGGCTTTTTTGCTCTTCCAGGACATCTCCTTTTGTCAAAAAAAACCAATAACTTGTTGTAAGTAGTACTTTTTAGGTTTACCATGCAGACAGACTAATTGTATCTTTTAATCTGGGTCAGACTGCTCTTGCTTATTACAAATTGGCTCTGAATCCTAAAAAGAGACGGGGAAAATGTGAGGAACATTTGCAAATAATTCAGAGGCAGAATTACCTTCAGATAAACATTATGTCATGTTGGGTTTAAATGCATACCTGGTCCTCAGCCCAGTTATGCTCTCGTTGACCCAGAGGGATGCTGTGGGACAGAGCGGGGACCCCCATTATGGATTCCGGCTGCTTACATGAATTGTGAACCAGGGCATGCCCCCTTATACAATAGGATATAGAACCATATGTAGCAGGCTGGATAATAACCCCCAGAGGCACTGGGTTCTAATTCCTGAAAACAGTAAATGTTACCTTATTTGGAAAAGGGTCTTTCTAGATATAACTAAGGACCTTATCCTGGATTATTCAAATGGCCCCTAAATGAAATCACAAGTATCCTTATAAAAGAGAGGCAGAGGGATTGGTGTGATGAGGCCACAAGCCAAGGAATGCTGGCAGCCACCAGAAGCCGGAAGAGGCAAGAAACAGATTCTCCCCTAGAGCCTCTGGAAGGACCATAGCCTTGCTGACATCTTGACTTTGGTCCAGTAAGACTGATCTGGGGCTCTGGCATCCAGAACTGTGAGAGAATAAATTTCTATTGTTTTAGCAACCAAGTCTGTGGAAATTTGTTATAGCAGCCACAAGGAACTAATACACCAGGGGACTCGTGTCAGTGGCTTCCTTGTGTGCAAGGAGGACCTTCCAAGGCTGAAGAGGCCCCCAAGTGATATGGGAAGTGTCCTAGAAAGGGTGGCCATTAGAGGGGCATGCCCTATGTTCTAGCTCCTGCATCACCACTTTCCCTGTTGCGTGACCTTGGACAAATTCTTAAGTTCTCTGAACCTCAGTTTCTTCATCAGTAAAATAAGGATAACCATAGCCCCCCTCACATTGTTGTTTGAGGATTAAATGACATAGCACATGTAAACCAGAGCCTGACAACCAATGGAGGTTATCCTTTTTTTAAAAAAAGATCTGGGACTTCCCTGGTGGTCCAGTGGTTAGGACTCCGAGCTTCCAATGCAGGTGGCATGGGTTCGATCCACAGTCAGGAAACTAAGATCCCACATGCCACACGGCATTGCCAAAAAATAAATAAATAATAAATTAAAAAAATAATAAATAAATCTTTTGGGGAATTCCCTGGAGGTCCAGTTGTTAGGACTTGGCGTTCTCACTGCCAGGGTCCCAGGTTCCATCCCTGCTCAGGGAACTAAGATCCCACAAGCCACATGGTACAGCGAAAAAATAAAATAAAATAAGAAAGATCTTAAAAAAATTTTTTTTTATTTCACCTCTGTTGACTTTCTGGAGCTATTTTCAGAGTGCTCTGAAAGTTCCCTGGGGCATCATAAACTGTATTCTTATCCTCTGTAAACTCAAAAATTTGCCACACAGTGCCATTTATGCTAAATTCATAGGCTTATATCATGGAGGGCTAATTTCTCCTACTCTCAAAACACTTTACAGAAAGAGTTGATGATAATAAAAACAAACGAGAGCCCAAGTCAGGAAGGAGACCTCTATAATAAGTGGGGAAAGAGGGACATTTTCATCCAATTCACTGAAGGAAAGAAAGGCTCCATGTGCTTGTGCTTTTTCCAGTTTTTTTCTTGTAGTTGATTTCTAGTCTCATACATTTGAGGTTGGAAAAGATGCTTGATATGCTGCCATTCTTATATTTATTAAGACTGGTTTTGTGGCTTAATATGTGATTTATCCTGGAGAATTTTTCATGTGCATTTGAAAAGAATGTGTATTCTGCTGTTTTTGAATGGAATATTCTATATGTAACTATTAAGGCCATATGATGTAATGTGTCATTTAAGGTCAATGATTCTTTACTGATTTTCTGTCTGGATGACTTATCCATTGATGAAAGTAGGGTGTTAACATCTCCTGCTATTATTATATTACTGTCTATTCCTCCCTTCATGTCTGCTAATATTTGCTTTATGTATTTAGGTGCTCCTATGTTGGGTGAACATGTATTTATAAGTGTTATATCTTCTTGTTGGATTGATCCTTTATCATTGCATAATGTTCTTTGTCTCTTAACACAGACTTTGTTTTAAATTCTATTTTGTCTGATATATGTATTGTTAACTCAGTTTTCTTTTCATTTCCATTTATGTGAAATACTTTTTTCCATCCCCTCAATTTCAGTCTATGTGTGTCTTTAGATATGAAGTGAGTCTCATAGGCAGCATATAGTTGGATCTTGTAATTTTATCTATTCACCTACCCTATGTCTTTTGACTGGAACATTTAATCTATTTACATTTAAAGTAATTATTGATAGGCATGTACTTATTTACTTATTGTCATTTTGCTAATTGTTTTCTTGATGTTTTTGTACTTCCTCTCTGTTTCTTTCTTCTTTTCTTGTTCTCTTCCCTTGTGATTTGATGACTTTTCTTTAGTGTTATGTTTGTATTACTTTCTCTCTCTCTTTTTCTTGTTTTTCAGTATAGTTGATTTACAATGTTGTGTTAGTTTCTGGTGTACAGCAAAGAGATTCAGTTATACGTATATATTCTTTTTCATATTCTTTTTTATCTGCTAATCCCAAACTCCTAATTTATCCCTCCCCATCACTTTTCCCTCTTGGTAACCATAAGTTTGTTTTCTATGTCTGTGAATTTGTTTGTTTTGTAAATAAGTTCATTTGGATCATATTTTAGATTCCACATATAAGTGATATCATATGGCATTTGTCTTTCTCTGTCTGACTTACTTCACTTAGAAAGATAATCTCTAGGTCCATCCATGTTGCTGCAAGTGGCATTATTTCATTCTTTTATGGTCGAATAGTAATCCCCATTGTATTCCTTTCTCTTTGTTGTGTATTTATTATCCGTTTTTGGTTTGTGGTTACAATGAGCTTCTTATACAACAACTTATGTATATAGCAGTCTATTTTAAATCAATGTCATTAATTTTGAGCTCGTACTAAAAACACTACATTTTTTACTCCCTCACCATGTTTTATATTTTTAATGTCATATTTTACAGCTTTTGTTTTGTGTACCCCTTAACTAATTATTGTAGATATAGATTTTTTCTTTCATAATTTTTATATCTTTAGCTATGGTATCTTTGTTTGTTCGTTTGTCTAAAGAAATCCCTTTAACATTTCTTGTAAAGTCCGTTTAGCAGTGATGAACTCTTTTAGCTTTTGCCTGTCTGGGAAAATTTTGTTTTTCCATTTTTTAACAGCTTTATTGATATAATTCAATTGTGTGATATAATTCAATTGTGTGATATAATTCAATTGTGTGATATAATGTCACACAACTCATCCACTTAAAGTTTATAGTCCAGTGGTATTTAGTATATTCACAGAGTTGGGCAAACATCTCTACAATCAATTTTAAAATTGATTTTAGATTCAGATTTTTAGAATTGATTTTTCATCATGCCAAAGAGAAGTCCCACATACCCTATAGCAGTCACTCTCCATTCCCCTTCAAGTCTCCCTAGCTCATGGCAATCACTGACCTTCTTTCTGTCTCTACAGATTTGCCTGTTCTGCATATTTCATACAAATGGAATCATAAAATCTGTAGCCTTTTATCTTACTTGGGAAACTTTTTATCTTTCCTTCAATCTGAATATTATCCTTGCCAGATAGAGTATTCTTGGTTGTAAGTTTTTTTTCCTTTCAACACTTGGAATATGTCATGACACTCCCCTGTGACCTGTAAAGTTTCTACTGAAAAGTCAGCTAGTAGTCTTATGGGGGCTCCCCTATATGTAACTAGTTGTTTTTCTCTTGCTGCTTTTAATATTCTCTCTTTAAGTTTTGACACTTTAATTGAAAAATGTCTTTGTATGGGTCTCTTTGGTTACATCTTGTTTGGAACTCTCTGCTTCCTGAGCTTAGACATCTGTTTCCTTCTCCAGGTTAGGGAAGTTTTTAGCCATTATTTCTTCAAATAGGGTTTCCGTTCCTTTCTCTCTCTCTTCTCCTTCTGGAACCCCTATAATGTAAATGTTAGCACAATTCATGTTGTTCTAGAGGTCCCTTAAATTATCCTAATTTTTAAAAATTCTTCTTTCTTTTTGCTGTTCTGATTGGGTGATTTCCACTACCCTGTCTTCCAGATAACCGATCCATTCTTCTGCATCTTCTAATCTGCTGTTAGTTCTCTCTAGTGTATTTTTCATTTTTGTTATTGTATTCTTCATCTCTGATTGATTCTTTCTTTTATTTTCTGTCTCTTCATGGCAGTTCTCACTGTGTTCCTCCATTCTTCTCTTGAGTTTGGGAAGCACCTCTATGACCATTACTTTGAACTCTTTATCTGGTAGGTTGCTTAGTTCCACTTCATTTGGTTATTTTTCTGAGGTTTTGTCTTATTCTTTTGTCTGGAACATGTGCTTTTGTCTCCTCATTTTGCCTAATTCTCTGTGTTTCTTTCTATGTATTAGGTAGATTAGCTATTTCTCCTGGTCCTGAAAGAGTGGCTTTATGTAGAAGGTGTCCTGTGGGGTCTAATAGTGCAGTCCCCTGGTCAGCAGAGCCAGGTATGCCAACAGTGTTCATCGTGTGGGCCACATGCACCCTCCTATTGTTGCTGGGCCACTATTGCTGCAGGTGCACCATTGTGTGGGATGGGCCTCTGGCACAGCTGTCTGTAAAGCCCAGCTGTGACTGGTGCAGGTGCTCTGGTGTGTAGGGCCAGCCCCTGGGGTGGGATCCACTTTGGAGGGGCTTCAGTGCTGGCAAAGGCTACCTGCTCAGTGTGGCAGGGAAGGGGGCCACTTTGCTGGAGCACCAGCTGGGGTGAGTTTTCAGGTAAACGCTGGGGCAGGGAAGTTGATGCTAAGGTAGATAGGGAAAGTAGAAATGGCACCCACCAGGGCTAAGCCAGCTAGGTAGAAGGTGAGAAAAAAACGGCACCCACCAGCACATTCTGTACCTGGAGAAAATTCCAACCGATCCCTGTCCTTCCAGCACATGCCCTAAAATCAGTCAATGAATCTCTTTCATGTATGACCTCAGCGCTTTTCAAATTGCTGCTTCTGAGCTGGGACTCAGAGCAAGTGAGTTTTTTTGCATTCTTCCTTTAAGAGCAGAGTCTTGGTTTCCTATGTCCTCCAGCTTTCCCAGTCAAAGCCAGACATCATGGAGACTTGTCTTCCCAGTGCAGGGTGCTGGGCTGGGGTCTTCCCCAGGCTGGGGTGCCATATGTGGAGTTTGGTCCCCTTGCTCTTCAGGGAGGACCTCTGTGGCTGTGCTAGCTCTCCTGCCTATGGGTTGCCATGCCAGGGGTGGGTCTTGGCCAGACCACATCTTCACCCCTCCTACCTGTTTCGATGTGTTTTTTTCCTTATGCCCTTAGTTGTGAAAAACCTTTTATGCTAGTCTTCAGGGCTTTCTCAGATATGATTGCTCTATATGTAGTTGTGGTTTTGGTGTGTCCACAGAGGAGGCAAGCCCAGGGTCTTTCTACTCCACCATCTTGTCTCCCTCTTCTCACAAGGGTGGCATTTACCCTTGGTGTGTTTTCAGGAGTACTCCTGTATTACGCACTCCTAAATGCTTTTACTATCAAACCATAAATTTCACCATTAAATATTTATTCCTTTGGTGAGTTCAAGCATGGACCTATGGAGGGCAGATATCACCAAGAAGCCATTAATACCTTAGCATAATTTGCAGTTTAAAACCTGTCAGGGCTTCCCTGGTGGTGCAGTGGTTGAGAGTCTGCCTGCCGATGCAGGGGACATGGGTTCATGCCCCGGTCCAGGAAGATTCCACGTGCTGCGGAACGGCTGGGCCCGTGAGCCATGGCCGCTGAGCCTGCGCGCCCGGAGCCTGTGCTCCGCAACGGGAGAGGCCACAACAGTGAGAGGCCCACGTACCGCAAAAAAAAAAAAAAAAAAAAAAAAAAAAAAGTCACTGCCCATAGAGGTTTTCCCCACCATCCTTTCTAATGTTCACTCTGTTTTTCTCACTCAGTACACCTTACTCTGTACTTCATAACATTTATTGCAATTTGAGATTTTTTACTTATAAGATTATCTGCTTAATATTTGTCTCCCCCATTAAATCATGAGCTCTGAGAGGCTAGGTCTGGCTCTTTTTGTCTATCACTTGGTGAAGCTTAGCACATAATGGGCATCCAATGGAAATTCATTGGATTAATTGATATGTGTGTGTGTTATAGCTAAAGACTGACAGGGAATTAACGTCCAAGGAAGATAAAAAGTAGCAAAGTAATTAGCTGTACTCGTGTACACTTTAATTCTGAAAGTTAATTGGTTATTTGATGAAAGCTTACCACCTTGGTCAGAGATGTTAGCACAGGGGGAGGTTTGGTGAGCAGTGGCTTCCCAGTTTGAAATGAAAGACATGAAATTCAAGTACATTTATGAAATGCAAACATCACTTAGCAAAGGTCTAGAACCAGGCACAACTTCTTCTTCCTACGTTTTGGGCATAGTCCTGTCATTAATTTGTTGAAACCTCTCCTGTGGGTTGTCTGCTACCATTTGTTTGCTCAGTGAAACCTGGCTTCTAGAATTCCATTAGTTGGGAATTCATGATTACTCAACTCAACCAGGTCAAAGTGTACTCTAGATCCTCTGAAAGGAAAGTTTCCTGAGCAAATGAACCAAAATCATGAATTTTCAAGGATGCAGGTCAATTATCAGGGAAACTGAGGTGCTCTGTAGCAACATAGAGCAATCTATTTGCATGCAATTAATATGCTAATTACAAAGCACTATTCACTATTCGTTGAAATAGGGGACTCCGAAGGACAGCCATGCTAGGTAATGCTGGAAGCCTTACTAGGGTTTGCCTGCCTGCGTTTAAATGTAACACAACTACAACTAGCTTAGTTATAGAGAGAGAGAAAGAAAAAAGAAAAACCCCAAGACACAGTACAGAAAACTAACAAAACAATATTGGGGGGAAAATATCTGCCAGAGATTATCAACAGTGATACGATTCTTTTGTTTTTAAGTTTGAAACCTTATGAACACATAGAAACGTAGTAAAATTATAAAAACAGGTATGGGGAAATTCAGAGCAGTGATTAGCACTATAGGAAAGGAGGGAAATAGTATAAACAAAAATAGTATCAACAAGAGGCTTTGACTGCATTTGCAATACGTCCTTTTTTAAGCTGAGTGTTGTGTACCCCAATGTTTATGAAAATATTTCTCTGTGGCTTTTTTGCATGCCTAAATGCTTCAGTATAATGTAATTTTAAAAGGGGGAGTCAGTGTTTTACTTTCTACAAGAAATGACACTGGGCTACAGTGAAGGTGAGAGGTGGCCAGATTCTACATGAAACTAGGAAAAGCTTCTAATTTCTCATTGCTTGGCCAGAGGTGCCCTGTCATTGGCGGGTGGTCCAGCCAGCACACGGCGATGCCTGCAAGCAGTAAGTGTGGCAACCTCCCAGAATGCCCCACTCGGCCCGCTGCAACGCAGTGTGCATTCCCTGGGAAGTCATGTTTTCTCCAGGTGAAGGATGGGATCGCTCCATCTCTGTCACCTGCACGGAGAAGGAAGTGCTGTAGAGAGACAGATGAGGTCATCTATTATCAAGTAGGCAAAAGAGAGACCTGAGAAGCACCTGCAGCTCACCAGATGTTCTATCAATCATCAGTCAGGAGGATGGGAGCTTATCTCCTCCTCCCCGTTCCCCCCCATCCAGCCTCTCCAGGGAAGAATTAGACAAGAGACGGGCTCGTGGACCAGTCCCCTAAAAACTGGCCTGAGGATGGGGTGGAGGCGATTCAGGCAGCCACCGGAGACATTGCTCTTGTGCTGTAAAAATATCCTAGAAGAGAGGATAATCTGGAAGGGTTGTGTACTTGGGACCGTGATGAGGCCTGATGAATATCTCCCCTTGAATCCTTAAAAGAAGACCCAGCCAGTACTACATTCGTCTTCTTCTTCTTCATCACATCATCAAATACTACTCTAAGCCAGGAACCATGCTAAGAGTTCCATCAGCAAGTTTTTCATTTACCCCTGGCAACAGCTGTACAAGAAAAGCACTATTAATGTCCGCATGTTCCAGCTGAGGAAACTGAGGCAGAGACAGAGAAGTAAACAACACCCAGTCCCCCAAGGTGGACTCCCACCAATGCGCCATCTCCTTTGCAGCACCATTGGCATGTCAATGATACCCCATTGATTTCCAGCTGGGGAGGTAGACATGATCCCACTGCATCCCAAAGCACCCTGGGCAGGGATGGCACACCCAGCACAGCTATGTCTGACCAGGCAAGGCCAAGAGGCCAAGGTCTTCAAAGCCCAACCTCTAGCACAGGAACCCAGGGTAGTTACACAACTTTCCCCAGAACCCAAAAGGCTTTTCACAACCTTACAAATCCTTGGAGATGAGGAAGGACATGGTCATTAGGAGAAACCAGAAGCCTAGAAAGAAAGACCTAACCCATTCCCACCAAGCAAAGTCCAACTCCTGTGGCCTCTGGGAGCCCCCATCCACCAGCCACTCCTACTTGCTGGCCCTTGGGGAACAAGCAACAGAGAGCAACAAGCCGCAGCCCGGAACACACTGGAAGCCTAGTAACTTCCACATCCACAGTGCTTCACCGTCTGATCTGGAAACCTCTTCTTCCACCTTGGAACCTTGGAATGTTCTGTGTCAATGACTTTGAGAGGCACCCAGAGATGGAAATAGAGTGCCCTGAGGCAACCTGATGCACTTACAGATTTGGCACACAGGCCTCGGGCTACGGAAAGTCCTAATAGTGGAATTGGAAGCATCCAATGGGTAGGAAAAGGAGCAGGTGGGGAGAGGAGATGGCAGCGTCCCTGGCAGAGAACAGAACTGTGCTATTAAAACACAACCCGCTTGTCCATGCCCTCCCCTTGCCCCTGAGGATATTAATGAGCACAAGGTCCCACAGGGAGGAATTACCCTTCATCATTTCACAGGCTGAGGATCTACTTCAGCTCCACTCTACCCTGTCCCAGCCCCCTCCCTCCCTCTCCCAAAAGCATCCCATCCAAAGTCAGGTTCACTTTCAAAGCCATGTCCATTGTTCTAACCACTGGTTGCCCTGGAAAATCACACACTTCCCATCCAAGGCAGATGTATTAATCTACTCAGGCTGCCATACAAAATACCACAGGCTGGATGACTTAAACAAGCTTATTTCTCACAGTTCTGGAGGCTGGGAGTCCAAGTTCAGTATATCAGCAAGTTTGGTTTCTTCTGAAGCCTCTCTCCTTGGCTTGTAGATGCTGTCTTCTCCCTGTGTCTTCACATGGTCTTACCTTCATTGTGTCTGTGTCTTAATTTTCTTTTCTTATAAGGACACCTGTCAGATTGGATTAGAGCCCACCCCATGAGCTTATTTCAACTAAATTACCCCTTTAAAGGACCTAGCTCTAAATACAGGCACATCCTGAAGTACTGGGGGTTAGAACTTCAAAATATGAATTTTGTGGACACAACAGGAGAGAAAACAGATTCAGAGAAATGCAGTGAGTGTATATGTCATCTGACAAATGTTTCGGTCCATTGGGATCTACCTGGATTTACATTGCTTCTCATTCTTCTGTCTGTTCCCCCCTGCACTCTCTAAATCTTGACATATTAGAGGCTTTCACATTCCTCAAGATATTATATTTTCTCTTTACAGCTGGAATTAGAGCAAATTTAAAGCATCCCTCTAAGTGCAGGAGATGAGCCCTGGAAAATATTGCTATCACATCCAATATTGGCACAAATTATCTTCTGAGTTGAGCTAAACTGCACCAATTAATTAGCTCAGTGAAGAGTAACCATCAGTCCTTCTGATGGACTCTCCTCTGAAACTCTCCTTATTTGATTTCCTTGAATTATCGTCCAAGACAGGCTCAACAAAGGATGCACAAAATATTATGGAATTCCAAACAGACAGGGTGGCCCCATGCCAGGCCCTGTGCCCCATCAAACTGAATAACCTGAAATTACAAAACCCGGAGGGAGGGCTGAAGCAGACGTGGAGAGGTGAGAATGGAGAGGAGTAGAGGGAGCCCCCGGTCTACTAACAAACCCAGTTCATCACAGCTGGAGAGACAACGGGAGCCTCACCCCTCCCTGAACCCCATGTCCCGCTCATCTTCCAGGAGGAACTGTTCAGAGTGGTCTCCTCCATGGCCCCTGTGGAAAAGGCAGCCAAGAACACCCCCTAACTGATACAGTGGTGAGTAGCTTTCAGCATACACAGACTCTAAACACAATATGGCATTAGGGGCGTGCACTGGGGAATTATTTCCACGACTGGAGTCATCATTTTGAAAGCATTTCCCAAATTCCCGTGGACAATGTCCAAGATATGATTTTACCAGTGCCCTCCTACCTGGGGTGAAAGCATCTACCTGTGCTGTGGACAGAGCCCACTAACCTGTGGTCACATTTGGGTGCATTAGAAAGGCCCCTCTGTGGGAGAATATGGTCTCATCCCACCGCCATCATCGCCATGCAGACAGAATGGTGCCCCATCCATTTGGGGGCTGGGGGATGCTGCCCTGGGAAAGGGTACAGGGCCAATGCAGTCCCTAGATCAGTGCCTGGTGCACAGAAAGTACTGTACACTACGTATTGTTATTTACTCTAAGCTCCATGAGGGTGTCTGTCCTGTTCACCTTTGCCTAATGCAGAGGCTGGCAAAGGGCCAGGGCAATTGAAGGGAACGGTAGATCCCAGGCAGAGGGAACCATCATATTAGCAGCAACTAGGAACCAGGATTTTGCTTCCTAGAATGTAGAATAAGGGAACCATTTATCCCACACTGACCCCCATCTTATACTTTATGACCTTAGAACAAGGGAATTACGCTATGTGTAAAAAAAAGCCAATCTCAAAATGTTACATACTAAAGCATTCCATTTACACAGCATTCTTGAAGTGGCAAAAGTATACAGATGGTTTCATGTTACTTTTATACATGAAACGGTCACATTTCTGACAATGACCTCCCTCACCCACCCTCCTCAGTGCTTTCATAGGGTAGCATCCAGTTCATCGCTCTTCGCGCCGTGGCCTAATCCAGTGCCTGACCCCAGAGTAGGTATAAATATCAACCTGTTGAACAAATAAATGAATGAGCATATTGTGAATCCAGGTAAGGAAAGCAGATGGATGGCCAGGAACTGTAAGCAACCTAGACTAGAGGTTTAGAGAAGCCCCAACAATTCACAAGGTGAACCCAAATGAGAGGCCAGCCAGCATCCCCACGTAGGCTTCCTGCCAAGAAGGGCGTGGTTTCAGAGGACCAGACATCCCCAGGGGCCTTGTAAAACAGGTGAGTGGCTGCCCCTGGCCAGAGGCAGATCATGGCTAGAGGTAGTCCTTGAATTTGGGATCCAGAAATGGGCATATTTGCCTAACAGACCGTGTTCTTTGAGAAATGGCTACTCCAGGTGGGCCCTGGGCTCCCTCCAGGCGCCAGTCTGAGCCAGCTCTGTCCCCAGATTTCTCCCACTCTCCCTACGTCCACTCGGCTCTTCCAGACCCTCCCACCATGCTGGGCCCAGATGCATTCCCCTTCTACCCACTGTCAGTGTCTCTCACCTATGGGTGTGTCTAAAATGACACAGCAATGACACAGCTGTTTTCAGAGACAACGTGAAGTTGGTCACCTGAAGCGGGGAGTGAAATCTATGTTTTGAAGAAAATGGAGTTGAAAGCGTTTAACCTCGAATCATAAACAGGAGCAATAAATTAGGGAGAGGCTAGTGAACAGGAAATCACAAGGGAAAAGGCCCATTCCCAGGCCAGAGGAGGACTTTCTCGGGCGATGCAATTAGTAACCCTTCACGGAGATGCTGATAACTGGGGTCTGGCGGGCCTGGCTTCTTGAACCACCGTGGGAGGAGAGGGGATATGGCCCAGAGGGGATGTTCCAAGGCTGTCTTCCACTTAGTTCTCTGTCCACTTGTCCCCAGAAGCCCAATCCTAGGCATGGACCCTGCCGGTCAGAGAAATGCACAAAGATCTCAGCAGGAAATGGACATCCTTTTGCAGCTCTACAAGGAGTGTACAGGGCAGGCTCTTGAGGGGCTTTCAAAGAGAGGGAAGAGAGGGTATATTTCTAGCACTTGTCCAGTTGCTAACGTGATTTGCAACATCGGGCAATTTACATAAACTTCCCAGCAATGCAACTCTACAGCCGTTCTGAGGGCTTACTCTGGTGAAAGGCAGAGATGAATGCAATATGGCTCTAGATTTCCAGAGCTCCGCAGTGTAGTGGGAGGGACAGAAACGTTGGCCACAAAGCATAATATCAAGCAGGGCAGTTGGTGATAAGGTAGCCCACATCAGTGTGATGTAAGAAGCAGTCTTTGGAAGCAACCAAAGTGTCCATAGACAGATGAATTGATAAAGATGTCATATATATATATATATGGAATATATATATGGAATACTACTCAGCCATAGAAAAGAATTGAAATATTGCCATTTGCAGCAACATGGAGGGACCTAGAGATTATCATACTAAGTGAAGGAATTCAGTCATAGAAAGACAAATATCATATGATATTATTTATATATGGAATATAAAAAATGATACAAATAAGCTTATTTACAAAAGAAAAACAGACTCACAGACATAGGAAACAAACTTATGGTTACCAAAGGGGAAGGGGAGGACAGTTAAATTAGGAGTTTGGGATTAACAACTAACAAACTACTATATATAAAATAGATAAACAACAAGGACCTACTATATAGCACATGGAACTATATTCAATATCTTATAATAACCAATAATGGAAAAAATCTGAAAAAAAACATATATATGTACATGTGTGTATATACACACACACATGTATAACTGAATCATTTTGATGTACACCTGAAACTACCACAATATTGTAAATCAACTATACTTCAATTAAAAAAAAAAAAGAATAGTCAAACCCAGGTTGCAAGCCCAGCTTTACCGCTTCTTACTTGGTGGACCTTTGGCAAGTTATTTCGCCTCCTGGAGCCCCAGTTTCCCAGATCTAAGAAGGAGGGATCTCATTTCTGAGAAGTTGTGCTAGGCAAGGAAAGCGGGAGAGTGTGAATCACATGGACAGAAAGGCCCAGGACATCGTTCTGAAGCTGCCTGTGTGTGAACTGAGATTTTGAGTTTTACATCTAGGCACTCTTTTGAGATTCATGTCATCCAAGAACTCAAAGAAATCTGAAGAAATCATCTGGAGATAAAACTCCAGAGTTTGGACCAGCATCAGCACTTAAATGTTTGCTGAAAGAATGGGAGGGAAAACAAGAGAATGAGTGGAGTAAATACAAGAATTCAATCAAGACGGACTCCCTTACCTCTGAGTGAGACCCTCAACTGACCCCCTAAAAGTAAAGGAGATTGTACTTGTTTGTTTACTTACTATGCATCAGGCATTGTTCTCAGTGCTTTACCTCAGTAAACTTGGGTCAGGGCAATTGAAGGGAACGGTAGATCCCAGGCAGAGGGAAGAAAAGTGAGAAAACTGGAGAAAAGTGAGGTAATCAGGGTTCTGCATAAGCATAGGTGAGCTTCATGGCTCTTTCTAGGACACATGTTCAGAAAGTGGCAGCGTTGGCATGTTCTGAAGGTGGAGTTTTTGGCCCTCTGATGCCAAAAGGTCATCCATTGGACACTCCCACGGGCCCAGTTGAGTGGTTGGTGGTCTCAGTAGGTCTGACCTGGGCAAGAACTAGCTCTAAGTTTCTGAAAAATAATGCAAGCAGCAGTTACTATAGTGATCCATCCATCAGAGGTGCTGTCTTTAAGGAAGCTAGTGGGAGTTTAGTTTAAAAGTAACTTAAAGGCAAGCGGGGCAGGTTAGGTCTGGAGAGCCTAATCAGGTTAGCCCTCAGTTTCAAGAACTCTGCTGGTTGTAACGGAAATCCAGCTCTGTATGAGCAAACAAAAAAGAAGAAAGAACTAGTTCACATCCCTGAATCATTTCGGAGCAGACTTCTCACCCTCTCCATCTCTCTGCTTTCTTCTGTAGTAACTCATTCTCACGTAGGTTCTCCCCATCAGTCACCAGTTTGCTAACCGTGTTCTTTATCTAGAGTTTCAGCAAAAGCCTCAGAATTGAATCTAATTGGCTACATCGACCCATCACATGACCACCCCTAAACCAACCACTCTGGCCAAGGGATGCCCCAGTGGGCTGTGCCTGGGTTACATGACTGCCTCTGAAATGGATGGGGAGTTAGGAGTGAGGTCAATTCCACTAACATTCTATGAACCTGGAGGCGAAAAGGGCTGGTTCTCCAAAGGAAACTTGGGGTGATTTTTTTCAGAAGCAGTGGGAATGGATTCTGACACAAAGACATCATATATCTACCGTGACTCCCATATATCGAATACTTGCCGTCGTTCAATGATATATTTAGTTCTCAGGTCTCTCTCCTATTCTATTCCCTGGTGTGGCCTGTTCCTAGCAGAACCATCTTAAAGGTCAATGTAGTCCTTTATGAGAAGGAAAAAGATGCTTGTGCTTTTGAAGGGGTCTGGATCCTGGTCATCTGTGTGTCTTTCCTCCTTTCCTCTGTGATAGCTACATCAAGTAGCTATCCTGGAGCTGCCTTCTTCCAGTACCTACCTAGGGAAGAGCGGTCAGGGGTCAAAGGCCATGCCACTGCAACTGATACCTTTACAGGAGGAAAAAGATCATAGGGAAGGGAAGTCCTGGAATACCCCTGGTTCTACCATTCCCGTGTCCACTTGCCCTCCTCCACCACTGCCACATGACTCTCCTGCCAGATTCCTGGTGGGAAGAGGTGGAGGAATGAGACGTTGGGCCTGAGAAGTAGGGCGAGACCCTGTTATCGCAGATCTTGAAGGAATTTCAGCTGGTGCAGGTGGGCCAGGAAGGCCTGTGGGCCTCTGAGAGGGAGCATGATAAAACAGAGAGTCCCACAAACTAGTCAATCAACCAACCAAACTAGTCTTCATTCTCTGGGTTTCTTCCCATAGACCTCAATCCTGGGGAGATAAGTTCTGCGCTGGCTCACATCAGAAAGGAGTTCTGCCACTTGACATTTGTTTTAATTATGGAAAATTTTCAGATATAATAAAAAATGTAGAGAATAATCTAATAAACTCCCCTGTACCCGTGACTGGGCTTCCACAGTTATTAACTCAGGGCTACTTTTGTTTCATCTGTAGCCCCACCCATCCCCTTTCCACCCTGGATTACTTTGAAGCTAATCCAGACTTCATATATCCTTAAGATGTTCATACTGTAAGTGCCCCAGAAGATCTGGAGATTCCATTCTCCTTGAGAAGAAAGGAAACCGGCCTGTTATTACTACGTCATTTAGCCAAGGAGATACTGCCCTTCCTCCTCCGCAAACATGGCCCAACTCTCCTTATTTAATATTATCCTTTGCCTCTTTATGAGAGGAAAATTGCAACTCCAGTTATTCTTGTCTGGAAGTGCTCAGCTGGAGTGATTACAATGTTACCTCCCTGGGTACCGCCATTGCCCTCATCCTGCCACCTTGCCCACCCCCAGCTCTGCCCACTCTCTGGGTCTGAAGCCTGGTTATCTAGCCTGCTCCCCACTTCCTCTTATGTGATTTTTGGGTGCCTCTCCCTCCTTCCCCAGGATTCCAAGACACACAGATGGTCCAGGAAACCATGATAGCCTAAAAACCTTCTTTCCCATTTCATAAACCCAGCACAGAACCGTCTCTCTCCCATGCCCTGTACCAGCCTGCCAGTTGTTGCAGATCCTGGAATCAAAGAGAGAACCGGGCTTCTCATCTAAACACGGACTGACCTTGCACTTTCAAACCATATGTTATCTCCACCCTGGCAGTACTCCTCGAATAACTAATCAATGCAAAAGAAAGTTTGGGAGGAAAAAAAAATGCAATGAAAATTATTATTATTACTTAAAGAGCCAGAGAAAGATAGCAACGTCCTTCTAAAGTTACAACACCATCTTTAGCAGCTGCAGGGTACATTAAAGCGAGGGGCCAGGGGAGGGAAGATAGGGCATATTTCAAAGCTGACGGCTGCAGTAACAAAAAGCAAGGGGGGTATTGCGTGGAATACGCCAAGTGTTTGAAGTGGACAAGATTTCTAGCATGTTGCCTTGATGCCTGTACATACTTAATAACAGATGTTTGGTCTCTCTTGGCAGATAATTGTCCTGCTGTAAGGTTGACTTGACCTGCCTGAGCGATCCGGCTTCGAATACCCCAGCAGTAACAAACGATCCCAGCTTCTCTCTTTTTTACTAGCAGAATGCGCAACCACGCTTCCTTTTAAGCACATAATTACTCAGCGGCAACTGAAGCCCATCTATCCCCCTCTCCTAATGGCCACGGAGCCATTTGGCCATAATTTATGGGGACAGGGTTCAAAGTTTTAATAATATTTGGATAATATCATTGCCCACACGTCGGTGGCGTCGTGATGGATAGAAGGGGAGTGGGCTGATTTTGATTCCGTGCATGACAGCGCGAGCCTTAACGACTGGGTGCCCGGCATGGCCTTTATGGAAACTGCCACCAGGCCATCAGCTCATGAATTATAGATCTGGGCATGAAGGATTATAAACAGCAGTGGGGATCACACAGGGACGCTTGTTCATGAGGAACTGTCCTGTTAGTGCCTCTTCTTATGCAGATAAATGAATCGCAGGGAATACCAAAACGGTGTAAATAAACCCTTAGCGAATAACAGATTAGCACATCAACATAAAAAACCCAGAGCCGGGGCCTGCTCGGGGATATTTATGTTTATACTCTCTGCTCAAGTGGCTCCCTGGTTTTTTGGCTTCTTCCTGCTCACCTCATAATTCCCACATCCTAACGGCACCTCTGGGCACATTTCTCGGATGCTCTGCGGAGCCTGTTGGCATTTGTACACCAGTTTGCTCAAAGAATCCCTTTTGGACAGGCAGATGGGTAAAGGGTGCTCATCCAATACAGGACAGACTTGATTAGAATTGCCTTGGTGGAGTCATGGAGCACCCTCCAAACGCTCCACGTACAGGCAAGTGCTAACGGGATAAGAGGAGGCATTTCTGCCCCGAGAAGCAGAAAGAAGGGACGGGGTCTCAGCCATAAGCCTTAGCGATGATCAAGTTCAACCCATACCAAGTTCAACCCATACCGCTGCCAGAGAGCAGGTGGCAAAAGTGAGCCTGAGAAGGGAAGGAACTCCCTCTAAATTATACAACTTTGCTGCCAAGTCAAGAGTTCTGACTCCCAAGTGGTGTCCCAGCTGCCTTATCTGGCCTGAGTTTTCTCTCCCAGAAATGTAAGTGTTCGACACCAGCCCCCAATGATAGTGTTAAAACTAAAACAACGTTTGCCAACTCCCTCCTGTTCATCTAGACTGACTCACCCCAAACTTTGACAAGATTCACGTGCCATGAGCAAGCGCTGAACTTATGCACTCGATATCCATTTAATCTGAAGGATTTACTTGGAAAGAACAGCAATTATAGCCGCACCTCAGAATAACTAGGAAATGGCACGTTTAGATCTCTTTAAATAGCTTACGGGCATTCTAAATAGCCCTCGCCTCCGCCCAGGTTCTGATCTTGAGCTGTCACTTGCCGGGGTCTTCTCGCAAGGGACCAGGAGCAGGTGGGAGCAGGTTTCAAACATCTCAGCTTGTTTCTCTACTGTGAGGCATCGTGTACGATGCTTTCTGCTTCCCAAAGCATCTAAAGACATGTTACCTTTTTTTTAAAAAAAAAATCGTACCAGGAAAAGGGAGATAGCAGAAAGGCAACAACATTTATCGAACCCCAACATTTAAAAAGATTATCATACGGGGACTTCCTTGACGGTCCAGTGGTTAAGACTCCGCGCTTCCACTGCAGGGGGCATGGGTTCAATCCCTGGTCAGGGAACTGATATCCTGCGTGCTGCTTGGAGTGGCCAAAACAAAAAAACAAACAAAACCCCGAAACAACAAAAAAATTATTATACAAAAATTAACTTTGGGAGGTTCACAGTTTTAAGAATTTTATTACATATACAGAGTCCTGTAGCCACCAACACAATCAGGATACAGAACAGAATTATCACCCCTAAATCTCCCTCCTGCTGGTTTTTAAAAAAGTCAAATCTTCTCCCAACCCCTAACCCCTAATCCGCATCAACCACTGATCTGCTCTCCATCACTTTTTTTCTGTCTTCTGGGAATGTTATATAAATGAAATGATATAGTACTCCACCTTTGGAAACTGGCTTCTTTCACACAGCGTAATGTCTTTGAGTTCCATCCAAGAGGTTGCCTGTATCTAGTACAGTCTTTTTGTTTTTTGCTTTGCTGAGTCACATTCAACTGCAGACTGGACATCGAGTCGGGGTATATCAGGCATTTCTGGTTATACCATCATTATACCATCATTTCTGAGATGACCATAATGTCTGGCAGCTATGAAACCTAGTACATCTATCCTAGTATTTTATTATATTAACTCATTTAATCTCTCAACAACCCGATGGGGCAGCTACTAGCATTATGTCTATTTTGCAGACAAGAAAATCAAGCAATAGAGAGGTGACATAGCTTGCCCAAGGTCACACAGTAGGTAAGTACAAGAATCACTTCTGAGGTTAGAACTGGGTCCAGCCTTGTATTTCATAATGAGAGATCGTAATTGTAAATGTTTCTGGCAGGGAGATGAGACATTTAAATCTCCTGGGAGGTATAAAAAGCTGATAGCTTTTTCCCTTCAAGAAGCAGGCTATGCTGGGGATCAGGGACAACTGACATGACCAGAAGAAAAGCAAGAAAAAGGGACCAAGGTTTCCCTCTACACCATATTGCTAAGGCCCACTTACAGAGTTTGCACCCACCTACACACATCCCAGGAGACAGCCACACTTGAACTGAATACAGTGGCTGATAAATAGGATATATCTCGACCTCCGTTCATCCTGCCTGGTCTCAGGGATTGGGAAGAGAACCAGACCTGAGAATTTGGAATTATTTACCATGAATCCCGGGGCTGCCCACCTCAGGCCTCCTGAAGAGCAGTCATCAATCGTCAATGTTTTTACCCAGCCTGAGATGCTGCTGCTGCCTTTAGAACCATAACTGCCAGTAAAAGTAGATGTGGATTCCAGGTGTCAACCTACCCCGTATTGTTCATGTGGGGAAACTGAGGCCCAGAAAGAGAATGGGCTTGCCCAAAGGCACACAGCAAATCAGTAGCAGATCCAGCCTGTAACCTAGATCCTGTCTCCCACTCATCCACTCATTCATCCATTCATTCAACAAATACTGTACTTACCACACGCCAAGTACTTTTCTAGATGCTAGAGACAAATGATGAATAAGACACAACACTTGCCTTCATGGAGTTATAGTTTTGGCAGGAAGAAAGACATTAAACTAATGATCACAAAGGAACAGATCATTTCAAACTGTAATAATAAAAACTATAAAATTGTCTCAAGAGCCTCAGGCAATGTGTTTCCCAATAAACGTAGCTGCTTCCATTTCTTAAAGGAAGGAGGGCGAAGTTTCCTTCAGCGGTAGACACTTCCACATGCGCTCTAAATAAGGTGGTGCAAAAGTACTTATATAGCTCTACAGCTTTTTATTATAGATGTCCAATGCTGGCTCCCCAATTATCACTAACAATCTGTTGATAAGGCAAAGCTGAGTCTATTGGTCACTGCGGTGGAAAGTGTCACTTTAACAGAGCTTGGGTAGCGTCTGAAAGAGGGAAAGGCAGGGTCATTTTTACTGAGATTCTGTACTCTGATTTAAGGAGGGTTTTCAAAGTGGCGGGAGGGGCAGTTGGTTAGCATTCAGGAAGGACCCTGTTAAGATAGCTGAGGATTGATGGAAAGAGCAAGGTGACGATTTTGACGCGAGGGTTTCAAAGAGTCTTGGGGGATAAAATGTTGTTAGAGATTTGCTATTGAAGAGTTTATGGGCTATTCCTGTAACAAACAGCAAAGTTAATTGACTGGGCAAAAGTATTCATGGAATGGTAAAGTTATGCTAATGAAGACAATAGAAGAGTAAAGACATGTTACTATTAGGCACTGAGCCATGTGGGATAGATGGTTTTGGTTCTCATAAAGTAACAAGACAGCCATCATCACCTCCACCACCACGACACCCCGCACTGGGCTGAGCATGCAGCCTTTGTGCCACTTCAGAAGGGCTTTCACAGCATGTGCCGGTGGCTTTGCAAGTTTTTTGTGCAAGTTATTTGTGTCCTCACTGGACAGAATGCTCCTTGAGGGCAGAGACTCTGATTTAACACTGAGCCCCCAGCAGCCTGCACATGGCCTTGACCAGAGCGAGAGCTCAGACAGGATACATTCACTAACTGATGGAACATGAGATTCTGATGAAACCCCAATTCCTGCAGCGAAAGCTGAGAAAATGTTCTTGATTCACTCCCAACCCCCATGATGATGAGAATGATGATGGTGATGATGGTGGTGATGATGATGGTGATGATGGTGGTGATGATGATGGTGATAATGGTGATGATGGTGATGATGGTGGTGATGATGATGGTGATAATGGTGATGATGGTGATGATGGTGGTGATGATGGTGGTAATGATGGTGGTAATGATGGTGGTGATGATGATGATGATGGTGATGATGGTGATGATGGTGATGATGGTGGTGATGATGGTGGTGATGGTGATGATGATGATGATGGTGGTGATGGTGGTAATGATGGTGGTAATGATGGTGGTGATGATGATGATGATGGTGGTGATGGTGATGATGGTGATGATGGTGATGATGGTGGTGATGATGATGATGATGGTGGTGATGATGATGGTGGTGATGGTGATGATGGTGATGATGATGGTGATGATGGTGGTGATGATGGTGATGATGATGGTGATGATGGTGGTGATGATGATGATGATGGTGATGATGGTGGTGATGATGATGGTGATGATGGTGATGATGGTGGTGATGATGGTGGTGATGGTGGTGATGATGATGATGGTGATGATGGTGATGATGGTGGTGATGATGATGATGGTGATGATGGTGATGATGGTGGTGATGATGATGATGGTGATGATGGTGATGGTGGTGATGATGATGATGGTGATGATGGTGATGATGGTGGTGATGATGGTGGTGATGATGGTGATGATGATGATGATGATACCTGGCACTTTATGCCAGTCTTTGGGCAGGGGCCTGAGAACTGAGGAGGAGGTCTGGACAGGGCTTTAACTTAGGGGGAGCTCACTCAGTAGACTGGGAACTTCTTGAAGGCTTGTACCAGCTCTGATTCAATCAATGCTTGGACCCCAGAGTCTTACCAAATAGGAACCAGAAGTCAGCCAATATTTGTTCAATGATCTTTATTCACTTATTTACTTTTTAACCTTCAAGTTAAATTCCCTAGGACTGTAGTTCTCAAATTTCATGGGTGCATCAGAAATCCCCCGAGAGATTGTTAAAACACAGATTGCTGAACCTTCACCCAGAGTTTCAGATTCAGCAGGTTGGTGTGGGTCTGATAATTTGAATTTTTAACAAGTTTCCTGGTGATGCTGACCCTGCTGGTCCAGGGACCCCATTTTAAGAACCGCTGCCCCAGTGGAAGGAGAGTAAGAAGTCACTGTGACTCTGAATTGGGAAGCCCAGGAAGGAGCAGACGTCCCTACTCCATTTCTCCCATCCTGTGCCCCACATGGCAAGGCCTTCCTGGGCCACCAGGGCAAAGGTCAGAGGTCTCATCCAAGATCCAGCAGAGAACCTGGGGCTGGAGCAGAGGCAGACTCTACGTGGGGGAAAAGGCAGATCCCTAAGGGTGAGGGACCTCCCGTTTAGCCAACAAACAGAAGGGGCTAAATATGCAACTGGACCTGCTTTTTTTGAGTAAACACAGGGCCGCCTGTGTAAACACGCATTGTCTACTGGAGGATTAAGAAGAACAGGGTTGGGCTTTTTTTTTTTTTTCCTCCTTTTTTCCTTTTTTTTTTTCTTAAAGCACTGAGAAAAGCCATTAAGGGATTAACACCCCGATTTATGAAAATGGAGGATGATAAAGGAACAATGGGGTGACAGCATTGTGTAAACGACATTGATTCATTTCAGAGACAGGACTGCTAACTGGGAGAAATGGAGAAATAAATGGGACAATGAGGGGATGCTTTTACCAGCTTGTCATTAATTAGCCGAGAGTACAATTCTTTTATTGTCCTTTTTGAAAAATACAAAATTGGTAGGAAAATACAAGCACTGAGCGAAGCGATTATTCTATGTCACCGGCTGACATCTGCTTTTCCTTTTCTCCCGAAGCTTGCCTCCGGAAGTGGTTTTTTTAAGGGAGGAAAGGAAACGTTCCCACACCCCCAGCCCCCACAAAAGGTTCTTGTGGGGTTGGGGAATGAAATGACCCCCCAACCCACAAGTACACCTCAAATTTCTCAGCAGTGGAGGGTGGCCTGGAAGCTAGAAACACCCCCTTGATCCTTTACCTGGAGGGAGTGAGGGCTGGGAAGTGAGAAGTGAGCAGGGTGCCCAGAGGCCTCTGGCAGTGAGTTGGGAAGGGACGCGGAGCTTGGGAGAAGGAAGATGAGCTTCTGGGAGCAGCAAGGCCAGCAATGTAGCCCCCACTGGGCTCCACCGCTGGGCCCATGCGGTCTGCAGACCGCCCCTCACCCATTTCGTCTACAATGGGGAACTGAAGCATTTGAAATAAGCCCGTGTTGGGATGCAAGTCATGAAAAACCTTCTCCAGGTCAGGAAAGTGGGCTCAAGTCCTGACAGCAATGGCTTTTCCCCAGAACAGTGCAAGTGTCAGATCTGTCTGGGGGAAGGATGCACGTCTGGATTGATGGGAGTTTAGATACAACTTCTCTGGGCCCAGGAGGGCTTCTATCAGCCTGGGCAGGGGAGCGGGGAATGGATGGCATGGGCTTAGGGCCCTGGAGACTCACAGGGTGGACGCACAGCACGTCTATGTGGACTCTTGATGGAATAAGCAGGGTCCATGATGCCCAGATGGTCCTTAACCCCGTCGGCCCGGGCAGAGGTACAGCTGCAGAGAGAAACAGGGCTGTTTGGGTCTGAGTCCCGGCCGCCTCTCCATTTCTAAGGGCCATTTGTAAATCTGAGTATCCCACGTTTAGATTCGAACTTGTCAGACATAGGAAAGTTAGCCAACTGTGGCTATTTCTAGAAAAAGTCAAACAATCACACAAGGGTTAATAGCACTTATTTAAAAAAAAAAAAAAAGAGCTCCTAGAAACAGTGTGTCTGGCAAAGAACTGTAAACAGTTCTCCATTGTTCTTGCCTCTGTGACTACTGGTCATTGTTTGGCCTTTAATCTGGAAACGCTATAGATATAAATATAGCTATCTTTATAGCATTGTATCTTTACAGGCAAAGATAAAACAATGGATCTTTGCATCTCTAAGCTTTATATGTATATAAAGATATCTTTATTCGGGAAGATTATGTATGTGTGCCTCACATATAAATGTCGAACCATCGTAGACTTTTCTCCACACACACACACCATATTCAGTGTCTCCTGTGTGCCAGGCGCTGCTCTGGTGGTGGGCTTACAGTAGTAAACAAACAAGAAATCTCCCCCACTCTCATTCCCTACAGAATTTCCATGGCTGTCTGTGAAAACAGAAAATGAGTATGTAATAGAAATAGGTCACATAATAATTAGCGCTATGGAGAAAAATGAAGCATATCTGTGGGTAGGGGGACGGCTTCACTGATAAGGTGCCCGTTGAGCAAACTCCTGAGCTGGCAGCCATGTGGGATGAAGGGTGTTCCAGGCAGAGGGCAAAGCACATGCAAAGGCCCAGAGGCAGGAGTATACTTGGTGGGTTTGAGGCACGGAAAGAACTAAGCTGGAGGAGTGAGAAAACGGGGACTAAGTCTAAGACAAGGTCCGTGTAAGGGCATCGTGGTTTACCTGGAGGGTGATGGGGGCCATTGAAGGGCTGTGAACAGAGTAACGTGATTTAATGGTTGAGTCAATAGGACCACAATGACTTCAATGGGTAGAATAGACCAAAGACTGTGTGTATATTTAAGATGCTCACCTAGACTGCTTCTTTCAGGCACCTACCGGGGCCAAGCAGGTCATAAAGGGAATGAATTATAGGGAATGGTGGGAAGACTGGCAAACAGGAGGCTGCCTGCTGGTGTAAAGGGGCAACTACCACTCAGATCCTGCTGCTGGCTGAACGTGAAAGATATGAACATAGAGTAGCCATATCTTGTCATCTTAAAGCAAGGCTGCATTTTCAAATGAACATTCCTGATGTTAAAGTTGAAGCCCGACAGACCACCAGTTTAGACTCTTTCCTGAATCTCTTATCAGGCAGGAGAACTTGCACAATAGATCTTCTTACCCTTCCTATATTCTCTGGCTGCCAGGAGGCTCAAGGATACATTTAACTTTAAAGCATTATAACTATACTGCATAAAATTCTTGGCAAAGTCCTCTCCTTCCTTCTCCCAGTTTTCATAGTTTAATATGATTTCTAAACGTCCAGTTAAAGACCATGTGCTTTTTATTATAAGCAACCTCAAATTATGATACGTGAGGAATAAATTCTAAGTAAACTAGACTATGAGAGAATAGCTACTGTGATCATACTCTTTTATAACCATGGATTATAGGTGTTCAGGAAAAAAAAGTATTGTGATAGCATACGTTCTTAAATGCTTGCCTTATGTAGGGAAGCTTATGGTATCATGCCTGCAGGTTTCCCCAGGAACAGAGCTGGCTGTCTGTTCTCTACCTCCTCCCCCCTTATAGGTCTGTTGCTGCCAATCGTCGCCTCCCTGATTCCTCCTGTTCTGCCCAGTGATTTGACTTGAAATGTCTCCAACACTCACACCCCTACTGCCAGCTCAGCCTGCCTTGATTCCCTAGAAAGGCACCTCTGGCTCATATCAATTGGAACCCACGCAAACCCTTTAGACCAGGGACCCCCCCATGCCAATTCTGGTCAGTTGGAAGTGGCTGGTAAAAACACTTGTGTTAAGAAGGAATCTGAGGCCGTGCTTAGGTGAAGTAGGAAAATGCAGATTGGTGGATTAGGGATGTCTGTGGTCATTAACAAGTAGGTCTTTCTCCATGGCGTGAGTAGGGGCAGGGCAGAAGTTCTCCCTTCTAATAGAATCATATATAGGGACTCAGGTGAAATCAGAGTCCGCCAACTGGAGGCTGCACGCCTGCTTTGTTTGACCAACAGTCATCAGCCTTTAAGGGTAAGGGTTCAAACTCTGTCTTCTACAGATCACACATTTGTCAAATTCCTTAGCCTCTCTGAGCTTCAGTTTCCTCATCTGTAAAATGGGGAGAATAGTTGTGTCCTATTTCACAGGACAAAGGGGATGATTCAGTGTAAAGACTTTAACTCAGTTGTCATAAGTATGAGTAGCCCATGAATATTATCTATTCTTGCCTTTATTACCATTACTTTTCAGAGGGTCACTCTTGGGTCCCCGCATAGCTCTTCAAGTCCCCTCACTCCACATGAGCAGAGAAGCTCATGGAGCTGTATGCTTGCTGTACTAGAGTCAAATCCAAGGAGCCATAAGGGCACAGAAAAACCTGGCAAATCTAGCCCTGTCCAGAGAAAGCCCACCAGAGAAGAAACCAAAGCCAGTTTCAAGAGGTTTTGAGATCCTGTTGGTAAATAAAAGTCAAGCAGCCTGATATCTTTGGCTACAAGCTCCGTCTTGCAGTAACCAGTGGAGTCATGGTCCCAGCCTGGGAGCCACACGTGCCATGGTTACTAGTCATCATCCTTCCCTTTGAGATGGCAACACCACTGCGGGGTGCTAACCCCGGTGAAGCTTGGGAGAACTGGGTTCATTTGTTAGCCATGAGGCCAATGGTGGCCATCACCTGGAGAGCCTGTTAAAATGCAGATTGCAGGGCCCCACCTCAGAGTAGCTGATTCAAAAGGTCTGGGAAGAGGCCTGAGAATTTGCATTCTAGCCAATTCCCAGAGGACACTCACACTTTGAGAACCACTGGCTTAGCATTAGTCACTCCATCTGTAAAATGGGAGCAGTGACGCACCACCAAGATGGTTCTGAGGGTCAATTACCTTCGTGGACGTGAAAGTGCCATGTATGAAGTGGTACCAGCTAAATCTGAGTTGTTCATCATACTGCTTACAAGTGTCCCCAGAGTGAAGCTGGCGTACAGGTACACAATCCTAAGTAACATCATTATCGAGCCCCCGTGATGGGCTCAGCACTGCTGAGAGCGCAGGGACTGCGGAAATGGTCCCTACCCCCGCCCCCCCCCCCCCCGCCGCAGCAGCTGCCCGTCCCATTACCTTTCTCCTTTTACACTCAAGAAAGCCCTTTGGTATATGTTAATCCCAAACTCCTAATCTGTCCCTATCCCCCTTTCCCCTTTGGTAACCATAAGTTTGTTTTCTATGTCTGTGGGTCTATTTCTGTTTTGTATGTAAATTCATTTCTATCATTTTTTTTTACATTCCATACATAAGCGATATCATATGATATTTGTCTTTCTCTGTCTGACTTACTGAATTCACTTAGTATGATACTCTTTAAATCAACTATAATTCAAGAATAAAAATATATTTTAAGAAACCCCTTTGGTTTAGTATCTCCATTTTACAGGAGGAAATGGTAGCTCTCAGATTTGATGAGACTTCCCAGAGGCCACCTAGAGTGGATACTTTCTGGTATGTCTGAGCGTCTGCCAACGGCCACCCCCCCACACACGACCCCCCGCCCCTTCCTCTCAGAACCACCTTCGCACCTTCAGAAGCTGACTGTACGTCATCTTCATGCCTTGTGACCCTGACATTCTGACCAGAGTTGTTGGATCAAAGGTCAAGCTCTGACCTAAGGTGGTCCAATTAACATCTCCCTCCTGGGAATGGAGAACTGCTAGTAAGAGACAGCGACTAAATATGTTGACCAGAGGGTACCAGTGGGGTGCATGAGTGAGGAGGGAGAGTGATGAAGCCTGCACACGGGAAGCATCAGAGACAAGGAAAAAAGTTCCTGTTTCCAGTCACTTCCTGGGCCCCTACTCCATTCCTGAGCTTGGATTCCATGACAGGGCACTGTAGAGAGTAAAAGGTTTTGTTTCTTTCTGTAAATAAAAGAAAACTTATATCAAGTGACCTTATATGACAAAGGTATTACTGAATGGCACTCATGTAGCTAAAAAGTCCAGAGGTGGTTCTGGACTGGTTTGGTTGCTGAAATAATATGACCAAGGGCCCAGTTTTTCTCTCTCTCTCTCTCTTCTGCCTTTTGTCATGTAGAATTCATTCTCAGGAACCCTAGGGTCCTTTGCAGCTCTAGGCTTTTCTTCTTTGGTAGCAAAATGGCTGCAGTAGTTCTGGACCTCACACCATAAACCCTGCTATCCAAAGGAAGAGAGAATCCCTTGCAGTTGGCCCTGTACAAATCCTAAGATTCACACTCATTGGTCCAGATGAGGCCACATGCCTATCTCTGAACCAATGGACAAGGAGATAAGATATGCTCTTTGGATTGAACCAATCAGGACTGTCCCTTGAGGCAAAAGTTGCAGTCTATCCCTCCCACACCATGTGATTGATATGGGAGAAAGAATTCCCTAAAGGACAACTGGGTATTTTTGGTGGAGATGGGAGACAAAGGATAGATGCTAGGAAAACAACCAACACATACCAAGGACATCCCAAATGTTTAATAAATGAGTCTTTTTTGTTTACTCTTTCTTGAGTTAATTTTTAACTTTCAACAAAAAATTCCTATCTAAATAGGTACATGTAATCTTCACCTGTTACTTTCATTTATCCCAGTCATTTCTGGGAAGCCCCTGGGATACGCTTGCCCAATTTAAGTAGGGCAGAAGGAAAAGAAGCCAAATCTCACTCATCAGGGAGATAGGAGTTGCGTCGAACTTGGTCAAGCTCTACAAAAATTTAACAGAAATAGACTTATTGTGACACATAATAAGATATGAACAAGATCTGAAAGAATAATACTAAGTAAAATAATGAGAATTAATTCACAATATTAAAATGTGAATCCTACATAATTCATATTTCATTAACTTATAATAATCCATTTCAATCAAGATTTTGTTGCCTGACTTGTAGTGAAGGAGTCTTAGCTTCAATCACTGTGATTTTCTTTTTAAAGACTAATTTGTTTTACCAGATTTCTCGTATTCGCATAGTATGCATATAAATATTTGCAGAGAGGAAAACTTTCAAAATCTTACTCAATGAGAAGAGCGAATAAAATTTCAGAACCATCACAAACACTTAATCCATCGATAATGCTGCATAATTTGCAGGATGGGTGTAGCTACTTTGGAAAAAAATGCCAGAGACAATAGCCACCCACCCTTCTAGAAAATGCTGAATCGCCAATGTGCCCCGACGGCAGAGAACAATGTTGTATGAAGAAAACAGATGCTGAACTCTTGAAGTCAAAGAGCAATAAAAACGTTGGACTTTTCCGGTTGAAGGCATTTTAGGAGTGCCTTATCCATGGCACTCCATGGGTAAGTGACTTATCCATCCTTTATGTTTACCCAAAAGGAATATGTGATTAAAATCATGTCTAAATACATATACAAAAGTTCTTTCAACCTATTTAATTTCAAAATCCTAATGATAAGAAAACATTGCCTGATATTTATTTGATGGCATTGTTTCCCTTCTTAGTGGTTTGTGAAATGATCACTGTACCTTGACAGCATCCCGGATTCGACAGAAACATGACAGTCTCATAACCTAAAAGCTCCCATGATGCAACCCCACTGCATTATCATTGTGGGTATAGTTCGTTTTTGCTGCCAGTGGCCACTCTCCTATACTCCATACACTATTTTCTTTTCTTCCTCTCATAGGCATGCATCCCAGCCAAAGTATAGTAAGGCTTCATGTTTAGCTCATTCCTTGGTAAGGATACTATTTGTGGTTCTATCTGAAAGAGCCAGTGCTTTTTGCAATTTTACAATAGCACAAATGCTATTATATTGAAACTTTTCCTGTGGTTGAACACCTGACTTCCTCCATGAATGTAAGATCTGTAAAACATAGTAACCATATTCAAACACATTACCATTTACTGACAGGCACTGATGATTCCAATGCAAATGGAGGGCAATTCAAACAAACAAATACTTAGTGTTATCCAATGAAGTGCAAACAAGATCCGAATAAATGAGTGGGCACATTTACTTCCTGCTCAGGCATCCGTTCCTTATTGGTTGGTCTTTATGGCTTCAGTGAGTCCATCCGAATGGGATTCATCAGGCAAGTTGCCTTACATCTCCCGCTATTTCTAGAAAGTTAATGCTAGAATTACTGCTAGAACCATGTGAAAACATGATCGTGCCTCTTGCAAATCTTTCCTCTCGTTCAGGGCTGATCATTCCATTACGTCATTATCATACAGCTATAGCGTAAATACATAGTTATTTCCATCTCTCTGTCCAGATGGTCCGTTACACGATAATGAAAGTATGTTTGTACTTACTGGGTTTAATTACCAGATAATCAGGAAGAACATGCAAATTGCTAGGTCGTTGTAACACAGTCCATTGAATCAAGGAAAACCTGTGTATTGCGTATAAGTAAACAAGCTCTCACATGGGATTATGCCCTGTAACCTTTGACGACAAGAAGGTTTGAAATTTGTTATAGGTCCATTGTGTGGGTTCGCATTACACTTGTTGAGCTTGGATTAACATCCAGATTATAAGGAAATGTAATGGGAGAGATGATCATGCTGCCACGCCTGCCATGGGGACAATGGGGAACTGGCCATAGGAGTGACTGAATAAGGCGCCAGCTCTTGGCTCCCAAGTCCTACTCTGTTCCAACCTAGGGCATTCCAGAGTCACGTGCAAGCATCTATTCTCAGCCCAAACATGTACTTGCCCAAGTAATGAGAGAGAGAGTGCAAACTATCAACCAAATAAACCTCTCCCAGGAACAAAACGTCACTCTAGATAGAAGCCAACTTACAGTTCTCTGGTGTGCCCAGTTTGCCACCAGTGCTATAACTGTTTTTCTCCCTTTATCACCCCAAGCGAAGCAGTCTAGATCAACATTTTCTGATCCCCGTGACCGGACTACTGTTGCACATTCATTTTCCTACTTTCCCCTTCATGACTTCCTCTTGGAAATCCACGTTGTTCTGAAGAAGCCAACTTCATCCCTGCTTCCAGGAGTGAAACCTACAACCTTTTCAGTCAGCATCTTCCCTCAGGGATTTGTTTAGGGCTGGACATACGCCTCAAGCCATTTAAGCCAATCTTAGAACAGAACATTTTCTGGAGACACCAGAAGCATCCCTCTTAAACCTGAATGCTGAAGTCTGAAGCCTCATGAGCCACGAAAAGCCATCTTGCAACCGTAAGGAAGAAACTGGGTCATTAGTGACACCATTGAACCACAGGATCAAGCTTTACCTGAAACCTATATTGATATTTTCCAATTACATGAGGGGATCAACTCCCTTTATTGTTTATGTCACCTAGCATTGGGGTTTCTGTCAGTACAATGAGAAGCATAATAACTTATAAAATTGCCACGACTTATCTCCCTGGTTTATCACAGAAAATTCCTTATAGATTTTTTGTGCCCTGCTATCCAGACATGAGCAGCCTTCATGCTCTGATACATCATTTCTTCCCCACCCCCCCAACAGTTTTACTGAGGTATAATTGACATAACATTGTATTAATTTTCGGTATACAACATGATGATTTGAAATATGTATAGATTGCAAAATGTTACCACAATCAGTTTAGTTAACATTCATCACCTTACACAGTTACAAATTTCTGTGTGCACGATGAGAACTTTTAAGATCTTAGCAACTTTCAAATATACAATACTACATTGTTAACTTTAGTTACCAGGCTGTACATTACATTCCCAGAACTTATTTATCTTATAATCGGAAGTTTGTACCTTTTGATAACCTTCACCCATTTCACCCACCTCACCTCTGGCAACCACCAATCTGCTCTCTGTTTCTATGAGTTCAGTTTTTTTACACATATGTGAAATCACACAGTATTTGTCTTTCTCTATCTGACTTATTTTACTTAGCATAATACCTTCAAGGTCAACCCATGTAGTCACAAATGGGAGAAATTCCTTCTTTTTAATTGCTGAATAATGTGCCATGGTATGTGTGTGTGTACATATACATATATATACGTATCATCTTCTTTATCCATTCATGTGTCAGTGGACACTTAGGTTGTTTCCATATCTTGGCTATTGTAAATAACGCTGCAATCAACTTGGAGGTGCAGATATCTTTTTGAGATAGTGATTTCATTTGCTTTTGATATATGCCCCAAAGTGGAATTGCTGGATCATATGGTAGCTCTCTTTCTAATTTTTTGAGAAACCTCCATACTATTTTCCACAGTGGCCGCACCAATTTATGTTCCCAGCAACAGTGCATGAGAGTTCCCTTTTCTCCACATCCTCTCCAGCACTTGTTATTTCTTGTCTTTTTGATGATGGTCATCCTAACAGGGGTAGGGTGATATCTCATTGTGGTTTTGATTTGTGATGTTGACGATTACTTGATGATTAATGGTGTTGAGCACCTTTGAATGTATCAGTTGGCCATTTGAATGGCTCCTTAGGAAAAATATCTATTCAGTTTCTGCCCAGTTTTTAATCAGATTATTTGGTTTTGTCTGTGTGTGTTATTGAGTTGTATGAGCTCTTTATATACTTTGGATATTAACTCCTTAACAGATGTATGACTTACAAATATTTTCTCCCATTCCATAGGTGGCCTAATACATCATTTCTAAAGCTTACACATTTATTGCTTTTCCTACTGGCAGAGATGGCATTGCAGCATCTACTGATGGGAAAGGCAGCCCTTGCCCTCGGAAATGAGAAGCAGAGAAAGCATTCTTCACCATGAGTGGGGGCTCAGGGGAGACACGGTCTCCAAAGTTCTGCTCTGCTCCCCGTATAGAAGCCTGGTAGGAGGACCTTGAGGAAAGCCAGGTGGACTGTTCCTTGAGGTTACTCAAGGTTTACAGGCTGGGATGGAGAAGATCCAAGGACGCTGCTAGGAAGACAACTGACTTAAACCTAGATGGTAAAGGAAAGGCATATGGCAGAAGGAGTGGGGAGGGGTCTTGGAGCAAAGAGACAGAACCAGTGTGTGGAGTGGTCTCATACCCCCAGATGAAGAACATGCATTGGGTCAGCCTGAACAAGGGGCCTCTTACCTGTCTCAGAGTCAAGGCTTGGAGCAGCCATATCAGGCTGGACATCAACTCATCCCACAAATGCTCACTGCATGTCAAGGTGTAGAGGGCCAGCAACCATCACAGACATCGAGTGACACACATGTGCACCCCCCATGGCCCTTGCCCTCATCCTTCTTGTGACTATCAAGTGAAGCAGACAGTTAAACAAGCAATTGCAATGAAACATGGAAGTTGCCAGTCTAGAAAAGGTATGAGGTGTGGTGGGAGGATACAAGGGAAGAAACCAACCAAACTCAAGTTCAGGGACAACTTCCTACAGGAAACGAAGCCTAAGGGATGAGAAGCCTCAGTCCATGGTCGAGCAGGAGGGGAGATGCTTTGAGAACATTTGTCAGGAGGCAGGAGGGGGTACACAGGTTTCTAGGAACAGAAAGTGGCCAGGCGAAGTTGGAGAGGAGCAGCAGGGCGAGCATGATGGGCAGTATAGATGCAGAGGCTAGCAGGGGCCAGATCTCAGGACCACATCTCGCGGCCACATCAGCCAGGCAGGAAGTGTACAATTTAGCTCAAGTACAGTTTTTCACAGACAGAATGACATGATCAGATTTGCCTTTTAATGGACCATTGCTCACATTTTATTCCAAATACGTCTCTAAACTCCTTTTCAAAGGTGTTTCTAGAGGAGACATAAAGGGCAGGGGGACAATGTCAATAAAACCCAGAACAGATTTTCTTCTAAAACCCCTGTGCAGAAGTGTTTCAGAGGCACTTGCATCAGGAACCCCCTTTTCCACAGCTTTTTTATGTTCAAGATGCCCTTGGAATACTTTCAATAAATCTTTTAAACTCTGTTTCTCTTTGAAGTAGGAAGCCTTGTCGTTAGCATGTGATCGGGTGGCACAACCAGCATTTTCCAGACCCTGCTTGTTGGACTTGATGAGCTCCCAATCCCACCAAATGCCCGGCTCCACCTTGACCGAGATGCACCCATAAACTCTTTTTCTGATACTCTAAAGCTTAAGAGGGACATTAACCCAGGATGCTCTCAGATTCAACAAAGAAAGATGTGTCTTGAGACTGATGACAAAATTATGCCCTCAGCTGGGCTCTTATGGACCAAGACAGATGACAAAGAAAGGTGAGAAATGAGTTTTTATTGCCATGAGTTGCCCTCCCTGACATTTCTCCTATTTTCTTTTTTTATGTGACTAATCATCATCATCATCATCAGAGGAAATTATTAATAAGACTCATGATCAGTATTGACGGTCATGACTGTCGCTCACTGTGTTTACAACGCACCAGGTCCAGAGCTAAGTACCTGAAATAAGCTATCTCATTTAATCCCCACAATAAGCTTGCAAGACGGGTATTATTATTCTTATTTTACAGATGAAAAAACTGAGGCCCAGAGAGGTGAACAGCAGCTAGGACTGGCCATTTGACTCTAAAGTCCACAGCACGCTTGACTCAGGAGAAATCAATTTCTTACGAACGATTAGGAATTTGGTCCCACATCCCCCTGGTCCATTAGGTTCTGTGCTGCCCAACGCAGGGTAGAGATCTGTCTGCTTCCCCAAGCATTTCTGCCTGATGAACTCCTTGGTCAGAGCCACGGTACTGAGCCAAGAGAGGCCCGATCACCTGGGCCAAGTTTTCATTAAAATGTGTGCATTGGGGGTTGCAGGCGGGAGCTTAATGATTATTTTCAGTCCAGGTTCCTGCTTATTTGGTTTGGGTTTTGCACGATTAATTAGGAGCCTAAATTAATGAGAAGGGAAACACGTGTCCAGCTGGTCCTCCCAGATGTTCCTGGAAACAGACTCTCCAATTTGCACAGCATGACAGTGTAAACATGACGTGGGGAAGTTACTCCGAGCTGGTTCCGTACCCAACACTCCTGGCTGTGCGGAGCGGGGCCCTGCCTTGGAGTCTGTGCTTTCCCAGGTCTGGAATAATGTCTCCAATGTGCTTGCTGATCTGATTCTCTTTGGTTCCACAATAGGGCAGCCATGGTTATAATTCCTCACCTGAATCTCTGGAAAGAGGCAAATTGAAATGCAGAGCAAGAGCTGGAAATAGAAGGAGATGATGAGAGAAAAGAGCTATCTCTGATAAAGATGATGAAGAGGAAAAGTTCTCCAAATTTCAGTGGCGAGGTGCATTCACGGACATATACCAATAGTCCAGTGGTCCAGATTTCTTTATCATCTTATCCCAGTGTTTCTTTTGTCTTTATGATGAGAACAGGCTGATTCATCTGTCCCAGTTACAGCTTGTTTGGAGCGGTGAGTGAATAAAAATAAATCAGGATCCACCAGGATGGCTCTCTATATGAAAGTCATATGCCATCAGGGACCCTCCATCATGGGGACCCTCCCCTTCTGTGGCCTCCACAACAGGAAACATGGAAAAACGTACCAATATTGAAGTGGACAATGTCTAGGAAGTCCAAAGAAGGTCAGGGAGTTTTACAATGTCTCTCTCTTAATGTGTTGGCCATCTCCTCTCTTCCGGTACTGGGAACTGGAGTTGTGCAGAGGACAAGGTAAGCGTGATCTCCATCCTCCAGGAGTTTATGGGCGTCTAGTGGTTCTCACTTTACTAATCACAGACATGACCAAGGATATTGACACAGTCAGGAAGCCTCCTTGGATATATACATGCGATGAATATTATTCAGCTTTAAAAAGTCATTTGAGGGCTTCCCTGGTGGCACAGTGGTTGAGAGTCCGCCTGCCGATGCAGGGGACACGAGTTCGTGCCCCGGTCCGGGGAGATCCCACATGCCTTGGAACGGCTGGGCCTGTGAGCCACGGCCGCTGAGCCTGCGTGTCCGGAGCCTGTGCTCCACGACGGGAGAAGCCGCAACAGTGAGAGGCTCGCGTACCGCAAAAAAAAAAAAAAAAAAAAAAAAAGTCATTTGAGAAATACAAATTAAAATCACAATGACATGCCACTACATACCTATTAGAATGATTTGCCTAAAAAGTAAATTCCTTTACTTAAAAGGAAGGAAACTGACACATGCTACAACACAGATGGACCTTGAAGACTTTACGCTAAGTGAAATAAGCCAGATACAAAAGAACAAACGTTGCACGATTCCACTTGTATGAGGTACCCAGAGTAGTCACACTCAGAGAATAGAAGAGCGGCTCTCAGGTTAGCCTTTAACAGGTACAGAGTTTTGACATGCGATGCTGAACAGCTCTGGAGATGCATAGAGGTGATAGCTGCACAACATTGTGGATGTACTTAACGCCACCGAACTGTACACTTAAAAATGGCTGAATTTTGTGTGTATTTTGCCACAGTTTAAAAAAAAAGATCTCTTGGGTCTCCGTGGACACAAGTTTCCTGGATGAGTGGGCAAGTTGACATCACTCTGTAAACAATCTCCCCATCCTACACTCCCGCTGCAAGCCCCTTATGAGAATTGGACCATCATTGGTCTTCACAGCATTTATTTGTGACGTGTTCCCAACACCTCTCTAGGCACTGGGGAAACGGAGGTAGCAAAGACAGAGAAGCTTCCTGCCCTCAGAGGCTTCTATTCTAGTGGAGTTCGGGCAGTGAGCAAGCAAATTGCAAACCCCATCCCCAGCAGGCTCGGTCCTGGCCCGGTTTTATTTTAATCCTTAGCACTTATGACAGTCTAACTTAATATGTATGTTACTAATTTATGCTGTGTGCCTGTATCTCTCCACTAGAATATAAGTGCTATTTTTATTGATTTCATTGATATAAACCTGAGCCTAGATAAATAGGATGTGGCACCTAGTAATCATTAATAAATGTATAAAATGAATAAAAGTCAACAAAAAATTAAAAGGATAATTTTTGATTGTGAAAAATACTTTAAAGGAAAGAACTGGGTTCTGTTATGAAGTGTAACTTATGGAGAAAAAAAAGATTAAATAACTTGGGGTGTAAGATTTTAGATTAGGTGATCAAGGAAGCGGTTGTTTTGTTTTGTTTTGTTTTTTAAATAATACGGCATTTGAATTGGCATCTGTAGGACAAGAGGGAGCTCTCCATGGAGTCACCTGGAGGACGAGTATTCCAGGCAGGAGAAACAACAAATGCAAAGGCCCAGTGGCGGGAAAACTCTTCATGTGTTCCTACGGCATTAAGTACATTCACATTATATCACCACTCTCCATCTCCAGAACTTTTTCATCATCTCATACTGAAACTCTGTCCCCATTAAACAATAACTCCCCATTCCCATCACTTCCCGCAACCCCTGGTAACCACCATCCTAATTTCTGCCTCTATGGATTTGGCTATGCTAGGTACTTGTGACAAATGTCATCATATGATATTTGTCCTTTCATGGCTTATTTCACTTAGCATAATATCTTCAAGATTCATGATGCTGTAGCATGTATCAGAATTTCATCCCTTTGAATGTGTATACCACATTTTGTTTATCCATTCGTTGCCAATGGATACTTGTGTTGCTTACCCTTTGGACTACTGTGAATCATGTTGCTATGAACATGGGTGTACAAATATCTCTTTGAGACTCTGCTTTCAATTCTTTTAGGTACATACCCAGAAGTGAAATTGCTAGATCATCTAGTAATTCTATGTTTAATTTTTTGAAGAACTGTCTTAATTTTTTCCACAGTGACTGGACCATTTTACATTCCCACTGGCAATGCACAAGGGTTTTAACTCCTCTACATACACACTCACACTTGGTACGTTCTGTTTTTCAAAATAGCCATTCTACTGGGTCTGGAGTGGGATCTCATTGTGGTTTTGATTCACATTTCCCTGATGATTAATGACGATGAGCATCTTTTCATGTGCTTATTGATCATTAGTATAACTTCTTTGGAGAAATATCTATTCAAGTCCTTTGCCTATTTGTTAACTGGGTTTTCATTTTCTTGTTGTTGACTAGTAGGAGTTCTTTATGTATTCTGGATATTAATCCCTTATCAGATATATGATTTGAGAATATTTTCTCTGGTTCTCCGAAAATATTGCCTTTTCACTCTGTTGATAGTGTCTTTGATGCACAAAATTTTAAATATTGATGAAGACCAATTTATCTAACTTTTCTTTTATTGCCTGTGCTTTTGGTATCATATCCAAGAAATCATTGCCAAATCCAATGTCCTTAAGCTTTTCCCCTACTTTTTGTTCTGACAGTTTTATACTTTTAGTCCTTACATTGAGGTCTTCCATCCACTTTTTTTTTTCTTCCATCCACTTTTGATTAATTTTTGTATATGGTATAAGGAAGAAGTACAACTTCATCCTTTTGCATGTGGATATCCAGTTTTCCCATCACCATTTGTTGAAAGATTATCTTTGTCCCATTAAATGGTTTTGGCACTCTTGTGAAAAATCATCTGACCATACATCTCTCTTCTATTCCATTGGTCTATATGTTTGTTCTTCTGCCAGTACCACAGTTTTGATTTCTGTAGCTTTGTAGTAAGTTTTGAAATCAGAAAGTGTGATACCTCCAGCTTCGTTCTTCTTTTTCAAGCTGGTTTGGATGCTCAGAATCCCTTGAGATTCCATATGGATTTTAGGATGGTACTTTTTATTTCTGCACAAAGATAGCTGGGATTTTGATAGCAATTGCATTAAATCTATAGATTGTTTTGGATAGTATTGACATCTTAACAATATTAAGCCTCCCAATCCATGAACACATAGATTTTAATTTATTTACGCCCTCTTTAATTTCTTTCAGCCATGTTTTATAGTTTTTAGCCTACAAGTCTTCTACCTCCTTGGTTAAGTTTATTTAAGTATCTTATTCTATTTAATGATATTGTAAATCAACTTTTTTCTTAATTTTCTTTTCAGATTTTTCATTGTTAGTGTATAGAAATGCTAATGATTTTGTCTGTTGATATTGTATCCTATAACTTTGTTCAATTCATTTATTTGGTCTAACAGGTTTTGGTTTGGGGAATCTTTCTGGTTTTCCAAGATCAGAGTATCTGTGAACAGAGATAATTTTACTTCTTCCTTTCCAATTTGAAAGTCTTTTCTTTCTTTTTCTTGCTAGAACTTCCAATACTATGTTGAATAAAAGAGATGATAGTGAGCATTCTTGTCTTGCTCCTCATGTTAGGCAAAAAGCATTCAGCTTTTCACCATTGAGTGTAATGTTAACTGTGAGTTTGTCATATCAGGCTTTTATTATGTTCACCGTTTTGCGGAGGTTTCTTACACATGGATATTGAATTCTGTCAAATGTTTTTCTGAATCTACTGAGATTATCATATAATTTTTATCCTTCATTATGTTAAAGTGATGTATCACATTGATCAATTTATGGATGTTAAACCATCCTTACATACCCAGAATAAATCCCCCTTGATCATGTGTCTGATCGTTTTAATACATTGATGAATTTGGTTTGATAATATTTTCTCAAGGATTTCTGCATCTATTTTCGTCAGGGATATTGGCCTGTAATTTTCCTTTCTGTGTGGTGTCTTTGTCTAGTTTTAGTATCAGGGTTATGCTGGCCTTGTAAAGTGAGTTTCAAAGTATTTCTTTTTCTTCAGTTTTTTGGAATAATTTGAGAAGGATGCATTAATTCTTCTTTAAATGTTTGATAGAATTCACTTGTGGAGACATCTGGTCCTGGGCATTTGTTTTTTGGAAATTTTTAAGTTACTGATTCAATTTCATTACTAGTAATCAGTCTATTGAGATTTTTCTATTTCTTCATGATTCAGTCTTGGAAGACTGTATGTTTCTGGAAATTTATCCTTTCCTTCTACATTGTCCAATTTGTTGGTATATAGTTGTTCATAGTAGTCTCTTAGGATCTTTGTATTGTTGTGGTATCAGTTGTAACTTCCCCTTTTTCATTTCTGATTTTATTTATTTGGGTCTTCTCTCTTTTTTTCCTGATGAGTCTGTCTAAAGGTTTATCAATTTTTCTTGTCTTTTCAAAGAATCAGCTGTTAGTTTCACTGATCTTTTCTATTTCGTTTATTTCCACTTTGGTCTTTAATATCTTCCTCCTTCTACTAACTTTGGACTTTGTTCTTTTTCTAGTTCCTTTAGGTGTGAAGTTAGATGTCTTATTTGAAATTTTTCTTGTTTCTTGAGGTAGGCGTATACAGTTATGAACTTCCCTCTTAGAATTGCTTTTGCTGCATCCCATAGATTTTGGAAAGTTGTGTTTCTGTTTTCATTTGTCTCAAGATATTTTTTTATTTCCTCTTTGATTTCTTCATTGACCCATTGATTGTTTAGTAGCATGTTGTTTAGTCTTGATATGTTTCCCAGTATTTTTTCTTGTAATCAATTTCTAATTTCATTCCATTGTGGTTGGAAAGGTGCTAGTATGATTGCAATCTTCTTAATTTTATTGAAATTAGTTTTGTGGCCTAACATGTGAGCTATCCTGGAGAGTATTCCATGTGGACTTGAAAAAAATGTGCATTCTGCTGCTTTGAGATGGAATGTTTATACGTATATTAAGTCTATGTGATTTAATGCACTATTTAAGGCCAATGTTTCCTTATTGATTTTCTGTCTGGACGATCTACCCATTGATGTGAGTATTAAAGTCCCCCACTATTATTGTATTACTGCCAGTTTATCCCATTATGTCTGTTAATATTTGCTTTATATATTTAGGTGTTCCTATGTTGTATACATAAATGTTTACAAATGTTATATCTTCTTGTTGGATTGAGCCCTTTGTCTTTGTCCCTTCTTTGTCTTGTTACAGTCTTTGTTTTAAAGACTATTTCATAGGCTAAAAGTATTTCTACCTGAGTTTTCTTCTTGTTTCCACTTACATGAATCATCTTTTTCCATTCTTTCAGTGAATAGATTATTTTGCATTTTCTAGAATGTCATATAAATGGAATCATAGAGTATATATTTTTTCTGTCTTCTTTCACTCAGCAGAATTATTGTGAGATTCATCCATGTTGTAGCATGTATCAATAATCATTCCTTTTTTGCTGAATAATATTCCATGATATGGACTTGCCACAAATTTTTATCTATTCCTCTGTTTATAGACATTTGAGTTATATCTGGTTTTGAACTATTATGTATGAATAAAGTTGCAGTGAACATTTGGTTACAAGTTTTTGTATGAACATAAGATTTCACTTCTCTTGGGTAAATAGGTAGGATTGAACTGGTTAGGCCATATTGTGAGTACATGTTTAACTCCTTAAGAAAATGCCCAACTGTTTTCCAAAATACTCATACCATTTTATATTCTCACCATAGCGAATGAGAGTTCTAATTCTTCTACATCCTTACTGACATTTCATATGTCTACCTTTTTTAAATTTTAGTCATTCTAATAAGATGTAGTAGCATCTTAATGTGCTTTTAATTTGCATTTCTCAAATGATTAATGATGTTCAGCATTTGAGCATTTTTTCATGTGTTCATTTGCCTTCCACATAATCTTTTTTGTCTAAGTGTCCATTCAAATCTTTGGCTCAATTTTTATTGGATTACTTGTTTTATTTTCTTATTATTGAGTTTTAAGGGTGTGTGTGTGTGTGTGTGTGTGTGTGTGTGTGTGTATGTGTTTATTCTGTATACAAGTTCTTTACCAAATATATAATTTCCAATTTTTTTCTTCCACAGTGTGACTTATCTTTTCATTCTCTTAGCAATGACTTCAAAGAGCAAAAGTTGTAAATTTTGATGAAATCCAATTTGTTATTTTATGGATCATGTTTTTGGTGTCATATCTAAGAAATATTTGACTAACCTAAGATCAAAAGATTTTTTCCTAGACAATGTATTTCTCTGCATTTTACATGTAGCTCTACAATTCATTTTGAGTTAAATTTTTGTTTGTTGTGAAGTATGGATCAGAGTTCTCTTTTTTTTGGCATATGACTGTCCAACTGCTGTACCACCACTTGTTAAAAAGACTATGCTTTCTCAACTGAATTGCCTTCATACCTTTGTGAAAAATCAATTGTCCAGGGCTTCCCTGGTGGCGCAGTGGTTGAGAGTCCGCCTGCCAATGCAGGGGATACAGGTTCGTGCCCTGGTCCAGGAGGATCCCACATGCCACGGAGCGGCTGGGCCCGTGAGCCATGGCCGCTGAGCCTGCGCGTCTGGAGCCCGTGCTCCGCAACGGGAGAGACCACAACAGTGAGAGGCCCGCGTACCGCAAAAAAAAAAAAAAAAAAAAAAAAAAAAAAAAAAAAATGCACGCTCTTGATTACTGTATCTTTTTAAGGAGTCTTGAAATCAAGTGGTGTCAGTCCTCCGCTTTGTTCTTTTGCAGAGCTGTTTTGGCTATTCTAAGTCCTTTGCATGAATTTTAAAATCAACTTGTCAATTTCTACAAAACAAAAACCCACTGAAGTTTTGATTGGGGTTGCTTTAAATCTGGATCTACAGATCAATGAATAATATTGAGATTTCTGACCCATGAACATGGCACATCTCTCCATTTATGTAGATCTTCTGTATCTCTTTCAGTAATGCTTTGTAGTTTTCAGTGTACAGGTCTTTAATCAAATATATCACTGAAGTACTTTAAGCAGCGGATTGACATGGTTCACTTTGATGTATATCTAATGTAAGAATAAAAAACTGGAAGAAGATAAGAGTGGAAACAGGAAGACAGCTGGAGACTATGGCATTGTCCAGGCAAGTGATGATGGTGACTTGAACCAGGATGGTGGCAGGGGTGATAGAAAAAAAAAGAGCTGACCAAATTTAATTATGTATATTTGCATGCAGTTGCCATCTTTTTTGTAGGTCAAAGAAGCTCTATTATTGGCAATGTCATATGATTTAACCCAATATTTTAGAGATAAGTCAGGATTCAGAAGCTGCTGATTGATTAGATGCGGGGGACTAATGAAAGGGAAGAATCAAGGGCGGCTCTTAGGTGTTCAGTTCAAGCAAATGAATGGGTGATGATGCCATTTCCTCAAACTCCAAAGACTGGGGACGGAAGGAACCATTCATCCCCATTCTCCCTGACTTCCTCTTTATTCCCAAATCCTTTTTCTTTCTCTCCATCAAATTTAGCCTTTCAGGGAACACAGTTGTCACAAGGCTACATGCTTACTTTTAAACATGCATTTTTCCCACCCAGCTCCCTGTCTGACATTTTAATGACTTTTGCTGGCTTAGCCTTTCATGGGTAAGGCGTCCAGAAAGAACATATTTTCTGTGCACGATTTGAGATTCGTGAATACTCCTTTGATTTTAATGCCATAGCAACATGCCCTTAACTTTTTATTTCTCTGAGCCCGGCCCTCATCTGGACAGGTTCTGGGCCACATTTTCAAGCAATTTTGTACGGATCATCGTGAGGCTCCCGAGTTTATAGAGGGAAGGCTAGGAACGCATGCTTGAGTTTATACTCAAATTACTATCCTAAATGACTCCGTGGGGGGTTTCTTTTAGGGGTCACTGAGAGCCAGAGTGGAATGTTTTTCCTTCTTCACTCTATCCCCGGCATGGGGGCACGAGGACCATAAATGTAGGTAATGTGTTTTATAGCCAGATTCTCTAGGTTCATTTTTCCACCTCTCTCCCCACCCCTAATGATAGCCATGATACTCCACAGAGCTGGCTGGAAACTAACTTTGTACAGCCCTGTTTCTACCAAGGCTAAGAGATGGGTGGCTGAGCAACATACCCAGATACACTTGAAGAGAGTGACACTTCCAGTCTGTGGCTCGGCCAGAAATGTGTGATTGCCCTCCAGCCCAACGGAGAGGTCCAAACTGAAGAAAGCCATTCATAGGGAGTGAGCTTCTCATCACTGGAGGCATTCAAGCAGTGGCCACACAACTGCTTGACCCCAAAACTGTTATAATTGGAGATTTATGCATCTGACAAGGAATTGAACTATAAACTTTTAAAGGTCCTTATAACACAGACTTTTTCTGAGACTAACATATTCTTTCATTATTTCAACAGATGTTTATTGAACATCTACTGCAGGGCTGGGAATTGTAACCTGAAGATACAACAGTGAACAAGATGGCCACAGGCCCTGCCCTTGAGAAGCCTTCAGTCCAGTGAGAGTGATAAATAATAAATAAGGAATTTACAATGAGGTGATGAAAACAACTGTGTCTGTTGGGTAATGGGACAGAGTCCTTGCTGGCTTTTTACATGAGTTATCTCAAAGATGCTTCCTGATCTTAGGAGGTCAAGCTCCACTTTACAAACTATGAAATGCAGGCTCAAAAACGTTGCATAAATTGTCCAAGCTTATACAGCTGTTACCTGCTGATGCTGCAACAGCAGCCCTGACCTTGCAGTCTCCAGAGTCTATACACTTAACTAAACCTCTGGTTAAGATTCTTATGAGGGCTTCCCTGGTGGCGCAGTGGTTGAGAGTCCGCCTGCCGATGCAGGGGACACGGGTTCGTGCCCCGCTCCGGGAAGATCCCACATGCCGTGGAGTGGCTGGGCCTGTGAGCCATGGCCGCTGAGCCTGCACGTCAGGAGCCTGTGCTCCGCAACGGGAGCGGCCACAACAGTGAGAGGTCCACGAACCGCAAAAAAAAAAAAAAAAAAAGAAAAGAAAAAGAGATGAGCAGGAAGTGAGCAACAGAGGACCAAGGAAAGGACTAAGACATGGCATCGTGATATGCACTTTTCAAATCCTGGGTCTTGCTGTGTGTCTTAGACAAGTCCCTTTGCCTCTCTGAGTCTTGATTTCTTCATCAACAACAGTGCTGTCCAAAAGAGCTTTCTGCGAGGATGGAGATGTTCTCTATGTGCAGTGTTCAGTACAGGGGGCTTTTGATATACATGTGGCTTTTGAACTCTTGAAATTCAGTCACTGTGACTGAGCACTGAATTTTTTATTTTATGTGATTTTAACGATTTTACATTTAACTAGCCACAGGGGGCTAGTGGCTACCATATCGGGCTGCACAGATCTAGATAGCTGGGAGTTAGGAGGTTTCATCTATCCCAAATAATATATAGAAAGAGAACCTCAGAAGGGTGTATTCTTCTTCTGCAACTGTTGGTTTGCTTTTTATTTTTTAAAGCAGTGGTGAAACCCTTGGGCTCTGGAGACAGGGGCTGCATCCCAACTTGAACTTATCTAGCTGTGAAGCCCTAAACAAGTCTATTAGCCTCTCAGTGTCTCGGTTTCCTCATCTGTAAGATGGGAATAATAGTGGAACCTAGTTTACAGGGTGGTTGTAAAGAACTCAAAGAGGTAATAAACGAGGCTGTCTCAGAACAAGGTCTAAGTCTTGGTAAATCCTCAAGAAATACATATGCTTTTTAAAAATTATTATTTTTACCATCATTATTGTTGTTTTTGTTATTATTATTATTAATGGGACTCAGCCTCCGGGAATCACACCTTGTCTCCCTAAGCAACTCAGTCTTTATCAGGGAGGCACCAGGAACTCCCCACAGCCATCCTCGTGATCTCAGTTGCCAAAGTGGCAGGATGAAAGATGAGAGTCCAAAGTCTAAGGGTACCTTCTGTGTGCAAAGAATTACATTTTCTGAAGTATAGAGAATCTCTTCCTTTCTAGCACCTGAGAAGACATTGGGAGAGTTTCATATCTTTATGGCATTGGCACCCTGGAGAATTTTGCCAAAGGGATTAAGATTGTTCTTGGGTTTCTAGACTACATGCTAAGTGCAAATCAGTAAGATAATGATTAAGATGAGACATTCAGATATTTTTATCTGGAAGATTTTTTTTTAAGATTGTTAACAAAATTCAGACAGATCTGACAAAGAACACGGAACTTTTTTCTTTTTCTTTCTTGACTTATTTTTAATGCTTTTAAGAAAGAAAACAGTTCTTCCAGTACAGAAATCTGTTCTTAAATTGCTTTGGATTTCATTCAATGTAATGGTTACTATGGGATTTCTGTGTATGGGCAACTAGTGGAGTGCCACTAATGTCACCAACTCATTGTGAGCAAAGCAGGTCTCAGAAATGAGTGAACTGGGCTGAACAGGGACAAGGATGAACCAAAGAGCCCTGGAAGGTGTTGTTCTATATCTCCAGCTGATGTTTCCATGTGGGAATGTGGGCATTTCTTGACAGATCTTAACTTTCCTAAGAAACACTAAAAATCTGGGTTTTTACGTAAAACATCCCAACATCCTAATTTTAAATGTTGGCTTTAAAAAACACACAAAGAAGATGTACAGGATGAACTGCCCCTCCAACACCAGGTGTAGATGGCTGAACCAAAAGAACCTGAATCTGGGACAGACCGTGGAAGGTGATTTTTAAAAGAAATCCAGACCTCAGACCAATTCTTTTAATCTGAGTCTTCCTGCTAAAAAATCCACACAATGACCTTTGGCCAAAAACAGTAAAGTCCAACCTGGACTAAAAACCAATAGCAAACAAGATTCCTGCTGATTTCAGGGAGTTGGTATTGCTGGGTCAAGAGTTGACTTTTAGAGCCCTGTATTGCACTCCACTGATTTCCAGGTAACTGAACCCAAAAAGTCCTGGATTATCTTGAATTCCTGGGCAGCAAAGCAATCATTGCTGAGTCATAGAATCACTTTCCCAGAATTGTAAGGGGACAAATATCCAAGGGGATGTCCAATTCCCATCTAAACCATCCTGGAAAAGATGGATGTCTGGCCCTGTTTCATTGCCTACCACAGCAGCCTATGTCCTTCCTAGCGTGTATCACGGTCTCTGAGTTTTAAAATATTTTGGTTTCCTTGTTTATGGTCTGTGTCCTCCACCCCACTGAAATGCAAGCTCCATGAGAGCAGGTACCCTGCCACTCTTGTTCACATCTGCTGCCCCAGCTCCTATAACAGAACCTGGAACAGTAGGGTTCAAAATATATATTGCTAACTAATAAATTAATAAATGATCATCAAGGTCACATTTTAGTGTCTCCAGAAACAAGAGGCTTGTTACTTCCCAGAGCAGGGCATTATTTCTTTGGACCCTCTCACTGAATGGAAAGCTCCTATAGAACCGTACTGTACCCACATGATCTATTAGCCCGTTTTATCTCTTGTGGTCACACAAGTTAAGTCTATATTCTCTTCCAACTCACAGGCTCCTAAGTGTTGAAAGATATGTATCACATCTCTTTGAGTCTCATTTCTTTTTTTTTTTTTTAATCCAGGCAAATCGCATTCATTTCTTCATTTGATCTCTTTAAAAGGGAGAACAATGGTTGGTGGTAGGAGGGAGATGGGAAGAGAAGAAGAGGGGTCAGTAAACAGGAAGTCCCGAACACAGTGCATAGTTGACAGTCTCACTGTTACTCTTACTTTCAGTGTGTATTTTAAAGCCAGATGATCTGGTTTTTCAAAATGTGCGTTTCTCAGCCACATCTGGATACACACACTGAGAAATAAGCCAATGTCTTTGGGCCCAGTCACATTTCCAGGTGAATGAAATAGAAGGATCTTTTGGTTATGTTGTTCTTTTTTTAATTTATTTTATTGAAGTGTAGCTGACATCATGTTGTGGTAGTTTCTGGTGTACAGATATATATATATACACACATATATTCTTGTTCATATTCTTTTCCACTATGGTTTATTACAGGATATTGAACATAGTTCCCTGTGCTATATGGTAGGACTTAGTTGTTGATCCATTCTTTATATAATAGTTTACATCTGCTAATCCCAAAATCTCAATCCATCCCTCTCCCACCCCCACCCGCCTTGGTTATGTTATGAGAGAATGTCTTGGGCCCTTTCAGCCTTGAGATTCTAAGGCTCCATGAAGATCACCAAGCACTGTTGTATGTGTAGGGTGTGTGTGTGTGTGGATGTGTGTGTGAGTTTGATGGTACAGACAGGCTTTCCTCCTAAATACATGACTCTGAGAATGCCCTTCTTTGGGGGGTCCAAAGTCAATGGCCCAGAGCAAGGGAGGAATGAGCCCAGGAATGGTGATGATGGCCTTGAATGACCCACATACCTTTGGTGTCCTGAAGAAAATTAATTTTTGTGGAAAACAGACCTACGCTTCTCTCGCTTCCCAAACTTCCTGCTTAACTGACCAAGCCTATTAGTTATCTGGCAGAGTCTGGATAGGAAACAGATCAGGAGGCTGAGTCAAGTTGCATGCCTAGCTGGAACCCAAACGCTACTCTCCAAGACTATGCACTGGTAAGGTCCAGTGCCCTATGAGGGACAACTTTCACAGTACCAGAAAGCCAGGGGTGAAGAAGTGGATAGTGCATGATGTGTGATCAGCTGAGCCACTTTATGAAGTAGAATCAAAATGACAGCATATCCAGCTGGAGACTTTATATGCCTGAATATTAGGCAAGCTTATTTTTCCCCAAAATTATTTCTTGAATAAGATGGAGTTGGATTATATTTTAAATCTGCTTGAAGTCTCTCGTGTTGTAAAAGGCTCTCTCAAATACTTTATTTTGAAAAAACGGTACTATGTCAGAAAAACAAGTAAGCCTGAAATAACCTCAGCCATCTGGTTTGGGATGCTAAGAGAGGTCACCTGACAGAATCACTAAAGAAAGAGGGCAAAAATATTTAAAACAGATTTAGTCATTCTTCCTGGGAGAAGACATTCTTCCTTTAGTCATACCCTGGGAGTATGATTTTACAAGAGCAAGTTTTGAATATTGTTGTACACAAGTCTTTAAATGATTGGTTCAAAAAGCAATGTGGTAAGTTGTTAGCACTGATGATCATGAAGAGTACTTGTGCATTGGGATAAAACCTCCAGTGAAAACATCATTCAAAGGTTCAAAAAGCCCAGTATCTGGACACAAAGAAGGTCATTTTGTAATTGTATAAGCGTCAATTGAACAAGAAGATGTATCAACTATAAATATATATACATCTAACAACAAAGGCCCCAAATTTATTAAGCAAAAACTGACAGAACTGAAGGAAAAATAGACACTCAATCATAATAGCTGAGGACTTAAATACTTTATATAATGGATAGAACAGAATTAAACAGAAGATAAACAAGAAAATAGAAAACTTGAACAGCACTGTAAACTACCAAACCTTGTAGGCATCTTTAGAATACTCTACCATGGACAACAGAATATACATTCTTCTCAAATGCACATGGAACATTCTCCAGCATAGGCCATATATTAGACCACAAAACAAATCTCAATAAATTTAAAAGAAGTAAATTCATACAAAGTATATTCTCTAACCATGATGAAATAAAATTAGAAATCAGTAAGAAAAAGAAATTTGAAAAATTTATAAATATGTGAAAATTACACAATACTCTCCTAACTAAACAATGGGTCAGCAAACAAATCCAAAGGAAATTAGAAAGTACTTTGAAGTGAATGAAAATAAGAACACAACAGGGAATTCCCTGGTGGTCCAGTGGTTAGGACTCCAAGGGAAGGGTCTAGGTTCAATCCATGGTTGGAGAACTAAGAGCCCACAAGCTTCACGGTGTGGCCAAAAAAAAAGAGAACACAACATAGCAAAATATGGGATGCAGTTAAAGCAGCGCTTGGAGGGAAATTTATAGCTATAAATGCCTGTATTACAAAAGAAGAAAGATCTCAGATCAATAACCTTAACTTCCACCTTTAGAAACTAGAAAAAGTAGAGCAAACTAAACCCATAGCAAGCAGAAAGAAGAAATAATAAATATTAAGAGAGGAGATAAATCAAATAGAGAATAGAAAAACAGTAGAGGAAATCAATGAAACCAAAGATTAGGTCCTTGAGAAGATCAACAAAATTGACAAAACTTTAGCCAGAATGACCAAGGAAAATAGAGGGAATACTTCAATTACTAAAATCAGGAATGAAACAGGGAACATTACTACTTATCCTGCAGGAAAGTACAGTATCCATGCTTTTGTTGGTACTGACAAGCTGAATCTAAAATGTATATGAAAGGCAAAGGAACTTAAATAGCCAAAATAATTTTGAAAAAGAAGAACAAAAGTTGAGAGACTTATACTCCCTGTCCTCCAAGACTCAACACAGGTGTTAGTCTCCTGTGCGGCCATCTTTGGTTCCCTCAACTCAGATTTCAACACATCTCCTCCACGTTCCAATAGAAAATTACACAAACCCTCAGTAGATCACTCATTGCCCCATATTGTCTGACCTGCTTCTTGAAGATAAACATGGTATCTTTCCTTCTTGTACCCTCAGGACCCAGCAGAATGCCCCAAACAGAAATGATGGTTAATAAAAGTTATTTTATGGAAGGGTAGACAGATGATAGGTAGACGGATGATGATCTTAGAATCTTTTACCTGTGTACAAATAGATGAGGCAGTGTGGTTTCTCTTAGATCAATATCACAGAAGAAACATGAAACTGGGAAACCAGAGAACTCCAGTTCTGCCACAAGCCCCCATATGACCTTAGTCAAGTCACTTCCCCTTTCTGATGCTCAGTCCCATCTGGAAAATGTATGAGTTTTACTAGATGATCTCTAAATGTCATCCAGATTTAGGTTCTGTTATCCTAGGACTAAGCAGGTTCCTCTGTCCATGTCCAGCACATTTAGCATTTGGTGCGATTGGCCTGTTAAAAACCAAATTTAGTGGACATGTTCATTAAATCTCGCAAAGTGGCCAAATCAGCTGAGTACCTAAACACAATACTCTATCTCTCTCAAAACATTGTACACAACTTCAAGTCAGTGCCTTTTGAGCTCTTTTTGTAGAGAATGTACATGGCACTCAATCAGCATTCACAACAGGTTTTTGGCATGAATAATTTGTCAACCACAACAAAGTCACCCTGTAAAATGACCCTGAATTCCATTTTCTGTTACTGATGGGGAAGGCCATGTGATGGGAATTTATGGGGTGCCTCAGGTTTGACAGACAGTCATGTGGGTAAAAGAAAAGGGCAAAGGAGGTCTCCTTTGGTATTTAAAATCATGGGTCTCCCTGTAAAACCTAGAAGTTGTTTCTGAATGTATCATAGCAAAGGAAAGAACGGCTCAGTGATTTTCTTGCCTCTGAATTTCAAAGACATTCTAGGGCTTCCCTGGTGGCGCAGTGGTTGGGCATCCGCCTGCCAATGCAGGGAACACGGGTTCGTGCCCCGGTCCAGGAGGGTCTAACATGCTGCGGAGCTGCTAGGCCCGTAAGCCGTGGCCACTGAGCCTGCGCGTCCAGAGCCTGTGCTCTGCAATGGGAGAGGCCACAACAGTGAGAGGCCCGCGTACCGCAAAAAAAAAAAAAGATATTCTACCTCAAACCTGTATTATTTCTCAGAGATTTTCTTAACACAGAAAAAATTGGCTTGGTCTAATTTCAGAATTTTAGCTCTTTTAAAATTTTCACCAAGACACTCACTCAATTTCTCATTCTGATGCCAACCACAAGAGATTTGACCACAACAATTTTCATCATCCTTGCCTCGGCCAACATGGTGGTTTAAATCTAATAGTTGGACACAGACCCTTGGAATTACTCAACTATCCCATCACCGTAGCAACATTACTCAATTTTATGTTAGAATATTTTCCAGGAGTGCTGAGGACCACGAAAGCTCCTCATTTTACCATCCTAAAAAAGCATGACCCTTTTTAACAAAAGAATAAAATCATACTTTAGAATAAGGGAGTTGGCCATTTTTCCAGTGGTTTCCTAGAACTCATTGATCTTATTCTAGAACTATTATAGTTTAAAACACCCAGAGCTAGAATCTGCTTCTTTCAAAACACTATTTTATATTAACTGTGCAAAGTGTTTTCTTTTAGTCACGATGAGAAATTCTTAAACATCACTGAAAAAATCTAAAAGTTTTAAGCAAAATCATAATTTTGGTTTACCATTTCCCTAATTTGACTTCTCATAGAGAAAGACAAAACTAGACAGTAGGTTAAAAATGAAAAAAAAAAAAAAAAAGACTTATTTCTCTACTTTTTAAGGAACCTCACCAAAAGGCTATTAGAAACCAATGGAAATGCATCGGTGAAGAATACAGGCCCATTAAAGAGTGCAAAGGCATCTCTGTATATATTTGTTTGGTGACCTTGGGACATAGTTTTAGAATTTCAACTACAAATATACGTGTCATGCCAGGGGCCTGAGAATTTAACTGGTGAGAACAAAGTGAGTTCCCCAGTGCATTCACACACCGGCATTCTCACTGACCAACTGTGCGCCTGTGTACAAACTAAATGAGGGGAATCTGAATATCTGGCTTCCTGGGAAATAAGAGGTCAGAGGGTTGATTAGCAGCATCAAGCTCTCATTGCCCAGATGTGTGGAAAGGAGCAGTGGCCTGGAAGTCCAAGCGGCAATGCCACTGCCTTCCCGGCACCTAGGGGGGGTTCCCCCTGCCCCAATTTTATTCCATTACCTCCCTTCTGTGCCAGTCTCCCCCTCTAAAAAGAACTAGTTTGTGGATCCTAAGAAAGGATCCAAGGAAGAATCATTTGGGTTTTGAGGAGTAGCTAGCAGCAAACTCTGGATGCATCTTAATGGGCCAAATGGTGAGACAAGTGAACTAAAAAATAAAAGAACAAGTCAGGCCTGGTCTCAGCAGAGATTTGGGGAGCGAGGGGCAGAGGAGATGGGGCCTTGCCATGGGCCTAACACTTGAATCTCTCAGCAGTCGTCTCAGCTCCCCTGACAGGGCATCCTTCTACACTTCCCGGGCAGGAAAAGGCAATGGCGATGACACCCCTCACATTCACGTCACTGCTTCTCATACAAGATTCAGTCGTTTCTCACCATCAGGACCCAAACACCCACCCCATGAGAGAAAAGTACTCCTGGCAGGTAGGCAGATTTTATACAAAAAATACTTAATAATATAGATAGAAATAGATAGATGATAGATAGATAGATGATAGATAGATAGATAGATAGATGAAGGGAGGGAGGGAGGAAAACAGGAATGAAAGGAGTTGAAGGTTATGGTTGCCTGACAGTGCTCGTTGGGATTACAGAATATAAACCTTCTCCTATCCTGAAATGCCATATTTCATCTTTGGCAAATTATGGAAGAACATATCATTTCAAAAAATATTTAGTAGACACCACTATTTGTCGAGCGAAATCCCTCGCAGGCTGTGGGGCATAGCTTCCCATGTCTGGCTGAATCACCAGGGGAATTCTTCAAAAATACTCATTCCGAGGACCCAGCCCAAAGATCCTGACTCTATAATCAAGGGTGAGACTAAAGCGTCTCTCTCTCTTCCCTGGGTCATTTTACTGATCTTGGTCGTTTGTGCATTTCTGCTCTAGGACATTCAAAAGAAAGCCAATACCTAGGGACTTCTGGCCCAGAGAAATGTAAACATAATCTGATTCCCATCCGAACCCAAATGTGTCTGAGAAAATGCTGGAAAAGGACTGGGCTGAAGGCTAGAGCTGAACCTTAGCCCAGTTGCCTATTCACATGGTCATCTCGGCCAAGCCACTTAAAGTGAGTTTTCTCCAGTCTAAAATGAAGAGCCTCTGTTCTGTGGGGTTGCTGAACGCGTGGAGTAAAACACCACAAGCAAAGCACTTAGCACAAGGCCTGGGACAAGTGATGAGCATTTTGAAAAGTTGGCGAATGTTGTTGTTACTCTTTTCACAGGCAAGTTAGAGAGGTCAGGCCCTATTCAAGTGCTGAAAGACAACAGAGGGGAGATAGGTTGAGAAAGTGATATTTGTCAAGGATAATATAATAGTATTAATAATCATAATAACAGCTGAGGGCTGCTTACTCTGTGCCGGGCTCAGTGCTGGGAGAGTTTTTAGAGAAACATTGTATCAGTTCCGAATAGCAAGGTCCTCTTTCCAATCCTCCATGGTGGCCCTTCCTTAGTTATTATAACTGGGGTCCAAACCAGGCTCTACCCATGCTGAAGTTAAAGGTCAGAAGCCAAGGATGGACTTTGGCAAAATCGTGACACAGGGTTGCCTGCTTCCTTGTTCGGTCCCCTTGGCCTGACCCCAGACACTTCTTAACCATCCTTGAGCCTTGCCCTTCCTCCCAGGAAAGGACTGATAAACTCAGTCCCAGGTGCTATAAGTGATACAGGGACTCTAAGTTCCCCCCCTACCCACTGCCACCTGGAAACTTGCACATTTTCTGAGACCCAGAAGCCTTCAGCCACGGAAGTTATCTCTGATTGAAGGACCAGAGATACCCATGGATCAGACTGTAAGGTGCCCTTAGGGAGGCAGGAGCATCGCCCCTCATGTCAGACACTTGCCCACCCACAGGAAGTGAGCACCTGCCTGCCCCTGAGGGACAGCACTTCATAGTTTAGGAAGTCCTCTCAACCCATTTTCTCATCAGTGTCTCTCAGCAGTTCTGTGATGTAGACAAGAAAGATGAACCAGTGGCTAGAGCCAGAAGAGCCCTTAAAGATGATGGAGTCCAGAGTTCCCAAAGCACAGGGTGCATTTAAAACTCGAGCTGACTGGAGCTGCTGCAGGTCACAGCATGTCCTCACTTTCAGCTCTCATTCTATCCTTCTGATTAGCTGTAGAGGAAAAAATTCTCCATGGGTCCTAGTGTGTTTCTAACACTGGTCCAGCTTCCCTTTTAAGAACAACAAGTGGACCTATAGCTCAGAATTCTTAGCAAGCAATAGAATTTAGCTAGAATTTTTTTTTTTCTGGCCATGTATCATGTGGGCTCCCAGTTCCCCGACCAGAGATCAAACCCATGCCCCTGCAGTGGAAGCACAGAGTCGTAACCACCAGAGCACGAGGGAAGTCTCCTAGCTAGAATTTAATAAGAGTTATTTGTTTTGTTTGCATTATACTTTTTTTCCTTTATGTCAATTGGTTCTCCATTTATGAAAGTGAATAAAGATTCCTTTTCAAAAAACTTTTATTGGGTAAATTTAGTGAGTCAATTAAAAGGAAAATATTAAGTAAATTAAGAATACGTATTCCCGGGTATGATTGAAAATTGGAAAAACGATATACATGTATGATCTGATTCTGGAAAACCCTCGCCAATCCACCCCATCACCTGCCAATAGACAGCCAAGGCTAACTCCAAGGTCACTTGCTTGCTGGTAGTAGAATTCATCCAGGGCTCTTTCTGTACGTGCAGCCAACTCTAAGGCACGAGCAACTGAGAAAACATGGTGTCTGGTTCCAGGTGAGCAAAATGAAGCCTCAGTGATGGAGCAGGGAGTCTAAAGGAAAAGGCCTTGGAGATTCTGAAATCTGATCAACAGCGAACCTGTGGTAGGCATCTGTCTGCAGGATTAATTCTACTTCAGGAAGCAAAGTTCAGGGAAGGAGCGCAGCTAAACCCTAGAGTTCACGGCCTTTTCCTCTGCAGAGAATCTATCTGTGGCTAAAATAGAAACATCTCAGGACCGGTCTCCCTGGCTCAGTCGTTGGACCTTAGGAAATAATATATGAACATGTGAACTAAAAGAGCCAGTATGGGGCATCACTGAGTATCAGCAGAGATTCTTACCAGAATGAATAGTTACCAGACTGCACTGGACCGATCTTCAATGGTGACCCCATACAGCAGGGGTAAGCAATAGCAGTAGTATACTGATTAACTCATTAATTCTTTTTTTGCTTGGTGTTTGGACTAGAGTCAACCTCCTTGGGTTAAAGCATGGTTTCTCACCTTTGCACTGTGGACGTTTGTAGGAGGCTACCATGTGCATTGTAAAATGTGTGGATGCATCTCTAGCCTCTACTCATTAGATGCCAATAGCAGTTTCTTCCCCGGCCCCTACCCAGTAATGACCAAAAAGGTTTGCAGACATTGCCAAATGTCCTCAGGAGGTGAGGGGGCAAAGTTGCCCCAGGTTGAGAACCACTGGTCTAAAGTAAACCCAAGAGGTCTTGAACAATTTAAAGAGAGTATAGAATTCTCAAGAGGGAAATATTCTACATCTTGGTTCTAGGAGATGCAGGAGAAATTTATTAGGAAAAATGGAGTTTGTACAACAGAACTTTCTAGATATAAATATAAAGGGGCCTGGTGTATAGTCAGTGCTCAATAACATTTTAATTTCCTTGCCAGGTTCTGGCTGTTTTTCATGTCTAATCTTCCATGAGCTTTTAAAGATCCCTGTGGATGTGTATATGCTAATTTCAAAATTGGAAAGAAAAAGTAGAGGGAAGAAAAAGGGCATGTGTGTTCAATTAAAGACTTCTCGTATAAAATGGTACAAAACCAAGGCAGCAAAAGGCATCATGGCTTCTTTTGCTTTTGTCAGCTCAATATTCCTTCCCTCCTCCTTCTAGGTATAGTGTCCGCCTTTTCTTTGGTGGAAGTGACAGCTTCAGACACCTTACCCAGTCTTGGCCACAGGGTGAGAGCAGAAGCTAACCAAGGCCAATCAGAGTGTCTTTCCTAAGACTTTGGTTCTTGAGTAGAGGTGCACAGGGACGGATGTTTGGATTTCAGCCATAGTATTGTTGCCCTTGAGAAAGACAGATCATGGCTGAGGTCACCAGAGATGCTCTGGGTCTAGGTAGAAGCCCTCCCCCACTCCTTTTTCTTGCCTAAGTTAATGGAACCCTGTCTCTCTATTACTTGAAATTAAAGAACCTCATAACAGAGTCTTTAAAACTCAGAGTGACACAGATTGGACCAGCTTCCTGTAATGGTAGCTTTTTGAAATCAAATTCTATTCAACCGATTAGAAATATGTTGAAATCAATGCCAAATACAATGCAGGTAAACTGAGTCAATTGCAAGGGAACTGGGGGTGGAGAGGGGGCAGGTAGTTTAAATGTAAAAGAGGAAAAATTAAATCAATATAGTCGGCACTGGACAATTGCAGTATGCATTCTACACAGAGAACCAACCATTAGCGTATTATTCTACTTGGGTTGGACATATCGGGGGGAGGGGTTCTTGTATTAGGGAGTGGATTATGTAAATAGATACAGAATTGTTGCATCGTAGAACTGACTTTGCTCAAAGCCAGCGAATCAAGCTCAGCAGAGATAGAGAAGGAGAGAGAAAACTGTCAGCCCCAGTTTCTTCGTGCCTCTCACAATTGAGCATCTTGCCCCAGTGAGTGTGACTTTATATTTTTCACACAGAGCCCCTAAATGACTTCATCCAATGATCAGTTGACAGAGCGAGGTGCCTTCTAGCGCTGGAGGGAATTCTAACAGGGTCGGACTTACTGAGAAGATGATCAAGAGTCACTGAAACGTTTTGGTTTGAAACCATTTGTAATTTTTGTTTTGTTTTTACATTTTACAGTCAGAATCCTTGTCAGTTATACTTACTTGTCCTGGTGGAATGGCCGCAGTTGGTGTGTGCCCATATCCTGTCATCATTCAACTCTGTAAGCTGAAGGCTTCTTGAAAGGAAGACCTGATTCTCTGCCCGGGGGCTCTTTTTCTGGGAGTGGGGAGTGGTGGGCTGTGAACCCCTCCAAAAGCAGCTTTCACCTAACAGCAGACACGGAGTTGGTGGATAAATAGAGCTCCCTCGCCTTCCAGAAGGTTTAACTGAAATGACTGTCCTGCTCTGACGTCCCAAGTTCTCAGTGGGACTGAGTCCCTCTTACCCACGCTGACAACTCCCCTTTATTAGGCTGCCTCTCCTTTCCTGTCTCACTTATAAATCTCTTGCTCTCAAAGTCTTATCTTGGGATCTACCTCTGCGGGAACTCAAACCAAGACTCCAGACGTTTTTAACATCTAGTATCCTCACCTCACTGCTATGCTCCAAAAAGGAAAGTTCAGTGGTGCTTGACGGTCAAAATCCAGCATTGTCTACTAAGCCATTTTCTCAACTAGAACTACAGATATATGTACAGCTTATGCACTTCCGAGGGCCTGCAAAATGTTTGAGACCCGAAACAAAGGCATTGGTCCAAAATATCAAAAGAAATCTGCAAAACCAAATGTAATATACATTTGATTAAATGTCTACCAAATGTAGTATGCGGTCAACTAGTCAATCCCAGCTCAAAGAGATTCATGTGCAGCTGAATGTGAATTAGAACTAACACAGGGTGTGGGTATTTTTAAATGCTTGTAAGAGGTAGGGCAGAGTGTGAAAAGCATGCTAATGGGCTATGAATGTTATAAAAACTGTCCTGGGGGTTGAGACTGGAATCTGTGTGTCCAAGACAACTCTTGGACTCTTCAAAACAGAGGAAAAAATGTCTTTCCTGCTCACCCTGCCCTCCCCACCCCCAGAGTTATAGATCACTATCTGCAGACAGAAATCTTTTCTGGGGAGAAGATGTCACCAGCGTTTAGAATCCAATATTTACCCTGGCTTTGTTCTGCCTTCGCGGGAATCCATGGTCTGCAGCAGTTCTGAGGGAGGCACGGTCTCCCCAGCCAGATTCTGACACCTCCGGGCCCCTCCCCCGTATTAGCTTTATATCCAAATGTGACTCAGAGGCGGCGAGATTCAAGGTGATCAATGACAGCTCCAATCAAAGCCACCCAGATAGGCAGTGCACTCACGGCTCCTGATAGAAAAGGTGTTTTATTTCTCATCCCTTTATTTTTGTCACTGAAAGAATGCTTCCCCTGTGTGGATTAATTAAAGTGTAAACATTAAATATTGATTGACGCACTATCAGCACGGAGCAGTGGCCTCCCGTCTGATTGACTCCTGCGGTGATTTAGTGTCATATTTGGGGAGTCATTTCGCTTGATAACCAAGAGGGATGGCCTGCCTCCCCCCTGCCACGTCGACTCCACTCCCCTCTTTTTTTCCCGGTACCTCCTCTTATTCTTCTAGGTGACATCTGAGTTCCAATAACTAAAACATCTTCATCTTACTGTCGAGAGAAGAGTGTGTGGCCTGACATTTGTTTTGTGCATGTGTAGGTCCGTGTGTGTCTCCCAGGCGATTATCAAATCAATTAACAACTTAACACAGAAAATAACAAATCTACTTGCTTCTGTGGGATATTTCTGATTAACAGAGCTTGCCCCTCCAGAGCTCTGTGAAATATGATTACGGGCAAGTTCTGAGGAGAGATGGGGAAGAGTATAAAATGAAACAAAGAGAGAAAAAGAAAACCTGTAGGTCTACTCTTGTCATTTTTCTGAGGCGTGTTTTCACAATGGAACTAGAAAGTGGGGAGGAACTAAAGCCACCATTCAGATTTATAATTGGTTATAACGCTCTATAGATATGAATAGACATACCACATGTCATCAGATTGACCCACACAAAATTGTGGTTTATAGAGGTCAAAAATGATCAAATATTGACAATTTCATATGGCTCCTCCTTGCATATTTTTAAAATTTATGATGATGATGATGATGGTGACCGCGTCGCACAGCTTGTGGGATCTTAGTTCCCCGACCAGGGATTGAACCCGGGCTCACAGCAGTGAAAGCACAGAGTCCTAACCACTGGACCACCAGGGAATTCCCAAACTTACATATTTAAACTCCATTCTGAAGTAGGGTATGAGGGTTATTGTTTATCCTGTTTTCAAATGAGAAAATTTGCCCAAAAGTGGCAAGTCACAGACAGCCACAATTTAGTTTGAGTTTTGGCATAAACGAGGCATTCATTGAAATGCTTTACATAATTTCCTCATGGAAAACCTATCACAGTCTTTGAGGTAGTGCTATCGTCTGAATGTTTGTGCCTCCCCAAAGTTCTTTAAGATTGGAAATCTTAACCCCTAAGGTGATGGTATCAGGAAGTGAGGCTTTGGGGAGGTGATTAGGTCATTAGGGTGTAGCCCCCATGAATGGGATTAGTGCCTTATAGAAGGAGACTCCAGAGAAATCCCTTCTTGCTGGCCCCCTCCCACCATGTAAGGATAGAATGAGACATCTGCAACCCAGAAGAGGGCTCTCATCCAACCAGGCTGGCACCCCATTCTGGGACTTCCAGCCTCCAGAGCTATGAGAAAATAAATGTCTATTGTTTATAATTCACCTCATTATTTGTGATATTTTGTTATAGCAGCCTGAAGGGACTAAGACAGGTAGGCACTATCGTTTGACCCATTTTACTGATGAAGAACACAAACGAACAGCAAAACAAGGCTTCAAGAGGTTAAATATCAGTGGAGACCTTGTTGGACACATAAGTTTAAAGATGTCAACATCCCTGCAGTATGTTTAGTTCAAGGCATTTGTGGATCAAGGGAGACTCCAGGGGTCCTGACTCCAGTTAGCAGCATGTATGGTCCAGTGGCCGCGTGGATGCATTGGAGACTTTCTCTTGGAAAGCTTCCTGTTTCCTGACTCCTTCCTCTTGGCAGGAGAGAAGGTGCAGGCACTGTCCAGAGTGCAGAGGAAATATCAATGAAGGGTGTTGGACTCCATTCTTTAAGTTGCTTTAAGAACGAGCCCAGAGTCAGGTCCTGCTTTAAAGAAGTGAGCATTTGATGCCTTCTTTGCTCCAGAAGAAAAATCCAAAGAGAATTTCCCAGTGGCCTCCAGCCACCAACATCCTGTCTAGATGATGTCCTCAGGGAGGTGAGAGTCTGGTCTATGAGTTATCAGACTAATTATCAAAAGGAACTAGAAAAGGAAGCCAACACACTGCTTCCCCCTCTACCTCCCTGGAAATTCCAGCTGGTGGCTCAGGGTCTTCCCTCTGCACAGGACCCTGCATTTTTTTTTTTTTTTTTTTTGGTACGTGGGCCTCTCACTGTTGTGGCCTCTCCCGCTGCGGAGCACAGGCTCTGGACGCACAGGCTCACGGGCCCAGCCGCTCCGCAGCATGTGGGATCCTCCCGGACCGGGACACGAACCCGTGTCCCCTGCATCGGCAGGCGGACTCTCAACCACTGTGCCACCAGGGAAGCCCCGGGAGCCTGCATTTTATACTCATGTCTCCGGGGCCTCCCTGATGCTGCTACCGTATTATACAAATTGCATCACCCAGTAACATGCTTCTCCACATGGTTAAGAGTCTCAATGAGCCCTCTGCTCTCTCCAGGACCTGTCAGATCTCCCACAACTCCTTCCATCTTCTTTGATGGGCACATTTCAAGGATGATCTAGATAAAATAAAGCATGATTGGCCATTATGGAATGGCTATCTTCTTTAGAAAGCTTCATACTCTGCATAAGAGCAATACATAACTATGAATTTTTGATTAGCGAAAAATGTATCCATTGATGACCACTTTCAGAAATTCTCCTGGTACCAACACATCCCACTATCATAAGACTTTTTTTATGAAAACATTAAACTGAAAATGTTTTTCTTCCTTTGCATGTGTGTGAGTGTCTACTGTGTCTTTGTTGTTATTGGTGGTGTTGTTTCTTCTCCAGCTTCTTGAGTTGAATGTTCAGTTCATATATTTTTAATCTTATGCTTTGATAAATCCATTTAAGGCTATAAATTGTTCTCTGAGTACTATTTTAGCTACATCCCAAGGCCACATCTGGTACATGGTACCATTAATTTCTGAATAGTTTATTATTTCAGTTTTGACTTTGTAATCCAAGAGTTTATTTGGAAAGGTGTTTTTAAATTTCTAAGAGAAAAAAATTTGCAGCATATTTTCTAGAAACATTATCTCAGTAAATTCTAGGACTAACTACATTTCCTTAATTGTCCTTTTCAAGTCAATTTCATAGCTCTTAAAATTCTAAGATCCAGTAAGATTCCATTGGCATTCTTCCAACCCTGTCAGGTAGAGCTGGTGTCATTGACATAGAAGATGAATGAAAACCACAGGGGTTAGGTGGCTCTTCCAAAGCCACAAAGCTGAGAAAGGACACACTTTAAGGCCTCTTGACTCCTAGTGGACTGCTCGTTCCTGCCACATTCAGTCCTTGTTCTTGAAAAAGTTTACTTTCTCAACAATATTTATTGAATGTTTAGCATATGTTAGGTAATATCCTAGGCACTGGGAGTGTAGCACTGAATAATATAGGCTGAAATCTCGGCCCTCCTGGGCCTTTGTATGGGGTGCTTACTTTCAGGATGGGGCCAAATGTGTGAAAACAGGACCTGGAAATAGCAGAGGACCATGAAGTGCAGAGAAACAGGAAATCAGCAAGTCCTTGTCATAAGAGCCAACAATGCCCTGTCTCCTGGAATCTCAATAACTCTTTAGAGTTACCTTGACCTACCCCCTGGAGTAGGTCAGTGATAGAGCTCCTTGCACAACTTCTTTCCAGAGTCACCCTTAAATACTCTCCCAAGATATGGTCTTCTTCCGGCCACCAGGCATCTGCTGGACCCCTACCACACTAAGCACTTGTACCCAGGATCTCTTTTCATGCAAACCTGACATTTCTGCCCATTTTATAAAATTCACCCAAAGTCAGCAACCAATCCAAAGTCTGTATCTGACTCTAAGAGCAGTGCTCGTTCCAGGACCCCAAGGGTTTGGTTTCTCTGTTTTCTCCTCAGGATGAGCCAGGGAAGAATTTATGGGTTGTTGGTTGGTCTATTGTCCTGTTATCTAGATGTACAAATCTTGTTCTCTCAGCCTTGTTGACATCATCACCTTCATCGTCTCCTCCTCAACGGGATAATCACCTTCATTGCTATCATCTCATGAGCAGCCAGGGACTGTGCTAAGCACTTTAGATCCATTGCACCCTTTAATCAGAATAGTTGCTAAAAGCAGGGACTGTGGAATGGAGCTCCTGGGTCCCATGCTGGCACTGTTTTTTACCAGCTGGGTAAGGGTGGCGCTGGGCTTAGTTTCTTCCCTGGTATTGCACAGGAAGTAAATGGCAGTCTGGTCTGTTAGGCCACAAAACTCATGTTATCTTGCCTCCCAGAGGCTGGTTATAGCCTTCAAGCAGAGCCCTTGAGAAAAGAATTCTAACATCCTCAAGGGAACACAGGGTTCTGTTACTCTGCAGACCCATGGATGACATTGAAGGCACTTGAAAAGTGCACAGTTGTATTGGGAGCACATCTGGCATCTACAGGTGAAGAGGAAGAAATTAGACATATGGACCCTTTGGGATTGCAGGTGGACCTTGGGGGAGGTGGGCAGAGGCCAAGTTTTCTGGACATGCAGAACATTCTTGACTGAAAGTCAGATGACTTAGGGAGGGTTCCCTCAAAGCCTAGCCTGAGATGGGGATCTGATTGCATGGGCTCTGTTGAGAGAGTGCTTGGAGGAGGGGAAAGAAGCAGGAGAGAGAAAGGAAAGGAGCTGAGCAAGGTTGTGGTCTGGAGCTGGGTCTAAGCATAGCCTGTGGAGGTGAGGACTCTAAATGGTTAACTCTCTCTTGGGGCTATCTGCCCCTGAGAGGGCCTGCTGTCCACTGACCATGAGCTGCTCAGGGAAGGTTGGGTGTAACTCTCCAGGGAAGGTGGCAGCTCTGAGCCATTGGCAGCCAAAACTCTCAGTAGCTGGGGAGGGGCTGCCCTGACCCAGAAATGGGGATCTGGACCAGAACCCCACATCACCCCCCATGCAGAGCTGAGGTGTGCGTTACTGAAGTACTCTCTGTGGCAGTACTTTATCACTAATGTTAGAATTGCTGGCTTACAGTGATAATAAAAGGAGACCACTTTTAATTGGTGTTCGTTTTTAAATTCTCTGTAGTCAATGCACCCCCTGGTTGCACCCACCCCACCCTTGGTGTACCCCTGCACACCCGGGCTTCCTGAGCAGAGAGGAAGCCAGGGGGTCCTTTGCAGAAATGGCCGGGAGGTGGCCCATGGTGCTCCATGATGTTCAGGGCTCTGTTTTTTCCACCACTCGCAAATCTGCTCCCCCGGATACCCACAAGGGTGGTTTGAGGTCTTGTCCTCAAAGAAGGTGTCCACCATCCTCACCTCCAACCTCTCCTTCAATAAGAGAACAGAATTTCTATCCACAGGAAGAATAATTCAAATCACACCCAATCTGACCATGCCTCACTCTTACTTATGGAAGTCATGAAATCCAAAACTCTAATTCGAAAACATACAGGTACCCCTATGTTCATAGCAACACTATTCACAATAGCCAAGACACGGAAACAACCTAAATGCCCAACAATATTTATTGAATGTTGAACATTGACAGATGAATGAATAAAAAAGATATGGTATATATATAGAATGGAATATTACAGCTGTTAAAAAGAATGAAATAATGCCACTTGCAGCATCATGGATGGACCTAGAGATTATCATACTAAGCAAAGTAAGCCAGAAAGAGAAAGACAAATACCGTATGATATCACTTATATGTGGAATCTAAAATACGACACAAATGAACTGAACTACCAAAGAGAAACAGACTCACAGACATAGAGAACAGACTTGTGGTTGCCTAGAGGGGCTGGGAGGAGGGAAGGATTGAGAGTTTGGGCTTAGTAGATGCAAACTATTATATACAGAATGGATAAACAACAAGGTCCTACTGGATAGCGCAGGGAAGTAAATTCAATATCCTGTGATAAACCATAATGGAAAAGAATATATATATACATATATATGTTTAACTGAGTCACTTTGCTGTACAGCAGAAATTAATACAACATTGTAAATCAACTGTACTTCAAAAAAAAAAAAAGTCATGAAATCAAATAGCCCCATTTCTGACCTCTAAGAAATGGGGCTTGAGAGGGTGACATTCTGATGTCAGCATTCAGTGAGTTCAAAAACAGTGTCCACATGGCTCAAGGACGATCTGGATCAGAAGACACACACACCTGAAAGGTATATTCTTACAAACATCAACCTCGGACGGACGATCCCTTCCTCTCAGGACGGAAAATTCTGACATCTCCGTGGTGGTGTCGCTTCCTCTGTGGACGCATCTCAGACTAACTCAGTGCCAAGTCAAACTGCGGCTGCCTTGATTAAAAAGAGGGTTCCTAGGAAGGGAGAGGGATGAGGGCTGCCTTCCACACTGTGCCAATGAGCCCCACTTCAACACAGACATTCATTCAGAGACAATGGGATACCGGAAAGTCGTTCCTGTGTGGCAGAGGGAGCTCAGAGTCTTGACAGAGCAGGAATCAGATAAAGGAACGCAGAAACAATATGTTTGAAAGGCCAGTGGAGCTTTATGGAAACATACTTTATGAAATGGCACGAGACTCCCCTTTTATACAAAAGCTGTATCTGTAGCAAACTACTGGTCTCTTATACACTGTCCAGAAGAAATTATAATCTGAAAGGAAAAGCATCTAATATTTTAGTTTTCCTGCCCCACCCAACATTGACACAAAAGACATCCTCATCACACAAGCTCCATAATTCTACTTGAACTTGGACCCTCTTATCATGCAAGCTTACCTAGTGTTCCAAAAATGAGGGTCTGGAAGAGAAAACTGCATCATTTCTTACAAAAATGGCTTACAAAAATGATTTTTTTTTAATCAACCAGTACAAGTCATCTCTTAATGTTGGTGTGTTATTTCCTGAAATTGTATATAATGGGTTTAGAAAAGTTTGGGGGAAAAAAAGAGTTTTGAAGTTTACTAAATGCCCACCATCTCCATAACCACTCAAATCAGGCTATTTTTTGTAACTCCTTTAAATTAAATATCTTTGATAATAAATCCAAATTAGAGGACAATAAATTATAACTTCTCCTCTGACCAGTGACTAATTACATATATTATAATGAACTTCAGTTTCCAACAGAAGGTATTTATCTCAATAATCAGCCCATATACATTAGCATATCTTAAAGGGATTTGTAAAACAGCCTTTACCATTTGAAGAGCCAGCTAAGCTTCCTCCCCTGGTCTATGAAAGGGTGCAGAATCAGAGGAGATAGAATTACTTTAAAAAGAAGTTTGGACTAAATATAAGTTGAGAAACTCAGATTATAGGCATAAAACCCTGACTTAAAAATATTTATCCTAAAAACACCCTCTGACCGTCACTAAAGAGCCTTCAGGTTCTAAAAATCTACAATTTCCACAAATCTGTTCAAAAGATCTTTAACCCAGCTAGGCTCTTGTGAGTGCAGCCTTCAACATTTTGGGTTAAGGCTTGAACTTTACTGAAAAAAGCCTGTCCGATTTTTCAGGAAGCCTCTGATCATTATAAAAATCAACAAGAAGAACCCACTTTGGTGGTGGCAGGATGGATACCACTGATTTCAGTCCTATGTCAGCTCTTCCATTCATTTTAGAAACTTAATTACTTCCCTGGCCTATAGTCGACTGAGATCTTGGGATTATAAATAAGGCCAGGAGAGCCTGCACTGGTTTTCTGAAGCCCAGTGGTCTGACGGCTTTTTTGTAAGTTTCAAAGTTTTGCATTCTGGAGTTGCTATGGAGTTCAGGGGTGCAGTCTAAATGCTCAGAAAAAGGTCCCCGTGGCGCTCCCCCTCCCTGCCTGCAGCTTGCGTTCCTTAGAGACGATGCAAACCTCCTCTTAGGGCTTTTTCTCTGATGCTCGGGAGTCTCTGGGGTGAGCAGTTAAGCCTTTTGATACAGCTGGTAATCCCAGCTCTGGCCATTATCACTGCATTTTCCAACTATCCCTGGGTAATTGTCCAAGGGACTTAGACAAGTCGGACCAGCCAAAGGCACCATGAAGGTCAAACCACAATAGAGCATGCCCTGATTTTATCCAGGAGATTGATGCTCAAATCACCTTGATTTCGATTTGGCACCGGGGTTATAAAACGCACTTGCAATCACCGATAACACGTAAGCTCGGGCCCAAGAGTGGAACACTGTATTTTATACCCTCTGTGGAGTTTTCCCTAATGCAACCATAAATCAGCCCACAAAGCAGGGCGTTTGGTCCATGCTTATAGACACAACAGCCAGAAACCCTGTGCGCATGGGGAGGGAGACATCTTGGGAACTTGGGAAGGGCTTAGACCCTTTAGCTTATGTCAGGGCCACCCAGGTGTGAACTTCAAGGGGGGACAGAGCACAGTGGGGGCTTTAGGGGAAGCCACACAGGATCACCCAGTGAGAAGTATATGCACGTGTCCCCAGGTGCACAAACAGATTTCTGAGCGCTTGAGCAGAGATTCAAAATCTTGACGTGGGAGAAAGAAATACGAAATAGAAAGCAAAGTCTTGCTAACATAAACGTGTGTAACAAAGAGGGAGACAAAATAAGCAAACCAATCAGAAAACCACTGTTCGCAACACTTTTGGCAGTAGCTACAGTATCCTTCCTACAGTGTCTTTCCCGCCTGCCCCCATGAAAGGCTGACATCAAATTCATATTTTTTTAAAAGAAAGCAAGACCTTTAAATACTTAAGAACTCACAGCAGCAGTCAGCATAGTTTATATAACCATTTCATGAAGTGCCCGGAGTGGGAGGTTTTACTAGTCTTGGGATGTTGAATTCAGTATCAGAAAAAGAAAGAAGGAGCTGGAACCTCCAGGCCCATCATCCCCTTGGCATGGTGGCCTCTGGCTGAAGTTCAGCCCCCAATTCTGCTTATGGAAACTGCTCTGCTCCCCCAGTCTTCCATCCCTCCCTAATCTCCCCCCACCATCAAACCACTTGTGGGAGTCCAAGCCAGCAGGCGGCTGGCCCTGCTTGGTAGGGGGGCAGCAGGAATGGGGTGGGAAGCAGGGGGAGGTAGGGCATGGTGGGGCAGAGTCCAACATGCTTGGTTGGGAGCTACAGAGGAAGAAAAGACAAACTCTAGGTCAGAAAACAGAGAGAGAGAGTAATTACTTACATTATTTTTTCCCAACGTTTTTATTCTTCCAGCGCTTCCAAACTTCTGCACACACCTAAAGCAAGTAAGAAAACAACTAATGAAAATGATTCCTCTGCTTGGGGTGACACAGATCACCCGTTCTCCCCCAAATAAAACAGAAATCAACAGGCTGAATTTGTGGAAAATTTTACTCTACCTCATGCAACTGGAGTTTCCTTCTGCTTAAAGAAAACCTGCTTCAAATCCTTCACATGTTTTAAGCCTTTTGTAAAGTCTCACATTCGTAGTTCTGAATGTCTTTTAAGAGTGAGCACGATTTAGGCTTGAAGTTGAAGAAACTGGAGAAACCCATCCCTGGCTGTAAGTAAACTTACTTTTAAGTAACCCAATAGGGTAGTGTTTCCCGAGCAAAAAGACTGTTTCTTTCATTTTTTTTCTTCTGGCGAATGTAGTATTTTTTTTTAATGGAAGTATAGTTGATTTACGATATCATGTTAGTTTCAGGTGTACAGCGGAGTGATTCACTTATAAATATATATTCCTTTTCAGATTCTTTTCCCTTGTAAGTTATTACAAAATATTGAGTATAGTTCTCTGTGCCATGCAGTAGGTCCTTGTTGGTTATCTATTTTATATGTAGTAGTTTGTATACGTTAATCCAACCTCCTAATTATACTAAGATAATCATACTAAGTGAAGTAAGCCAGACAGAGAAAGACAAATATCATATGATATCACTTATATGTGGAATCCTAAAAAAACGATACAAATGAACTTATTTCCAAAACAGAAAGAGATGCACAGACATAGAAAACAAAGGGGAAAGGGGTTTGGGGGGAGGGATAAATTAGGAAGCATGTTTCCTAACAGACTATCATTCTATGTTTTCCTTTTTCCTTTCATTAAAGTAGAAAACACACACACACACCACGTTTTTAAAAAAGAATTTTTAAACCATGCTTTCTCTGTGATATCTTATCAAGTAAGAGAGTAAGTTACCAAATGAAAAATTGCACTGCGTTTTAAAAGGGAAAAATCCTACCAATTCTCAAAGCTCAGAGTTTTGAAGGTAATTTATGTTTCTGGTATCTGGCTTCATTGTATACATATTAAACTCTCCAACAGTTGTATACAGTTTAACACAAAACAAAATGAAAAGATAAGAATAAAAGGAAACTCCCTGCTGCACTTTGCCCCGGGTCACTGTGTCAATTTGAAATAACAGAATGGAAAGAAACAAAGTAGAAATCACATTCTCCTTCCCAAAAGGCGGAGGCTGTGCTGGGTGATTAGAGAGAGAAACCCAGACCCCTGGCTGTGCAGGTGCCCATCACCTCCCTGCACAAGGTGAAAGGCTTGTGCGCATGTGCAGAACGGGCCACCCCAAACCCAGGAACAATCTTCTCACCGAGGGTCCCTTGGCCAAGTGGACACACATGGGGCTCTTCCTTCTGCTTCCAGGCCAGAGAGACCTTTCTGGATGGTGCCCCCCAGATTGAAAAGAGAATTCGGAGGAGCCCTATGCTGCTTCCTCCTGGGAGTCTGGACAGCTACACGATTCCCCAGCCGAGGGCCAGGAGGCCGACCTGCTTATAAAAGGTGTCACCTAGACCTGGAGGGGCTGTGTGCATCCTCGAGGCGGTGGGAGGTAGGAAGGTGGGAGGTGGGAAGGAGGCAGGGGCTTGTGTGGGACCATCCTGGAGACCCAATGCAGGCTGGGTTTTAACTCTGTGTCCTTCATTTTCTCATCAACTTCTCTGGGTGGTTGGGGGACCTGATCTAAACTCACCTGTCACTGCTATGGTGAGCTGTGAGGCCTTGTGTGTTAACCTCTCCGGGCCTCAGTTTCCTCTCCGGGAAAGGCGGTGATGTCCCTGGGCTTCAGGGCCGGCCTGGGCATCCACTAAGCTCGGCCCCCTGCAAGTTCTGTGACAGGGAGGCGAGACCTCTGGCCAGCATCTCTACACACAAATGAGGGAAAAAATAGTTCCTATTGGTGCCATTGAGACGAGGCGGCTGACTGAGATAATGCTTGTAAAATACTTAGGCTGGTGCCAGGCCCACAATAAAGCCCAAAGTAAAACAAGTGTGTTTGCTTAAAAAAAAAATTATCCTTAAAACAGGAGGTGGGGAGGAACTCAGCCAATCTGAGTGTCACAGAAGCATGCCTCCCATGAGACACTCTAATACATTCAGAAGGCACACCAAGCCCGAATGAGCTCGATTCATGCCAGCTGTGCGCTCGTAAAGGTTACCAGGTTACCACATCAAAAGGGGCCAGGAAGGGCCTCCCTGGTGGCGCAGTGGTTGAGAGTCCGCCTGCCGATGCGGGGGACGCGGGTTCGTGCCCCGGTCCGGGAAGATCCCACGTGCTGCGGAGCGGCTGGGCCCGTGAGCCATGGCCGCTGAGCCTGCACGTCCAGAGCCTGTGCTCCGCAACGGGAGAGGCCACAACAGTGAGAGGCCCGCGTACCGCAAAAAAAAAAAAAAAAAAAAAAAAAAAAAAAGGTGAGGGGGGCAGGAAAATACACGCAGAATTTTTAGTCATCCTTTCTGGGGGGGTTGAGACCTCAAAGTGTTGGGGATCAGAAAAGGCAACTTTTCAAGAGGGCTTTACAAGATATCAGGTAAGTGGCAACATGGCAGAGCTCACCAACAGCCAGGGGGTACGTGAGGCTCGCCATGAACTCCTGGTGACAGACTACATCACGTGTTGGTTCCAAAAGTGCTGGATCACAAAGCGTGTCGGGTGGTGAGCCAGGGAGGTAGCGGTGAACTCGGGGATGATGAAGACCCCGGTGATGTGGAACTAGTGTTTCTAACACAATATATTGCTGTCCATATTGGCTTCATAGCTCAGGCTAACCAAATGAACGGATTGGATCTTGTAAGCGGACAGTGGGACGCTGGAAAATTTTATCTTTGCATCAGAGAGTTAATCCAGTATTCTTTACAGACATTATATTTAGGCTCTTATATTCTTAGTAGTGATGCAAAGGTCTGATGGGGATGAGAACTTGGGGGATTTAAAGAGCTGAGGGGGGGGCCCGTGCATGTCATGTACCTCTGGTTCTGCCTTCTAGCGTTTGCTTCCTCGGGCGCATGCTTTTTCTGCATCTCTCAGGATGTGCGTGCGTGCATGCGTGCGTGTGTGTGTGTGTATGTGTGTGTGTGTGTGTGTGTGTCTTGCTCTCCCGCTCTCCTCTCTGGCATCCTCCCGCCCCCTCCCCTGTCTCTCTCTGTCCACAGGACTCCGCACCCCCACAGACAACGTTCCTGATAATTATAGTTTATTGATTCTCCTGGTGTCTGCTGCCCCTGGCACTGTGTTCTTCATCTTAGTTGGGGCACCATCTCGTCATCCATCACAGCCTGCATTTCTTGGGAGGCAAAGTGCTGCGGGTTCCAATCCAGAGAGAGAGCTGCTGCCTAGACCAAGGCCAGGGAGCCTCTCAGAGGTGGGCTGCGCCCCTCCCCCAGCTCCCTACCCCTCCCCTCGGCTAAGGCCCTGGGGGCTTAGTCAGGAGGGCAGCTGAAATCATCAGGAGAGCAGTAAACGTGTATTGACACTTACCACAGGCCAGGCACGCTGTAAGTGCTGTTCACAGGCCGTCTCCACATCCTTCTTCTCTTCACTACAAAGGAAGCTCAGAGAGGTGCAGGGCTCACCTGAAGTCACACAGCTGCTAAGCGTCACAGCTGGGATCTGCGCCCTGAGCCTGCACACACAGATCCCCAGCTAGCTCCTAAAAGGCGTAGGACCAATGAGGGGGGTGAAGCAGATGGTGTGAGCTGAAGGGAAAATGCCGCAAGATGCTGGTCAAAAAAAAAAAAAAAAAGTCCCCTGAGACTCGCATGACTGACAGATTCCCCACCCATTGCCACCCAGAAGGAGAGGGTCCCCAGCCAGCTCGAGCCGGTGCCCCAGCTGCTGTCGGAGACGACCTGGCTCCCAGGCTGTTTACTTCTCAGCCATAAACAGGAAGGCCATAAAAGGGGCCCCTTTGGGTCAACCACTCAGGGGTTTCTCTCTCCTCCTCTTCCTTTTCCTCCTCCCCCAGAACGTGTCCCCAGGCAGAGGGAGTGTTTCCTTTAGAAGGCTGCTGCCTCCCAAGTGCTTTGTCCCTTTGCTTCGCCTGTCTCCCCTGGGCTGGAAATTCCCACTGTGAAAGTCTGTGCTTGGTGAATAGGAGTAGTCCTGGAACCCACCCCCGAGAGCCCCAGGACAGAGGTGACAGTGACAGATATGCGAGGACCACCCCCACCCCCAGTCTCCACTGCACCACCTATTTGTTGAAACTAATGGATAAGTAGAAATGACACATTTCCTGAAGAGAGAAAACTGCCCTTCTGAAAGAAAACTGGGGAGAAAGCCTAGGATATTGAGAGGTGAGGAGAAAAGCCATGAAGGAAAAACTAGCCAGCATGTTTCAAAGAACATTCTCTGTCCCATTCTTTCCCAAGAGATTCTGGGAAAAGAAGAAGGGATTCCACAGCCAAGCAGGTTGCCATGTTGCCCTCTCGGCAGTGCACGGCGCTCGTGGTTTATTAAAGTTCTAAGAAATCGCGCAAAGGGCCTCGTTTCATTGTGTGACTCGGTTTTCCAAACACCTTGGCCTCCAAGCTTCTATTTCCACTGATGGTCCGTTTATTCTTACAGCATGTCACGTCCCCCTCTGTGCTTTGGGAACCTGCTGGTTAATGTGTGAGGTCAGATGTTCTGGAAGCATACTAGTCTCATCTGACCTTGACTTTTCTTGTCAGAGCCTTAGTGTTAAGAGTCACGTGGACATGACCTTCCTTCTTAACTGCTCATTGTTTCATTCCACAAGAACGTGCTGAGTCTCACAGACAAACAGCGGAAAAAGAGACAAGGCAGATGGAAATACCTTGGGCTCATCAGGGATTTATGAAGGACCTTTGAGTCCAAGCAGATCCCCTGTTTCCAGGAAGCCCCTTCTCTCTTTGACTCAATGACCCTCGGCCATATCCTGCTCAATCCCACAGGCTCACGGTAACAGTCAAGCTCCCAGGTATGCATCACACAGACGGATGAGTGTTTCCTCGAGGGGTATTTGTGTGTGAGGCTGGCAGTCCCATAGGAAAATTTGAATAACCCTAACAAAACATTTTCTGCGTTTTTGAGTCCTTGAAAGTGTATGGGACTCTCTTTCCTTCCAGGAAAAAACCCAAGCCCAGTCATCTCACTGCCTGAGACCTCTCCTCTCTGGACACGGGCATCTGCCTGCAACCCCTCCTGCCCAGTCCTACCAGCCCTCAAAGGCTTTCTCAGACCATCCTATCTGTCCCCGCCCCCTTTCTCTGTCCTTCTCTGTCTAACTCTGTCACTTCACACATACCTGTTCCTGGCTTGAATTTTCAGCTGCTTTCTGGTTTTTTGTTTGTTTGTTTTTGAGTGAGAAGTTGGAGGGTGTAAGGTCTCAAACCGGTGAACCAAATCAGGCTCACTGATGTGCTGGTCTTGCCGTGCTCAGAAAAAGAAAATGACTCCAATCAACCGGCTAAGTATAATAATCAGGATTTCACATTAAAACTCTGGATTTACAGCCTCTCTTTTAAAAAAATCAGAAGATCTGGCAACAATTGGTTCACATTCCTCTTTTACAACCGTCAGCTGGAGCTGGGTAGCAGCCTGTGGATGGGACAAATATCTTCAGTTTACGAAAGGTCCCACCCTTGCCTGGTGTCACTGGGAAACGGAGCCATTGACCCCGGTCCACCGCCCGGCTAGCTGTATGACCTTGCGCAAGTGACAAAACCTTCCTGTGCCACGATTTGTCATCTGGAAAATGGGAACAACAATAGACCCCTACCTATATCAGTGAGGTTAAGCTAGGAATGCTGTGGTTAAAAAAAAAATCTCCAAAATCTTCGGGAATTAATTTAACAAATTCTTATTTCTCACTCATGCTCTGTGTTTACTGTGGATTGACACAGGGCAGGGGGAGGGGAGGGGATGCTCTAATCACTGTAAGGATGTAATGACTCAGAGTCCCAGGGCAAAGGAGGGTCCATCTTGGCACACACCCCCATCTTCCATTCAGGGACCGTGAACATCAGGGCTGGGGAGGAAAGTGGAGAATCACACACTGACTCTCAAAACTTCCTCTTGGAAGTGACACACATGAAGTTTATTCACGGCCCATGGACTGATGCAAGTCGCGTGGCCTGGCTAACTTCACGGGGGTAGGAACATACAGCCCTAACCTTTGCCGAGGAGGAAGAGGGAACTCGAGGCCGACTTACCGTGGTGCTTCTGAGCCCTTCTCTCGTGTGCCTTCCAGGACCCTGTACCTAATTTTATATTGGTAACTTTGTATTCCTGTTCTTGAAGAAGGCCCCCAAATCATATGAGCTTCAGGCCCTGCAAAACCTGGACCCACCTCTGGCCAGAAACTTCCCCAAGACCTCATGCGCTTGTGGTTGGGATGAAGTGAGTGAACTCAGGGCACTTTCAAGACAGTGTCCAGCAGTGGGTCTGCACTCAGTCAGGGTTGGACTCTATTATTATTAGGACAAAAGTAAACACGCAGTTCTGACTCATGCTGGACACAAAACACACACACACACACACACACACACACACACACACACACACACACACAAAATACATTTGCTTGGTAAGGAACTCTGATTCATCAGGAATGATCATTAACCGACGTGGGGAATTGCCGTCATATGATGGCCAAGTATTGTGTGTGAGTGTGTGTGTGTGTGTGTGTGTGTGTGTGTGTGTGTGTGTGTGGTTTGTGTGTTGGGGGGATCCTTGAATGGAAAGTCAGCCCACCTGTGGTCTTGAAGGAATCTTGTCCCTTTCCCGGACCTCAGGCTCCCCTTGTATCCATGGAGGTGGTGCTGGATGACTTGTCTGCTGCATGATGCTAAGGTAGGGGCTGCAGAAGGGGTGGTGACAGCACAGGGAGGAATGCTACTTGTGGCAGAGAAAGCAGATTACTTATGGCAGCGGTCCCACCTCTGCAAACCACCCATCTGGGAGGTCAGCCCATAGACATTGTTCCTCTCAGTATTATAAGCCTGTGTGTCTTGCTCTCAGTCTTCCAAATAAAGCACCCCTGCCATCCACTTCCAGCAGCCTCCAGGCACCCTGCTCCCACACACTGTCACTGGCTCACAGCTATGAGTCCATTTTCTAACAAGCTTTTCTGGTCAGAGACAAGGGATGAAAGCAAGGACCTTTCTGACGAAGCAGTCAAACCCTTTGCCGGATGTGTCCTCTGAATTATTTTTTTCCTCCTCCTTTGCAAGTTCCCACCTGCAATGTCTCCCAATGCTCACGTTTTTTCCTATTTGAAAGCAGGAGGAAGTAAAGGAACTCCCCACCCCACCCCAAGTCCCAAATAACAGCCCCCTTCAAGTCGCCTTGCGTGCATTTACTGGCTGAGTGTCTCGGGCCAATTCCCTCCATCTCCCTGAGTCTACTTCCTTGCCTGTAAAAATGGAGACACCTGCCCTGCCCTGTCTGAGCATCGCTGGCAGGACCTGATTAGACAGAACCTTATAAATGTAACGGGGTAGGGAAGAGTGAACACAGTTCATTCTGCTTTGATTTCTCTGAATCAGCATGTATTCGTTTTTTATTGCTGAACAACGAATGAATTACCACAAACTTAGCGGCTGAAAACAAGACCCGTTTATTGTCTCACAGTTCCTTGGGGCAGGCTCACCTCGATCTTGGCTCTCCATGCCAAAATCAAGGCCAAAATCTAGCCGTCGGCCAAGCTGGACTCTTGTCCGGGGAGAGGGGGTTCTGGAAGAATCTGCTTCCAGGGTCCCTCATCTTGTTGGCTCAGTCCCCGTCCTCGTGGCTGCAGGTCTGATGCCCCAACATCTCTGCTGGCTGTCAGCTGGGCATCACGCCCAGCTTCTCCAGGCCTTTCGCATCCCTTCCCACGTGGTTCTCTTTACCTTCAAAGCCAGGGGGCGATGGGACTTCAAACCATCTCGCTCTTTCAATCCAGAGCTCAACTGATTAGGTCAGGCTCACGCAGATCATCTCCCTGTCGTAAGGTCAATGTATTTAGGACCTTATTTCCATCTGCAAAAGCCCTTCACAGCAGTAACTGCATTAGGGGTTGATTGGATAACCAGAAGAAGAGGATCTTGGGAAGAGGGGAGCATTTTTAGAATTCTTCCCACCACACAGTGATTCTGCAACTGGATTTCACAAGAGTAAGATGATACTAACCATTCTGTGAAGGAACGACTGCATAGCCAACTAATTTGGGGAAACACTGGGTTGAGCAGAGTGAAACCAGTTTTGTTGGCTGGGTTTTCACTTCAGGACATAGTACGTTTTCCTGCTATGATACCTGATATTCCTCATAACCCAGTTTGGGATACAATTATCTGATTTTAGTAATTAATTTTAGCTTTCTGGATAGCCAAGGACCAGGGTGATATATAGGGAAATCCTTATATCTTTATTCATCAATTTTTAGAGACTTGTGACCTCACAATTCTCAGTTGACTCATTGCCTCTCGGTGTCCTTCAAGGCATCATCTAGAATGACTGGTTACCAGAAGGGGTTAATTACCTGTGGTCCTCTAAGGGGTCTCCACCCCCCTTCCTCCGAGGGAGGGTCCATGGTGTTATGCCTCACTGGCCCTAAGAGGGCTGCAGTGTCTGTAGTCTGATGGCACTCACTGCCTCAGAGGCGTCCTCCTGCCCCAGAACTCAGTTTGCCTTTGGTTAAGTCTGAAAGTCTAAAGTGAGAGATGCTCCTACAAAGCCCAGAGGGAAGGGATGGTGCATGTAGCTGAAACTGCACACCAAAGCAGAGAGGACCGCCTTTTCTTGGAAGGTAAATGCCCCTAGCGAGCAGCTCCAACCCCTGCTGCCCCTTCTCCCCTCCCTGGCGCGGGCCTGACACCAGCCACCGTCCCAGGGCTGCAGCTTAGGCCAGACCTGCGGCCACCCATGACTTAACCCTGTACATTCAGGTTAGGAACTTAGGTGCAAGTTTTACCTTATCTCACCAACATTGACTCCAAAATAAAGTTTGTTTTCAGTCCTTCATCTGGGACTCTACGCTTCATTTCAACTTGTGGTTTATTTTCCCTCTAAGGATCCACCCAGCCATCTTTTGGGTAAAGAGCAAGTATGCTCTGGGCACTCTAATAAGCTGCAACTTCAGATGGAAGGTCACTCTTGCTGGAGGCATGCGATTAAACATTTTAATAGTGAAGCAAACTTATCAACAGACTCACGGGAAAAAAAAAAAGTGATTTTGTTCTCTCAGCTTGTGTTTCAGAGTATTTTACTACTGGGGTCAAATGTCTGTCAAAGATTTTCGAAGCCCAAATTTGACTTTGAACAACCTCAAGGGTTCCTGTAATGCACACTGCGTAATGCACCCTGCGTAGGGCCCTATAAGCAGCCCAGGATTTTGCCTGCATATGTCTCACTATCCAGTTCAATATCACCATGGCGCCTAAAAGGTTTTTAATACAGATATTAAATATATCCATATCATCGCTTCACTGAGAGCCTGGGCTGTGTTTTTTCCTCTGGGGTCTTCCGAGCTATTTGCTGCTGACATACACTATTAAAAATAAACCTACCCTGAGGAACTAGTCGTTTTACACGGTATTAGGACTAATGTTATCGTTTAAGTAGCTCCGGAGATTTGCCAACTACAGAGGTCCCAGATAGCGATGGAAACATGACCACGTGAGATAATCGTCTGCGCGGAAATGACTTTCATCGTCTGTAATATGTCGTTTAGATGCTTATTTAAGACTTACACTATTGAACAAATATTGATGCCTTCAACAGAATAAAAAGCCTCAGTGCCATGGTGAGATAAAGGATCAGATTCATTTCCGGGGCTTGGGACTGGACTGGGTCTGAAATATCCCCGGCATCTGTGTAGTGATTAGGGAAGAAGGGTGGAGGGGAAAGAAGCTCCACTTCAATTTCTCTACCTTCCCTGTAGGAATCTGCAGGCACTGGTAAGTACAAGTTTAAGAAATCTGCACAATGACCTTATAAAGGAGGTAATATTTTTATCCCCATTTTACAGATGAGGAAAACTGAGGTTCAGCAAATTTTCTTAAACTGAAGTTCAAAGAAGGTTTGAATCACTGTTAGGATATGGCAGAACCAAGATTTGAAAGTGGTTCTGACTCCAAAGTCCATCTGCACTATACAAGTATTGTCCTCACTATTTGTAGAGGGACCAGGATTCTGACAGCTCGCTCTGCTCCGCCCACAGGGCAGAGAAATTTATGGTGCAATTCAGCATTTATTCATCCATCTATTCAGGCAACCAATAAATATTTCTTAAACATTTCTAATGCACTAGGCACTGTGTTAGGCGCAGAGCGTATAGCAATGAAAACGGTCCCAATCCCAATGCAAAAGTCAGGTGTCCATATGCAGAGTCTCACAGTTTGGCAGAAATGGGATGCCCACATTGAATGCCTGAACAGCTTGGTAGATGTCAGTGCCCATGTTGCCTGCCTGCACAGTTTTGAGTAATTTTGACAGACTGGATGGGAACAAAGTCCTCTTCAACTCATCTTCAACCCATAACATCAGGCTTGGAGCTCCCAAGAGATGCAGACACCACTACTCCATACACGTAACTAGCTTCTGTGGTTTACTCTTATACACCATGACATCCATCCACTGTCTATCTGACCCTCCTAACAGCCCAGGAAAGTAGGCAATAGTAGCCCATTTTACAGATGAGGAAACTGAGGTTCAGCGAGGTGAAGTGATTTATCCAAGACGGAGGGATATAGTGGAGTGAGGACCTGGGCCTGATCCTGATTCTCTCTCCTCCCCCTACTCCCTGCCCCCATGAACCCATTACAAAGATAACATCATCTGAGAGCTTGCGGCTTGCCAGTCCCTTTCAGGTCGGTACTGTTATTATGCCCATTTTAGGGTGAGGAACCTGGGGAACAGAGAGGTAAGTCACTCGCCCAGGCTCACACCATCAGGAGGAAGCACACACACAACTCAAACCAGAGCCTTCTGACTCCTGACACCAAACTTCCAGGCCCTCCTAATGCAGTGGTTCCCTTTGAAAAAGGGAATTCGTTCTCAGTAATGATTTGCCAGGTCTGGTCATGATGCTACTACTGTGGGGACAGAACCCTTATTAAAGGCCAAACATTACAGAGGATCTCTCTTCTCATCCCTCTTTGCCTCCCTTGCCTCTCAGATGCTCAGATTCCCGCAGCCTCATCAGAGCTGGGGCTACTGAAAGAGCCTTTTCAGGAAAGTATGGGGATCAATTTGTATATGAAAAAGAAAAATAATTTGCATGAGGGGGTCCAGGCGGAGGGGAGAAAAGGGGATGAAGAGAGGACACCAGGCCTGGTTCTGGTGAGGGAGTGGTAGCGATGGGGTGGGCCTCAGGTTAAGCTGCAGAGCTGGTCCAGTGGGATTTGGCAACTCAATTCCTGTCTCATTGCTAGTCATTTTTACCTGAGGCATTAGCATATATATATGATATCTGTTATCCTAATTATATCTATTTTCCCAGGTACAGACAGACATACCCCAGAGTTGGGGGCCCATTAGCAGATCACACGGGCCTCTGCAGCTGTGTTTTGATTAGCAGAAAAGGTTCTCTGGCATCAGAGAACTGAAATCACCTTTTAGGGTGTGACAAGTGCAGCCGAGCGTCTCGCAAGTGAAAATCAGAGGTTTCTCTGAGGAAGGAGAACGACCACAAAGAATTAAAAGGAGAATAACCTTTAATGGTTTCAACTGTGAAAGCTCAGTCACGCTTAAGGCCTGCCATCCGTCAGGCAGTGTGGCACTGAGCTCTCCGCAGGCCTGGATTCGCCCCCAACCCGGCTCGGCTTCTGGGAGGAGGGGAAGGCCGTGGGAGCCCCCGGGGGGAGCCCAACCCACCATTTGTCCAGGCTGGGCTCCAGCGGGGGTGGGGGTGGGGGTGGGGGTGGGGTTGCGGGGGGGGGGGGCGGGGGGCGGGGAGGTGGGCGGCCTTGAAGGTGAAGAGGCCAAGGATGGTTGGAGGAGATCAGCCCCTGGCCTCAAATGACTGGTAAAGGATATGCAAATAATTATGCAAATCACCAAAGCCGTCTTTTAGACCCTGAGGCTCAGGATTCCTTTTAGAAGCCATGTAGGTATTTTCTCGTTTGCTTGCTCCCACCATGGACTTCTTGCCCACGCTCTGGCAGCTTCCTTGGGAGGGCTGTGTTTAATGCTACAAATGTGGCTTATGGGTCAATACCTTAGGTGTTAAGGGTGTGAATCCTTTGTAATAGATGGCATGTTCATGAGTTCTATCCCAGTTGACCCTTGACCACTCTCTAAAGGAGTTTGAGCAGGTTTTGTGACCCCAGTGGTACTGAGCCAAAAGGTATTACAATGGGCTTCCCTAAGGTCAAACAGCCAGGCTGTGCGTGAGCCCTGCTTTGACCCCAGACTTGCGTTTGATGCTATTCACTCTACACTTCCCTGATGAAAATATTACACACCAGAATGGTGGAGGGACCAGTGAGGCAAGGAGCATCAGGAGAGGGGATTCTCCATCTTCTTGTGCCCCCTTCCGAAACAGTGGCAGGGTTTCTCACTGGAAAGGTCCAGGTTGGAGAAGGGAGCAGGACTTTGTGGACTGGAAATACTTCTCAGGTGATGACGATGCGTTCCCAAGTACGTCTGATTGAGAGTTACTCATTAATTCATTTTTTCCTTCAACAAATATTTATTGAGGACCTACTATATGCCAGGCATTGTTCTCTGCAGCTTCAGTCAGCTGGGGGTAGACGAGTATCAGTTGTGCTAAGGGTGATGACGAAAGAAAACAGACCAGCTAAAGCCCAGTTAGACAGGACAGTCTCTCTGAGGAAGGGCATCTGAGGCAAGAACTTTCAGGGAGCTTGAGCCAGGCTTGCAGGAGCTGAGAGGGGAGGCTCCTAGCAGGGGAGTATAACACAGAGGTTTGGGAGCAGAAAGGCCAGAGTTTAAGAACCAGAAGGGAGGTGGGCCTGGCTGGGGCTGCGTAGGACACGGTTTTGGAAGAGCGGATGGTAGAGATGAGTTTGGAAAGGGAAGAAGGAAGGAACCCAGGGGAGGCCTCAGAGGTCTTTTCCAAAGGTAGTTTAAGCTTCCCCCAACTTGGTGGCTCACAAACAACACTTTTTAAAAAACGACGAAATCGATTAGAATAGTATAATATATACTATGCAGACATTCTCAAACTTTAGCATGTAACAGAATCACTTGGAAGGCTTGGTAAAGCAACCAGAACTTCCGATATAGCCTGTCTGGGGCAGGGCCTGAGAATTTGCATTTCTAACAAGTTCCCAGGTGATGCTACTCCTGCTGATTCGGGACCACATTTAGGGAACTATTGTGTTAAGCCTGCGGCACCTACATTAAGGGCAAGTGTTGTTTCTTGACACTCTTGTTTCAGTAATATATGCATTTATGTGTACTAGGATCTTGACATAAAATGTATTTTGTAAGAGTGGGTCATGTTCAAAAAAGTTTGAAAGCCCCTGCATTAAAGACTTAGGACCTTTCTCTAGAAGAGAAATCATCATCCTTTCATGCTCTAAAGGCTCTGCTGGAAGTCTTGTGACTTCCCTAGAAATGAATAAGCCAGCAAGTATATGAATGAAAACTGAAATCAAAGAAAATCCAGCTGGAATAGGAAATAAGATTCTCCTCGTTCATAGGTCCACCTTGACCTTCATCCTACCGAGCCTTCTAAAATATTGTGTCGCTCTTGGTTGAGAGCCCAGGATCGTGCTGCCCCTGTGTTCCCCGGCTCCTGGCTTCCGGGCTCAGCGGCACCCTGGCTGCTGTGGCCTTGCTTTCCTGCCCTGGTACCATCTCCATGGGGCTGCCATTCTCTGGAAGACACAGCAGCATTCAGTCCTTAAGGTGCAAACCCACTCACCTGCGGTGTCCTGTGGCTCAGATGGTTTTCCACACACACCTGTCGAATGTCTTCCTCTGCACTGCAGCCCTGCTTCTCCTGTGAGCTGCCCTGGGCTCCAGGTCCCCATGAGAAATTGAAGATGAGTCCCAACTTCTCACTCCCCTGGTCAGTTCTGACATCAATTATAAAAGAGTGTCTAATCCCCATTCAGAAACAGACTGTCCTGCTGAGGAAGTTGAGGGCTTCTCTCTGGAAGCCCGATAGAAAGGCAGCAGCCTCTGGAATCTACAGTGTTTTAGTTGGCTCAGCCAGAAATGAAAACGTACATAGATCGGGTAGCTTCTAAACTGTAGAAATGTATTTCTCACAGTTCCGAGGCTGGAAGTCCAAGATCAGAGTTCCAGCATGGTTGGGTGAGGGTCCCCTTCCAGGGTGCAGACTACAGTCTTCTCATTGTGTGCTCCACATGGTGGCAAGACAGCCAGAGAGCTCTCTGTGGTCCCTTTTATAAGAGCTCTAATCCCATTCATGAGGGCTCCACCCTCATGCCTTAATTACTTCCCAAAGGCCCCACCTCTAATACAGTCCCGTTGGGAGTTAGGATTTCAACATATGAATCTGGAGGGGACACAGTCAGTCCACTGCATACACTAACTCAGGAGTCTGGAAACTTGCATTGATTCATTCAGTATCTTTCCTAAGCACCTACTGTGTGCAAGATGCTATGGCTATCACAGTGGTAAACATGAAAACACAGATCTCATCTCGCTACTGCTCACGTTGGGTTCACTTCCAAGAAACTTCCCCAACTTGCTGAATAACCTGGGCCAACCGCCACCCTTCTTAGGAACTTGGCACTTCCTGTCGGGCACAGTAGGGGGCATGAAATGTTAAGAGCTGGAAGGTTTCACAAGGGTAACTGAATCCCATCTCCTCTTCCTATAAATGGGAACTTGGGTCACAGTGAAGGAAGGGGACTTGCCCAGGGCCATACGGTGTGTTGCTGGCAGAACTGGCTGTGAGGCTGGTCTGAACCTCAGAGGCCTGCCTCTCACCTGGCTTTCTTACACTCCTGCACGTGGCCCCCCACCCAAGCCCTGCCTTCTCTCCTGATCTCCTAGGGCTATTGGGAAGATAAATAAGTTGGTCTAAGTGGAAATACACGAAGCGCCCGCAAGGCGCGGTGGACAGCAGGCAGGTGCTGACTTCTTGGGACAAGCTCTAATTTAAATGGTGTCCCCGACATCAGGCTGTCAGAGCCCAGGCCAGGGACAGAAGTCCCAGGGGGAGTTGAATCCCCACCTCTCCCCTTCTCACTGATTGCATTTCTTCCCGTCTGCTGACCCCTCATGGCACAGTTCAGTGGTACCACATCTGGGATGCCTTTCCCAGTCCTCCAGCTGGAAAGCGCCAAGCTCTCCCCTCTCAAAGTAGCCAGCTTGTGTCTGTCTTTAATACTCCTCTCATTCTGAATGGAGGAGTGTTTATTTATTCCATCACTTACCTGCCACATCCATGCAAAGCCAGAAGAACTAGGGTCTGGAGCATGTCAGAGATCTAGACACAGCCTAGAAAAAGAAGCCCATGCAGAGGTAACTGGCATGGTGCACAGTGAACGTAACAGCCGAGGTCCTTGGGAGCCCAAATGAGTTGTCCGCATATCTGTCTTCCCCACCCGTCTGTAGTCTCTTGAGAGAAGGGACTGTGCTATATTCATCTGTCCAGCTCTGGTAACCACCTTCTCCTGAAAGGTCTAGCAGCTTTCTCAGAGGATCCTCAGGAGGGAATGGGTGAGGTCACAGAGACTTCTGGTCTCCTTGGAAAACTCCAGGCAGAGCCAAGTCCACAGAATCACAAGGAAAATGCCCTTCCTCTCTCCTGCTGCCCCTCCCCCCGATGGCACTAGATGACTGTGATGGAGTCTCTGGGATTGTCTTCCCAGAGCCGCCCTGCTCCCCATCTCCCACCGTTCACATGGTCATCGAGGGAGCCACTCTGTAAGTCCACTGTGACTCCTGAGCACAGGTGACAGGCCTGGGGATGCGGCCCTGAGCCTCAGTGAGCCCATCAGAGACCTTTCAGCGATCCCTGAAATTAAAACTGAAAAAGAGCAGCCGGCATCTTAGAGTGAGGCATGGATTGTTCTAGATGGCCCCACCCCTTCCATGAGGGTGTCAGAAACGGAAGAAGGCCAGTTGCAAGCGGATAGGAGGGAGCACGTGCTCCGTGAGAAGCACAACAAGAGATGCAGCATTCTGACGTCATTTGAGCCCCGCATTTCATTGGTTCCTGAGGTCTTGTTGCATTTTTTCAGAGATTCTCTAGTATCTATTTAGGTGCCCTCTTCCCTCTTCCGTAAATTGGTTCAACTTGAGCTTCTGTTGCTTGCAACCTACAGCATCCTGATTAATGTACAATACTGCTCTGGGGAGTCTGTCCACTTGGAAAAAGTCATGCCTTTGGGGCTTCCCTGGTGGTGCAGTGGTTGAGAGTCCGCCTGCTGATGCAGGGGACACGGGTTCGTGCCCCGGTCTGGGAAGATCCCACATGCCGCGGAGCGGCTGGGCCCGTGAGCCATGGCCGCTGAGCCTGCGCGTCCGGAGCCTGTGCTCTGCAACGGGAGAGGCCACAACAGTGAGACGCCCGCGTACCGCAAAAAAAAAAAAAAAAGGCATGCCTTTGGTGGAGTTTCTTCTCTGCCCTATCCCAAACCAAGAGTCACCCCGGGATGGTGCCAGTAACTGTGTTAGAAGGAGACAAGCTGTGTTTAGAAACAACATTGAAAAATAAAATGAGCCTCTAAGGTAATGGAAGGTGGTTAGCAAAGTTCCAGGGCAGAGTGTCTGTGATAGGTGAGTCTGGGCCATAGATTGGTCCAGTTCTAAGTCCAAGCTGGAAAGGATAATGAACAAATAATGTATCTTCATTCTGTCTATACTGTAGCTATGTCGTAAAAGTATTTATTAGCTAGACAAAGAGAGAAACTGGACCGTAGGCGTCAGTATGGTGAAAATATTGACCGGCCCGGGTCCTTGTTATAAGTAGAACGTGAGTTAAACTAACACACATTTATGGATGTTTAAAGGCATTATCATTCCCATAGTGGACCATGCTCAGCTCCCCAATATCTGAATCTCTTCTCTGTCATCTTGGAAAGGTCATGCAGTTTGGGGTTTGACTCCAGCTCCAGTGACAGGCCTGAGGTTAATCACAACCAGCCTGTGTTTTAGTTGTGGTCACGTGACCTGATTCCGGTCAATGAGACTGAGGGAGAGATTTGCTGGAAGCTTCTGAGAAAGTTCTTCCATGCACTTTAGGGAGAGAGAGAATAGGAAAGTCTACTTCCACTTTCCCCGTGAGATATGAACAAGCAAGCGAGGAGCCTGGATGCCTGTGTTTACCATCCTGCAGCCGCGTGACGAGGCTGGTACAGGTTCCCTGACGTCATGGCCGAGGCCCTGGATCCACCAGCGCGGGGTCTGGAGGCTAATAAACTCCCTTACTGTTACATCAGTCTGAGGAGAATATCGTGTTACTGTCAGCTGAGCTCATCCTAACAGATGCGCTCCCTACTGCAAGGAAGAGCCACTTCGCGGTTAAGAGCTCAGTGTCTGGGCTCTGAGAATTCTGAGTGCTCGTCCCAGCTCTGCCACTTGATGTCTGTGTGAACTTGGGCCATCTACCCAACCCTTCTGAGCACCAGTTCATCTGTACGATGAGGCCATTAATGTTACTGTGAGGGATATTTGCCAATGGAGGCTCTCTAGAGTCCATCACCCCCCCAACATTCGACACCTTTGGGGGGGTCCCCAATGCAGTGTAGTATTGGTGAAAGATAGAGCCTGCCTGGCATTATCGATGCTTAACAGACAAGAGCTTTTTTCTCCTGCCCTGGCCTAGCCACATGGCAGGTCTCGATGCAAAACTCAGCAAATCCAGATCGAGTGACTGGGACCTGAACAGGACTGGAAGTTATTATGGTGATTGGAGCAACACAGGGGGCACCTGGACCAGCTCTCCCCTGCCGTCTGGCCCTCTGGGGCTCATTGGGTTCCTGCCCCTTTCCTCAGCCTTGAGTTCCAGCCTTCTGACAATCACCAATGAGGAAAAGTCTCCTGAAGTGCAAGAGTTATCTCTCATATTGGTAGCCCCCAATGTCCTTCCAAATAAACTCCCTCCTTCTGGAACGGCAAGTCAGCCCGGGTTGTTTGCCGCCAAGAAGGCTGCCAGATAAAAGGGCCTCCTTTGTCAGGCTGTTGTGAAGCTTAACTGAAATTGCACTTGGAAAGCATCGCACTGAATGCCCGGCTCAGTACATATCAGCTCTTGAGATGATTACAGACTCAGATGGCCCCCATGAAGGGATGATCTGAGTTAAACACAAGGTTGGAATTGACCGGCAAGGGTACACAGAGTCCTAGTTGCCGAATTGGCGACTCTTCCCTCCACACTCAGACCCTGGCTGCTTGGGTTCTCCTGTTTGCCGTATTCACCGTGAACTGGCGATACGGGACGAGCAGAATGGAAGGAACACACAGACCATCCAACAGCCACACCAAACAAACGAGAATGTTGAGTGATGACTTTGGCAGCAAATTCTCCTTCATAACCGTGGTTCGCCAGCCCTAACGTGAAAATCACTCCCCGGTCTGGGGACACCCAGCCAATGGGCAGCACGAGGAAGACAGATGAAGGTGAAGAGACAAGGGCTCGAGGGCAGAGGTCCAGCTCCAGAGTTCAAACAGTTATCCCAGGGACACGTCCTGCAACCGCTCTGCCTGGCCTCTTTACCACCAAGCACGCTTTGAAGTGGTCGAACCTGCTTTTTACCTGACAGGTAAGAGTCACGTGAGGCTGTGCGTTGTCATCGGGTACATTTCAGACAAAAAGGGATCATTGCCATCGACAACATCATCATCGACAGCATCTCTTTCTTCTTCCTAACATTTCTGGAGCTATTAGTAAACCCCAAGGGCGCGCTGCACATTTTCCGCACGTTAGTTCTTTATCAACCGCCTTATGAGGCCAGGTACTATTATTGTCCTGAATAAAATGACGCTTGGGGAACTTAGGTGACTTGCCCAAGGTCAACTAGCTAACAAGTGATGGAGCCACAGTTCACTGCCAGGATTGGCCACGCCCTTAACCGCTCAGCTATACCTCAGCCGATTGCTCCAGGATGCCCTCTTCTACGCTTGACACTCACACATTCTGACTCTAATTTCAGCCTGCCTTATTCTCAACAGACCTTTCTCTGCAGCCTTAACAGCCACAGAACAGGACTTTTGCTAAAGTACCTTTGCGGTTTTTATTTGGAAGATGCCCTGGCTGGGGCTGGTGGTAGATCCCATCTCTTCTACCTTGTAAACTCTTACGTACGCGCCATAAACGTGGCCCCTTGAGGCTGATGGCGATATACTGATCGTGGCCATTGAATCCCATGTGCAAAGGCAGAGGGCTGGGTACACTTTCCCGCGAGTTTGGGCTGTAGGCTTTGGGTATGTAAATCTCCCCTGGCACACCCCAACACTGGTTGGGGGTGCTAACAGAAAGCATTATTTACGAGTGGGATTCTCAGGCGTTTCACCCCAGATTAATTGCTTTCAATCCTATGTAACAGGGGTCCAATGTGTCAATGGTGGGAAAGTGAATCACAGCCACACCACTTTGATGAGGGAAAAAACCAGAAGAGGCATGCATCTTTCTGAAAGGTCATTGTGCAGGCAGGCCCGGGAGGTCCCTGTGGGAGGCACAGACGGGTGGTCCGCCTTGGGGAGCAGCCTCGAGGACTGTCCGGTACACGGGCACCCAGAGGGGCGGCTGCGGCCACCAGTACCTCACGGCTGGGGCTGTGCTGCTGCTCCTGACTCTTTACTCCTCTTTCCTTGTTCCAGGGAGGCAGGAGCACAGCCGATCAATAAGATGCGTTGACGGAGGTACCTGCGGCGTGGCCATTTCTCAGCCTGACACGGATGGTACCGTCACTAGCAGCGACGGACACAGGATGGAGGCTCGTCCCCCGGCAGGCCTGTCTGCCCTCTCTGATAAACATCCCCCGCGCAAGCTCACAGCGAAGAAACCAATTCCAGGAGGCATCGCGCCACCAGCCTGTCACCTGGCCTCCCACAGCCCGGTGGACATTTCCTTGTGTTGTCTACCAGCTCCTCCCGGGCTTGCGGGCACTGCCCAGCCCATCTCCAAGGAGCCTCCCTCCGCTCTGATTCCCATGGGTCGCGTGGAGAGAGCAGATCGCCCGGGGAATGCCGGTGGAGGGTTGGTGGTGGTTCCTGGCTCCCAGGGAGGTGCTGCGGAGACCCAAGTGCTGTGGAGAGGCGTTCCAGATTAAATTACTCCGGGGAGGCCACACCGCATCAGGCCTTCCTCATTTTTTGGAGAGGAAAAGGCATTATGCTGCCAAAGTGTTGCCTAACAGGCTTTTTTTTCCTTCTTCTTCTGTCTTAAAAAAAAAAAAAAAAAAGTCTGGATGTTGCAGCCAAGGTGGGGCTAAGCATTCCGTCTCCTCACCCCCCACCCCCACCCCCGGCATCCCTTGCTGCGCTTGGTCAGTGAGATGGGAAGCAGACAAGAGCTCTAGGGCCTCGTTCTGAAATAGACAACACAGGCACACACCCGCTGGGGCCCTTTTCTCCCTCCCTCCCTCCCTCCACATGTTGAATGGGCAAACACAATCGCCTCACCCACAGCATCCTTACTATAAAGGGCAGTGGGAATGGCAGGGAAGCTCTCACTGGCCTCGATTTGAACCCATAGCATTAAAAGGCTATAGGCCTTAAAAGTTAAGAAAATAGCATAATGAGATTATTCCACTCCAAAGTCAGTTTCGAGACCTCTAGGGTATTCACAGGTGGAGTTGGGTAAAGGAAAAACTATCTAATCCAGAGTTTCTCAGCCCCAGCACTATGACATTTATTTTAGGCTCCATAACTATTGGTCGTGGGGAGTGGTCCTATGCGCTGTAGGATGCTGAGTGGCCTCTGTGGTCTCTACTCACTAGGTGCCAGTAGCAACCCCTCCCCCAGTCATAACAACCAAAAATGTCTCCAGACACTGCCGAAAGTCCATGCAGCTGGAAACTGCCCCCAGGGGAAAACCACTGCTTCAAGCCAAGGTGCAGAGGTGGGAATGAGCCTGGTATGTCCAGGATCTAGAGAGAGACATTCCAGAGCCACACAATTAACACCCACATCGTCCAGTTGCCAAGAGAACTACAAGAGATGGAAAGGATTTCATAACACAACCCTCATCTGCAGCAGCACCTACCTTTACTGGAGCACCTCTCATGGGCCAAGCTTGTGCAACCTGAGCACACACCATGCCTACCAAGTATTAGTGGCTATTAACGCTAGTGCCAGGCATGGGTGACTCAGAGTAACGGGCAGCCAGAGGGAGCATTTTCACCAAATATGGCCAACGTGGGATACCACCGCAAGGCCACACTCACTGCTGCATGAGAAGAAAGAGCATGTGCTTTTTGGACTGGGGATATTTCTGGAACCAGGATGAGCTGGAGAACGGAGCCATGCTCCTATTGGAAGATCACTGGCCTAGGGGACCCCTTCCCCCCCACCCTACCCCACCTTGCATGCCTTGTGCACTTGCTGGCCACTTAGTTCAACCCTCACTACACCAAGAGTGGTCCATGACCTGAAACATCCCCATCAGCCGGGAGCTTGTTAGAAATTTGGAATCTCAGGCCCCAGCCCTGACCTTCCCATTCAGAATCTGCATTCTAACATGATCCCCAGGTCATTTCTGAATGCACTCAATTTGAGACAACTGCTTCATCATAACAGTACGAGGCTGCTAGCATCTGTCAGCATTTTAGAGTGTGCACAGATGCATAACTTTCTCTCGCTAGATTCATTCATTCCACACATATGTATCGAATGCCTACCAGGTGTCCTGCCCTAGTGGAACCGACAGTCTTGTGGTTCTTCACCACCTCCCAGACAGGTGGCCACACAGATGGAGTCCCTCGGGTCATACAGGAGGGACGTGAAGCTCCAACAGCTTAAGAGACTTGGGGAAAATCCTGCTGCTAATGATGACCAGAGCAAGGGTTTTAACTCAGACATCCTTTCCCAAGATCTCGGCTCTTTCTACTACACCCATAACTACTTTTCAACTACAATCATCAGCGGAAAAAGAGAAGAGACAGAAGTTTCTGCCTGTCTTAACTACTGGATCATACCGAAGGCATTGGTGGCTGAGAGATCACTGAGACCAGCTTCAGCTATGAACTCACCAGCTTCAGCTTCAGCTATGAACTCATCTAGAACCAGAGATGGTTTAATTCACTGGGGTGGGTTGGCTTTGCTCAAAGCAATTCACCAGTTTCATCAGTTCCAAATCAAAGGCATTTAAAGACCACCCGTTAAAAAAAATACAAAACAACTGCAGTTCCTGAGATTTTAATGAACCTGCACCCTCAAACTTATCTTTGAAATCAAGTTAGAGGTCCAGATTATGTCCTTATCTTTGAAATCAAGTTAGAGGTCCAGATTATGTTCTTATCTTTGAAATCAAGTTAGAGGTCCAGATTATGTCCGTGCTGTGAACTCCTAAATCCCACCCCAAGTCCCTTCCTCACCTGGGCTTCCTAAAACTTGAAAATGCTTTTGTTGTCATTTAGTTCCATTCAGTTCAGTTTAGTTTAGTTTTCTTATAACGATGTCATGAGACCTCGTTTCAGGCATCGAGCAGCTCCAAAGCTCTGTGGTACCAGGGAAATTATAAAAGAGCCTCAGTTTTCTCATCTATAAAATGGGAAAAATAGAAACTGCTTGTAAGAGTTCCTGGGGGCATTCATGTAGCTAATGCGTGCACTGAACTCCACCCCAGCCCGAGTCCTGGCCCGTGTGCAAAAAGTATCAGCTACCTTCTCCCTCCCGTTTTTCTGAGAACATTCCAGGGGGCTGCTGAGGGCTGATGGTGCCTGATGAGTCTTCCGAGGCATCCTCCAACACATCAGGTTGAACTGCTAAGAGTACCAATGAGTGCCCTTCAAATGCAGGGGATGGAGCCCCGCAGAAGGGCTGTTGCTGCCCTACGTGCCTACAGGCGAGCTCACTGTCGCCTTTAACAGTGTTCTCTGGGCCTTCTGTGATGCTCAGGAAAAGAAGACGATGGGGGATGAGGCTGTGAGTCTGCAGGGACACCTGACGTTGTGCTGGTTCACCCAGCTCAGGGAACACCCCACTACAAGAGCTTTAGATCACCCCTGGGACAGAAGTTGAAAATGTCAGACATCCATTTCTCCTGCCTCCCTTGCAGCTATGAAGCAGTCACCAAATGCCCCTGCTGACGACTTTGACTTTGCAGCTATGACCTGTAAAGAAAAGAACCCAGTCTGCTGAGGAGGTCCCAGGAGTGGCAGGGGTGCTGGTGGGGGGGGGGGTTGCCCAGCTTCTGTGGACTCAGCAGTGGGACCGTCTCCAGTGGCAATAATGAAGTCTCCTGGGAGCTCTTCTGGAGATCGAATCTAAGACAGACTGAGCCTGACTCTCTTGCCCTCCTAAAGAATCTGTGAGCTCCCCGAGTCCTTTAAGAGGTTATTTCTCTGTTGAAATAAACAGTGCCTCTTGCTGAAGCTAAGAACATTAACAGAAGCATCTCTCCATTTAAATTCTGTTCTTAAACGTAGCTTACGGAGAGAAGTAAGTACATACAGATGGAGAACACCCCACCACGGATCCACCTGCACTATGTGGATGTATGAGTGTTTCTCAAAATGAGGTCCTTGGAACACACGCATGGGAGTCCACTATCGTGTAACTAGGGTATTGATAAAAATGCAGATTCCTGGCCCTCACTCCTCAGATACTGAATTAGAATCTTTGGAGCTGCGGTTCAAAAATATGCATTTTTAGCAAGCCCTGCTCCTGCCCCGCCCCCTGCAATTATTTTGCTCACTGAAGTGTGAGAACCCCTGGTCTAAGGTTCTTCCTATCCTTTTCCACAGAGACCACTGGAACATCTGTGTGGCTCAGTGTGATAAAAGGAAGAAGCTCCTTGTGACCAGAGGCAACTGGCTCTTGGGGGCTCTGGCTCCCCAGGCCCCATCCAGCTTCCCTGAGCACTGAGGGGAAGCAGTATCTCACCACTCCCCTCGTGACCACACTGGCTGCGAGGTTCTGAACGACTCCAGAGCTACTCAAACTGTGGTCCTCGGACCAGGGTTTGGTCCAGCTTGTTGTCGGTCTGCCACACCATAACCAGAGAAACTGAGCATAAGTGGTTAGAAGCTACTTTGGCAGTTTGCCAGGATAATTTCGTGTTGCTGAATCTGCACACGTGTACCTTGTTTTATTGCACGTTGCAGATATTGCATTGTTTTTACAAATTGAAGGTTCATGGCAACTCCGTGTCCAGCAAGTCTGTGGGCATCGTTTTCCCAACATCACGTGCTCACTTCGTGTCTCTGTGTCACGTATTGGTAATTCTCACAATATTTCAAACTTTTTCATTCTTATTATATTTGTTATGATGATCTGGAATCAGTGATCTCTGACATTACTACTATAATCGCTAAAGGCTCAGATGATGGTTAGCATGTTTTAGCAATAAAGTATTTTTAATTAAGGTATGTACATTGGGTCTTTTAGACATAATGCTATTGCACACTTAATAGACTACAGTATAATGTAAACATAACTTTTATATGCACTGGGAAACCAAAACATTTGTGTGACTTGCTTTATTGCGATAACCACTTTATTGCTGTGGTCTGGAACCAAACCCACAATTATCTCCGAGGTATGCCTGTAATGCAATTTGGGGCTTATATTGTGTGGGACTCTATTTACTATTCAATTTTTTCTAGTAATATATTTTTATTGTATTCTACAAAAGTATTGGTCCATGACATATTGAAGAAAAAAAAACTGATCCTTCACCAAAGATGGTCCTTCATGGCCAGCATGGTCTAGGGAATTTCAAAATAATCACCCAATCAATAATCCATAAGTCAGTTTGAAGAGCGTTAGTGCCTCAGACCCTGAACTCCATCTGGATGCACCTGCCAATGGGGGCTGTGACCTCTCTCACCACCCATAGGTCCTCTAATTCTGAGACTGGATTAGGACCTGGCATTCAAAGGACTTTTTATTTGTTTGAGAGTCAACACTACTCAAAATTACAAGGAAATCTTGATGCTTTTTCCAGGGTCAATGCAGGAGCCAACCCCAGTGCCATCCCCATCGAGCCAATACTTGTTCCCAGAATGAATGTGACTAAGCCCCAAAGAATTTTTAGGGTTCAAGTGTTTAAATGTGACAGTGGCAATTTCCATTTTCTCTTTAAATTCCTTATCTGAAACCTCCATTTCCAACATTGTTTGAAATGAGAAACCTAATTCTTCAACTTCACTGAGCTATGATTTAAGTACACTGAACCGTCCATACGTGAAGTATACAATTTGATCAGTTTTGAAATATGTATACAACTGTGAAACCATCACTACACTCGAGAGAGCAAACATTTCAATTACCCCCAAAAGTTTCCCTATGCTCCTTAACAATCTCTCCTTCCCTCCCCCTCCATCCCCAGGCAACCATTAAAACACTAATTTACTTTCTGTCACTATAGATTGGTTTGCATTTTCTAGAATGTTATAGAAATGGAGTGATATGTGTGTACTCTTTTGGTTCTGCCTTCTTTCATGCAGAATAATACTTTTGAGAATCATCCACATCACTGCAAGTATCAGTAGTTCATTCCTTTTTTATGGCTAAGTAATATTCCATTGCATGGATATTCCACAATTTGTTTTATCCATTCAATTGGAAAAAAAAATTTTTTTAAATGATATTTAGTTTCCCTAACCCTCCTGAAAGCATAATAACAAGGAAGAGGAGAGGAAAAGGGAAGAAGAAAAAAGAGCAAACTTCTCCAAGCTCGTTGTCTCCTCGTGCCTAAAATGCCTACATGGAGCATATAGTAGGTGCTCAATAAATGTTGGTTGAATAAATGAAAGAATAAATGAATGGGAAGCTTTGCAGTCATTATAGACTGAATTGTTTTTTTTTAAAGTTATAAAACCTTCCATTTTGAAAAATCTCAGAACTCCCTGATGTAGTAAAGATATTTCGGAGGTCACCCACCAACACTGCGGGGTTACTCTTAGACCAACTCCAAGGTCAGGAGGAGAATGGACAGAGCAGCCAAGACATGGAAACCTATTTGATGCAATGGTGAGAAACGCAGCCTGGACTGTCACCACTGCCCTGGCTGGCTCCAGTGCTCACACAAATCATCTGAAAGGCTAAATCATGTTTAAATCCCTCTGATTGTGACCACCAGGAACTATGAAGGACACTCACACATAATTTACATACTGCCAAGCTCCTAAGAGCCTCTAAATAAAACCCCCGAGAGCCCCCGGGCACTATTTTTGAGGAGAGGACATCAAGTGACAGATTAAATCGAGTCTGCTCCCTCAGCGCTGGGGAAAAAAGAAACCTCACTCTCTGCTTGCTGACATCCGCGACTGTCTTAAACTGCATTTGCTGTCAGATGCTTCCCAAGGAAGCCGTTATTACACCGAAAACGGGTACACATATGCTATTGTCTCTCCCGTTTTACACAACAGCTCCACCGCTAACAGGTATTTTGGCCCAGACTCTTTCATTCTTTTTCCAGATTCTAACCATAACATGTGTTTTAATCTCAAAGCACAGGGGAAGGGGGGTGGTTCACAAGAGCACTTTGCATTCCACCAGTAAATGTTAAATTACATTTGGTCACAGCATGGTGATAATACTAATACTAAGTTGGTCCTTGCAGCAGCCACCAGAGGTTTTGCATCCAGAATAGACCAATTACTGGGGAGAGCAGGACAGACTGATAGGAGGATTTTTCCATCCCAGCCATTAGATCTGGCTACAGCACGGTCTATTGTAATGACTGTGATTAATTTTTATAATCTGACAAAAATGGATAGCAAAACAGCCAGAAATGGGAGGTCTAAGTAAACACTGTGAGTGATGTAGACCTTTCAAGGAGCCCAAAGAAAAACAGCGCCCGTTTTATTGTTTTGTTTTCCGCACAACTCAGAGGAGTTCACACCATCAAAAAGACAAATATGTGAGCCAAATAAAACAACCAGGTGCACGCAGCCTGGCACCTAAGCAACAGGCCACTTACATGTCCACTGGTGCTTACGAACCTTCTAGAAGCATGAAGATGATCTGCCCCTGGCCCAAAGGACCCACACGCAAAACAGGGCTTGGGTACACGCACACCTGCTCTAGTTTCAATCTTCTTTATTAGTTGGGACTTCCTATTAGGATGTTACAAATACCCTAAGATTATGCACTGTTTTACCCTTGCTCCTATACTGTTCCCCTCAGCCCAACACTGAGCCAGGCAATAATAACAGGCTCCCAGGAAATAATCTGTTTGATTAATTGTCTGTAAGCAAGGAAAGGAATGATAGTGTTTGTTTCACAGCTGTTATTCCCCATGCCTCACATGTTACTCTGTAGAGTGAATGAATAAATAGATAAGTGAATGGATGGATGGACGGATGAATAGAGAATGATATTTTAGCCATATTGTATCATTTGATTCCCACAACAAGCCTGTGAGGTAATAACAATAGTAGTTAACACTTATGTTGTGCTAATTATATACCAGCCACTATTCTAAATTCTTCATACATATTAACTCTTTTAACCCTCAAGAGCTCTATGAAATAAGGACTATTATTATCTCCATTTAACAGATGAGAAACTGTTAGAGGCATATGGAGGTCACATTGCTAGGAGGAGGCAAGGCTGAGTCCTTGCTGGATGCTCTTAAGCTCTGTGCTTCCTCTGCATTAGCTGCACTTGATAGAGCAGGAAACAGAGGCTAGTGAAATTAATTTGAACAAAGCTACCCATCACACGGGTGCATACCCAGGACTGTGTTCCCAGGACACTGTCATATGACAGAGCCAGGATGGGAACCCCAGTAGCCTGACTCCAGCGCCCAAGCAGGACATGTGAATAAAGCTGGTCCGTGGCAAATATCTGAGATCAGGAGAGGAGAGATTGTCAAGGCGGGGGCTGAGCTAAGGGGCCGGTTTTCTCAGCAACTGTTCTCCCAAACTGGAGGTACTAGGGGGTCCAGGAGGGAAAGAGAAAATCAAAACAAAGCCGGAAAATGTTTCCACCCCAATTCCCCTGAAATCTTTTTGTTTGGGTCGGAGAAGGAGAGATCTGCTGGCATCTTCCCGTTTGGGGGCCCTGGGAAAAGGCTGCAGCAAGTTTCTAGCCAAGTTCTAAGCAAAAGTTATGTCCATTACAACCTGCGCGAGATTCTGAGGAAGGCTTCCAGGGATTGGGTTTTACTATAAAGTATGTCAAAGAGTCTGGGGGTGGGGGAACCCAGGATGAAAGAATGGAGGCCGGGACAGAGTGAGAATTATAAATGGGAAGAGGAAGAAAAAGTTGGAGCTAGTTTCTGACATGACTGTGTATGTGTTGATGGTTTCAGGATTGTAACTTAAGAGATAATTGCCTCTGTTTTGAGAAGGCACCAGGAAGCAGGGAGACACAGGTTTGGAATTGGGACATTTTAGTCTCTTAAATGTAAAACTCCATGTTAAACTGGATATTAAGTTGGAAAGAATTAACTGTGGCTAGAGAGATGAGGATGAACATTGGGAGAAAGAAATATCAGTGCAACAATTTAGAAAATTTCCTTGAGCTGGAAAATGTGAAAGGAGAAGAGAGGGGTGGGTTACCCCCCCATCCCTTTTTAATTCATCACACATAAAGGATGCAGGTTTGAACTGCACCGGATGGATGAATTGAACTTTGCTGTGGGGATGGGGTGAAGCTACAACTCTGACTCACTGCAGCCCCAAGAAGAAATACCTCTCTCCCTCAGAGAAAGCCCTTTCTTCAGTAGAGAGAAATATTCCCTAAGAAAGTCATAGCTCAGCTGAGACTTGTGGGATTTGTAAATTACCCATAATGTGAGTGACAGTCCAGCCTCGCTCACAGGCTGCCAGGCAGACAAGGGCCAGGACCCCAGGATGGTTCTGAAACTCCATGTGGCCATTTGATTAATCAAACAGAAACCAAACGCTGCTTTCTTCTCTGAACACTGACCAAAGAGAAGCCATCCCAGAGCAAGGTCTCACTGTATGCAGCTTTTTATAAAACCAAGATGCACCTCTCTTTGGCAATTGTCGATCTGTTCTTTTAAAAAGGGACCTTTTGCTCGAGAAAGAGGCAGAATATATATATATATAATATATATAATATATTATATATAATATATATATTATATATAATATACATATATTATATATGTATATAATATATATTATATACATATATATGTATATAATATATATATATATATGGTTGAAGTCTGTTGCAAGAGATTTGCTAAATTAGTTCATCTAGGCGTCCCACAGGGAGGTCGTTGGAGCGGATCTCTTTTATGAATGAAAATGAGCTTCCTGGCAGACCCCCAGTCACACCCCGCAATGCACACAGAGTCCAGGGCTCCAGAGATCTCACACCTATTCCCAACATATAAGAACTGATTACTATTCACTGGATCCAAAAGTCCTACTTCTTGAGCTCAAAGATGGGAATAAATCTGTGAGCCCTGCTGGGCTTTCTGGACATCCTCCTAATAGGTTCCAGGAATTAGCTACACTCTATTGCATGGTGATGATTTTTTTTTTTTCACGCTCAGAAAACCGCAAAGGGATTTTAACCAAAAGGAAGCAAAGGTTTTCTTTTTATAAATTTGATTACTCTTTTTCACTTTCTCTACCTCGATACATTTCCTTTGGGAGGCATTTTATACCCAGAGACCCCTTAGCGAGGTACTGTTGCATGCAAGGCGCAGTGAATTTAAGCGCAAGACGCTCATTGTAGACGGAAAGTAAAAAATCACAGGCACTTGGCGGTCGCCAGCGAAGTCAATTTCTAAATGCCGGCGTGCAGATGGCCCTGCAAGAGAAGAAATACGAAGTTTGCCAGTAGTGTGGGACCCTTGGCTGGGATGCGCGCGGCTGGTTACCCAGCCCGGCCTCCGCTCGCCACGGCTGAATTTCCCGCCGGGGCTGGCGCCTGGGCGCCTGGTCCCCGCGCTGCACCCGGCGCCGGTCTGGAGATAGCCCTTGGCTGCGGGCGGCGGGTTCCCCCAGAAAGTGCGCCTTTTCGCCGCCGCCGGGACTTGGCTGCTGGAGAGCCAGCGCGCCAAGCGCTCGCGGCAGAGTCTCCGCCGGGGCCGGGGGTACCCACCTGAGCCTGCTCCCCCAGGCCTCGGGTTCGAAGCCTCTCCAGTGGCCGAGGAGAGATTAGGATTTGAGCGACAGCAGTTCGGTTAAGGAAGGAGTTTCTGAAACTCTCGGGGAAGCGAAGGACCGGGGCTTGGAAAATAAGCGAGCCTACGGTGTGCTTTCCAAACTTGGTCTTTGCTTTTTATCATTTTTCCTGCCCCCTCCTCCCACCACTCTGGCCCCAACCCTGGGAAAGAGCTTAAGGGCTAGGGTACTAGCCAAGTCAATCCTTCCTCCTCCCCCCGCCCCAACTTTCAGACAAGAAAAATATAAATAAATCCCAAGAGTGCTTAATGCGGGTGCATTCAGCCGCCCGCATCCCAACACGCGCCACCGCCGCCACCACAGCCACCACCCACTCCGTCCCTCCCACCTCCGGGTAGGGGAGGGACTGGGAACCTGATCTCCGGGCTCCTGCCCCTAATATTTCCCCATCAATAATGTTGATACCATCGGTGTGCCTCCACCCCCGCCCCCGGGACGCCGCGGCCGCCTTTTCGCTGCTTTCTGCTTGGCACCAGAAAACGAAACCTCCTCTCCTGCCCTCCTAACTTCGGCCGCGGGGCTAGCGGGGCCTGAGGCCGGGGGGCTGAGGAAGCAGGGGCGCGGGGCAGGGCGAGTGGGGCCGACCCTCAGTTCAAGGGTAGTAGAGTGTCCAGCCCGCGCCGGCGGAAAGAGAAGGAGCGTCCCGGGCCCAGGCCAGGCCTTATTCCAGGCTCCATCCCAAACCCGGGGTCAGACTGGGCCAGAATAAGGTTCTTTTGCGGGTGGAAGAACCAGGCCTCAGAAAAAGGGAGGCTCAACACCCTCTCCTCGTCCCAGGATCAGGGGATGAAGGGGAGAGGCCGGGAAACCCCTTCGCTGGGAATTCGGCTGTGGCCCGAAGCCTTGGGGCCCAGCTCTTCGGCCCAGCCAAACCCACCAAGGACTCCGTAGGTGTTGGGAAAACTGAGGGAACGTGTTGGTAGAAACACAGGCATCAAGCCCCCCACATGTGAGTTTGCACAGCTCGCCAATCGCCGCCCCCGGGTGCGGTTCCTGCCGGCCCACGAGGTCACGACCCTGGCGCAGCCGCTGCTTCACTTCGGGCCACCCCCATTCCTTGACGTGGAGCAACCCCTAAGTGCCAAGCCCGTCAGTCCGAGTTCCCCAGCAGCTGCCCCACCTAAGGCGGGGACCCGCGACCCCCAGTAGAGCGCACAGGTCTCCTGAGTGAGCAGGGCGTGGGGACGGGCTCCAGCTCTGGCAACCTCACTCGCACTCCCAGCCTTCTTTCGACCCGCTCAAAAGTGCAAATCGACCCCCACTCTCTCTCCGTTTTTATTAATTTAATTATTTCTCTGCCTCGCGGTACACGAAGCCTCACCCGTGCGCCTTGGCAGTTCGGCGCCGGTGTCTGCGAACCACGGAACTTGGGCCTGAGACAATGGCCCGTAATCGATGTATTGCCGTCAACAATAAAGACCAATTCTCCTCTCCCGGCCATTCCGACCATTCCCCTCCTCCCATCCCTCCTCCTCCACCTTCCCTCTCCTCTCTCCCGGCCACAGAGGGAAAGAAAACAAACAAGAAATTAGCGGGGGACGCTGCGCACGGAGCGAGACCCCTGCCTCTACGCCTTCGAGGGCGCAAAAGAACGAAAAAAGTTATTAAAGTTTGGATCTCCCCGATTAATTCGTCTCTGTTCGCCCATTTTTAATTAAACATCTCGAAGCTGCTTTTGCGTGTGCATTTCGTTTGGTTAGTTGTTTTGGTGGTTTTTGGGGGGGGAGGGAAAGCTTCCCCCCGCCCTTAATCTTAATCACACACAGAGCAAGTAACGAACACGTGTGAAGCTACTCCCCGAGAGCTTCCCGCGGAGCACGCGGCGCGAACCGGGAAGAGGGGTTTGCGGGATCGCCAGCTCCGCTTGGTTCCTGGCAGCACGCGGTGCTGCGTAGGCCCGGAGTTTAAAGAAGCCAAGATTGTTAGAGACGGATGCGGGGCGGCTCCAAACGCGGGCATAAGCGGAGAAACGAGTGTGCAAGTGCATACGGCCGCGTTGGTGTACCTGGGAGAGCGCGGGTTGGGGTGTCTGCGAGGATCACAGTTTGCGGTGTGTGTGTGTGTGTGTGTGTGTGTGTGTGTGTGTGGGTTTACACGTGTTCCTGCACACTTTCCCGGGTGTCTAGGGGAAGCGAGCGGCTCGCACCCCAGGAGCAGGCAGATCCATCTTTGCCGAGGGATCTCTTTAAATATTCAGTGAGAAATAATGGCATTTGAAGCACCACCTATGGAAACATTATTATCTTCATTCTTCAACATCAGCCCCACTGATAGCTTCGTTTGTCTTTTTATCAAAATCTACTGTAACCAACAGGACCTGGGGAGAAAGAGCGAGGAGCAGAGGGTGTGCGTGTGTGTGCGCGTGTGTTAGGAGCCGAGCGAGGGCAGAAGAGAGGAAAAATAAGCGGGAGAAAAGGTGAAGAAAGGGCGAGCAAGGAGAAAGAAAGGAGAAGTTATACCAAGAAAAAGTCTCCAGGAGGAAAACAGAAACATTCACCCGCACACAAAAGATTTAGGTTTTTTCAAAAGAGGGGGGCGCAAAGAAGCTAGAGAGAGTCATGGGGGAGCGCAGTAGGGTCCGGAGTACCCGAAACTCTACCCGAAGATTGGTGCCCACTTCGCGCGAACCGACTGTGTTCCTCTCCAGACTCCAGGGCGCTCCCGAATTGGGGCGTCCTTATGAGCCCTCTCCTTTCCCGATCGCGAGATAGGGCAGGGATTGTGTATCTGCACCCCCCTCCTCCCCATTACTCAACCGAAGTTTAGTTTGTCCCTCGGGCGCAGGACTTCGGGAACCTTGGAGCGAGGAGACCCTGAGGCGCGAGGGGGAAGAGCTAGGCTGAGACGAGGACTGAACCTCAGGTTCGCGGGCGCCCGAGCCCAGCGGAGGGAGTGCGGGCCCCGGGATCCCCATTCCGGGCTCTGGGGCTCGGGTGGGGAGGCTGCATCGCAGCCTGGGGAGATGGAGCTGGTGCGAAAAGTTTGGGCGCCGCTGTCGGCAAGTGCCTGAGAGGTGGAGGCGAGCTTCTGCCGGGCCAGGCAGCTGCGGACAAGGACCCCCCCCTCTCACTCCCGGCTCAGCTCGGTCACCTCGCCAGGAGCCTGGGGTACGGCCCCCTCCCCCAGGTCGCGGAGCCCAGGGGTCCCGGGGACTGGCCTTGCCCGGAGCCCGGCGGGGCAGGCCCGCGCCTCCCGAGGCCAGGGGAGGGTTGCAGCGTGCTGGGTAAGCGGCGGCCCCTCCCCTCCCCCCGGCTGGAGCTGAACTCGGATCCCAGGCCGGTCCCCGCTCGCCGCCCGCCCCGGGATCTGCGGCGCCACGGCCGCCGCCGCCTCCCCGAGGAGTGACGCACCCTGCAGCCAACCCGGGCTGCCGAGGGGGAGGTCCGGGAGGGGTCCTGGGCGGAGCCGGGCCGCCCCCTTATCCCACGGGCTCGGGGCCGCTTCTCCCGAAAACTTCAGCCCTAATTGTCCTGGGAATGTCCGAGGTAGAGAAAGGGAGCGAGGGAGCAAGCGAGAGGCTGGAGGAACGGGGCCCTTTGAGGAGGATCGGGGTGGCGGGAGAGCTGCCCCTCCCCCCAAAGCCCCAAACCCGTCATGTTCCCAAACCTTTCCTTGGTCCTCTTCTCCGCGCCCCGCGAGCCCGGGATCCAGGGGATGGAGAACTCGGGGCGAAGGAGCGCCGAGCCAGGCGGCGAGCGGGAGGGAGGCCTGGCCGCGGGCGGGAGGCGGACCGGCGTGGGGCTGGCTCTTCCCCACTCGCTTATTTTTTTTTTAATGGGTGTGGGGGTGGGCTGCTTTCTGGTAGCTCTTAAAGAAACGAAGAAACACTCAAGAAACGGGACTTCCTACCCCCAAATCCCGCCACGGGACTCCCTCCCCCCGCGGGCCGGCGCGCCTAGCGCCGGAGTTGGGAAGTTCGCCGCGCGCCTGCAGCCCGGGTCCCCAGGCCCCGCCGCCCGGCCCCACCCCCCACCCGGGGAGGCTTAATTCCGGGGAGGGCATGCTAATTTGGGTCGGCCCAGCCCGGGACGGGGGGGCCGAGGGAGGGAGGGGGGCTCAGGCCGGGGCGCCTGGTGCGCAGAGGCGAGGAGGCAGGCCCCCGGCGGCCCGGCCGCGGAGTCCCTGGCGGTCGCGAAGAGGGTTAACCCAGTGTCGGGCGGCGCGGCGCGCAGAGCCAGCCCCGCGGCCGGCTTATTGGGCCAGCGCGCGGAGAGACAGGGGTCTGCAGCAAATCACGAACTAATTGATTAAGGCGAGCGGGTTTGAATAGCGCTGGCCCGGTGCCAATCGCCTTTCAAAGAGCCCCTCTATGATTAATCGCAATGCATTATTGATAATCATAATTATAGCAGGACACATGCGCGCTGCGCCCGGGGCCGGGGAGCCGGGGAGGGGGCGGGCGGGCCGGCGGGCGGGGGGAGCCGCCGCCGCCGCCGCCGCTCGATTTCCGTAATTTTGAGAAGATTTTTTTTTAGTAATTTTTTATTCTGCCCCAGCTGATGTTTGAGCCAGCATGTCGCGGAGGAAGCAAGCGAAGCCTCAACATTTCCAATCCGACCCCGAAGTGGCCTCGCTCCCCCGGCGAGATGGTGAGTGCTCCGGACCGCGCCGCGGACACACACACGCGCACACACGCACTCGCACTCACACTCACGCGCACTCGCACCCACGCACACGCGGCTGACCCCTGCGCCCACCGCCCGGCCGCTGCACCGCCGCCGTGTTCCGAATCGCCTTTTCGACTCCGCGATTTTTTTTTTTCTTTTTAATTTTCAATTTGCCTTTGCTGGGCTTCCCGCCTTGCAACGGGGAAAGCAAACACTTCTCCCGGCAGGATCTTTCCGGAGTTGTTGGGTCCTCCTGTGGGGAGGAGAGAGGGCACGCCGGCCTTGCTTCTCCGTCCCGGCTTTTCCGGGGAGCGGAGCCCGGAACCCGTCAAGCTGCGGCAGGGGCCCCGGTGCCCGGCGGGGCGCGGGTGCGGGCAGAGGCCGTCGGCCCCTGCCTGCGCTGGGCTCCACGCGCTTCCCGGCCCGCGCCCGGGGCCCCGGTCTGGCCTCCGCCGCCCTGGCCCTGCTGCCTGAGGGAAGGAAGTTTACTTTGTGCTCTGGGCTCAACTCGGAACGTGGGGGGAGCTCCCTGCGCCGCGCTCCCCCTCCCCCCAACGCTCCCACTCCTCCCGGGCCCGCACCGCGGAATGGGGTGCCTTTGGGAGTTCGGAGCTGCAAGAAGATGGGGACCTGTGTTGGGGCGCCCGTGCCTGACACACCGGGGTGGAGGCCGGAGTGGAGAGTGCTCTTTGCAGCTGGGTGCTCCCCAGACTGAGTGCCGGCAGGCGGGGGAAAGTGTCGGTGTCCGGCTACCCAAGTTTATCCCAGCATCTCTTCTCCCAACACATGCATCCCCCGCGCCCCCAAGAAATCTTTAAACTCGGTTGGCTCCCGCTGAGGATCGTGGTACCTTGTACTTCCAGGAGTCGTAAGGGTCGTTTTTTCAGACCTGGGGTGCTATCTAGCCACGAGAGAATCCCCCTAAAACAGAGGCACTGGCTTCTTACGATGGAGACGACAGCTGAGGGGTCCCGAAAGGAACGAACAAGTCCAGAACAAAGTTTGTGTTAGGGAGCTAAGGCCGAGAGTGGGAGAGATCCAGGCAGGGAGTCGGGGGTACAGAGGGAGGACACCTCGAATCCTTCCTTATTCCTAAAGGTGTTTCACTTTAGGGGCCTCCGAGCTCCCAGGCCCAGGGCCAGAGGCGATGGAGCGGCGCTCGGGCTCGGTTCCCCGGGCACAATGCTCGCCCCTCGGCTGCGGAAGGACGAGGGGCAACCCCCAAGCGGTCTCCGCGACTCGGGATGCTCCAGTCCCGGGTGTCATTTTGGGGTGCGGAGGAGGGAACTGGACCCCGATAGGGCTCCGAAGCGTGCCCTTTGGTCGGCACCTCTGTCCCCTAAACTCTGCGGCCGCCCGGGCCCCAGGGTCCCGGGGTCCTTCCTGAGAGGCCTGCTTCTCAGCTGAGCTGGGGCGCAGGGACCCGCGCAGAACCCAGGCAGAGAAGCGAAGGGACTCCCACCCTCTAAACCCCGACTGTCCTGAAAGGGGACTCCTGGCGTGGGGGGTCTCTTAAGAAATTGGGGAGAACAGAGACCGATTAAGGAACTTGTTTACAATATTTGCTCCCTCCACCCCAGTACTTTCTGGAGCTTCAAGCCTTACCCAGAGCCTCTGCGATTTCTCAGTCCGCTGAGAAGAACCCCTGATCCCCGCTTTCCACCCCAGGCGAGACCGGGTAGTCGAGGTACAGTGAGGTGAAATTACCCAAGGCCGCTGCCTCGGTATTTTTCTGGGTTTTCTCAGCTGGTCTCTTCTGCATCTCACTCCCACACCCATCTTTCCTAAAGTTTCTGGTGAGACCGTCCTCACAGTAATACTGTTAAAGTTAACAGTTTGTAGAGGACCAAACCTCATGGGAGGAGAGGCAAGAGTTTTTTAAGTCTTTTTTTTTTTTAATAAATGTGTACTGATTTTCTATATTTTCAAAAAAGAAAAAATAAAGGCTCGGGCTTCCCAGAGAATTGATGCTTGCTAGATCTTTGCCTTTTTCCTGTCGCTTTCTGAATCCAGAGTTTTTAATAGTTAAGGCTTCTCATAAAGCGATAGCATAAATGGAGTTCACTACCTCTGACCATTATTATTTATTAGGACTTTTTTTTTTTTGTAGTTTATTTGAGCTTTGAGGTAAGTTAGTTAAGTCACTGAATCAAGTTTCCTTTCTTTCTTTTTTCTCTTTCTTTTCCTTTTTTCCTTCCTTCCTTCCTTTCTTTTTTCTTTCTTTTTTATCCCCCAGAGCTGGTTCATTGTCCTAAGAGGCAGTAAACTGTTAGGGGCACCGTAGGAAACACTCCCCTCCCAGCCCCCTTTCTCACCTCTCCCTACCCCCCTCCTTTTCTCCAGTTGTAATGGTTTTAGATTATGACTGTTTTTACATGGTTGAACAATAAGTTTAGGAGAAGCTGCCTAGAGGGTAGATTTTGTAATAGGGTTACAGGATTTGGTATGTTGTAATAATATTAGTACACAACTAATCCTCCTCCATGTCTGATTTACAGGAGGGCCTTACACACTCCAGTTCTTTTTATTTGGGAATAGTTGTGAGATACAGAGAACTGAGAGATCATGACTTGTCTCCAAGTTACCTTTAAAAAGTCACCACCTTTCATGCAGTATATTCAGCAACCCATTCTTCTATCCACCCAGAAAATACACTTCAGAGAGTTGTCTGTCGGGTTCTGTTTTTTGGTTTGCGGGTTGGTTTGTTTGTTTGTCTTAATATACACAAAATTGTTAAATTTTTAGAAGATAAACCTTTCCTTAAACAATGTGGTTACTTTTTTTTCTATCTTGAGATGGGCTTACAATATGGCAAATGAAATGTTGAACATACCAAATGAAAACTAGTCGGCGGTACCCTCAGCAGATGCTGGCATCTGCAATTTCGTGAGCTCAGCCCAGAGTGGGACCTAGAAAAGTTTGTAGACCCCAGTTACCAGAGCCCTGAAGGAGCGACTCCCAAGGCTGGGAGCAGCCAGGCTTGCTGTGCTGCATGTCACGCCTGTGTGTGTTTAAGTGTGTGCGCGCATACAAAGAAAATCCCAGCCAGGCTCAGCAGCCCGGAGGATAACTTCATCGGAACAAGATCAAGAAAACAAGATTATTTGGTCAGTCTTATGATGTTCATATTTTAATTCTACTTTTGGTGCACCTATAAAACCCTAAAATAAACTGGGGGATTTTTTCTGTTTCCTATGAAACCAAGATTTTAGCACCTTACTTGTCTCTTAAATGATATTCAACAAGTCTCGAATTACTTGTAGAAAGATGACTGCCATTGGGAAAATTATTTACCGAGATAAATAATTCTGAGGAACGGGCACATTAGAATCTAATGATTTTATATGTGGGTTCTTTACTAGAGATTTGGATTTCAGGGTGTGTGTGTGTGTGTGTGTGTGTGTGTGTGTGTGTGTGTGTGTGTGTGTGTGTGTGTGTGTGTGTTGGGTTTTTCTTCTTTGGGTAGTGTTTTTAAGATTCCTGGAACTACATGGATGGCCCACTGAGACTCCATTCATCTATTAAGAAAGGATTTCGGTGCCCAGCTTTTTCAAGGAAAAGATCATATTGGAAGAAAGATAAAAGCATCATGAACTGGAGATAACACCCTGCCTCTCATATAAAGTATCATAAAAATTCCTCTTATTTATATTAATAATGAAATTCTATTATTTACCAAAGTAATTTACTCATTGTGAGCATCTTAATGGCAACACATTGATTTCTGGGCCCAAAGGTTAGAGAGAACTGTAATTAATTGCTTTTTTTGAAAAACGGACACCTGCACGATAAAGCAGTTGGAAAGTACTCATGTTTAATCAGGCCTATTTTAAGTTTGTGGCATAATGGAAGATTCTGGTTGAGAAAATGCAAACTGTTTGGGGGGGGATTTGCTGCAGGCTGTACACACTTCCAAAAATGTGACAAACACACAAACAAGCGAAGGGTGGATGGACACGAGAAAGCATGTGTTAAAGTGGATTTGTGATACCGAATGTTTTGTGATTTATTTTACATCCAGGTTCACCTATGGTTTATAGGCACGAGTGCCAATTTATAGGTTATTCTTTGGGGACTTTATTTCATTTCTTTCTACTTGCGCAGGTAGCAAGGTGTCTTGACCCACAGTCCTTTAGAAAGCAGAAACCCAAATTTTTAATGCAGAGATCTTACCGAAAAGCTGGGGGAGACTTAGACCAGCAGTTCAGTTTTTTTTGAAATTGGGAAAAGCCAAGCTCAGTGGAGTAACCAGAACTAATTCCTTCTGTAGACTTAATTCGGTTTTTCTAAGGTACCGCCTGATACAGCTAGCCCAGTCTTCCCAAATATTCTTAGATTACCAAAACGGCAGTCATTGAGCAGTTGAACGAAGGAGATGGTAAATTATCCCAAGAACCAGCACCCCTCCCCCTCCAAAAGAAAAAAAGTCGGTGTGCCAGGCTTTAGAAAACCTAGATGTGTCGAGCTGTTTTAACCTTTGCTAGCCTCCTCCCATGCAGAGGTGACAAGGTCCAGATCATAATATGTCCTTCAGAATCTTCCCAGTGACCCCCAAATTGAGTCTCGCTAGTCACTTAGCAGGAAGTTCGAAGTTTATTTTAGTTTCACCTTATCAGCTTGGCTTCTTTTCCTAACCTTATTCCCCTGTCACCCTCAGATGCCAGACCCCCAAAGGGGAAGATTGACAGGTAGTTCCCATAGCACAGTTTTACCCTCAAACAACAGGGATTTAGTTTCTTGTGCCTTTGCCAATGTTTATGTAGTCAAAGTTTAGATCTCGCCTTAAGCAGTCTCTTTTACGCGTCACTGGAAGAGGAAAGCCACAAAGAAGTTTTTGAACAAACCCTTGCAACTGGAACCCCATCTAGTGTTCAGTTTGATTCATCCAAGGGGAAGACATTTTCCCCTTTCATTTATTGTGTACATTAGGTGGGCTGGTATCACGATTTTCAAAGGACTGTCTTGTCCGTGTTGTTATTTTTTCAGAGATTTTCCCTTGTATTCTTCCCCTCAAGAATACGCTAATCCCAGTCAGAACAGTGAGGGGACTTGAAGGGGGCCAGTAAAATGTGTCATGTGGTTGCATATCCCATAGAGGAAACTTAAGACATTACAGAAAATATGCAGAGCATATGTGGCGGTGTTGAAAATTGCTTTGGAATCTTAAGCTGGTTATTCGGATGCAGGTTTTTCCCAGGTCTGTGAAAGAAAAAGAAAACGAGAAAAGACCAATCAATCAAAAATGTTTGTGATAGCCTTTCGAAATTGGTCTACAAAAAGGAGCAGCCAGTTAAAATGATAGGTTCCAAAATCACAATCTTGTGAGGCTGTATTAAAAATGTTCATGTGAGCTGAAGGTAATGGGAAGTCAAGTGAAGGGTCTTTCCGGGGAGCTCCAAAAAGGAAAACTCAACATGGTACAGTAGGGCTGTTGTGTTGTTTTGTTTTGTTTTGTTTTTCTGGCTGGCTAAACCTTTCAGTGTGGGGCATAGTTGTATTTTTGTTTTCTCAGCAGACGGATACACTGGAACACTTCAATTTTCTGTCTCCTATTCTGCAATGTTTAGTTCAGATGATGAAAACTGACACATTTGAAATGGGCATCAAGAACCTAAACGGTACAATGAGAACTAAAACATCTGGGATTTTCATATACATTGGCTGGAGCTATAAGATCACCTCCTCTCCTGACCCAGAGCGGGGAAAAGAAACCCAGAAAATTCCAAATATCTTTTTGTGTGTACATACTTAGAAAACCACTACTTCTTAAATTTTTCTATATGACCACGATTACAAAATTAATTTGTATGCAAAATCCATAGGAGAGGAACTGGAATATTGTTTTCACCAAAGTACAGGGAACAAGGCAAACTGTATTTACTATAAGGGGGCCACCAGTTGCAATCCTGTGTAACAGATTATTGAGAGAGATGCAAGATAGCAAATGGTCAGAAAAATGAATTAGAACATGTTTGTGTGTGTGTGTGTGTGTGTGTGTGTGTGTGTATCTTATCACAACTTAAAATATTTCCTTTGGTAGTTAAAGATTCAAGCTAGTCCTCATGTTTCATCTTTTTTTTTTTTATAAAGCTGTTTCGTTGGAATTCTGTTCAGAAGGCAGATAGATTTAAAGTTAAGAACGATGATAGTGTAGCGACACCTGCTTTTGAAATAAATCAAAATAGATATCAGGATTTTTTTTTTGGTGTTCATAAACATCAGGAAATTAAATTAGTTGACTCTACAGTGAGATCAAATGTCAGCTTATTAAAATGTGAAAATCTAAGCTAAAATATAGGCAGCTTTTTTTAAACACAGTCTCTTAGAAGAAGGCAGGCACTTATTTTTAAATGTCTATATTTTCCATCCAGTTAGCACAACCCTAAATGTAAAAATGTTCAGGTCAAAAAACTTGAAAATTCTCAAGTGAGTCTTGAAACAGCACAAATGCAGAATTGGAGCACAGGAAAGTAATAATCAGCTAAATCCTGTAAAGTAACCTTTTTTATTTTCTCTCTATATTATGAGAATATCAGATGTTTGCAAGTTATAAAGAATTAAAAATGCCCTTTAATCGTGAGCACAGATGTGCTAAATATTTGAAACAACTGCATTGTAATGTGTACAATTGACGAAGTCAGTTTTCTGATTTCCCTTGCTAGTTATTTAGTTCTGAATCTGTCATTATTTGTCTAAGCCCAGCTGACCAAGCAAAACTGTGTTTTAAAGTGGCTTTATGTTTTGATAAATGTGAGCTGGTTGAAAAGTATTTTCCACTGAATGCAGAGCTTAATAGAACATGCTGACATAATAGTTTTAATGCATTTTGTTGAAAATGTGTGAACAAACAGAATAGCTTTTGTTCCTTCATAATTGGCTGTAAAAGTAGATGGAAACATAACCATTACATATGGAAATGTGCAAAGAGAAAGAAATAACATTTCGGTTGAATATATTAGGAATTGCATTTCCTAGTTTAAAATAAGCATCTGAAATGGATGCATCATTTAAAATTGGTTGTCAAAATAAGAAACTTTAAACAGAATTTTTGTCACATTATTTTCATCCCAAGTTAAGCAACATAACTTTAGCGTATTTTGTTTACATTATTTTAAAGCAGGGAGAGAGACAGAAAGGGCTTAAAACAGCACCTTGAATGTGCAGAGGAATCCTGTGCCAATTAGGATGATTAAACATTAAATTAAAACTGAATCATTATTGGTATTTTCTGCTCCAACCAAGATTTGTTTTGTATTGTTAATGCATTTTGCACTATACCCTTGCGGAGATTAAAAGATGGGTATTAGGAAAGCTAGCTTGTTAAGTATAACTTAGCTACTCAAATAACCCTCCCAGTGACTAAAGTGCGCATACATTTGGCATACTTTACCAGGGCTTCTAATCAACTGTGGTATCACTCAAGGCAAACAGAGTTAAGGAATTTTCAGAAGTTAGTATTTGGGTATTAATTATATTTTCTGGAATGCAAAACTACTCAAGCTTTTCTTTTCTTTTTCCTTTTTTTTTTTTTGATGTTTACTACAAAGAGGCAAATGGTAGGCTCTTTTGAGTCAACTCTAAGTTTACTGAAAAAGCAGCATTTTGATTTTGCGTTTATTCATATTTGCAATTAGTTTTTTTTTTTTTCCCCCTGCAAGTTTTCTGGGAGATTCAATTTGGAAGTCATGGAAACTAACTATTATCTGATTCAGTTCTGCAGAAAAGCACACAGGGAGGTAATCCTTGAATTAAACAGTTTTTTTTTTTTTTTTTCACAGCCTTCGGAGATGACCACACACCATTTGTACAACAGAAGTTGGTGTTCCCCATGCTGGGCAAACAATGGGACGCCATCCTGTCTTTGAATAGGATGTTAGCTTGGAGTTGGAGATTTTTATGTTTAAAATGGATCTTAGTGAGAAGAAATCTGAGCAACCAGTGGAAACAAACATGAAATAAAGGGATTTTATAATGAAAGGTTCAGGACAATCTGTTAAACAATTGATAACGGTTAAGAGCAAACTGTTTTTAAAGGCATTCAGACAAGGAGAATTGCAAAGCATTTCCAAACTGGAAACCAAGAATTATTCTTCACTTCCCCTTAGCTGCACATCTTTCTTTAAGTTGATGTTTAATCAGAAATGTAAATCCTGTGCCAGTCTTTATACGTAGAGCACTTTTGTTGAAATATTTAGAGGCATAATGTTGCCATTTGGAACATAGTGGCATATATTCCTTGATTAGCGGGATGGTAGCCACAGTTGCATTCTTTAATTTTAAAAATAAACATGCCACAGGGTGATATATAGGTGCCAGGCAGGCCTTGTAACGGATTATGATCGTTGTGTTTCTCTCGTGTGTGTGTGTGTGTGTGTGTGTGTGTGTGTGTGTGTGTGTGTGTGTGGCGCACGTTGCTTTCTCTTGTGTTCCACTGAGTCTTGAGCGGTCTGGAGGATTTCTTACTGATGTGGCTAAAGTGTCCTTGTCACGGATCAGACGTAGCTCAGGTTCTAGGTAGGGGCTGGAGGTGATTTTCAAGTTGTCCGTCTTCAGCTTGGTGATATGCATTTTTTTCCCCCTTGTCAACCACTGATTGGAACCTGAATGACTACAAATTAGTTTAGTGACAGAACAAACTGTCACAGATATCTTTGAATCAGTTGAAAATGAATAAGGTTGACAGAAACTCAAGAGCCTAATAAGTCCTCAGGATGGTGGCTGGACCGTCTCTGGATGAGTAGACAATAACGTGTATAAAATATTGGAAATCGATATTTTGCTATGGAATTTCATTATGCACCAATGCCTGCAGTTCGCAGTATTTTATATCTTGATGGATGACCTGAAGGTCCTGGCTCTCGGAGATACCAGCTTGATAGGAAGTCCTCCAACAGCCTAAAATTTTAATCGTGATTGTTCTTAGGGACTATTGATTGTTTTTCAGGGGCCACTGTTTTGAGTTTCGCAGGGAGAAAAGAGTTGATCAACCCCTTTCTCTTTTTTTGAAGTCATGGATGTCTGGGTGTCCTGGCTCACTCGCTAACCCTGCTCCTTTTGACATTTGCAGGAGACACAGAGAAGGGTCAACCCAACCGCACCCCTAAGAGCAAGGATGCCCACGTCTGCGGCCGGTGCTGCGCCGAGTTCTTTGAATTGTCAGATCTTCTGCTCCACAAGAAGAACTGTACTAAAAACCAACTAGTTTTAATTGTAAATGAAAGTCCAGCGTCCCCGCCTGAAACCTTCTCCCCCAGCCCCACTCCGGATCATCCCGAGGAACAGATGAACGACACGGCTAACAAGACAGAGCAAGGAGACTGCAGTGACCTGGCGGAACCCCACGGACCGGACAGGGAAGAGTCCATGGAGGTGGAGGCCCCAGCGGCCAGCAAAGGCGCCAGCGACCCCCTGAGCAGCGGTGGCGACAGCAGTGCCCCCCCAAGCTGCAGCAGCGGCAGCTCCTGCCCAGGTACCTCAGCGATCACAACCTCTCTACCTCAACTCGGGGACCTGACAACACTGGGCAACTTCTCTGTGATCAACAGCAACGTCATCATCGAGAACCTCCAGAGCACCAAGGTGGCGGTGGCCCAGTTCTCCCAGGAAGCGAGGTGCAGTGGGGCCTCCGGAGGCAAGCTGGCCGTCCCGGCCCTGATGGACCAGCTCTTAGCTCTGCAGCAGCAGCAGATCCACCAGCTGCAACTGATCGAACAGATTCGTCACCAAATATTGCTGTTGGCTTCTCAGAACACAGACTTGCCAACATCTTCTAGTCCTTCTCCAGGTACTGTACGAACATCTGCCAACCCCTTGTCCACACTCAGCTCCCATTTATCTCAGCAGCTGGCGGCAGCAGCTGGGTTAGCACAGAGCCTCGCTAGCCAATCTGCCAGCATCAGCGGTGTGAAACAGCTCCCCCCCATCCAGCTACCTCAGAGCAGTTCTGGCAACACCATCGGTCCACCCCACAGCGGCTCTTCCCCCAGCGTTCACATATTGGCGGCGGCAGTTCCCACCCCCTCCTCGGAAAAAGTGGCTTCGAGCGCGGGTGCCTCCCATGCCCATGCCGGCAACCCCGCAGTCTCGGCATCTTCCTCACCAGCTTTTGCAATAAGCAGTCTATTGAGTCCTGCATCTAATCCACTTCTACCTCAGCCGGCCCCTGCTAACTCGGTTTTCCCCAGCCCTTTGCCCAACATCGGAACGACGGCAGAGGATTTAAACTCCTTGTCTGCCTTGGCCCAGCAAAGAAAAAGCAAGCCACCAAATGTCACTGCCTTCGAAGCAAAAAGCGCTTCGGACGAGGCCTTCTTCAAACACAAGTGCAGGTTCTGTGCGAAGGTCTTCGGAAGCGACAGTGCCTTGCAGATCCACCTCCGTTCCCACACCGGAGAGAGGCCGTTCAAGTGCAACATCTGCGGGAACAGGTTCTCCACCAAGGGGAACCTCAAAGTCCACTTCCAGCGCCACAAAGAGAAATACCCTCATATCCAGATGAACCCCTATCCCGTGCCTGAGCATTTGGACAACATCCCGACCAGTACCGGCATCCCCTACGGCATGTCCATTCCTCCAGAAAAGCCAGTCACCAGCTGGCTAGACACCAAACCGGTCCTGCCCACTCTGACCACTTCAGTCGGCCTGCCGTTGCCCCCGACCCTCCCAAGCCTCACCCCCTTCATCAAGACCGAAGAGCCAGCCCCCATCCCCATCAGCCATTCTGCCGCCAGCCCCCCGGGCTCCGTCAAAAGTGACTCCGGGGCTCCCGAGACGGCCTCGAGAAACCCGGGTGGGCTCCCAGAGGAAGCGGAAGGTTCCACTGGGCCCCCCTCCAGTGGCAAAAGCGAAGAGAGCAGCGTGGTCCCCAGCTCAGCCCCAACCGTGAGCACTGGCGTGCTGAGCTCCCTAGCGTCCGACGTTGGCCCAGGCAGTGCCTCGACTTTCACCAACCCTCTGTTGCCGCTCATGTCCGAGCAGTTCAAGTCGAAGTTTCCTTTTGGGGGACTCTTGGACTCAGCCCAGGCCTCAGAGACATCCAAGCTTCAGCAGCTGGTCGAAAACATTGACAAGAAGGCCACTGACCCCAATGAGTGTGTCATCTGCCACCGGGTCCTCAGTTGTCAGAGCGCCTTGAAGATGCACTACCGCACCCACACCGGGGAGAGGCCCTTTAAGTGTAAGATCTGTGGCCGGGCCTTCACCACGAAAGGGAACCTGAAAACCCATTACAGCGTCCATCGTGCTATGCCCCCGCTCAGAGTCCAGCATTCCTGCCCCATCTGCCAGAAGAAGTTCACGAACGCCGTTGTCCTACAGCAGCACATCCGAATGCACATGGGGGGCCAGATTCCCAACACCCCGGTCCCTGACAGCTACCCCGAGTCCATGGAGTCTGACACGGGCTCCTTTGATGAGAAAAATTTTGATGACCTAGACAACTTCTCCGATGAAAACATGGAAGACTGTCCTGAGGGCAGCATCCCGGACACGCCCAAGTCCGCGGATGCGTCCCAAGACAGCCTGTCTTCCTCGCCTTTGCCTCTAGAGATGTCGAGCATCGCTGCTTTGGAAAATCAGATGAAGATGATCAACGCGGGCCTGGCAGAACAGCTGCAGGCCAGCCTGAAGTCAGTGGAGAACGGGTCGGTCGAGGGGGACGTCCTGACCAACGATTCGTCCTCGGTGGGTGGTGACATGGAGAGCCAGAGTGCTGGCAGCCCGGCCATCTCAGAGTCTACCTCCTCCATGCAGGCTCTGTCCCCATCCAACAGCACCCAGGAGTTCCACAAGTCACCCAGCGCCGAGGAGAAGCCACAGAGAGCAGGGGCAAGCGACTTTGCCAATGGCTTGTCTCCCACCCCAGTGAACGGTGGGGCTTTGGATTTGACATCTAGTCACACAGAGAAAATCATCAAAGAAGATTCTCTGGGGATCCTCTTCCCTTTCAGAGACCGGGGTAAATTTAAAAACACTGCTTGCGACATTTGTGGCAAAACCTTTGCTTGTCAGAGTGCCTTGGACATTCACTACAGAAGTCATACCAAAGAGAGACCATTTATTTGCACAGTCTGCAATCGTGGCTTTTCCACCAAGGGTAATTTGAAGCAACACATGTTGACACATCAGATGCGAGATCTACCATCACAGCTCTTTGAGCCCAGTTCCAACCTTGGCCCCAATCAGAACTCGGCGGTGATTCCCGCCAACTCGTTGGCGTCTCTCATCAAGACAGAGGTCAACGGCTTCGTGCATGTGACGACTCAGGACAGTAAGGACACCCCCACCAGTCACGTCCCTTCTGGGCCTCTGTCATCGTCCGCCACGTCCCCAGTTCTGCTCCCAGCTCTGCCCAGGAGGACCCCCAAACAGCACTACTGCAACACGTGTGGCAAGACCTTCTCCTCGTCGAGCGCCCTGCAGATTCACGAGAGAACTCACACTGGAGAGAAACCCTTTGCTTGCACTATTTGTGGAAGAGCTTTTACAACAAAAGGCAATCTTAAGGTACCTCCCTCCACCTGTACCTCACCCAGACCCACCCTAGCCACCCTCTCTCTCTCCCGGCCGTTGACTGTTTGTAAGGTACGTTCCCAGAGTCTTCAGTCCAGATAGTCAGGGAGAGAGTTCTCGAAAGGGAACCTGTTGCACGTGACCTATCTGGAGAAATGTGGGTGCCCGTGCAGGTCGGGGTCACGGCAGGAACTAGGGCAGGCCGCAGCTTTGCTGAATGTCACGGTGCATTGAATAATTTGGTACCTAAGCGAAGCGGCGGCCCAGTCCTGTTGACTCGCTAAGTGCACCAAATGAATTGCTTTACCTACCAAGTCAGACAGCCCAGCGTTGCCATGGGGTATTGATTAAAGACCTCCGTGCGGCCTGTGTGCTGCCCGTATCACTTAATAATTACAGTTCTCCTCAGCGTTGGCATCTATCTTTTCATAACTCTGCAGTCCAGCGTGGTTCGTCTTTCTAAAAACAGTAACGTCACCACTCTGCTAATGGGTATTATGATAATTGATCATACAGCATTTCCTACTGATATGTGTTGGAAAGAAAGCAAATATGCTTAAGTTCTAGAGCAACAGTTGAACACTCTTACTGTGTACATTTTTCTGTTGACAGAGTATTTCTCTAGAGATTGCGGCCAGTAAAGTGAAATGAATAATTACTTTCTGGCTTTTTCTCTCCACGCACAGGCCCTCCAATGGGCAATCAGTGAGGGGCACTCTCTTCCCATCTGAAAAGGACATTTATAGGGTAAAAGGTGTCAGATGCAATACTTACCATGGCAATGAGAGTGGACGTAACAATTCTCCCCCTGAAAGGAACTATCTGTGACTGACTGGCTTGCTTGAGGCCATTATAAGCTAAATACAGGTAATAAAAAAGGAGTAAGTAAGGCATCCTTGCCCGGGCAGAGGAAAGGCGGCCCAGGGCTATAGAGAGCAGACACCTTATTACCAGGGGACTGGAGTGGACAGCTCTTGTTACCCTTCCCACTGTCGGGCAGGTAATGAGAATAGACATTGCGGCCACTTGCCCTGTCGAGTGTTGGGATATGAGTTGAGACAGATTCAACTATTCAGCTTCTCCCTTCTTCTCTCTCCCGTTTTTTTCTCCCTCCTCTCCTCTCTTCCCGCATCCCAGGTACACATGGGCACTCACATGTGGAACAGCGCCCCTGCCCGCCGGGGTCGCCGGCTCTCCGTGGACGGCCCCATGACATTCCTAGGAGGCAATCCCGTCAAGTTCCCAGAAATGTTCCAGAAGGATTTGGCGGCCAGGTCAGGAAGTGGGGACCCTTCCAGTTTCTGGAATCAGTATGCAACAGCGCTCTCCAATGGGCTGGCGATGAAGGCCAACGAGATCTCGGTCATTCAGAACGGCGGCATCCCTCCAATTCCTGGAAGCCTGGGCAGCGGGAGCAGCTCACCTATTAGTGGGCTGACGGGAAACCTGGAGAAGCTCCAGAACTCAGAGCCCAGTGCGCCCCTGGCTGGCTTGGAGAAGATGGCAAGCAGCGAGAATGGAACCAACTTCCGTTTCACCCGCTTCGTGGAAGACAGCAAAGAGATCGTCACAAGTTAAACCCACTCTGGCTGGAGAAAGAGCATCCCCGTTCAGAATGAGACCCATGGTTGCCTCCTACTCCTTGCCCCCGTGCCCCCCACCTTCTGGTCCCCCCAGATCCCTGAACTACAACATTCTGAAGACATTCTTTTGTACCTTGTTCAACTTCTAGAGTTCTAAGAAAGCTTATTTATTAGTGATATAATCTGGCTTTGCAAACAGGATGCAAGCGTTAACTTTGGTCTTCTGTATTTTTGGACTAAATACTAATTGACTAGAGTCCTGTAAACTTGCTGTAACATTTATGGCAATTGCAAGTTGCCCTGCTAGGCGGTCTTAATCTGGCATTAACTTATTTTCTATATCCAGTTTAATATGAATCTGGTGTTGATGAAATGCCTCAGTGATGCATTAGATCTCTAATAAAATCTGTATATAAATGTACACTTTGATCCTGCTGGAAAATTTTATCAGCAAACACATTGTCTAATCTTTCGAAACAAATTTAAGGAAAGGACTGAAAGTACAGACTGAACTGTGTGGTTCTTTGAAAGGTTTGGGTTTTTTTGATTTTTGTTCTAAAATTCAATCTGCTTTTTTTTTTTTTTTGTAGATTTAACCCTTTCCGTTTTGAACTGCTATTTGTATCGTGCTTTTTACTTGAGTCATCCTCAATGTTAATAAGTTTCTGTACAGTGATAAGCACGCAGAATTCTCTAGAGAAAATACAAGTGTTGTTTTGGTAGTTGAAACTAAGACGTAACATTTTGCCTTGTAGGTATATTCACAATAGAAAATGTGTGCTGGAATTTCACAATGCTGCTAAGTATAGCATCTTGAACAACCTTCAGTGGAGAAAATGTAGATGCTCTTGTATATACAATAACAAATATCACTTTCATTAAAATGTACATATGTTCCTTACAAGAGCAAATGCTTCTTCTTGATCAAGAGAGCAGGTATAGTGTTTTGTTTATTTTGTATTAGGTGATGGAAGAAAAAAACTTGGACTGTTACATGCACTTTCTTGGAAAGTTGAAAGGAAAGGGGGGGTCCAATTTC